>NC_059355.1:28593849-29793849 GCF_019703515.2 Myxocyprinus asiaticus
GTGAGAGCCATTATCCACAAATGGCGAAAACATGGAACAGTGGTGAACCTTCCCAGGAGTGGCCGGCCGACCAAAATTACCCCAAGAGCGCAGCGACGACTCAACCAAGAGGTCACAAAAGACCCCACAATAATATCCAAAGAACTGCAGGCCTCACTTGCCTCAGTTAAGGTCAGTGTTCATGACTTCACCATAAAAAAAGAGACTGGGTAAAAATGGCCTGCATGGCAGAGTTCCAAGACGAAAACCACTGCTGAGCAAAAAGAACATTAAGGCTCGTCTCATTTTTGCAAGAAAACATCTTGATGATCCCCAAGACTTTTGGGAAAATACTCTGTGGACTGACGAGACAAAAGTTGAACTTTTTGGAAAGTGTGTGTCCCATTACATCTGGTGTAAAAGTAACACCACATTTCAGAAAAAGAACATCATACCAACAGTAAAATATGGTGGTGGTAGTGTGATGGTCTGGGGCTGTTTTGCTGCTTCAGGACCTGGAAGACTTGCTGTGATAAATGGAACCATGAATTCCGCTGTCTACCAAAAAATCCTGAAGGAGAATGTCCAGCCATCTGTTCGTGACCTCAAGCTGAAGCGAACTTGGTTTCTGCAGCAGGACAATGATCCAAAACACTCCAGCAAGTCCACCTCTGAATGGCTGAAGAAAAACAAAATGAAGACTTTGGAGTGGCCTAGTCAAAGTCCTGACCTGAATCCTATTGAGATGCTGTGGCATGACCTTAAAAAGGCAGTTCATGCTCGAAAACCCTCCAATGTGGCTGAATTACAACAATTCTGCAAAGATGAGTGGGCCAAAATTCCTCCACAGCGCTGTAAAAGACTCGTTGCAAGTTATCGCAAACGATTGATTGCAGTTGTTGCTGCTAAGGGTGGCCCAACCAGTTATTAGGTTTAGGGGGCAATCACTTTTTCACACAGGGCCATGTAGGTTTGGATTTTGTTTTCCCTTAATAATAACAACCTTCATTTAACAACTGCATTTTGTGTTTACTTGTGTTATCTTTGACTAATATTTAAACTTGTTTGATGATCTGAAACATTTAAGTGTGACAAACATGCAAAAAAATAAGAAATCAGGAAGGGGGCAAACACTTTTTCACACCACTGTGTATATATATATATATATATATATATATATATATATATATATATATATATATATATATATATATATATATGTATATATTAATATTTATTTCATTTAAAAAGTACAATACAACTCGATAGATGAGCAGCTATCACTTCGGTGGTGGTGAGGGGAGCGGATTTCAGAAACTTTGGTTTGCAAGTCGCTATGGATGATTTCACATTTGAGTTTTGTTTAAATCTGTACATGCTTGCTAATTATTTTTAAGGTTTTTTTCAAGAGCAGGAATCAGGATAATTGCCTGAGGTGCGTCAGGTTCCATCTTTCACCGGACCATGTTGACATGTTAATTTTGCTCATCAATAATAAATTCCCATGCTCTACGCGAGTAGACTATTTTATTATTTTAGGCTAGGTATGCCCATTTTTATCTTTTTTTCCCCCATGCTTATCAAGAAGGCTATTTTCAACGTGGTGCAGACTGTATAACGGGTTAAATTATCTTTTATTCTGTGTGCACGTCATGTTTAGAACAGTAGGTTTATTGTACATTTCTCACAAGCCTATTTTTTTTCTATCCTAGCTATTTAGTTTTATTTATTTTATACATCGTAACTGTAACCGTTTAATGTTCTTAACCGAACAGCTGTCATTAGATCATAGGCTAATGCACGTCGTTAAATACGCACAACTTTTCAGCGCATTTTTTTCCTCGTAGATTTGGCTTACATGTTAATTATTTTCAACAATGTCCGGACTGTTTTAATATGTTAAGTAAATTTTAGTTGGTGAATTCAGTTCAGAACAGGCTGTTAGAGTTGCTCTATTGGTCCTGCACTTTTCATACAATTGTTTTCAATAAATATGCTTGTATTCACCAACATTGATTCAGTGAATTTGTCTCATGTTCTAATGTACAATGCTCATAATACATGCAAGGCAAGAACATCGCAGATAAATGGCCCTTTTCGTTGGAATTTATTGTCAGATTTGGCTGTTGGAATAGATGAAGTATTTTAAATGGGTCATATAAACACACTATGAGGGTTTCTTTCTTTTTAGACTACTTGACTCCAAAATTTTTGTTTAAATGTCAGTGAAATTAGTTGTTCCGCACATCACTTACATAAAAATGCATTTGTGCACAAAAACTCACACTAAAGCAAAACATGGCCCACAAAGTCTTGCATTGAAGACAGTAAACACCCCCGGTAACCAAAGATATATTTGCTGTCAGATCAATGCTTGCATTCCTCAGCAACTGCTCTTTAAGTGATGACATTTCCACTAGAAATTCTACCAGGGTTCATTCAAATGGTAAAAAAAAACAACCTTGTTGCTTTTTTTCAGATCCAGGTAAATACAGGAATATACTTTTGGCACCATCCATAATGGTTTGTGAAGTGAAGACATTGCAAACAAACAAACCCACCAAATTCTTTGCGAGGAACCACAGATGAAAATCAGATGAAAGACTTGGCAAATCCTCATTCAAACAGAGCTGAAGGCCTTTTTCCGGTTGTGATATAGTAAACTCATTCATTGGAACAAACAAATCAAGTAACAACAAATTAACTATATTTCAACAGCAGCAAACTCCAAGTACATCCTCATGCTGAAAACAACAAACAAAAATAGAACACAAAAGAAGTCAATTATTTTCTGTGGCACTCAAAGTTGTAACAAATGCTGTCAAATATGTACTGAATCAAACATTCAAAGGATGTTCTTGAGAAAATTATATGTTCTTAATGTTGGAGATGCATTAATCAGGAGGGTGGCAGTGGAATAAAAATAAAAAAAAGTTAATTTTGTGAAATTTACTTTTTTTTTTTTTTTTTTTTAAATACTTTAACCTATTGTCACTGATATTATATCCATACTATACCAGTACTGCTCATGTTGCTCACTGATAAACTTTTAAAAATAAAGAACACATTAATGTTTTAATTGTCTTAGTGGTGTTTATTTCAGTTATTTGTTCTGGATGATTGCAAGGAGAAGACCAGTATATTTGTAGGTTTTTAAAAAAATATCAATCTAATTCTATGTTGGTTCAACATGATGAATTAACTTTTGTAATGTAAATAAGATGTATTTGAAATATATATATTTTATAATATGATTAACAATCAAACTTCTAAAAGCTTCCTCCAACCATGACACAAGCCCATTTCAGTCTGATTCTTAAAAAGGACAAAGATCCAAGCGAGTGTAAAAGTTACCGTCCAATTTCCCTGATCCAACTAGATGTGAAAATACTGTCAAAAATTTTGGCTAATCGATTAAGTAAAGTTATGACATCACTTATACATATAGATCAGGTGGGATTTATTCGGTCTCATCAATATCATGTGGTCAGTAGCGAATGATCAATCTCCGATCGCTGCCATCTCACTTGATGCCGAAAAGGCGTTTGATATGGTAGAATGGGATAATCTTTTTAAGATTTTGGAAATGTATGGGTTCGGGAGTACATTTATTGGCTGGATTAAATTACTTTATAGACACCCTGTAGCAGCGGTACAAACAAATGGATTCATTTCCGATTATTTTACTCTGGATAGGGGCACTCGGCAGGGCTGCTCTTTTTCCCCATTATTGTCCTGTCTTGCCCTGGAACCATTAGCAGCCACGATAAGAAAGGAGGATGATTTTCCAGGGGTGGAGGCGGGAGGTGTGGCGCATAAGCTTCTGCTTTACGCGGATGATATTTTATTATTTGTCTCTGAACCTACTAGATCTATGCCTTGCCTCCACAGGATTATTAATTCCTTTTCCAAGTTTTCAGGACACAAAGTCAATTGGGCTAAATCCGAAGCTTTGGCTCTAACAGCGTACTGCCCAGTAACGGCTTTTCAGCCAGGCACCTTCCAATGGCCCAAACAGGGCATTAAGTATTTGGGGATTTTATTCCCAGCAAATTTGTCTGATTTAGTTGAGTTAATTTTGACCCTTTAATAAAAAGGTTTTCGAGCGATGTGAGCAGATGGGCTTCATTACATTTATCGATGATTGGGAAGGTTAATGTTATTAAAATGAATTGTATTCCAAAATTTAACTACCTGCTACAATCTGTAGATGTCCCCCTCTCTTATTTCAAGGAATTTGATAGCACAGCGAAGTCCTTCATTTGGAATGGTAAACGTCCCAGATTGCATTTTAATAAGTTACATAGGCCGATAGACAAAGGAGGGCTAGGCCTACCCAAGATTTTGTTTTATTACTATGCGTTCAGTCTCAGACATTTGGCTCATTGGTCACTTCCACCTGAGAGAGCCCCTCCCTGGTTTGTTATTGAACAGGCAGTTCTTGCCCCTATTTCACCATTACAAAGCATCTCTATCAAACTAATCGGAAAAGTTAAGTTGCACCCTGTTATTTCGCATTTACACTCGGTATGGACTAAAGTGTCCAGATTGTTTAAATTGGACACTTATTTAAATGTTGCCTCGAGCATATGGCAGAACCCAAGACTGTGAGGGGGGTTGCTACACTCGGTGACCTATATGAAAGTGGTGTGTTGAGATCGTTTGAAAACTTGGTCCAACATTTTGGGATCCCCAGACCTCAGTTTTATAGGTATTTACAACTGCGCCACCTGCTTTGCACTATTTTTGGGAGTAGCACACATCTCCTAAGGAGGCAGATGCTTTGGGAGAGGTGATTGCGACTTTTGGAAAAGGTCATGAGGCATCAGTGTACTACTCCCTGTTAATTCAGAGTATGGGGGACGGAGCCTTAACTTCTCTCAAGAGAGTATGGGAGAAAGATTTCAACTTGGCATTGGAGGAAGGAGTGTGGGCTAAGATTCTTAAAAACGTCAAGTCTGCATCTAGTGATGCAAGGGTGCGTCTTATACAATTCAAAATTTTGCACAGATTTTATTGGACCCCCTCTAGACTGTATAGACTTGGTCTTAAAGACACACTCACCTGCTGGAGATGCCAATCGGAGGATGGAGACATAGCTCAAGTTTTTTGGTGGTGTGTCGAGATCCAGAAATTCTGATCGAAGGTTCAGAATTTTGTGTGCGACGTGGTGGGCACTCAGGTTTTGTTTTGCCCTAAACTTTGTGTTCTGGGTGATGGGGCGGTCATCAGTGTGGGGGATGGCCATATAGAGAACTGGGTTCTGACATGTGTGATGATCGCCAGGCAGGTTATTTTGAGGGGTTGGAGGTCAGCTGGTGCGCCCCCATATCCGGAGTGGTGCACGGAGGTGGGGAGGGTGGCAGCTTATGAGGAGGTGTCATCGGGAAGACGGGGTGGCTTGGATAAGTTTATTCGGAAATGGGGCAGGTATTTGGAGTTTTTGGAGGGCTCTCGGGTGGGGTGTGGAGAGAGTAGTGTATTATAGTTAGTATGATTATTATGTGTGTGTGTGTGTATGTATGTATATGTTTGTGTGTATATATATATATATATATATATATATATATATATATATATATATATATATATATATATATATATATATATATAGCCATCTGAGATGCATGAATGATGATTCCTTTTGCTGTTATGCACCATCGTGTTACCACAATAATAGACAGGTGTGCAGCAGTCTCATTCAAGCATTTCCATGACTGAGCAGACATGTATGAGCTCATAATGTGTAGAGTGCTCACGTGTTTCATTCTCCCCATCTCTCCTCAACACTTCCCTGTAACTTTTAACAGTATTGTCTAATAATAGCAATACAATGTCTATCATATATTGTCTGCAAATAAGCAGACATTTCATTTAAAGAAAATGACTGAATTTCTTTCAAAGTTTTAATTCAATAACCTCACAAAACGTGCATTTTCAACTAATGTGCATAAAATAAAATGTTTTAGTCTGTCCATATTCTCAAATGTTAAGACAAAAGTAAAATGAGGGGGGGAAATGCTTCAATAGGCAGTTCACATGGTGCTACTACCCCAGACTTAAGCTTCATAATAATAGCGAAATACCACATTGTTTTTTATTCAGTAGGGTGTATATAGGGTAGCAGTATTCCCAGATAGCAGTGGTATTCGGCTGAACTCGGTTGTGAAGCAGCTCAGACTATGAGCCTAGGCCAGGGGCTGTTCAAACAGATGGAACACAACAGAATGAAAGAGAACACGAGAATCTCGAGACACACATTTCCAAATTGAACTCCTTTCCTGACAAAGCGTTTAAAAAACTCATAGCTTAATCTGAGAAATGCTTATGAGAGAGCAAGACACAACAGCCAAGTACCTCCACCAACTGTAAGGGGCTGTTCACACTGAACACTTTCGCAACCATCCATTTGTAAAAACCATCCATGTAAATGCGCTAGACGAATGTCTTAGTTTCGCTTTGTTTTTGTTTATTCAGCGTCTTGTGCAGGGGCACTGTTTTTTAGATGCTGTTTCTAATTAAAAATAACTTTAAAAAGCATCTTGAGACACCTGCTTTGTTAAACTGTATTTGTTGCACTGTCTCTAGCCTTTTTTAGCGCAAGAATGCGTTCAATCTGAAGTCATTGTCAATGCTTGGCACACATCTAAAATACGAATGCACAGTTTTAGCATTCGAATGTGCATTTTTTTCTTAAATTTACAAAATATTTGAATTTTAATTTGACAGCCCCAGTGTCAATCGATAGAAATTTTGCTACATCGTGTATATCGCGATATGTAAATATCAATGTGCGTGGCGTGAGCATATATCAGTGGGCAGGGCATTATGTGAGACTGTGGAGGGAATGAATTGTGACCACTAAAAGCGGCAGTTATTTACACGTGCTGGTTTAGCGGCAATTCACTAAAGGAATTATGCAGATCAGGCAAGGGCGCAAATGCGCCCATAAACTTGCTGCTGAATGCAATTAACATGCGCAATTCAGATCTTATATTCCAGCAATTCAACGATTATATAAATGCCATCAACGGCGCGTTTGTGTGTCATTCTGTTGAATTCCGAGCATCACTGAGCCGCACCGCAGATGTCAACAAGAGCAGCTCCTTTCCGAAAGAGTGCTTGGCTTGAGGAGCTGCTTTGGTTGACATCTGCGGTGTGGCTCACTGAGGGTCTGGTGCACTTCTCAAAATAGATGGCATCATGAGGAAGGAAAATTATGTGGATATATTGAAGCAACATCTCAAGACATCAGCCAGGAAGTTAAAGCTCGGTCGCAAATGGGTCTTCCAAATGGACAAAGACCCCAAGCATACCTCCAAAATTGTGGCAAAATGGCTTAAGGACAACAAAGTCATGGTATTGGAGTGGCCATCACAAAGCCCTGACCTCAATCCGATAGAAAATTTGTGGGCAGAACTGAAAAAGCGTGTGCAAGCAAGGAGGCCTACAAACCTGACTCAGTTACACCAGTTCTGTCTGGAGGAATGGGCCAAAATTCCAGCAACTTATTGTGAGAATCTTGTGGAAGGCTATCCCAAACGTTTGGCCCAAGTTAGACAATTTAAAGGCATGCTACCAAATACTAACAAAGTGTATGTAAACTTCTGATCCACTGGGAATGTGATGAAAGAAATAAAAAGCTGAAATAAATCATTCTCTCTACTTAAAATAAAGTAGTGATCCTAATTGACCAAAGACAGGGAATATTTTCTACGATTAAATGTCAGGAATTGTGAAAAATGTATTAATGTTTAAATGTATTTAGCTAAGGTGTATGTAAACTTCTGACTTCATCTGTATTTTAGCTTGCCTATATTACAGCTCTGCACACTCTGTGCAATATCTCAATCAACTTCATTGAGTATCCATCTGAGATGCTTTTATATGAAGTACTGAAGGAGTTCCCATGCAATTTCTGCCTACAAAATTAATTTGAAGCACTTAGTCTTTAGATCTAAAGATTTTTAAGATCATAAAAACACAAATTCATTCAATTGTGTCTATACTTGTGATTGGCATTGTAACTGCACTGTAAACAGTCCAACTATGAATTAAATATCACATCAAGCATTTAAATAGAGTGGACATGCACACACACAGAGTGCACTGCACATTATAACGAGGGCCTGCTTCAGCCACCTGCATTCCCACAGAGCTCTGCTGCAAGCTGTTCACTACACACAGTCCTTCTTTCAGCAGACACCAGAGCGCTGTCCCCAAGACTCCTTTAAAAGGCACGCTGGCATTGGAACAGTTCACACACACACACACGCAGTATCATGAGTGCCAAGAGGACCGCTGCTGGGTACTATTTGAGAAGTGCACATGCTTCGACTGAGCACAACCATATTCTCTCCCACAAACTTGCCCACTTTTTTCTCTCTTTCTCTCTCTGAGGCAAAAACACCTAGTAAATCAGGCAGTAAATTGGTCCACACTGTTAAAGCAATCACAAGACAAGGCCACTTTATGTAAGAATCTCTTTTGGGTCTATAGGGAGCATGAATCAGTAAAAATGAATTACTTCGGAAATGCCTCTAAACAGTCCACACACAAACATGAGGCAGGAACTGCTGTATCATGGCCAATAAAAATTATTTTCGATTCCCTTTTTAATGTTTACATATCAGAGAGGGGAAATGTACTCTCGTGCCTAACACCCAAGTTCATCTGCTGTGCTAACGCAGGTGTTGCGTTTCCAGTCAGTCTGGGAAGATAAAATAACTGTCTTTGGCAAGCAACGGCCCAGCTCGAGACAGTCATAGCCAAACACAGCTGCTGCTTGTTGCTCTAACAGCTTTCCTCCTTTTCATATCACACATTCAAAGTGGGAAGGCTTCTTTATTTCAGCCAGTTAGTGGCCTCAGAGTCAAGGTTCTTTTAATCTTTCAAAGTACACACTGCGAAGGAGAGTGAGTCAAAGTTCAGGCATTATCTGAGGTCATTTCCTGCTTCATCTTGGGTGGTGAGAGAGGGTGCCAATCTTCAATACAGAGCTCTGAGTAAATGAGAGGAGAATTACAGTAACAAAAAGTACAAAAAAATGCTATCACATTACCATACCATGTGGGACATATTGTACATTTCTAAATATATATATATATATATATATATATATATATATATATATATATATATATATATTATACATACGAAACAATACAAATGGTTCATTATATGAACCATTCAATACTATGTTATCTACTAAAATGCCATGGTATTGCCATCTGATATCATAACAGTACCATGCCACAGAACTTAGATTTGTAAGGCTAGACAGGCTAAACAAAATAGCAGAGAGAATCCATGCCATCACATGAAATAGAAAATTGGATAGATGTTGATTTCACAGTGTAAGATATAACATAAATCAGTAGGGGCAGAGCTCCAGATTGCGACTAAATGGTCATTTCTCCTAACAGTGCAATTAAACTTTGCAGAGGTCGCACTGGTGCAACTACAAACTTGCCCGAAAAAAACTTTTTTTGTTGCACATGAGAAATATCAAACGGCAAACGTTCAAAAGATGAAAAGGAAACAGCTCTACCTGGATCAGTCAGCGGGCTCAAGGCTCAGTGGACAGATCAGCGCAGAGACGTGCTCAGATGCGCAGATCATTATAAACAGTGCTGCGAGAAGCGCGTGCTGGGTCGCGGATTCGGCAATGATTATTTGTTTAAAACCTCTATGAAAACCCATAATGTGTCGATGATTAAACTAGTTTAAAATCATATTAAATGGCCCCAACATTCTAAACAGCATTGATAAGGAATAAAGGTGTGTAACGGGGTAAGGGATGGGCAAGGAGGCGGCGGGAACTGGCTAAACAGTCAGCGTAAATTTAATGATAAAACTCAACATAAAACAAACAAACAAATGCAGACACACATGCAATGCGGCCGCGTGCATTTCTATCTCTCTCGAACTGGTGCCTCCGGCTTGTCTTTATCCCCCTCCCGATTGATTAGCCCGATTCAGGGCCGACCGTGTGTCCTCATGGCCCGGCCTTGCCCTCCTCCTCGTCACACTCCTCCATCGCCCGACTCAGGCGTCCTTCCGGCTGTGAACTTTCTGGAGCCCTGGGAGAGACGATGGAAGGGAAAGGGGAGAGGGAAAGAGCAAGGCAGAGCGACAGAGACAGGGAGAGACAGGAGAGAGAGAGAGAGAGAGAGAGAGAGAAACCTGCCCGCCGGTTCCCGGACGCGCCGTCGCCCGGACCTCAACCGCTCCTCCGCCCTCTGGCGGACACTAGCTCGCTCTTTCCCTGGCGGATGGCAGTGAGTCCTCCGCCCCCTTGCAGATGGAACCGCTCCTCCCCTTCTTCGGCGTACGGCAGCGGTTCCTCCGGCTCTCTGCGGCCAGCAGCGACCCCCTCCATCCCCAGGCAGACGGCAGCAGCGAGGACTCCGCGACAGCGCATCTCTCCTCCCTCCCGGATTTCGGCACCAATGTAATGGGGTCAGGGATGGGCAAGGAGGCGGCGGGAACTGGCTAAACAGTCAACGTAAAGTTTAATGATAAAACTCAACATAAAACAACCAAACAAACGCAGACACACATGCAACATGGCCACATGCGTCTCTCTCTCTCGAACTGGTGCCTCCGGCTCATCTTTATCCCCCTCCCGGCTGATTAGCCTGATTCAGGGCTGGCCGTGAGGACACACGGCCCGGCCCTCCTCATCACAAGGAGTATCTGTGATACCCGAGGATTCACACGAGGCGGCACGGCGGTGCTGTGAGGTCGAGCAGGATGAACTTGAGGTGGACCTTGTGCTGGCACACACCCCGTGAGCCCCTCAATCTCCACGACGCGCATGTTTCCCAATACGCTATGTGCAAGACGAGCGCCGACCCTCTGAAAGAGCGTGCGGCCTCGTCTCGTTTGACGGTTCTGACGCTGAGGATGATAATGACGATATCATGTCTCCCGCTGCATCAGGCGAGTGGTAAGAGGATGATGCTGTCACCCCTCCCCCCAGCGAGGACAAGGAACATGCACACGCCACTGACAGGGAGATGCTTTGCGTCCTTACAAGGGTGGTGGAAGAGCTCAACCTTGATTGGTCTCCCCTAAAGGAACCTGAGCAGTCTCGCCTTGATGAGTGGGTTCCTGCAGTCTGGACGCCATCAAGCGGCCGCATCCCAAAAATCTGCCCTATTCTTCCCCGAAGTTCATAAACTAAGTCCTGGCACGCACCCTTTTCAGTGCGCTAGCGCAGTGACACCATCCTCTCGAATGTGGATCACAGGGAAGAGAATGGCTATGCCCAACTACCCCCTGTGGAGGCGGCGGTAGCGGCATATCTCTGCCCAGCGAGTAACAGGGCATGGAATTCACGCTCCATACATCCTTCCAAGCCATGTCGACAGACGTCCGCACTGGCTGGAAAAGCTTACTCTGCAGCAGGACAAGCTGGATCAGCACTCCACTCAATGGCGGTGTGCCAGGTATTTCAAGCGAAGCTCCTCAGTTAAATGGATGAGCAAGGCTTCGATCCAAAGACTTTCAAAGAGCTCCGCACCGCTACAGACTTAGTGCTGCATGCCACGAAAGTCAAGGCGCAGGCCAGCGGCAAGTCCATGGGCAGCCTGGTCATTCTGGATCAACATATATTGCTGACCCTCACGGACATGAGTGACAGGGGAAAAGCCTCTCTGTTGGATGCTTCAGTGTCTCCAGCCGGCCTCCTTGGCGGCTCGGTGAATAAGTTTGCCGAGAGTTACATCGCAACTCAGCAGCAGTCACAAACTATGAGACACTTCATGCCCAAACGGAGCATATCACAGCCGGCTCGCCCTCGCTCAGTTTCGAGCCAGCGCCCAGCTAAAAGCCACATGCCTGATACCTCAGCACCGGCACCTGCCGCCGTCGAGCCACCGGTGAGGCCACGCAAACCATGGCCCAAACGGAAGCAGCTATATCAGCGCACGCCTTGTGCCGACGGGAGGAACACCCCCACACTCCAGAAGCGCTCCTGACGGGCGCAACCATTTAAGCGGAAAGCAGGGCCTGTGGTTCTCTCCGGGTCTGCTCTGAAGAAGGCTCGATTGGAGACACAGAACACTATTCCCATCTCCCAACTGCTGTTTGTCAGGAAAGGAATATTGTTGTTCACATTGTTATGCAATAAAAAAAAAAATTTGCATCAATAGATCTGAAGGATGCATACTTTCATATCCAAATTGTACGACTTCACATGATGTGGTTCGCTCTCGGTAGGGCGCGTGGTGAGTTGTGCGTGGATAGAATGCGTGAAGCCTCCATACGCGCTATGTCTCCGCAGTAACGTGCTCAACAAGCCATGTGATAAGATGCGTGGGTTGACTGTCTCAGACGTGAGATTCGTCCTCCACCACCCGGATTGAGGCGAGTCACTACGCCACCACGAGGACTTAGAGCGCATTGAGAATTGGGCATTCCAAATTGGGGAGAAAAAGATTAGACGCAGGACTCACTCTGTCAACGCTCAAAGTGTATGTGGCGACTATATCTGCATATCACGCACATGAAGCTGGCGCCACTATAGGCAAGGATGATTTAATTATAAAGTTCCTTAAAGGAGCAAGACGATTAAACCCACCTTGCCTGGCTACAGTCCCGACTTGGGACTTAACTTTAGTCATAAAAGCTCTCGCAGGGCCCCACTTCCAGCCTTGGGACTCTGTTGATTTGCACATGCTCTCTGTTATGACCGCACTACTGCTGGCTCTGGCCTCAGTGAAGTGTGTCGTTGACCTGCATGCACTATCAATTGACAATTCATGTCTGGAGTCTGGCCCCGGACTTTCAAAAGCCACTGTTAAAACCAGAAAAGGCTATGTGCCTATGGTCCTAACCACACCTTTCAGAGCGCAGGTGGTCCACCTTCAGGCATTCTTCCCTCCTCCATTTAATTCAGATGAGGAACAATCATTGCATTTGTTATGCCCTGTGCGGGCACTACACACATACGTTGAGCATACACGCCAGTTCAGACTGTCCGATCAGTTCTTTGTATGCTATGAAGGATGCACGAAAGGAATTTCCATCTCCAAACAATGACTTTCTCTCTGGATTGTCGATGCAATGGCCTTGGCTTATGAGTCACAGGGTAAGTCTTGCCCAATTGATGTTAATGCACACTCAACTAGAGGCATGGCCTCCACATGGGCATGGACAAATGGTGTGTCCTTACAAGACATAAGTTTTGCAGAAGGATGGTCTTCTCAAAACATATTTGCAAGGTTTTACAACCTAGACATAATGTCTCTCTCTTCACAGGTCCTCTCTCTTTAGAGCGCTTGCTATTTCATTGACCAAATATATATACTTATGATCCTCCCTTTAAGGATGAACTCCTCATCTTTTTACACAACTGCCTGCATTCAGGTTGTTGTAATTTCCCATAAGTCACAAGAACTTACATTATAAATAAACTCCCGACTGGGTTCGTGAAGGAGTTAATTCATACTATATGTCAATAGTTTATATATTCATTCTGAGTGCTCCCCTCCTGGCCCAACACGAGGGTCACTCACTGCGGCATACTCATGTCAGTCATCGTCCCACGAGACTGCGATGTCATTCTTCCTTTCTGGGAGGTTATGTCATGTAGTGCAGCGTGATGGGATTCTGTTCCCCATATTAATAAACGCAATGTCAAGTGTACCGAGTCATAAGGGAATGTCTTGGTTACATACGTAACCTTGGTTCCTTGAAACGAAGGGAATGAGACATTGCAAACGCTAGCCACACTACAAGACTCAGGGTTTTTGAGGCACGAGCGATGGGTTCCTTGTTCTCAGTCAGAAATTCTGAAGAAATGGTGTTTGTGCACCTGTTTTTATAGCAGACAGCTTCAAGCCAAAAAACAGGCAGGGTTTAAACACCATAGCCAATATAAGAATATTGACGTTACTGTAGAGAGGTTTCAACTAGCTTGTGTAAGAAGGCACTCCCCATATGCATTAATAAACGCAATGTTTCGTCCCCTTCATCTCAGGGAACCGAGGTTACGTACGTATCCGAGACATTTTTGGCATACTATATAGTAGGGAAGTATAGATATTCAGACGCCGCCACTGTGTCCTAACCAGACACAACGCAACGCTGCGACATGTGATCCCTCTTCATAACAGTATATTAAAGCTGGGGTGACACTAGCCGGTTCAAAGCAACTTAATTTTCACCGAAGATGTCACAGACATACAGAATGTTGTGTTCAAGGTCTTGTTCTCTTCAACCGGAGCTCTATAGACACACACACACACACACACACACACACCGGTGGCTCATTTCGACTTTCTCACCACTTCACTTTTGTAATGTAATTTATTTGAAAACATCAATGTTTCCAATAAGTCAAAACAACAGCATAAGATATGACACTTATCTGCTCAGATGACATTTTCAGATATCCGTCTTTTCCTTTCTTTCATTATTTATTTGTCCATTTGCTCTGATAAGATGTCCTGTATTCATGTGTACACCGGTGCCTCGAAGCACATTCATCCGCGCAGAGGAGCAGAGCCGAAGCACAAACAAAATAACGTCCTTCCACAAGACGCATGCAGTTTTATTTTTTAACCGCCAAAAGTTACATAGTGTAGCTTTAAAGAGACAGTACCGTTTTAAGCACATGTTCAAAAATTAATGTAAATACTTGTAAATAGTACAAACAATTCAATTAAACAAACTTGTAACAAAAAATTATATGAAATATAATGTTATTCATTGAATACATGGATTTGTTCATTTTTGAAAACCCAAAATTATGAAACTAATAAAATATTAGTCAAATTAGTATTTTTGTAATGTCTCTAGTTAGAAGGTCCCCTGTATAATTAACAGCATTAGGTGGAAAATAATTTCTTTCATACTGTATGCAAGCAAAAGGGACACTCTAACTAAAATACTCCTGGATGAATCTATATTGAATCCCAAAAAATGTAATCAAAATCTTATCTAAAAAACTGTATCAATACCCAGCCCTAGAAATGATTACACGATTTGAGTTCAATCCAAATATTTTACCTATCCAAAGAGGGGAACATTACAGCATTATGCAGCATAAAATAGATTCCATTAATTGGCCCTATCACTCCATTCTCTCCTCTCCACCAATAGCTGGCGTGTGGTGAGCGTTCTGGCGCACTATGGCTGCCGTCACATCATCCAGGTGGATGCTGCACACTGGTGGTGGTTGAGGAGAGTCCCCTGTTCACTGTGTAAAGCGCTTTGAGTGTAGTGTCAGAAAAGCGGTATATAAATGTAATGTTCAGTTCAGTTCAGCATAAAATAGATTAATGCAATAATGATTGAATTACAGTGATGTTTTATTTGTTGCAAAAGTACACTTAAAAGAACTGTCGAGCACAGAGATCTAAGACACAGACCCAGCCCATTTTTATACCTCTCATGAGCTAAAGGAAATTAGGGCTGAAATGATTAGTCGACGTTATCGACAATAATAAATTGTCGAATAGTCGTTTGACCTAATTTAACATAACATGAGATCAGATATGAAATTAACGATGGCGCGTGAGAGGAGCACTGCAGTTTGCGCCTGACTGAGGAGAGAAAACACAGCTTCCAATCCAGGTGCATTCCAAACAGCTTCAGGTGATGTAGATCGCAAAGTATGAGGAAATTATACAAAAACACAAAATAACTAAATACAGAAGCACACCCGTTGTGGAATAAGCGGAGCCAGAGCTGCCATTCCACTGAAGCAAAACTTGCATGTCAGAGTGTCTTTAAAGGAAACACCCGCCGTTATATCTTTAATGCATCCTTTATTAAAAGTTCAAATAATAGGGAAGCAGGTCATGTAAATAAGTACAAACTCCGAAACTGGCATATCTCTGTGCAGTCAGCGCCACTTCTATGAGTCGCGTGAAGTGACCCGATCTGAGGGGGAGAGATTGAAACTGCACCCGCCTGATGTACACTCTGGCGCGGGCACGCTCGTCCCTTGCGCACGCTTGCTCCAGTTAGATTATTACATAATGACTCGCCACGAAGTGAATCATAATACGTGTTGCAGTGTGTATCTTATCGTGAAGAAAATTGGCGATATGCAGCTCTATTAAGAAGAGAGTTGTTTTTTGAGAGTTAAAGATGGAATTAAAGTTGTTGTTTTGGCTTGTTTTCCAATATGAATATCTAAAACTCCTTTAAAATAAAGTACATTTACTTAAGGAGCTAAACTGCATAAGAAAAATGTGTTGTCTGAGAATGTTGAATATATTAAATATTTAAATATTTTAAAATATCTAAAAATCCTTAAAACAAGATACATTTACCTGAAGCAACATATAAGATATGCATGGGCAGAAGAGTAAACAAGTGAAAAAATACACTTATATACAAAATTCACTTATATTCAAGATACATTCTCTGAAAGCAAGTTTAAATACATAATATGTTGTTTATCAGGTAAATGTGTATTTTTATATGGAAAACAAGACAAAACACTTGATTACAATATGATTTTTTGCAGTGGATTTTTTTTACCAAATTCAACTTAATAAAAAAAATTCCTTTAAAATTCAATTAATTTCATTTAGAGGTATTTTTAAAAGATAATTTTGTCCTCTTTATTATTAGTAAGCATGTTTATTACAACCTTTTAAATCAAGGTACAAGCTGAATAGTCGGTTAAGAGCTAATGATTAATCTTTGCAATAATCACCCGAATAGTCGAATAATCGTTAGATTAGTTGATTATCAAAATAATCGTTAGTTGCAGCCCTAAAGGAAATGTGCCCCAAGTACCAAAAAAAATTACAAAAAAAAAGGAATTCCCACCTACATTCTTATCTCAAAGGTTATCAGATAAATGGGCTTGGATGGGATACAAACCACAGAGCTCTGCATTTATAGATCCTCTTTAACCTCTAAATCAGGGGGTGACCCCACTGACCAAGCGCAGTGGCTTCTCCCATCCTCCCTCTCTTATCCATCTTCTATCTAAGCTCCTCTATGACAGAGAAAGAGCTGCAAGATTTTTCCCATATGCAACAATTTTCCAAGTATACATTAAAGTTGTGTGCTTCCATGGAAAACAGTCCCTGAAACTAATAAAATGAGGCCTGGTCTATTTGCATGTAAAGTAAAAGGTCCACTCAGAGCAAATTTCAAACAAATTTCACTTCAATTTTTGTGAATGGCTTTGAAAAAAGTGCAGTAAAGCGGATGGCCCAATGACTGCATCTTAGAAAGCCTTTCAGAGGGCTCAGGATTAATGAACTGGAGTTAGCCTATTCATTCAATGATTCAATGTAAATGGGTCTGGCTACACAGTGTTCTCACACTATAACTCGACATTTCAGGCCTGTTTAGACCTCCATTTGCTCCTCCCACACAGAAGCATTCCTGCCTCTAGATACTTCAATGCCCAGTAAAACTAGCCCCTTTATACAAAACACATGCATCTCAAGAAACTCAAAGAAATTGTCCATTTAAAATGTACTTTCTCTCTAAACAATCAATAACGACCAGGAACAGAGAAAGCTACTCCAAGATTATATCAACACCATTTAGATAAAAGCTGTGATAGAACAAAACAAACTGCATGCTACTCAACACTAAAGTGAAGAATCATAGATAGCCCCACAACAAAGTGATTTTTAATTGAAGCCCAACTGACACTGCAGAAAAACATTCACCCAAGAAAAATTTATATGAAATAAGGCTACATATTAAAAATAAATGTTTCACCTAAAAATGAAAATCATTCACTTACCCTTATGTTATTCCAAACCTATATTTTTCTGACATGTTATACAAGGTCTGCCGTAAATGACAATTGATGATAAAAAATGCAAGAACCGATGATGATTCATGTCAATGAAGTCAAGCCTGGCACAACGCGTTTTGACCCATTTTCATTTTTTGGTCACCTATTCCTTTAAATTGCTCAACTATTGCATTTCAAGTCCTATGTGTCCAAAAAACCTGATCCTTGACTCTTCAATCCTATCAATTTCTGTTACTCTTTTTGCACAGTTACAAACAAAAGCACAGGAGGGTTATCAGGATGGTCTGGACTATGGAGAGAGGGAGCTGTCAGTTTGAAAAGAAAAGAAACAGAAAAAGTGAAATGGAAAAACAGTCTGGTCTAAATGCAGTAAGGGCCCTTCTCACCTCTCACTCTGAATGTGAGGCCTGCTGTGTCCAAGGAGAGGGGGGAGGGAGATCACAGTCCCAAAAAAATAGAAAGGTTGAAGAGAGAATAAACACCAAGCCATCCCGCATAGTCTTCCAACAAACACCAAAACACACACTTCTATGAGTGCTGTGGGGCCCTAGTCTCCCATCCCCCTTGGGATAAAGCAGGGTGTTTAAATACCTCCCTATTGAAGACTCTGTGATAAGGCCCAATGTCCCATCCCAGGTCGACCCTGTAGGAACTTACTGAAAGGACCTTTTGAGTGTGGCACAAAGGCCAGTTCCCATGAAGCTTCTATTCTTTGCTACGTGTGTGAGAGAGAAAGAGCCGAAACTGATTAAATAAGGTCGGTTAATTACAGCTCCTGGTTAATAAAAGGTACTACAGAAGGCAGGCTCTTCTTCAAGTGAAAGGGTGGGGGGACTGCCTCTTGGAGATTGTGAATGAAAGACCTCCTCTCAAAAGCTTCTACACAGCAGATTTTCTAACTAGGTCGCTCAATAATAGGCGCATCGTAGCAGTGCAATGAGAAGCCCTCTTGGTGAAGTTTCACGTGAATTAAAAATCCGGCACAATGGCTTTGCTGAGGTTTACTTTGCTATGGTGATACACAGTGAGAGAACTGCCGGGATGGCCTTTTCCTCACCGAAAGCCAAATCAAAGCATACAAATGTTTAGCTGTAGATGGGTCAGCGAGAAACACTCTCTTTAGATTGTTAACTCAAGTCTGGTATCCCAACAGGGAGGGGTTTCAACAGGATCCTTAAAATCATTGAGGGGACAAAAGGACAGGGACAATGGTATGAAACATATAGCAGTGATGACTCTTATATTGTGGTAGTCACTATCAAACAGGTGGACAGAAAAGTGGGAAAGGATTCCCTCGTGAGGTAAATGTTGTTAGTAGAACAATTATTTTTAGCAACTTTAAGACTCTTATGATAGATTATGAATTTTTTTTTTGTGTGTGGGTGTAAGAAAGTTCGCAGAGAGTTCAAGTGGCAAAACTCACAAGCACCACAATATTTTGTAAGTTTATACCATGATACACATTCAACAACTATGAAACAGTCTTAAGGGTTGTTCAGCCCAAAGGAATTCTTGGCTAAAAAAAAAGCAAAATCCAGCACAAATAACAGAACAGATTGCAGATGTTTCGAGACGTGTTTTTAAAAGTCAAAGTTCTTTTATAACTTGATATCTTACATCATCCATCTGGCACATGATTACATAGAAAACAACAGAAAAATAGTACTGATGGATGCAAAAACTCAATCTGAGTGAATAGCCCATTTTGAATCCCGCAAGATCATCTGTCATTTCATGCCAAACGTATATCACTGTTTTATGTTACATCTGCATCCTTGAATCAGCAATTTTTCCCTTGTGACACTTCTCGTCATTCACACTTTGTTCATTATATAATACTATAGAGGCTTTCCAAAGTGCTAATACAAAGGATACTACATGCAAACCTGTATCAATGCAAAAGGGTTATTTTCAAAGCCGTAACGGTGATTACAAGTTCATTGAAGTGGCTGATTTCACTGTCAGCAATAACATTTCATCTCCGGCAATTACCATGGCTTGCTGTACCATTATGCTTATGATAAATTGATGAAAAATGTCAACAGTAATTTCATTAAAGGTAAACAATAAGGAAAACCTTTCATTGACAAACCAAAAAGTACAATAGTATTACTATGTTTTTTGCAAAACGTTACCTTCGTAATGTCATGGTTTTTCCAGAGGTGTGCCACGATAATTCCATGGTATTCTTTGAAGCACCTTGGAGTATTATGTAAATAGTATGGTATATGAATAAGCTATTCATTCAGCACCATGGTATTACCATCGTTATACCATGGTACCGCCACAGGACTTTTTTGTAAGGGCCAAGCTTGAGTCATCAAAATAATCTTCAACCAATTTCAAAGAAAACCAATTATACACAATCCTGGAAATTTAATGGCAGGTCATGGTTCCTCTGAGCAAGATCAGTGGCTGTTCACAGAGAGGTGTGTGCATTTAAGCATGGAGTAGTTCAAAATATCACAAAGTGGACAGTCAACACAAAAATAATCGGAAGCAAATTAATCATGGCTGAAAAACCACTCCCTTCATCAGAAACAACCTACAGTAACTCAACTGGCTTACAAGAAATTGCCTAGTAATCTGTAGATGTGTGACTAGTACAGCGTGAGAAGGGGGTGGCCCATCAGACTGGACTTCTTTGAAGGGACCCCAATGGCCTTTAGTTGATGGATGGACTGTCGTAAACTGGATGGGTCATTTGCAATGGCTCTGTCTCAATGGGCCATTTCATCAGAGATCATCCCACTCAGAGACTTTGAAAAGTCCTTCAAACCTGAACGAATTTCCATTGATGAACCCAGCACAATGAATGCTTACTAAATCTCGTTCCTTTGTGGAGGAACAATAACAAAAACCTAAATTTCACTGTATTATGTGCAAAGACACGGATTAAAGTAAACATATTAGTCCCCAGGCTTATATTTCAAATGCACATAAAAAGCTTGAGGATTTTCTATGACCACAGCACAATTTTTCCATCACATTCATATCATAAATGACATACAGCATATAAGGATTTGGTTTTGATTAAGTTAATTACATGGGAGTATTTTGCAAATAGAACAGATAGAAAATAAAAGCTTTCGAGCACCAACTAGATTTTAATTATCAATACACTACCAGTCTCAATTACTTTTTACACAGGTTAATTTAGAATGACTATCATTATTCAATTAGGAGGCCTCAGCTGAAATAGCCCCAATTTAAACCACGGCCAAGAGCTTGATGGAGAAACAGAGGAAGCTCAGAGAAGCCTAAAGAGCAATATCTAAAATATTAAAGCAAATATACCCAAGCCAAAATGTTATTTATGACACTCAGTGCTGATGATTTTTAACAGGTGTTTTTGAGTATTTATGTAAGCAACCCAGCTTAAATAAACTATGTTCAGTGAGGAATTGCCAGAGATTGATTGTTAACTATCAATACAGAACTAAAAAAAAAACATCTAAAATAAGAATTATTCTATTGGCCTTCAATAGGGATGGGCAATATATTGAATATTATAGATATAATCGAGATAATTTTGCTGACGATGTAAATTAAGCTACTATTGTGTATGAAATATAAATATAAAGTGCAAATCAATGAAAATGATTGAATTTCATTCTCCCTTGTGTTTATTTAATGAAAAATTAATTATTCAATTTTTATATAATGTCTTCAAAATATCTAATCTACTTGGCTACAATGGCTGTTTAGATTAAATGATGGTTCCTCTGATAAAATAAATAAAATAAAATAGAAAAAAAAACACACTTTTGAGCCATTTTAGAGCAAATGCATAATTATCAAGATATATATCGAATATCGTCAATAGGCTGAAAAATATCGAAATATAATTTAAGACATATCGCCCAACCCTAGCCTTTAATTAAGGCTGGGTAAAAATATAGATTTTTTGATTAATCGCAATCTTTCGAATCTAATCGATTCTTAAAATCCCAAGATTGCTTTTTTTTACTTTTAAAGTTTGCTTTAAATTTGGTAGTGTTGATTATATCTGTTTTATAAATAGCAACTGAACTGCACAGTTTTGGGTGCAGTCGTTAATTTTTTATGTACAAATTAGAAGATTTCCTGTATAATTTACAGCACCTGCTGTAAATTGTATAATTTACAACATTAGCAGAGAGAAAATTGGTACATAATAACTGAAACATCTCCAAATGAATTGGATGAATTAGAATCGAATCAAATATCATAACAGGAATCGAATCTAGTCTAGAGCTTGTAAATCAGAATTGGGAAATCAGTATTGATACCCATACCTACCTACAATTATCTAAGAATTATTGGATTAACATTATAAAAATGATTTTAAAAACATTTTTATTGAATTGTTGTCTTTAATTGTAGTGATCCATAAATGCAAGAAAGTGAAATGTTGGGGGAAAATAATAGGCTTTAGTTTCTTAAGCAACCACAACAGTGTCATTCTGTTTTATCAAACACAAACTAAACCTCAATCATAAATTCCGATTGAGCCTCAAGCCATCACATTAACAATGACTCAACACCTTTAACAAACACTGGGGTGGGCCTTATACAAACATCTAATGCCTTGAATCAAAGCTAGGATGCAGATGTAAAACGGTTTGTCGCAACATTAGGCCGGATATATATTTTTATGGGCACAGCAATATTTAAACTGGAAGCAGATAGTCAGATTCTGGAAATGACTCTTGCTAAATACACATCTCAAGTCAAAGTTAAGGAAAAATTTATCTCAACAACAGATATTCGATGGAGGTTGCCAATTTGTAAATGTGCCTGTATGAGTAACTCATTCATTTGATTTACAACCGATTACAAGTCCAAAGGCAGCAGGAAGACAGGGAAAGAAGTGTGCGAGTGTGTGATAAAGAGAAGCAGACATATTATTAACAACTGAGTGTGAAAAAACAAAAATGGAGGAGCAAGGAAAGCATTACTGTGTGGCATAGATGAAAGGCCATATGGATCTGGCCCCCTACTGACCACCTCAGTGCGCGCTCCCTCAGAAGCGCGCGCTTTTCCACCAACACATCACAGCGCCACGACAAAATTAGCCATTTGTTGCCAAAACACACTCTTAAATGCATTGGGGTGATTCTCACGAAACCTGCCGAGAAAACGGTCCTATTTAACTCCAAAATATACAGAAACAGATGATAAATTAGCCTATTTTAGGGCCATTAAGATTTGTTTACATTGTGACATTATTTTTGGACAATTAGACACATTTCCCCCCTTAATTCTTATTACCGCAATGCGAAAAGATGGTCATTATGATATTCTCATTACAGCAATGTGAAAATATATATTTGATTTAAATGTTTATGTATTCATACATCATAGTAATACTGCCTTGGTAACGTATTTTCCATCTGGTGTGAAATTAGTTCCGTGACTCCTGCGGTGTTGAAATAATCAGCATGGCGGCGCCACATCGTTGTATATACTTCTTTGAAATGCCATTTTCTAGAATAAAACGTTGTCAGCTATGTAGCCTATATAATAAAGAATATATGCTCGTACAGCAACCCAAAAACAAATGCCTTGTAAAAACCTGCATGTCATTGTGTAAAGAAAATGTGCCATCTGCAGCTTTACACTTATATTTTTCAAATAGGCCTTTAGAGGATTATTCTAACCTCTTACCTAAGAACAACAACAATAAATTAAGTGAACACATTGCCTATTTGACAAATGGAGATTTAATAGGCTGTGGGTATTTCCTGAAGAAGAAAAAAACTAAAGAGGAAGTAATCAAAGAGGAATCTCTCAAATCCTGTATCTAGGTCTCTGTATTCAATGATCATATAAAGACTTTAAATGAATGCATGGATGCTGTAGTGGAAGCATCAATAACTTATAATTGTGAGGAATGTCATTGTCAACGGGTTTTTAAAAGTCCCAGTAAGGTTCGGCCTTAATATATTTTTTATTATGAATTAAAATAACAATCATGTACGATGGCATAATTTATTAGTAGCCTACAGAACTTGCTGCAACTTTCAACTATGCCTACTCCAATACAACTTGCACTTTATTTCACACTTCCAAAGTTACACAAGATCAATGATGCAAGACAAACCACATCAAGGCATCATCTAAGGAAAAACCCCGAAACATTACTATTTGCGGAACTGCATAAAAGATACCAAGCTTAAGTTTTAGAAAGGTGTGATTTGTTACCTGCATGGTGAGAACGCCGAGCTCCTGGGTAGAGAGCTTCTTCATCTGCACAGCTAAAACTTGAGCCTCTTCCAGGATAGAAAACTCACTGTCTGCACCACAAAATCCACCGCAAACAAACACCAACAGGGCAAGCAGAATCCACCTTGAAATCTTTAAGTTATTCCAGTACGTACGGGAATGTGTGTTCCATGCCGTGAAGGAGAATCGAGGTAAAATCACGGATCCTACCCGCGCACGGCTCGCCATTATGGCTCAATGCGCTCCGGCACGGGAGCGCCGAAAAACTTCACCGATTACTTCTCAATTTTACCTTCTCACTTTTCCCACTTTCCGAGCTCCAGCAACGTTAGTGAGCTGCATCAAGGCATAGTTTTCAAAACTCAAACGCTGGCAAAGAGGACTGCATTAGTTTCTTTGGCTGTTGAGTAAAGTGTGTGTGAACCGGAGCATCACAATAGGAGTGAAAAGTAGGAGGCGCGCGCCATCCAAACACCGTCATGGATTCTCCACAGCAGCTGGATTTGGATTTAACAGTCATGTTCTGTTAAAACTAACTTTGCTTCCTTACGCCTTGAGACATTTAAAGGTGCACTCAGTATTTTATTTTATTTTTTACATTAAACATTTTTACTTCTAAAGAAATCATCATATTTTTGAAACATATGTAGCCTACAAAATCATGACCACTCATCCAGTCCAGTCACATCAGTAACCTTATTAAAACTGTTTTATTCTACATGTAGAGGGTCACCTCATGGGGGCTGCCATGTTGGAATCACATGGCCAACTGAATAATATTTGTTTAAACTTAATAACTGCCCTGTTTTTGGACACTTGATACATTAAATGCGTGTGGACATGGCTGTGAATTATGAATTTCTACAATGGCATCAGTAACGTATAACTATGAGTTTGAATAATGCTACGCTCCATGCCCCTAGGTGTCAGTGTAAGTACAAGATGAAATGACAAATAAATAAATAAAATACTGAATGCAACTTTAATGGTCCCATGCTTAGGTTTCTGTGCTGTGTGTAATTTCAAAATTAACCTGCTATTCACCCTTCACATTTTTTTATATATATATTTTCCTTATTAAAACTCAGTAAATAGATGTTATTGAAGCTTAACCCCTGCATGTTGAAATTAATTGTATTTACCCATGTTTTTGAGTCTTTGAGACCCTATACAGAAGTGTAACAATTGTTTAAATCTTGATTTTAATAAATTCTCATAACATTTATTTAAAGGGATAGTCCACCCAAAAATGATTTTCTGTCATCATTTACTCACCTTCATGTTGTTTCAGACCTGTATGACTTTTTTCTTCTTTCCGTGGAACACAAACGGAGAAGTTAGGCAGAATGTTAGCCACAGTCACCATTCATTTTAACTGATTTTATTCTATACAGTGAAAGTGAATGGTGACTGAGGCTAACATGTTGTCAAACATCTAATTTAGTGTTTCAAGAATTAAAGAAAATCATAGATTAAAAACTAGTTTTATAACAACATAAGGGTCAGTTAATGATGAAATATTTTCATTCTTGGGTGAACTATCCATTTAAGTCATGAAGTATAAACCGAATATTTCATTACTTTATGTTGAGTATGTTTTTGAGCTATTAAAGTTGCTAAAAGGAATATTCCGGGTTCAATACAAGCTAAGCTCAATCGACAGCATTTGTGGCATAATGTTGATTACCACAAACATTAATTTCGACTCATCTCTCCTTTTCTTTAAAAAAAAAAAGCAAAAAATTAAGGTTACACGAGGCACTTACAATGGAAGTGAATGTGGCCAATAAAAGTTATTCCAGCCAATTTTTGGAGGGTTTAAAGGCAGAAATCTCAAGCTTGTAATTTTATAAAAGCACTTACATAAATTGTTCTGTTAAAACTCATGTATTATTTGAGTTGTAAAGTTGTTTAAATTGTAATTTTTACAGTCATTTTAGGGTTTGAGGGTTCGTTGACATTACATTGTCATGGCAACACAAAAAAGGTTAGTAAGTGATTTTATCACACTAAAATCATGTTTACACGCATATTGTTTACGTCTTGTGGCTATACTTTTGAATAAATTTCTGAAAACGTTCAGAAATTGGCCCCCATTCACTTCCATTGTAAGTGCCTGATTGTAAACCAGATTTAGGCTTTTTTTAAAGAAAACGAGGGGGAAGTAAAAATTAATTTTTGTGGTAATCAATATTTTTCCGCAAATACTGTTGATGAGCTTAACTTGTATTGAACTTGGAACATTCCTTAAAGTCTTTCAAACCCAAAACAGCATTAAAGGCCAAAATTGCAAATTCTCTCTCTCTCTCTTTCAGTCCTCTTTGCACCTTGCAGTGCTTGAGCTGAAGGCAAGGTAGCGCCACCTGTCTCTGTCAGCTGCTGCTGTGGGGGCTGTCTGGAGGGTCAGTTTTCTTGCTTTCAGCTCTCTCTCAACTGTCCTTCGCCATGTTTCCTTGGGTCTGCCACAGTTTATTTTTCCCTGTGGCATCCAGTGGAGTGCTCTCCTGGGCAAGGAGTTGGGCGGCTTTCTGCAGATGTGTCCAAGCCATCTCCAGCGGTGCAGCTGCACAATTCTGAGATGGTTTGCACCCCTGCTCTGCTCAGGAGATCTTCATTGGGGATGATGTTGGGCCAGAAGATCTTCAATATGCACTGCAGGCATCTGGTTTGGAAGACGTCAAGCTTGCGCTCGATGATGGTAGTGGTCTTCCAACATTCTGAGCCATACAGGAGGACGCTGAAGACGTTGCTCTTGAAAATCTTGATCTTGGTGTTGGTGTTCAAGATGGTGGACCTCAATATGGGCTTGAACATAGCAAATGCTTGATTTGCTCTGCTAATCCTGCTGTTAACTTCTAGTAGGCTGTGATTTTGCTGCCATGGTAGACAAACTGTTCCACCGCTTCTAGGGGACTATAACTAATGTTGATGTGTTCCTCTATTCTTGAGTTCTTCTTCATCAGTTGGGTCTATTTGGTGTTGACTTTAAGGTCGATGGTGCTGGCTGTATCTGAAAGCTTTCCACCTTCTGCTGCATATCTCGGTGTCTGCTTGAAAGCAGCCCTATGTTGTCAGCGTAGTCCAAGTCTTCCAGTACCAAGGTGAGCGTCCACTGGATCCCCTCCCTACAAAAAATAACTGCAGTAAAGTGTGGTAATTTGGACGCAGTATTACTGCAGTACCAGAGACTATTTAGCAGTGACAGAGCACTTCTATTTAAATAAATAGGAGAAATTGGAAAACCTAACAGCCAATGGATGTTGAAAAGGAAGTCCCGCCTCACAGGAAGATCACCTGTCAATCAATGTATGTCATTAGCCGAACATGCCTGAAAATTCTTTTTTTTTTTTTTTGTGTGATCCGAGCAAAAGAAGCACAGTTAATGATACCACTGTTGTCAGATTATACTGCTGATTTGATATATTGTCTTGATCGTAATATTGACCAACCATCTTGAAGGTTTCCGTCTTTCCCCATTGAAGTAGATAGGAGCTGCACTTTCAGTTATGGTCACCAAGTGGACTGACTTTCCTTGAAAAAAGGACTTTGATGACTGCAGTAATACTGCATCTAAATTACTGTACTTGTACTGCAGTAGGAAAATTACAATAATACGTTGTCCAAATTACCTCACTTGTACTAAAGTATAGGAAATTGCAATAAAACGTTGTCCAAATTACCACACTTGTACTGCAGTATAGGAAACTGCAGTAATACTGCGTCCAAATTACCACACTTGTACTGCAGTTATTTTTTGTAAGGGCTCTCTCCTTCCCTCAGTGGTTCAGCATATCAGCCAGTTGACTGCCAAAGAGAAAAGTAGAGATGAGAGGATACAGCCTTGCTTGACGCCAGTGTTTACCTGGAAAGCTTCTGACAGATGGTTCTGATGGATGACTTTGCACTCAAAGTTTTCATAGAGTGACTTAATGATATTGACTAACTTTTGGGGTACTGTATCCCAGAGTGCCTAAGGATCTTCCATAGCGATGCTCTGTGTCTTTCTCAAAGTCCACAAATACAATGTAAAGTGTGCTATTCCATTCATGGGACTGTTCAAGAATCTGTCGTAAAACAAAAATGTGATCAATGCAGGATCTTCCTTTTCTGAAGCCGGCTTGTTCTTGGCAAAGAATGGTATCTACTGCTTCAGAGATACGTTGGAGTATGATGCGACTGAAGACTTTGCTGGTAAGTGAGTGAAAATTAATTGGGTTTATTATGCATTCACAGTCAGAAAAAAAAAACTTCCTAGTGGGCTGGCTCCCCCCGCAGGGTTTGGGAGAGGTTTTTGAAAGAGATTGTCCAGTGGGTTGGCCCTCCCTGGTGGGGTTTGAAGGCAACCTGCAGGCCATATGTATCCTGGTCTCGGTCGTGAAGATGCATCAGAGTGCTGGGTCCTGGCTGGGGGTACCCTACTGTCCTACTCTGATTCCCCCCGAATGGTGGCCCATCCCCGTATCTCCTCAGTATGCCTCCTCCCTTTATTTTTTATTTATTTATTTATTTATTTTTGTTCGTAGTTTATTATATTATATAAATAATTTTTCTTTTTTCTCCCCTCTCTACTCTTTATTCCATAGCTTGCCTTACATATATATTTACGTACATACTGAACAACACAACCTCACACCTACAGTACACATAATGCAAAACCTGTTTTGTTTGTTTTTTGTTTATTGTTTTGTTTGTCCTTTATTTATGATGTTGTATTCCCATATTTTGTTCTAATAAAGGAAAAAAAAAAAAGGAAAATTTTTACCTTTGGGGTACAACAGCTTGTCACTGGGGAACTATCCTTAAAAGCACACCCACTGTACCTTTTACATGTCATATTAGGATACATTTTAGAAGGTGTAAAGAAGGTACACTGGAGCGCCCCCATTTCAGGAGTGGTGCACGGAGATGGGGAGGGTGGCAGCTTTCGAGGAAGTGTCATCTAGAAGACTGGGGAACTTGGATTCTTTTGTTGGGAAATGGGGCAACTATTTGACATTCATAGAGGGCTCTCGGGGAGGGGCGGTGGAGAGAGAGATATAGTTATATATGTGTGTGATTATTTTTATTTATTTATTTTCTTTTTTGTATGTGTATATACTCATGTGTGACCACAGGAATGTTTGTTGAGGGTCAGGGTGGGGTTGGGGATTGGGAGGGGTAATAGTGGGGGTTAAATATTGATTCTGTGTATACATGTTTTGCTTTTCTTTGTTTACTGTATGAATCAATACAAAATGTTAATCACAAAAAAAAAAAAAAAAAAAGAAGGTACACTGGGTGTAGCTTTGAGGGTACTGCCATAGGACCCTCTGTGTGGGCTGAACAGTTGGAGTGGTGGGTGTGGTTGTTAAGGTGGGCCAAGTTTATTGATGGGTGGGCCAGGCCCACCCAGGCCCCCCTGTGGAGCTGCGCCTGGTACTGCTCCATTCCACAGGATGGGCACTTCACTGTCTTTCATGGGCACCGCCCACGCTGAAGCAACATTCGTGGATGCACAATGCATTCAGTGTGACATGTTGTTGTACCCTTAAAGGATCAGTTTTTACATTAATTTTTTTATTTTTTTGACCGAATTTTTCTGAGAGAAATGTTTAATGCAAAAAGTCATGTCCCTATATGTAACACATGTTTATGGCAGTTACTCAGCAGGCAAATCTGCCCGACGGAATATGCGAATGCAACAATTTACTAACCGAAGAGCATTTGACCACTAGACAAAATCTAGTGGCTCGGCATGGTTAGCAGACCAGGAGAGGAGCATAACAGAGTTTGTGGTTTGTGGGGATGTTAATAAGACCTACAACCTCAGAAAAGCACTATAATGTCATATATGCCATCTAAACTGTGTGGTTTAGAGCCTATATTGAGAATAAAGTATGCTCTTACTGTGAAAGAATGTATGGTTTCTTGCATTCAATGATTTTCTGTGTGAAATGGACTTGTGAAACACTCTATTTTATAACATTTAAAGCTAAGAGGCATAATAATTTGGTCTGACTAGTGGTTTAGAAAGTTTAAAGAAGAACACATTCATTTTGGGCAACTGAAGATACATTTGGTTCTGCTAGCTAGACCAAAAGCAGCCAGAGTTGGAATCCAGCTGTGCCAATTACTTTATCATCTATCACAGTTGGACAATCTTACAATCTTATTTTTTATTTAGGATTTATTTCTAAACACTTCACTCTTGCCTTATAAGAAGCTATGCACCTTATTAGCTTATCTAAAGTAGTCTTACATTTAAAAGTAAGTTTTGTATCAAAAAGATGACAAGAAGTTTTGAATCTATGCTAGAGTAAATCAGTTCAATTACATCATGATACTAAACACAACCTGCAAGGAGCAGAACATGTGCATCTGAACAAAGCTTCTCTTCCTTTGCATGTATGCTTACCATGATCAAAGATGAAATTCTGTATTTGGTCACAAGCTGTATAGGTGAAAATCTAGGATGTTAGTCTTCCCTTTTTTATTTTTCTTTCTTTTTTTTTTTTCTTTTTTTTTTTTAGAAATGTTTTGGTAATACCAAACTATTATACACGTATATCAAGTGTGCTCAAATAGGGGTTTGGCTACAGGTTTAGCGAAGTCATATCTTGTAACTTAATTTTATTAAATTTTTTGAGTAGGTGTAAGTGTGTGAGAAAGAAAGAGATAATTAATTATAATAGGTATTAATTAATATTTCACAGTTTGGTTTCACATACACACAGTGTCATTTGAAAAACCTGGATAATTGGGCTGGAAATTAAGGAATGGATAAAATGTCAGTCTCACCCAGCTGCAGGAGGCAGATGCCAATTAATCCATATACTTTATATACTGTACTTCTAGTCAATACAAATTGTTACAACGTTAGTGTAATGTTTCAAATGCCACTTTCCTAGAGGCTTATGATACTTAGTGTGTGTGTAGAAAACTACATAATTTGAAATTGCACTTTCTGAGAAGCTGGTCTCAAGCTACTTCTTGAAGTATACACTAAAAGATTTACTTGAAGAAAAGCATGGTCACCACACAGCTGTGTTAATCTATAATAAATGATATAAACACAATTTATATAATGCATTATATCTAAATTAAGTAATAAATTAATTAACATATGAACAACACTTGTACTAAAAATTGTAATAGATGACAGCAAAGTTGTACTCTTTTACATTAGTTAATGCAATAATTAACATGAACTAACAATGAACAATAACTTTTCAGCATTTATTAATCATGGTTTATGTTAATTTCTGCATGCACTAATATATGTTTTAATTCAAACATTAACATTAGTTGATGCATTATGAACTAGCATGAACAAACAAGGAACAATTTTGATAATTTAACATTAACCAAGATACCAAGAAAAACCAAGCCATAACCAAGAATAAAAAATGGGAAAATTCATTGTTCATTGTTAGTTCATGACACTTATTGCATTAATTAATGTTAGCAAATAGAACCTTACTGTGAAGTGTTATCAAATAATTCAACAACAAAATATTATTTGGATTCTATTTATAAATCTACTAAACAAACCAACCACTGTAAACTGGTTTCATGTGTTCAGTATCCTCCCGTCCCATTGGCTTCTTTACAGATTTCTTATGAGACCCAGTCTTAGATTAATTAAGAACCCCTTAATTGCAATCTAAAAAGGCCTTTAGCAGAGTCAAATTAAAAGCTGTCCTCTTTAATCTTGATAAGTAGGCTTATGTGTCTAAATATAAGATTTCCCCCAGTTACCAATGGAGAGTAACAAGCCTTCATTGAGTTCAAGTAAATTTGCAGTAGTGCCTCACTGAGATAATGAATGAGATAATCTAAGATGCTCCTAATTCTAATGTGATTCGAAGAATTTTTGCTGATTGGCCAGATGTGGAATCACTTTCATTTTCCCACTTTTAAAAGCACTGTCATATTCATATAGATATTTTCATTTATGTCTTTTACACAACAGTTAGTTCCGATCTTCTGAAATCTGACTGGCAAAGCTACAAATCGGCGTCAGGAGGTCAATTGTTTGCCCACTCTGCTTTTTATTGAATTTCAGAACCGCCCCCAGTACTCAAAGCTGGAACTATACAGTTAAACATATGGGCACCTATAGCGTGATGCACTAAGCAAGTACAAAACATGAGCAAACATTATCCAAACAACAAGTTTGAGTCATTATTGCATTAATAGACTCCAGATCCTAACCTTAAACCTCACCCTGACAGTACTGAGACCAAAACTGCATTCTCTAAAGGGATATGATTTGAAAGGCACAGAGTAGTTGATTTTAGGAAACATCTGAGTAGTAATTACACTTATATAGGCTCCAAACCCAAATCGAAACAGAACCCTAATTCTAACAGTACTGAGACCAAAACAGTATTCTTTTAATATATATGAAAATTCGCAACATGGTGGCGCTTATCCGGAAATTGGCACATCAGGACTCAATTTGTGTGGAAATAACGTGCCGATTTCTCGCAAGTCCATGTTTGCGAGAAACAGCGATGCTCCACTGTTCATATTACTCTGCCTTTCTATAAATTTCCACCTTTGACCAGCCCCAACCTATAGATGGCTGAATGTGAAAGTAAAAGTCACTTCCACACCAGAATTTGGAAGTGAAAGTAAATTTACAGTAAAAAAAAAAAAAAAAAGGACTTAATTATTGATCTGTTTCTCGCCCACACCGATCATATCGCTTCTGAAGATATGGATTTAACCACTGGAGTCGTATGGATTACTTTCATGCTGCATTTATGTCCTTTTTGGAAATTCTGAGTTCCAGTCACCATTCATTTACATTAAATGAACCTACAGAGCTGAAAAACCTTCATTTGTGCTCTGCAGAAGAAAGAAAGTCATACACATCTAGAACGGCATAAGGGTGAGTAAATGATGAGTGAATTTTCATTTTTGGGTGATCTATCACTTTAATTTTTTGTTCTTATAGTCATTTTGTACAAAAGAAATATCACACTCACAATGGTCCTGATTAATTGTAACCTCATGCCGATGGCTGGATTAAGGCCATGCTGATATTTGGCACAACAACTCTTGCTCGAGTGATATTTTCCTACCTCTTGAAATTAAGATTTTGTTCTCTCTCAATTTGTATTTTCAGTCAAAAATCAAAATTTCAAATCAAATTAATGAAGCTTTGTGTAACCTCAGTCACCTTTAACAATTCAGTGCAGTGTTCTCTGTATTTAAACACTGGTTATGCAGATGTAGTATTAAATCCACTGGGATGATGCATCAGTGCCTTTTTCAGACAGGAGTTGGGTGGAGGATAAAGGGAGGAAGGGGGAGAGAAGGAGTGAGGGTGGGGGTGCAACACACACTGCTTGATCCACAGCCAGAGGAGATGAAAGGAGCATCACCACAGCCCGCAATTTCTCCTCCTGCTGCTGCCGATGCTTGCAGTGCACAGAAACTGGAAGAGAGGAGCTACATGCTTTGCATTTGAACTGCATTTGAAAATTTCATGACAATAACCAACATAGCTATTTTGGAATAATGTAGCAGTCATAGCGAGTGCTTACGTTGGAAACAAGCGATATACCTGCGTGTTTTACATGAGCTGTGTTCTTCTCAATTAGGTATGGTTTGGATATGTGTGGTAGTTTATCATCTTGCAAGGTTCATGTGTGCACCAGCCCAAGCTGTAATTTAGAATGTAGTCAGGGCTTGGCCAAAGAACATGCTCACCACTGTATTTTCTTAGCCTCATTAAACAGTGGGAGAGATTTCAGTCTGATTATCAGTAACAAAAAGCTGCAGCATAGTGGTCAGTATTTTTAAGCTCAAAATATAGACTTTTTGGATTTCAGATCTTTATGCATGGTCTCTTCTTCACTGTAAAATTACTGCAGACTCAGTTGGAGGTTTGTCTCATGAACACTTTTCTTCAACAAAGAGCCACATGTCAAAGGATTACCATACCTTTTCTTTATTTCTCTTTCTCTTTCTTTCTTTCTTTCTTTCTTTCTTTCTTTCTTTCTTTCTTTTTCTTTTTAAACTCATATGACTATCTTTCTTCCGTGGAACACCAAAGGAGATATTTATTACATAATGTCCAAGCTGCTCTTTTCCATACAATGAAAGTGAATAGTGACCAAGTCTGTCAAGATTTTCAAGGCATGGTTTTCAGTGTATAACCACTTACATTTCAGTCCATTTCTCACACAAAGCCTTGTAAGCTTATAGTGCATGACTTAGTGCAAAGTACTTTTATGGCTCTTTTTTAAATACTTTTATGGTGCATTTGTGTTCTTTTTGGAGCTCGACAGCCCTTGATCCACATCACTTTCATTGTTTGGACAAGAGCAGCTCGAATTATGTTCTATAAAAAATAAAAAAAAATCATATGGGTTTGGAACAATATTAGGGTGAGTAAATTATGAGAGTATTTTCATTTTTGGGTGAACTATCTATTTAAATCCTTGTATACTTGATCCTATAAATTTGCATGTTCCCTGCCTGCAACATGTAATTTACCTGTAGAAAAATACATAATAAAACAACATTCAGTGATTAATAGCTAGTGGCTCAGAATTTGACACAGTGGATTATAAAATTTACATAATTCTAATTAGTCCACTGTTCAACAAAGCCACCTTGTTTGAAGTGATAAAGGAAACATGCAAGACTTCAACAGACTGCTGCTGCTCGCTGAATACATTATCAAAGATTTGGTAGACTGGCTCTAATACGGACAACTGCTCTTATTGTGCTCTAAATGTGATAGAGTCAGACTGTGATTGAGACATATATTATCTGACATCAAAAGCTTGAGAAACACTGTTTCTTAATTTATACCAATGTCTTTTTTTGGCACTCAATGATAAAGAAGGACAACACAGATAGAAAAAGTATGTGCCAGGGTTGTTTTTAGTTTTCCTCTGAACATACAGTGTAAGCTCTGGCACCTTGCCCATGGATCACATCATTAAAAGGAGGAAGGCTGATCCCTGACTTTTAAACTCTGATGTCTGGGTTACATTCCTTTACATGACCTTTTCTTGGAACAGGTCCTCTTCACATGGGGTTTAGTGACTATTGGTGCTCATTCTACTCACTCTTACAAGATCAGAGAACCTGGCAGAAACATGAATTTTCCATTTACATAAGCATTTTTAGGAAATAAGTAAAGAGTAATCTAACAAAATGAGATATATTATACAAATTCTTCCTTAAAGAAATTGTACACATAAAAACTCCATAAAAAAAAAAAAAAAGAAAAAATAAAGAATAAAAAATAAAGAAAGTTTTTACTGGTTCTCCATGCATTTAACCCTGAAATGCAGTTGTGGGTCAACAATGACTAGCCGTCTTGACAATAATTTTTACATGTGGTGGTCTTTTGATCTGAAACTCCAGGTATTCCTCAATTAAGGTATCTTTACAATGTGAAAGGTGCAGTATGTAAGATTCAGAAACCCTTGTTATTAATGACACCTGTGGCCGTTAAGTGAACTGCAGCCAGCTACCTGTTGCTCGTGCACACACTCCATAGGGACGCGAGCGAGCATCAGCCAAAACAATGACGTAACGTACAAAGAGACTGAACATGATTTACCGGCATTATGCTGGCAGATGAGGTAGCATAATTAAAATGACACAGTTATGATTGTTTTACTACAAACTTTGAGACTGTATATTATATTTGACTCTCCAGTGCTGGAACAGGGCTAAAACAAAGTTTTAATACAGGTCTGACAATGCGAGACTGTAGTTTGAAGTAATCACTTTTCTTTGCATGATAAATTGACTGCATTTATATGATAGCCTATGTCGGCGTTAGCCAGCTAGCCAGCTTTATCAATAGCTGTTAGCTAAATTTGGTGGATGATGACAGTAGCTGTTTATAAAATAGACTGTACATTATAAATATGTTGACACAATTCAGTATTGATGTGATTCCATCACAACTGTCATTTTGATATATCGATGCGCTATTGTTTTATAATAATAGATTGTATATATTTTCTGTATAACCAAGTTACATTACACTAATGAATGGGTCTTTTTGCATTATCTTGAACATTGTCTAGCATTCATTTCATGTGTTATTGTAGTTTACCTTGCTGAATAATTACAGATTAACATTGTTTATAAGTTACTGTGCAGGCAAGATCAAGTTAGCTAAAATGACACAGTTCAGTCCTTATGGCACTATATTTCACATGCTTTGCAGTTATGTAAGCTTACCTGTCCAATAAGAAGAACACCGATTCAGGGTCGGTTTTCATCCCTAAAACCGAACGAAGTTCCCTCCAGGAATCAAATGCCCAGCCGATGTTCACTCTAGTTTTCGCTCGACTACGATCATGTTCCCGCTTAGCAAGATGGGATTCAGTAGATAAATGTTTTTTTTTTTTTTTGGCTTACTCAGAATTTGTGTAGGGGTCGGTGTTGTGCTGGGAGCCGGCTGTTTGCTGGATTCCATCTCTAAGATAACGTTACCTAGTGTTGCAATTTGTTGTCACTGTTGAATAGCAGAAGAGAAGCACAGAGGCAAGGCTCTCGGGAGCGCGCATAAACGTCACATCCTTTGGATTTTCCCGGCAAAAGCGACCCGCTCCCTTCACATGAAAATCAGTCTACAGGCTTTAATAGGCAACCTAGGAAGTCCAGGAAGGGCTAATTTTTTTAAGTTGCGTTACAAGCCGTTCACACATTGGCAAAAAAAGGCGAATTTTACATGAAAATTGTTACATATTGCACCTTTAAAAAAAAAATCGTTAATAATTTTCAATATATCACGTTTTTTAATTCAGCCCTTTATTATCTTCATTGAAAAAAGTGCATGACATTATACCCATTACAGTGAAAGTTCCCATGGAGCATCTTGAGGTTAGATGCCTTAACAACACAATGGTAATAGCTCCTGAATCACTTTTTTAGCATTTCAGTGCACCTCACCACTCCGAACAACAAATATAGCTACACAGAGTAATATAGCAATACAAAGTTATGTAACAATGTAGAGTACATAAGGTTGTCATTTTTTTTATAACTATGTACTTTGTAAAAATCAAAAAAGAAGAAGATCCTAGTCCATCGTTCATATACTGTATGTATGTGTTTGTGTGGGTAGAGTTGTTGAAACATTTCATATGTTATCACCAAACATGGAAATTACTATTTTTTCTGTTATGCAGAATTTTTACACTCACCCAAAACTTCTACTACATTTTCAAAGTGTAAAACTCTTTAGAATTAATTACAAGCTATATCAACTATTTTAAAAATATAAAAGTAGTTTTATAAAGAATAAGCATCTAGATTTCACCTGGGTCTTCAACCAACATACACTTTTATGGGGGTAAAGTTGCATTAAACGGTTACATTTTTCAGTGAAATACAACATACATTTTGGATGATTTCTCACTAAAAGCTATAGCCTGACTTCAGTAGACTCAGAATATAGTATACAAGTCATATGGACTTCTTTTATGCTTGTCCTTTTTTTAAATTTGAAAGCTCCAGTCCAGTTTTATTGTAATTGCATGGATTAGAATTTCCTTTTTGTTCCACAGAAGAAAGAAAGTCATATGGGGTTGTAACAGCATAAATGTCTGTAAATGATAAAAAAAATAAAATAATAATAATTGTTGGGCAAACTATTCATTTAAAAGAAATAGAAAGTTGTATGCTCAGGCAATTCTGTCTCAATCGATGATATTGGTCCATCAGTGGCACATGCTTTGGACAAGTTGCTCCCATTTTTTTCCTGATCTGATTTTCGAAGCAGCAACCCACACTGAAAAAAAAAATTATTTTGGGGGTGTTAATTACTATTCATACACACTGGTTAAAATATACCCTTAATCTATTTTGCATTCTAAAATTGAGAAAAAATGTGCTCAAAGAAAGTGGGTGCAAATTGCTGCCTCATTTTTTGGGGGGTAAATTCTATAGTTTTTTTTTTTTTTTTTTCAGTGCAGCATTACATATGGGGTTCATAATTTGTGGCTCTGCTAGATTACTCCAGCATTTGATTGAAGTTAGGCCCGAGGGGAACGGTAAGAGACTGAGGGTGATTATAAAAGTCTGTAGGCTGTATAACAGACAGTATGTCCCTGCTTCCTAGTCTTGGAGGAGCCGCGGACCTCACCTCAAAGAGTGAACTCTGGGAGTAGCCACTATCAGTTTTTAATTTGAGCCAGCCGCAAAGCAAGACCTAAATAATGAGCAGATGGATGTGATTCCAGCAGACGTCATTAAAAAGTCTCATAGGCAGAGCTGAACAGCAAGTGAGAGGAACAAAGCCTTTCCAGTTTTGCACCCAAAAATAAATGATACTATGTTGTAATGTTTTATATTCCTTTTAAGGGGATTTTGGAGGAGTTTAAACCTCCCCGTGTTGCCATGACAACCCTTTTTCCTGTTTTTTTACAGACGAGCGAAACTAAATGTGGTTCTCCACTTTTCTTCTTTAACCCCCCCAAAACTATTTCAACATCAGAGCAGTATAGTATGCTTTGAGGACTAAGCCGATTTCCAGCTGAAGCCATTTTCTATTTCTGGCTGTGCTGAGGACTGAAACATTAGCAAGCAACATGTTTTGACACAAATGAAGGCTTGTTAAAACAGCATTTACTACAAAGACATTTCCATTAGACATTTGGTTTCGCAAGATATTAACAAGGTCACAATATGAAAGATGTTAGTTTATAACCAAGTCAAAGCAATGATCCAGAAAGATGGTAGTGTGGTTTTAAATTTGTAAAATGATCAGAGATGTGAACACTGATGTGTACGACTACCCAAAGTAGGTGAACCCGATTAAGAAATTAACAGTTATTTGAATAACTGTCCTTACTTATTATTAACTATCCTTAGCCATGTTGTTGAAAAGATATGGACATGCTTCTCTCCAACATTTGTTAAGAACTCAGTTGGCATTTTCTGTTGAATTCCACTAAAATACAGTACCTAAACATCCTAAATACCAGATAAATTGACCTGATAAGTAAAACCTATATTTGTATTCCAATACAAATTACTATACTCCTTAAAGGAATACTCTGGTTTCAATTTTCAAGAGCTTAATCTGAATTCAATATATATATATATATATATATATATATATATATATATATATATATATATATATATATATATAGTTGGATGTAACTTGACAGAAAAGGTTAAAAGTACATTTTATCACACTAAAATCATCTTAAAGGTATAGGTCACCCAAAAATAAAAATGTACTCACCCTCATGCCATCCCAGATGTGTATGACTTTCTTTCTTCTGCAGAACAAAAAAATAAGATTTTTAGAAGAATATCTCAGCTCTGTAGGTCCATACAATACAAGTGAATGGGTGCCAACATTTTTACACTCCAGAAATCACATAAAGGCAACATAAAAGTAATCCATACGACTCCAGTGGTTAAATCCATAACTTCAGAAGTGATATGATAGGTGTGGGTGAGAAACAGATCAATATTTAAGTCCATTTTTGCTCGAAATTCTGCCCAGTAGGGGGATGTATGCATCAAGAATGTGAATCACCAAAAACACAAGAAGAATGTGAAAGTAAAAGTTAAAGTGGAGATTGACTGAGCGGGGAGGAGAATTTATAGTAAAAAAGACTTAAATATTGATTTAATATTTATTAATATTGTTTCTCACCAACACCTATCAAATCGCTTCTAGAGACATTGATTTAACCACTGGAGTGGTGGATTACTTTTATGCTGACTTGTGTGATTTTTGGAGCTTCAAACGTTTGGCACCTATTCACTTGCATTGTATGGACCAAAACAGCTGAGAAATTCTTCTAAAAATCTTCAATTGTGTTCTGCTGAAGAAAGAGTCACACACATCTGGGATGGCATGAGGGTGAGTAAATGATGAGAGAATTTTCATTTTTGGGTGAACTATTCCTTCAACATGCATATTGTTTATGTCTTGTGGCTATACTTTTGTATAAAGTATTTTAACATTTATGTATTGGCCCCATTCACTTCCATTGTAAGTGTCTATACTTTAGTAGAGTATGGATTATTCTTTAAGAGAAAAGAGAGTAAGGAGAAACACCCCGAACCAGGACATGACAACTGGCCCTGGATGAGGTCCTGGCCCCTCCTTTTAGCCTGAGGGTAGGGGCATTAGAATTGGAAAGAATTTTGTGTTGAGTGGAAACATGTAAATATAGGCGAAACGGAAAAGGGAGGGAGAGTAGAAGAGAGAAGGTGATTGGCAGAGACAGTAAGAGAGAACATGTGGGAAAAAAACAGGAGGGAGATAAAGACAAGTTTAAAAACATGCCATAATAATGAATAAGAGAAAAGGGATAAGAGTGAGTGCATTCCAGATTACTCAAAAACACATGGAAGACATTAAATGGCATAATGCTGCTTTTCCCCTTTAGGAGACTGAGAGGATGGATGGACTGATGAAAAATACATATGCAAAGTTCATTTTCTCTTTAAACAATTTTCATCGCACTAACAAAACAAATGGGTCAGGCAGTAAGACATAAGAAAAAAGCACCTTTGTTAGCTTTGATTGTTCTTCAGCCGGTTTCTCCCAGATGTATCAGCTCCCCTCATTATACCTTCTTGCTCCCTTGTGCTGCCAAATTGCAGAAACTCAAGCTGTATTGTGTTCGCCAGGGCTTCAGAAAGCACAAATGTCCTAGGAAAAAGTCTGCTTTTAACACCTTTTACTGCAGTATGTAAGGGAAAACCTCAGATTTATAGGATTAATATGATCTCAAATTAACATTCAAATGGAAGGAGATTCATAAATAGAAAACTGGTTCAAAAATAAAAAGAATGAAATCCACAAACATATGTTAGGAGCTTAATTTTTGCTGTTGAACTCACAAACACAACCGTCTGTGCACCGTCTACTGATAATGGTCACATTACTCTGACCATTCATAGTACGCTTTAGCTTCAACCAATTGCGTTTCATTTGACAGTCAGGATGGGGCCAGAGTCACAGAGTAGTGGTCGTGATTTTGATTCATCTCAATGTCTCAAGTCTTTTGAACCCCTTCATCAAAAAGATTAATTCAGATTCGTTCATTGATCATTTCTGCAAATTACGCATTTGCGCCAGTAGATGGTGCCAAATGATCGTCTTTTATGTTTTAAATGAGTAAAATGCATTGATTGCATACTGCTGCTGACAAGGGTAAGCAATGATTTATAGTTAAAAAGTACTTAAATATTGATATTTTTTGCACCAAAAGTGATCGCATCACTTTAGAAGACATTAATTTAACTGCTGGAGTCGTATGGATGACGTTTATGCTGACTGTCTGTGCTTTTTGTAGCTTCAAAGGTCTGATCACCATTCACTTGCATTTTAAGGACCCACTGAGCTGTGATATTTTTCTATTTTTCTTCAAATGTGCTCTGCTGAAGAAAGAAAGTCATACACACCTGGGATGGCATGACTGTGAGTAAATAATGAGAGAATTTTCATTTTGGGGTGAACTTAACCTTTAATGCGCATTCACAGCATACATCATATAAGAAGGCCTGATGACCATTAAACCAAACAGAACTTACCTATGTGCAAAGGTTTCCAATGTTGGGAGCTCCTTAATAAATTATTCGTATCTGAATGCTTAATATTAATATACATTTTCATACATTACTAATGTTGAATAAGTGTTCAGTGTGCATTTATAAAATGTAAGATAAAATGGCTCACTAACCACATAATTTTTTTACAATGCATTTGTAAGTTAATAATAACAATGACTTGCTGTCTGTATATTATAAATGAATATTATTACTTATTAAATCGTGATTATTAATTTTGGAAAGCAGTCAATAGGCTGCTACAGAATAGAGTTAAAACATTCAACAGTAAAAGACTTCTATATCAATGGAGTAGGCATATTTGATAGCAGTTGTTTAGCCAACTGTGTAACCACAGCAATCTTGGCCCTGTGGCCTTAATACAAAGACTGGCCACTTGAGTAAGTCAGCAGACCCACTGTTCATCTTTACTCCTTAAGGTCAGAGCACCACGCTCCGGACAGTGCACTCATCCACCCAGGGGTCAAACGGCTGTCATCCATCCTGAAACAACAATTAACACGTACCCTGACAATTGAGGATTTGTCTGAGGCAGGGTGAGAGAGAGTACATGAGAGAGAAAGAGATGATGTGAGTAGGGCCCAGGAGGAAAAACACAGAAACATTACACCAGTATGTGATTCTCTCCCCCCTCCACTTGGCCTTTTATCCTGATACATGAGCACATCAGCTCTCAGATGCTCTTTGATTATGTCCACCTGTGTGTTATGTCTCTGAATACAGGTTTGCATAGCACTGAGAATGGAACTATTGCAGTTTCTTTCACAGATTTAAGAGGTACCTGCATAGCTTAATGTGTACACTGAAAAAAAAAAAAAAAGAACTTCTGAAGAATTATTTTTGCAGTGTATATGTTGAATTATAGCCTATGTATATTTTGATTAAAGGAATATTCCGGGTTCAATACAAGTTAAGCTCAATTGACAGCATTTGTGACATAATGTTGATCAATTAGGAAGACTCCTCCATCCTTTTCTTTTTTTTCTTTCTCAGTTAACATTTTTATTGATTCATAAACTTAACACAAAGAAAAAACCACAACATTTATATAATGAATCAATCACATTTAACTTTAAACCCCCCTATCGACCCCTCCTCAAAAGCAGCCACCCTCCCCATCTCCGCACACCACTCCGGGAACGAGGGCGCTCCATCTGACTTCCATACCCTTAAAATAATTTGCCTACCAATAATCACACTGGTCAAAACCCAATATTTTGTATAATTATCCTCCAAATTTATGACTGTCCCATCTCCCATAATACAGAGTGGGGCAGAACGAAATTTGAGTGCTCAACACATTAACACACAAAACTCTGCACCTTCAACCAAAATTCTTGGATCTTACCACACCCCCAAAAAACATGGATTTGTCTCCATCTTCTGACTGGCATCGCCAGCAGGTGGGTGTGTCTTTAAGACCAAGCCTATACAATCTAGGGGAGGTCCAATAAAATCTATGTAAAATCTTAAATTGCATAAGGCGCACCCTTTCATCTCTAGATGCAGACTTGACGTTTTTTAGAATCCTAGCCCACACTCCCTCCTCCAATACCAAGTTTAAATCTTTCTCCCATAATCTCTTGAGAGAAGTTAAAGCTCCGTCCCCCAGACTTTGAATTAGCAGGGAGTAATACACTGATACCTCATGAGTCATGACCTTTTCCAAAAGCAGTAATCACCTCTCCCAGAGTATCTGCCGCTTTAGTGTGCTCCTCCCAAAAATAGTACAGAGCAGGTGGCGCAGCTGTAAATACTTATAGAACTGAGATCTGTGAATCCCAAAAAGCTGAACCAAACTTTGAAAGGATCTCAACACTCCACACATATACAGGTCACAGAGTGTAGCAACCCCCCTCCCAATCCACTCCGACAAGCAAAAAGGGGACTTGTTGATACATAATTTTGGGTTCAGCCATATGCTCGAGGCAACATTTAAAAAAATGTCCGAATTAAATACTCTGGCCACTCTTGTCCAAATTACGTGCAAATGTGAAATAACGGGGTGTGACTTAACTTCTCCGGTTAGTTTGATAGAAAGGCTTTGCAATGGCGAAATAGGGGCAAGGACATCCTGTTCAATAGAAAACCAGGGAGGGGCTCTTTCAGGTGGAAGCGACCAATGAGCCAAATGCCTGAGACTGAACGCATAATAATAAAACATAATCTTGGGTAGGCCTAACCCACCTTTGTCAATCGGCCTATGTAATTTGTTGAAATGTAGTCTGGGATGTTTACCATTCCAAATGAAGGACTTCGTTATGCTATCAAATTGCTTGAAATAAGAGAGGGGGACTATGGCAGCGGGGGTGTGATCGAGCGCCCGTCCGGAGAGAGAGCGAGCGGTAAGGGCGCTTACACCTGAGCTAAATTATGTCTAACACCTGTCTCTAATTCCAGTGAGCTTGGGGAGAGCGGCATATAAACAGCCACGCCACCGCCAAAAAGGGAGAGAGAGTCTGACATGAGAGATCGTGGAGGCTGATTTGTTTATGTTTATGAAGCTAATGTGTTTACCTATGTGAAGCTAATGAGTTGAGTGCCTACGTGCCTCTGAGACTGAGTTTGTGAAGATGTAAAGCATTGAAGTGGCTGATTAAAAGCCTTACCTGAGTCTGGAAAAACCCACTTTCCTGTGTCCTCCTTCCCTTCTGCTTGTGGAGTTGTTACACTGGTGCCGAAACACGGGAATTCGAAGAACGCCACATGGAGTCCTCCCAGGTAGCCGAGATCCTCCAGTCCCTCGCCAGCCTGCACCAGTCCAGCCAGCAATCCCTGCTTGAGTTTCGCCAAGACCAGGAACGATGGTTTTTTTGAGATCCTATGAGCTCAAGCAGAGGACCGGCTTGCGATCCGGAGCCTCCTCGGCCAGGAGAGAGAGCAAGCGGCAACCCCGGACCACCGCAGCCAACTGCCTCCCCCCACACTCCTGAAGATGGCCATGGAGGACGATGCTGAGGCCTTCCTCGATTTGTTTGAGAGGACCGCGGAGATCTGGGGCTGGCCGCGTGACCAGTGGGTGGCCAGGCTTCTCCCACTACTGTCCGGGGAAGCCCAGCTTGCGGCTCAACAGTTACCGGTGGCTAATCTCCTGGCCTATGACGACCTAAAAAATTCCATCCTGCAGCGGATGGGTCGTAGCCCGGAGCAGTATCGCCAACTGTTCCGGACCTTGAAGCTGGGGAAGACTGACCGCCCATTTGCTTTTTCCCAATGGCTCCGAGACACATGCCGGAAATGGCTGCTGGCGGGGAATCATGACGTCAGGGGAGTGATCGACCAGGTGGTACTGGAACAGCTGATTCATCGACTGCCGCAGGGGACAGCGGAGTGGGTCCAGTGCCACCGCCCGGCGTCGCTGGGGGAAGCCATCCAACTTGTGGAGGACCACTTGGTGGTGTACCCGAGGGTGGAAGAGCCCTCCTCTCTCTCTCCTTCTCTTCCCCCTCCCCCTGTGTGTTCTCCCCATCCCTCTCACTCTACTCTCTCCCCAGGGCCCATTCCTGCCCCACGGAGGCGGGGAGCTCCGCCACCAAGGCCAGTTCCTCGCCTGAGGAGGTGGACACTGCCCCCTACCTCTATAGTGCCCCGCCGCTCTCCCCCTCAGGTGGAAGTGCCCGCCGACACAGGTGCGGGCGTAGGGTCTGGGCCAGTCTGCTGGGGTTGCGGGGATCCGGGGCACTTCCGGGATCAATGCCCAGTGATGGAGCTGGGAATGGTGGTCCGGATCCCCGACACCCCGCAGGCTACCCCTGACCAAGCCGGAGCGTATTGGATACCGGTAAGAATCAAGGGGGGTACTCACCAAGCATTGGTGGACACAGGTTGCAATCAAACCACAGTTCACCAATGCTTGGTTCAACACGGGGCACTGGGCACAACCAAAAGGGTAAGGGTGAAGTGTGTGCATGGGGATATTCACAGTTACCCTGTGGTAACCCTTGTGATTAAATTTCAGGGGACAAAACATAGAGTGGAGGCCATGGTTAGTTCCCGCCTCACCCATCCGCTGATTTTGGGGACTAATTGGCCTGAATTCAGAAATGTATTGAAGGGAATTTTTGCAGATGGGTCCTGCATAAAAGTGCTGAGATGTGAAATGTGTGATGCTCTGGCAGGGGAGGTGGAGCCGGGGCCGTCTTTGTCAGCGCCACATCAGGATGACATCCTCACGTCAGGAAATCCCCATCCTCAGGGGATTTCCCGAAGGGGATTTCCCTTTGGAGTAGTCACGAGACGAAACACTCAAGCACGCCTTTGACCAAGTGAGAGTGATCGATGGTCAACAACACCAGCCGAGTGTCGCACTTTCATATCCCTATTTTGCAATTATAAATGAGTAGTTGTATAGAGTGACGCAGGACGCTCAAACAAAGGAAGATACAACCCAGCTCTTGATATCGCGGAGCCGCCGGGAAATGGTGTTCCAGGCGGCTCATTATAATCCCATGGCGGGTCATCTAGGGAAAGGAAAACACGAAACCATCTAATAACCTGTTTTTATTGGCCGGGCATTGCCAGCGATGTCCGCAGGTGGTGTGTGGCTTGCCGTGAATGTCAGCTGGTGAATCCGCCTGGAAACATCAGTGCAAAAGCGATCTTCCGTTGATGCAAGAGTTGTCGAATTCGCCTCGTGCAACACAAGATCTTTATCGAATGATCTCAAAAATTTGGCCAGAATTGATCGGGGCCTGTTTCCCTCAGCCGATCTGCGAGCCGGGACTGTGTGAGCTCGCTTGATTTCCAGCTTATGGCCTGATATGTTGAGCAGACTCAGGAAGAGCTCATCTAGGACTTTCACCATATCTCTGCCTTCTTCATGCTCAGGAATTCCAACAATCTGTATGTTATTTCTTTGGCTCCTATTTTCAAGATCTTCCAGTTTTTCCAGAATATTTTCCACATCTATTTTGGTTGCGAGTGGATTAGCGGATAATTCCCTTTCCAATGATTCCAGATTATCGATCCATTTCTCAACATCTGGCACTCTTGTAACCAACTAAGAGAATTTTGTTTCCATCGCCTTAATCGACTGACCTATTACAGTGAGATCCTCCAAGTCAGCAACAACCTTCGTCAGCATCACAGACATGTTGGACAGTTGACGCTGGATTTCTTCTCCCGCCGCGGCATCCAAATCGAGTCCCCTGTCAGCAGGCCCGTCAGAGGTTTCATCTTGAGCACGTAAGTGTCTTTTAATGTCTCCATAGCCTGAGGATTTTGACTTCTTTGCCATGTTTACCTCAAAGAAGAAATATTTAACTGGGTGTATCGAATCTCACCAGATTATAACATGAATATAATTAAAAAACTAGCAAAGAGCGCAGAGCTTGTCGCTCACACATCTGCTCCTCACATGGCTTCACGTGACCTCTTAAGCACAACTGTTAACACCCACACCCTATCTACACCGGACGCAAGAGGCGCGTCATGTCAAAAGCAATAAAACCTGTTATAATCAATAATCGAATACCACCCAAAAAAGCCAAGACCGGGCAAAGAGTCGCTAGTGTCGGGGCCTCGTGAAACATGGAAAGCAATGTGTTTGGGTACGAATATTTAGATGCTGAACAATGCCTCTCCCTCAAAAGGAATGAGACCTGAAACGGTGTGTGTGTGTGTGTGTGGTGGGGTGGGGGGTCTGCTGAGCCTGTGTATGAGAGGGACAGAAGTGCCACAGATGACAGAACAAGCAGTTGCTGCTTGTGGAGGCAACCTCACACAAGGGTCTGATTGGGGGATAGGAAACTGAGAGCTACAGGATAGTTTCAGAATGAGTAGAATGAAAATAAGTGGAAACACTGCAGAAACAGTGCCAGTTGCTGCCGCATGTAAATGAGCTCTCATGTGAGCTGCTGTTGTGCTGGAGGACTCCGCAATGCCCCTGGCTGGAAGACCACCTCCCCAGCCCCTCTGGAGGAAGGGGGATAAACCTCTCACCACACGGGCAGGTCTGCCCGCCCCGTCCCAGACTCGACCTTATGCCACCTCCAGACACAAATCATTCGATGGGAGGGGCCCACGCAGCGAATGGGCTAACCCCACGGGTGTGGGGCTTAGCTGCCGCTCGTTAGCTCACCCCACATTCGCACAGGAGAACCCACACTGCGATTCGAACGGGAGAGTCCTTTTGGTTGACCAAAGTGCTGTACAATAAACAAGCATAAGAACAGCAGATTAAATGGACAATAATACCAACAAAGAATAATAATAATAAAAAAAGATAAGAGTTTAAAAAAAAAAAGATCAAACACACCAAAACAAAGGATTCAAGGTAGCTTAAAAGCCAACGAGAATAGATTTTAAGGCTAGATTTAAAAACAGATAGAGATGGAGCAGTTCTGATGTGGCTGTTCCAGAGCTTAGGGCCGGCTATGGCAAAGGTTCGGTCACCTCTTTGCCTCAGTCTGGGTCTGGGAACAGAGAGCAGTCCGAGATCCCCTGATCTAAGAGATCTGAATGGGCTGAGTTGTCAAGCACGGCAATTGACGGGAGGGCGAATTGTAAGCTATATTCGAATGAAATTGATTGATGCAGAGATGCAGGCTTATGGAGAAATGTTTAGGGAAGACCTAAAACAGCCTGAAAGTTGTCGATCACTAGGTGGGTAATGGTTCGTTTGGTAGGAGAGGCATAATATGGGACGATTAAGCAGAAAAAACACGTCGTGGTTACGGAGCCATGGATGCTTAGACGCATGGCCTGAAAGACATGCTGTGGTAACAGCATGTGAACGGTGCGTTTGTGCTGCTTTGGAGATGTATTGAGTCAATAGCAGGGCGCCAAGCTTGAGCACACTGCCCGAGAAAAGGATTTGCGGTGAGATACTGGGGTGGTATGAGTTAGAGGAGAAAGGGATTTGCAGTTGCAAAGTTGGGGCTTGTTATGGCTGCGGTGAAGCATAGATGAAAGGGGTTTCGGTGGAAGCATGGTAAAATGCTTCCAGTGGGTTGGTATTAGAGCCATTAGTGAATGTGGCTGAAGGAATCTGAAGTGGTCGGACATACAGTTGATGTCAGAAGTTTACATACACTTAAGCTGAAGTTATTAAAACAAATTTTTTACTCACTCCACAGATTTCATATTTCATATATAAGTCATTTGGACATCTACTTTGTGCATGACATGAGTAATTTTCCAACAATTGTTTACATACAGATTGTTTCACTTTTAATTGACTATATCACAATTCCAGTGGGTCAGAAGTTTACATACACTAAGTTAACTGTGCCTTTAAGCACTTGGAAAATGATGTCAAGCCTTTAGGCAATTTTCAATTAGCTTCTGATAGGCTAATTGGAGTCAATTGGAGGCGTACCTGTGGATGTATTTTAAGGCCTACCTTCAAACTCAGTGCCTCTTTGCTTGACATCATGGGAAAATCAAATGAAATCAGCCAAGACCTCAGAAAAAAAATTGTGGACCTCCACAAGTCTGGTTCATCCTTGGGGGCAATTTCCAAATGCCTGAAGGTACCACGTTCATCTGTACAAACAATAGTACGCAAGTATAAACACCATGGGACCATGCAGCCATCATACCGCTCAGGAAGGCGATGCATTCTGTCTCCTAGGGATGAGCGTAGTTTAGTGTGAAAAGTGCAAATCAATCCCAGTACAACAGCAAAGGACCTTGTGAAGATGCTGGGGAAACAGGTAGACAAGTATCTATATCCACAGTAAAATGAGTCCTATATCGACATAACCTATAAAGCTGCTCAGCAAGGAAGAAGCCACTGCTCTAAATCCGCCATAAAAAAGCCAGACTACAGTTTGCAAGTGCACATGAGGACAAAGATCTTACTTTTTGAAGAAATTTTCTCTGGTCTGATGAAACAAATATTTAACTTTTTGGCCATAATGACCATCGTTATGTTTGGAGGAAAAAGGTTGAGGTTTGCAAGCCGAAGAACACCATCCCAACCGTGAAGTAGCAGCATCATGTTGTGGGGGTGCTTTGCTGCAGAAGGGACTGGTACATTTCACAAAATAGATGGCATCATAAGGAAGGAAAATTATGTGGATATATTGAAGCAACATCCCAAGACATCAGCCAGGAAGTTAAAGCTTGTTGCAAATGGGTCTTCCAAATGGACAATGACCCCAAGCATACCTCCAAAGTTGTGGCAAAATGGCTTAAGGACAACAAAGTCAAGGTATTGGAGTGGCCATCACAAAGCCCTGACCTCAATCCAATAGAAAATTTGTGGGCAGAACTGAAAAAGCGTGTGCGAGCAAGGAAGCCTACAAACCTGACTCAGTTACACCAGTTCCGTCTGGAGGAATGGGCCAAAATTCCAGCAACTTATTGAAAGAAGCTTGTGGAAGGCTACCCAAAAGTTTGACCTAAGTTAAACAATTCTAAGGCAATGCTACCAAATACTAACAAAGTGTATGTAAACTTCTTACCCTTTGGGAATGTGATGAAACAAATAAAAGCTGAAATAAATCAGTCTCTACTATTATCCTGACATTTCACATTTTTAAATAAAGTAGTGATCCTAACTGACCTAAAACAGGCAATGTTTTCTACGATTAAATGTCAAGACTTGTGAAAAACTGAGTTTAAATGTATTTGGCTAAGGTAGGGTTGGTCGCAGAAAAAAAAAACTCCACAGGAAGTGGCGAAGTCACGCAGTCAGTGACGGTCAGATCATTTACACGGCTGGTCCATGCGTTAATTATGGAAATCCAAAGTGTAGGATAATTTCAAGAGTGTAAAAGATGACCCCAAGAATGTGACATGCAAATTCTACAGGTTAACGTTCGCCTATCATTCATCGACCTCAAATATGGCAAATCATTTGAAACATGTATGTAGACTAACGTTAGCCACTTAGCATGGCCACTTGCTCTAACATTAGATAACCTAGATAAATATGTGCTATTAGGCTTATCCACGTGTTCGTGGGGAGTGGTATTCACGTTCAAACCGACGAACACTGGTATTACCGCTGGTTGGATGCTAGGTGGTACTATGGGGTAATTTTTGTTAAGCAGGGTTAGGGTTAAGCCTACACAATAAAGCAAGAAACCTTGATTTCAAACTTTAAACTTTATTTTTTATTTATTTTAACTAAAAATTCAAATGAAACTGGAAAAAAATTAAGCGCAATTAAAATGTGTGTTGTTGAAAGATGGCTTTTCAACAGCTATGAAGGGCAACATCTCTCTGGCAAAGAAGCTACTTCATCTGTGCATTCTCTACCAGTCGGGTATTTCATTGTCCGGGAAAATACATCATGTGTGTGAATACATTTGTTTTGTTCCCTCCTTCACAATACATATATATATATATATATATATATACGTATATATATATTGCAATATCCAATTACATCGGCAACCCCCGGGCTGAGGGATCGTTGAATATTCTTGCTTTAGTGATTTTGCAATGAAAATGTAATTTATTTATTTAAAAAACGAAAAATGGACATCAAATACATTTCTAAATTCAAATTGCACTCCAAACGATTTAAATAATGAAGTGATCAAAAACATAATATATATAACCACCTTTCCAGTTACCGTGAGGCAAGTATCCAACTAAACATGCAGGTGGAAAATTACTTACACAAATGAAGACATAAAAACAATTATAAATGTAAAAATAATAATTATAATGATGATAATAATCACTGAAATATAAATCATGGTTCGAGGTGAACGTGTTTTTGTATTTTATGTTTTAATCACAGATGTATAGGCTGCAGAGTTGTGGTCACAATGAAATGTTCTGTGGAAATAAAGCGAACTGAACTCAAGCACCTCCTGAGCTGAGATGTCTGAGGTCATTTGCAGCACTCATAGAAGATACTGTTCTTGCAAAAAAAAAAAAAAAAATTCAGAAGACAGAAACAAAGAAAGAGTGAGAACCTTTTACATGCGAGTGTTCCACGAGACTGCACACATCCGTAAAAACAGTGTGTCATACATGCGCATAGACAGCTTTTCTGTCATCTGTTCTTAATAATATAATAAAGTGTGTTTCTTCAAGCGCGTGTCTATGGGCAAATTATTTGTAATATTAATTTGATAATAATAATAGCCTAATAATAATAATAATAATAATCTAATACATTAATGGATAAACGAGCCAAATATCATCTTGACATCGTCAATGATATTAGCTATTAGCGATCACTCTGACCATTGTCTATCCCTGAGATCATCGTCTGTCGGCATAACCCTAATGTGCATTTCTCTCTATAAATTCACAAAATGTTCAGACAGTCTCCTTGCTGGTTTTTCTGACACAATCAGAAACATTACCACTTTTGCCGGTGTCACTGTGGCTCGCTTTGTGCGTGCGCTTGTAAAATTTATATTTTAAAGGCTCATTATTACGGTTTAGTATTTCTCTGTAATGTAGAACAGTGTTAGCAATGTTACTTATAACATTCTTTCTCGGCCCTGAAACTCGAACCATTTTCTGATGCCCCCCCAAAAAAATACATTTAAGTAATTCAATTTATATCATAAACGAGCGACAACTAGTCGACTAATGGCTTAAACTAATGACTACTAGTCGACTAGGGAAATCTTTGGTCAGGGGCAGCTCTAGGCTAAGGTGTATGTAAACTTCTGACTTCAACTGTAGATCGCATCACACTCTCACAGTGAAATCTTCAGGATTCGTACGACTTTTCTAAATTTGGCTAATTCGTATGATATCGTGTGACTGCACTCGTTTGAATTCCTATGACTTTCACCACAGCCAATGACGTAGCTGGACATCGTTTACATCTAATATGCGACAGTTACTTGCTTCATCTCACTCAACAGCTTCCTATCATGTTTACACACTCTACTGACTGGTTAAATTTAGATAAGGGGTTTGGATTAGGGCATAATATTAATAAGTATGTCCTTAACGCCTCGTGCGCGGAACTCACGCTTACTTCCGAATTAGACATGTGGGAATTTGCATGTGATGAAGTCATACAAGTTTATGCAAACAACATCGTGCGAGACCATATGAAATAGCAACTCGTAAATTATGTATGACTTTTCATGAGATCGGGTTGGCCTAGCCAAGCAATCTGATAATGAGTGTACAAAGTTGGAAACATTGGAAGCAGGGCTACCACTACTTAATGCTTCCTAGAGGGATGGGTTTATGGATAATATAACATTTATGGATAAATAGGTTCTGCAGACACCATAAAATTAATTGTTTGCTAGATTAAATATCTGGAACATTTGTGAAGCAATGTCAGGATATGTGTATACGTACAATGTCATTTAAATTTGTGATTTGTCATTAAATTAGAAGGCCCTGAAACTAAGTCCCAAGATGAATACTGTAGTCTGATATTTATTTAACTTAAGCATGGTTTGAAGCTTTGTAGATTGTTCTCCAACGTAATGCAAGTAATTCAGTTAACTCTGAATTATTGGCACGGGGTGACTCATCTCATTTTGAGGAGGACGTACAAAATCATTTGGAGTTTGTGCCTGAGAGTTGATTTAATAGATACTATATGGGCGTCATTTTTCAGTAGTGTGGTGAATAAATATGACTTATTTATATTGATAACCAGTGACAGATTTAGGCATGGGCGACATGGGCAGTTGCTCTGGGCGGCATCTTGCGGAGGGCGGCGGATTTCGCCCAAGGCACCAATGCCGCATACTGTCTAGTAGTCGCACGAGTTGAAATATTTTAGTGCAGCTCAGGCTCAGGTCAGATCCAAAAATGTTGTGCGACTCTCCATTGGAAATGAATGTCTTCCGGTTTATTGTTTCTCATTTGTCGGATGCAGTGAAAAGGCAGCTTAAGCCCTTAGTGTGAAATGTACGTCCCAACTTACATGAGACCTTACGCACAGCTGGTGCAACCCTACCCAAGTCTGCTTCGGTGAGGAAAGATGAGAATAAAAGAAAGACAGTGCAAAAACAATGATTCAATTGGCAGCCAGTGTTGCCACAAAATATGAATAGTGGCTGCTGTGGCAGCTTGGTGAATAACGTAACGACTGCGATGGAAGAGCTTATCTGATGAGTGCAAATGCTTTGCACAGAGCAGTGTGTCATCCAAAACTGTCGCATGGATCTGTCGTAGGTAATGGGTGGAGCCAAATGCTGGAGGAATTGTCTCCGCATGGATGTTTAAATACGCTTACTCTTGCGATTTGATTAGTCGGATTAAATGAACATGCTCCTCCCAAAATTTGTTATACATTTTTTTTTTATCTGGTCCAATAGTGTTTTTAACTGCCCCATATCCTTCAATGATAATTCCTTGGCAAAGCTTGAATCATTTTATGACTGATTCACAAGCAATCCAAATTGATATCAGTCAACAAAACATGCAGTCCACGCTGAAATACGCTGAAGACACATCCACATGACACACATACATAGTACATAGCACAATGAAGATGCAAACATCCCGTTTCCAGTATCATCTTGGACTGAGGTGCACATCGCCGGAAATACATCAAAATGGTCAAAGACGTCCATCTAGTGGGTGTTTACAGACACCAACAATTGAAAATAGCACAGATGGGCGAAAAAACAGTTTGTGGAGCAGTTTACGCACAAAACAAAAAGAGGCAGCAGCTGATGAGACTGTGTTTTCTCTTCAGAGTTTAAACTTGACACCGTGTCTTCTAAAAGCGGTGCCAGAGACATGACAACAGTCAAAGATATCTGTGTAGTGCATGCTTATATACAAAAATAAGGAACAGTGTTCAGGAATAGTGAAGCCACAGTAGGCCTATGCCCTGCTCTCTCACTCTCTCTTTATGAAATGAGTCCCAGTGGGCGGAGTCAAGGGTGCAATGTTTTAAAGGGATAGTTCACAGAAAAATGAAAATTCTCTTATGATTTACTCATGCCATCCCAGATGTGTATGACTTACTTTCTTCTGTAGAACACAAATTAAGATATTTAGAAATCTGATTCTCACCCACACCTATCAAATCACCTCAGAATGTATGGATTTAACCACCAGAGTCATCTGGATTTTGGGGCTTCAAAATTTTGGCACCCATTTACTTACATTGTATGGACCTACAGAGCTGAGAAATACTTCTAAAAATCTTCGATTGTGTTCAGCAGAAGAAAGAAAGTCCTACACATCTGGAATGGCATGAGGGTGAGTAAATGATGAGAGAATTTTCATTTTTGGGTGAACTATCCCTTTAAGTAGGCATTGATGTTGTTGCTCTATAGAGGCGGTCATGAATTAATGAGTACCCCTAGTGACGTAGGGAAGTCGCAGATGTAGAGAACAGGGTGTTTTGGCAGCTTGGTTTCAATAAATGCTTTTATTGCAGTGGGGATTAAATTTTGAGTTCTGAAATTTACAGAATGTTTTTATAGTAGAAAGACCTCTTATATGTCAAAATATCAAAGAAAATTTGATTCCTTATGACATGACTCCTTTTTGTGACAATGCTTTGATATCTGCTGCCTGTCACTGATGAGTTATTTCAGGCTTTAGCATTTGCAAAATAAAAAATGGCATTATATTATTAATCCCATTCCTTAAAGAGAGCAACAAACTTACGAATGAACACATATGTCGTGTTTCTTTCTCATAAATAGTATTTTGAAACACATGGCCTTGGTGTGGATTTGTTCCTTTACATTACATTCCAGAGGCAGAGTCTGGATGGCCATTCCTGGGGCTGTTCCAGATAAGAAACTGGAGAGCAGAACTGATCAAAAACATTCCCAACATCAAACCCCTCTCCTCACATTGGCTGCTGACTGCTCCGTGCTCAAGGTCAGAGTTTTCCTCCTGCTTAAAATTGAGTCTTTATGGGTGTAATCATCTATCCATGTGTACATAATTTCTTTGTTTTTTCCTTTGGCAAAAATGAAGCTGTAAGCCATTCTTTCAAGATGGGCTCTCCTTTTAAAAAGGTTTGTTTATCGAATGCCAAAGAAAAATTGTTCCAGGTAACTTTGAAATGGGTGTAGTGCTATAATGTAAAACTCACACACACACACACACACACACACACACACACACACACACAGATCCAGTCTGCTCTATGAGCACTTCCCAGGTTATCCTTAGTTGTAAAATCAAAGTAACACTATGCTGTCCCCTTCTGGTGGCAGCCCTACAAGAGCCATGATTTACCCATGTAATGTTAATTTGACTAAAGACCACATCTCCTAACCTGAATAACAAATGCAGACGACATTAGCTCAGATACATCTATAGATTTTTTGGTAACACTTTACAATAAAATTGTATGGCATTTTATTAATCTTAGTTAATGCTAACATCAACATATAATAACAATGCATTTATTTGAATGAAAAGTTGTACACGTTAGCTTTAGTTAATGCACTATGTACTAACAATAAATAATTGCATTTTCATAAAATAACATTAACCAGGATTATAAATCTAAAGAATACTGTTAATTGTTAGTTCATGTTACTTACTGCATTTGGTGATAAATTAAACTATTGATTAAGTTTGCAAATATTTCTAAAATGTTTGATGCATAAAATAAGATTGTTTGCTTCAGTTTCTGCAGTTAAAGCAGGCATGTATTGGTACAAAAACATTTCCACTGTTTCAGTTTGTCATGATTCATATGGCAATGCTGTAGCTAGGCTTCATTAATAGCTTTTATTGTGATTTGGAAAAAAAAAAGAAGTTAATTTTAAAAGGTACACTAACTTATTGCGACCAGCCAAATCCTATTTTGGCTAGGTAAAAAAAGTTGGTTAGTGCTGATAAAGTAATAACTTAGTAATATCTGCATTCTTTGTGCCTTTATGCTCTCATGAGTCATCGGCTGGCCCAGACAAAATCAGCAGATTTTTCCCCCTATATTCTGCGCTGATTTTTGGGGAAAATCTGCGGAATTCACAAAGTGACTATTTGAGAATATTGGTACTACAAGTTTACCAATCAATACATGTAATAAGATCTAGTTGGAAACCAGAAACCAGGATGACAAATATGTTTTGAAATAAAAATAGCTTTAACAATTTATCTATTAAATGTATCTAAATAACTATTCAAATAATGACTGCTGAAGGAATGACATTGATCCAAGTTTCTTTAAGTGGATTTTATAATGTCAACACACTGTATGGTCAGGTATACAATAAAAAGACTGCAATACTGGTGTAAAATTGTGTCACAAAACCATACAAAAATAAACCATCGATTTGAACATACACTTTCCATGCATAACATCTGTTCATGAAATGTCATACATTATGAAACTGTCCACAAACTATTTCATAGGTCACAAGCAATCATGTCTTCACAAACACTGTACCCTGCATAAAAGATATAGCCTATTCTTGATTGTCTGAATTAAACAGTTGCATAGCAACAAACCACAATGAAAATGAACATGACATATATAGCTGCTTGCTAATAAAACTATATAATCTATTTCATCCATGTTTCTGTGAAAATTTGAGAGTCAAAATAAACTACAAAACTCACACTGCGAAGTAAACAAACGTCAAACAATAGCTGAAAAAAGCTGGCACATTCAGTATTACCATGGAAATCCATACGTGAAAAATGTAAAGAACTTCATTCAAAGCCATAGAGTGACACTGACCTCTAGAGGAATTTTGAGACATTACATTCTACAGGTAGTGAGTGCTATCAGGGTCTGCATCCTTTATAATTGCATTGACATAGGCCTGTGCTTTGCCAAACAGTGATCTGATAAGTTGATGACTAATTCAGATGGGAATGAAAATAATAAATGTAATTTTTATAGTTTAAACAATGTCTATTTTCAAAAAGACTGCAGGTTAAGGCACAAAATAGACTATACACAGGAACTGAATGTGTTCCTGACATGTCTGTAGGTAAGCTGTATTATGGCCTCAGGCAACATTCAATGACAAGAAATAATTATGAAAAGGTGAGGTGTTTTGTGTGTTGAAATAATTGCAGTAAAACCACAGTAACAGAACAAGACTGTCACAGAACAAAATATCTCCCACGTGTACATACTGTATGCCTAAATTATTTATAATTAAACGCAGGCACATATGGTGGTCAAAATTATAGGGACATGATAATATTTCTCTGGTTAAGGCACTGGTGATATGCTGTGGCCTCAAATAAAATTTATAAAATATTAACTAGAGATAGACCGATAATCGGTTTGACCGATATTTTTTGCCGATATTTACACTTTTCCACTTAATCGGTTATCGGTTCTTTGATATCAGGTTTACAGATAAAATTAGACACAAAAGACTTTAAATCTTAAATATTCATTAAGTGAGGGGCTTTGCACAAGTGTATATTGCAACTAAAACTAGTTATATTAATTATAATTATTCTTAGACACTTTGTGCACAAAATTACTGGTAGTTTTGTAAAGCAGTTCTCATTCAGAGATTAGTGATAAATGATTAAGTAGTTATTGTGCATAAAAGTAGAAATAAAACAATGAAATGATTGGTTATCCATATTGCTTATCGGACAGTTAAACACAAAAATAGTGAGTATCGTGTCGGTCATTAAAAACCAATATCGGCCGATCTCTAATATTAACCAAAACATTTATTTTTTTAAATATAGCAAAAATACACAATCTTGAAGGGAACTTTGACTAAAAATCACTTTTAGACCAGTTTGTTAAAGCAGTGGTTCTCAAATATTTTGCATGTTGCCCATTTCTGAGACACCCAATTTAAGTCTTGGAGTCTCCACTAATGAGCTGATGAGTTGAATCAGGTGAGTTTGATTGAGGAGACATCCAAATTTGTAGTGTTGAGGGGCCTCCAGGACAGGTTTGAGAACCACTGGGTTAAAAGAAAGTAAAGTTAGTTCTAAGAAAAGGTCTATCATCATTTGTTTGCAGATGACACTTGGCTTAATAGTTTTTCTAATGCAATGGCATTCATACATTTTTATTTGTGACTTAAGTGTCCAAAAGTGCCATTGTATGCAAAAGTTGTAAGGCATTGTTGAAAAGTTGTATTCCATAGTTCTGGAAAGTCTTCTAAAGATGTCAATGCAACATCAATAATAATACATCCAATAAAAACTTCTTGCAACAACTTGACAGAGAACAACATCTTATATAATGTCAGTCTGAAGCCTACATGGAAGCATTTAAGTCGTCAGTGAGTGAAGAAGGACAGTCTTTTAGTAACTGCATTACAGAGGCAGAAAACCAAAACGGGGCATGATTTCACTCCTTTTTATGGTGCAGTCTGTTCTGCCATACGTTAAATTTACATGAAAGACAGTTTTGACACAGCCAGCGGCATGAACCTTCACAGAGAATATGTTTCAGCTTTTATATTGTATTAAAGGGAAAGTTCACCCAAGAATAAAAATTCTGTCATCCTTTTCACCCCCATATTGTTGCAAACTTGTATGACTTTCTTTCTTCTGTGGAACACTAAAGGAGATGTTAGGCAGTATGATTGTCTCAGTCACCATTAACTTTCATTGCATCTTTTTTTCTCACAATGATACCAACATTGTGCCTAACACCAGCTTTCATGTTCCATGGAAACAATTGTGTAATATGTGTTTGGAACAGCATGAGGGTGAGAAATGACAACATTTTCATTTTTGACTGAACTATTCCTGTAATGCGATGTATTCAAGAGATGAAAAGAGTTTCCATTCTTTTCAAAGACATTTATACAAAAACATTAAAATATAAACTTTCATGTTTTGTTCAGACTATTTCATATTTACAAGGAGAAACAAAAAACATTAAAATATCAATAATTATCAATATACAGGAGAAAACTTATTCACAAATCGGCAGTGATAACAGATTCACTATACATCAGTCTGTTAGTGTCAGCCAGCAGTGCTGCCTGAGATGGGTCTATCTGCAAGGCCTTCTGTGCCATGTGTCCAAAAACTGTGCTGCCCGGCACAGCTGTCATGGGCGTCAGAGTAACGCAATGAGAAAGCAAAGGTGTGTTGGCGTCATGATTCGAGCCTGTAGATGGGACACTGGTCACATGACCTGTGCTGGTGGAGCCACTGGCACTGCTGGGTGACCGGCTTTTTGGAGGAGGACAGTGTTGCACTACCTGCGGAGGGCCCTGGGATGGAGCAAAGTGGGCGGCGGGGAATGCGGCATAGCCTGGCGGGATGGGGTATCCGTTTACAGGTATGAATCGTTGGTTTTGTGCTATGGGTGCTGCCATGAAGCCTGCGATTTGTCCTGGTTGGAGACTAGGTGGAGCTCCATAGATGTAGCCGGCGTAGCGTGGGCTGCTGAGGTTGCTGACGGGACTGGCGCTCAGGGAGGTAGTCTGGGTGGTAGCATTCCCTCCAGATGGAGTGCTGGAGCTGGCGTGGGAGGACAGGCCCTCCCAGGCCCGCAGACGGGAGTGGATGTCTTTAAATCTTGGCCGCCGAGCAGGACCCTCCTGCCAGCACTCGGTCATCAATGCGTACATGCGAGGAGGGCAGTCCTCAGGGCAGGGCAACAGCTGTCTCTTCCTCACCATCTCCATCACCTCCTGGTTGCTGAAACCGTAATAGGGCTGCAAGCCAAAGCTGAAGATCTCCCACAGAACAACACCAAATGCCCAAATGTCAGAGTCTGTGGTGAACTTTCCATAGACGATAGCCTCTAGTGGCATCCAACGAATAGGAAGTAGCGTTTTGGGCTGGACCCGGTAATAATCCGAAGAGTATATCTCTCTCGACAATCCCAGATCAGAAATTTTGACGTGAAGTTGCTCACCAACCAGGATGTTTCTTGCTGCAAGGTCTTTGTGTACAAAAAAATGGCTTGCCAGGTACTCCATTCCAGCAGCTACCTGAATGGCCAGGTGCAGGAAGTCTCCATGATCAAGGCTGGACTTAATGGTACCATCTTCATCGCTGCTACAGCCCACATCTGAATGGGGCGAGCGCATAATGAGGAACTCATGGAGGTCGCCCTGGGCCAGGAACTCAAAGAGCATGCAGATGGGCTGTTCCTGGGTCACAACGCCCAGCAGACAAACCACATTGGGGTGATGAAGTTCAGCAAGGACAGATGCTTCCTGTTGGAATTCTCCCCAATTTTGTGCGCTCGAGATGTCCTTAATTGTCTTGATGGCCACTAGTTGAGCGTGTTCCATGCCTGGCAGGTACAGGTGACCTTTGTAGATCTTACCAAAGCCACTCTCACCCAACTCCTCCATGAAACGCACTGCAGACAGAGGAAGCTCTTTGGCTTTGCTCTAGACAAGAGAAGGAAATAGTAAGGTAAGTTTGTGGGCAAATTTTGTTATTCCAGTTATCAGACCAAAAAATTCATTTGTATTTTGAAATACAATGATTGTGTTGTCAAGTAACATTTGTTCTATTTTTTCCTCCCAATACAATTTATTTTGATAATTGTGCTGCCTTGTCAAAGCCAACATACTGTTATTCTACAGACTTTTTTTTAAATCCCAAAACTAACACCAACATTTCTGACTGTAAGTCCTCCTTGAGGTTTCAAGGCAACATCAAATTTTGCAATATTAAATTAATGGCCATGTTTTAAAACAGTAATATTATGACTTGGGAAAACAGCTAGATAAGTCTTTTCTGTGATACTTAAAAAACCCAAACATCATCAAGTCAGCAGGTTGTGGAAGCTGTCTTTACTCTTTGACCAGTACTTTGATCTGAGAGTGTAAGGTCTGGTCTAGTTTAACCTTTAATCCTCTCTCACCACCCTCTGACCTTAGTTCCATTATTCTTTTCAACTTACTGCTGACCAGAATCTGAGAATGGACCATGACATCCGAATGTTATTTTTGTATTCAGTAAGACTACAGTTGTTTTGAATGAGTTCCGCTGTGAAATTGATTTATTCTTAAACAATAGAGTGTTTACAGTTAATGAGAAGGATTTGTGAGAGCTAAACCAAGAACAGACAAAACAACATCTGAAAGTTTATGTTTTGTATTCATGAAATTGCTTCTGTCAACTGAATTTGCCTTTTGTTTTTCAGCCTTTGCTAAGCATCCAAAAGGCCATACATGCTATGACCTCAAACCATTTACGACAGAGATGCATACAACTTCTATGTTTGCCCTTAAAATATTCTAATTGTCATGTACATTTATGTACTTGGCAAATGCTGTCTTACCACTTCCACGACAGAGTCACTGTGACTTTAAAAGATATAATATTTTACATTGTTTTATCTTCTAAATGCACTGTACAGACGTAAAGCAAACCTCCATATACATGCATAATATAAGAGGTATGGGCTAGACTAGACTATGGCTCATGAGAGAAGATATGAAAAGAAAAAAGATTAACAAGAGGTCACAACAACATTTAAAGGAGAAATGAAATCTTATACCGAAGACACAGGCATGACACAAAATAGGAGAGAATGCTTTCATTCAAAGAAGCAGATGTTTTGTGTTAATGTCAACTCTGCCAGAGGCAGTGGTGACCATTATATGACCTTAGTCTGAACTTTGGCCTGCAGCTGGGAAATCAGACAAGAGCTTTCACTGTGTTAGTGGTGCCACTAGGTGTGATAAATACTAGATTTGAATGGACCTACAATCTAAAAGTGTCTCTCTAAATATTACCAATGATCAAGATGAAAAGACTTGTGAGTATTTTCAAACTTTGAAAACTTCATTTGAATTTGATTCAAATGTTCAGAATGAAGCAAATATAATGAGAGCAATGTAATTATATTCAGATTCCTCCTGGCCTGGGAGAGATTGCCTCCATATGCTCATCCCTCCTTCCATCTTTCCTCCTGTTTGTGCAGCCCCCTTAACCCAACCCCATCACCCTGGAATGCACACTAATTCAAACGTTATGAGAAAGCACTCTGCTAGTTCACCAATTGATAAAGAATAGTAGAATAAAAATGAAAATAGGAAAGCTAGATTAATATATGCATCCTCTTTTCTTAAAACTGTCTTGAATATTGTATTGTGTGCCAGCCAGCCAGCCAGTCAGCCCTCCCTCCCTCGCATTACTAAGGGGAAATCCACTGAAATGCCTTCAAGGTGGGTTATTATCTATTAGCTGTCATCATGTCTAACCTTTGGTGTGTAGGCCGTGAGCATGGACATCTCCACGTTCTGGCCGCGTACAGGTTTGGGCTGGCGTGGGGCAGGTGGACGCAAGGCTTTCTGGTTGTTCCGACACACACAGATGAAGAAGAACAGCAGGGCGATGGCCAATGGTATAGCCACACTTGGTACCAGGATGTACAGGATCCCCATACTGTTGCTGCCATGCTTTGGTAAGTCTAAGCACAATCCAACATATAAAAATAGAAACTAAAGCTAACTAAAACATTACAACAGTTCTGTTTGACAATATTTGTGGTGAATATAAAGACGTTCGTATGAGAAGATGACTTAAAATCACCCACAGATTACACGAGAATGACTATGTTCAGAATGAAATAGCATACTGCTTTTTGCATACTGTGCATTAAACACTGTATACTCCCTATTATATTTAAAAATAGTATGTGAAATGCATTTTGCAATCATAAACATTTCAAAAAGTAATATTCAATGATAATATTCAATGTTGTTGACTTCATTACATTGATGTTTAATTCAATGAGTGGCCTCAAGTTATATTATTGGAACAAATTTGCACTTTATTTTCCTCCCCTTTTCTCACCAATTTGGAATGCCCAATTCCCAATGCACTCTTAGTACTCGTGGTGGCGTAGTTACTCACCTCAATCTGGGTGGCGGAGGACAAATCTCAGTTGCCTCCACGTCTGAGACCGTCAATCCGCGCATCTTATTATGTGGCTTGTTGAGCGCATTACCGCAGAGACATAGTGCGTGAGGAGGCTTCACGCTACTCTCTGCGGCATCCACACACAACTCTCCACGTGCCCCACCGAGAGCGAGAACCACATTATAGTGATCACGAGGAGGTTACCCCATGTGACTCTACTCTCCCTAGCAACTGGGCCAATTTGGCTGCTTAGGAGACCTGGCTGGAGTCTCTCAGCACACCCTGGATTCGAACTCGCGACTCCAGGGGTGGTAGTCAGCGTCTTTATTCGCTGAGCTACCCAGGCCCCATTTTGCACTTTTTGTGTAAAAATGTCATAAGTCAAGAAGGAGTCAAGAAACAGATGTTTTCAAATCAAGATTGATATGACTTGTGGTTCATTCATCACACTTGAAATGGAAGGTCAAGTATTCTGTACAGTATACTCTGTGGTATACCGCACATTTTGGCAAGTAGGTCATCTGCAAATTCTATGTGCATGTAACACTCACATAATGCACAGAGTAAAAAAACTGCAGAAGTAGTAAGAGTAGTATGATAGTATGCTATTCTGAGCATAGCCTAAGTCAATGTGAATTGTGCATCTCACCACACGGAGGGATATCGCAGAGCTCCATGCGTACACCCTCGTCCAGGGTGAAGCACCAGGGAGCATCATGCTTGTTGCCAGGGTTGCGACAGTAGGAGTGTCCCCCGTTGAGCTCCAGGTAGCGCATGGCCAGAAAGGTGTGGCTATGGGGATACTGTGAGTTCCACGGCTGACACTGACGACCAGATTTTGTCACGCTGACCGTGCCGCGATAGTCTGAACCGCTGCTGTTATAACATTTATGGCCTATAGCAAAAGAGAAAATGTTTTGAGACTTAATTAAGTTGATTTTAAAATATCTTAAAGCTGAACTGCTTAATTAAAAAAACAAAAATGTGTTACAATCTTTTCTCCTATCCTAACTTAAAATGTATAGACTGCAGGTAGAACTATTGGTAAGCAATTTGTAGGTTGACTTCCCCCAAAAGTCAAAACTTACCTTTGTTTATAGTCTCAGCCATTGGAATGCCTATTCTCATGCAGTTCACGGCCTCAGGGCTGTCTGAAGCGGCCAGGTCCTCACAGTTGGGCAGTTTGAGACGTTTAAGGATGAGGGGGTTGGAGCGAGCGATTATGTACTCTGTCTTACACAGGTCATTCTCCAGAATCTCACACTCGTCCTTGCACAAGTCCCGTGGTTTATCCATGCCAGAGCTGCGGTCACATGTCGGGAAGGCAAAGTGACAGAGGGAGGGGATAGCGAACTGGGAGCAGCGATCTGATAGGTGATTGGAGGTGCCAATCATGGTAAATGCAGCTGGAAAACATAGTGACAGTTTTTTTTTTTTTAATCATAATAACAACACCTTTGTTTTCTTCATTTATCACAATTTCATTTCTCATTTCTACTCCATTCAACTCTTTGAATGTTCTTCATCAGTAATTAAATTCAAAGTGGTCAAAAAAGGGACAATGAACATATCACATGCAAGTTGTAACTTTGGCACCAATCTGATTTGATCTAAAAATGTAGTAATTAAAAAATTTTATTTTTTTATTTTAGTGGGTGGAATGTTTTGTTGCAGTGAACAAGTATGAAGTGGTCCATGTTATGTAACAGTCTAGTTTATTCAAGGGAAAATACAACTTGCACACAAAAAACAAGTAGATGAAAATTCTATATTACTGGTAAATTGTAGTAGTTTCTCGAGAAGTGAAATTGTGTGCTTCAAAAATAAATTGACTCAAAGGCCTTGTACTGTTCAATCAGTCTTGAGAGGTAACCAAAGGTGAATGCCAAATTTTCTAAAATCTACAACTGGAAATTCCCAGAAAGCGAAGACTAATGCAAACTCAATTCTTAAGACTGGCTCAGTCCAACCCCTATGTGTACCATACTTTTAGCCAAAGAATAAATGACACAAAAATGTAAGACTTGTGTGATTAGTTTTGGCTTGATATCATTTTGAATAAAATAACACTGTTTTCCCTTGTAAGTGTTACGTGTTTGTGAGTTTTTGTTGTTCACTTTCATGTTTTCATGTGTTCATGTGTTGTTTCCTTGTCTTATATTTAGAATTTTAGTTCCATTTCATGTGACTTCCTTGTCTTGTCATGTGACCCTCATGGTTCATGTGTTCTGTTCTTATTGGTTCCTTGCTTTATTAGTCTTTTCTTATTATTGGTTCCTGTTTCATTGTTATCAGTTTTGTATTTTCATTGGTTGTCTTGTTAACTTGTTTACCCAGTCTGTGTATTTATAGTCCTCTTGTTTGCTATTGTCCTTGTCGAGTATTGAATGTAATGTTGCCTCTTTGCTCGTTCATGGTTATTCATAGTCTTAGTTTAATTAGTGATGGAAGAAACAAAGCTTTCTGAATCTTCAAGTCAATTGAACCAATTGCTTTGCAAAATGATTCACTGTTTTGAAGCGCTTGAAACGCTGATCTGCTGGTCATGGCCGTGTAAATGCAATGTGAAGACGAGTCAAAAGCAGTTACAATGACTCGGTGCATTAAAGTTCATTCACTGCCCTGCTGTGGTTGTCATATTTTTCATGGTTGTCTGCAATATCCTGGAATAAACGGATCTGAACATTTGCAGAACATGATATAAGTTGGCCTTTTTTATGATTACTGTTTTAAATAAATAAATAAATAAATAAATATGTAAATACCAAAAAAAAATATATATTTTTTATTCCAAAACAACACTTTGTTTTGTATAAACATTTTTTGTTTTCAAAATATTTATGCTTTGACAGATTGTGCTATAAACATTTAAAAAATAAATGTTATTTTAATAAGTTACAGTTGGTCTGTATGAGTCTCAAACTCACACATCTATTGCTTAAAAACACATGACGAGTAAGTTTACCAATACTCTATGCAGCATTCCTAACATTAGCAAAGTGGGTGTACTAAATAAAAAAAGAAAGTGAAGGCATGTTATCATGTACAATATGAAGATTCCAGATTCACTTCTTGAAAAACAAACGAATCACTTTAAATGTCACAATCTCTATGTCTCTCTTTAATTTCTTTCTCACAAACACAACAATTTGATTTTCTTTCCTTTGGGAACACAGCTAAAGGTGATCGACAGGGAAATTAAAATGACTGCATTAAAATCAACAACTCTTCTTTGAATCCATCTGATTTTATAAACCTAAGTATTGCTGAACTGACTTGAGATCAGTTACAGCCTACAGATCAACGCCCCCTATTGTAACCATGAAACAATTCGAAACGTTTAGAAACAGTATGATGTAACGAAGCCGCATTTGCTGAAATCATGTGACTTGGCCAATTTGATACATGCTCCAAAGCACTGGTTCGAAACAAATGATTCGTAAAGGTTTCGAAGACTTAAGGAGCAGTGTTTAGAAAGTGGCCATCACTAAGTTTAATCAAGTTTTGTCATGTCAAGTCTAGTTTAGTTATAGTTCACGTTCTATTTTGTTTTGTATTTATTGTTTTTTCACACTGGATTTAATAAACTGCACTTAGATTCCACATCTTCGTCATCTTGTCTCATCTTTGCTTGCTCCTGTCTTGCCTGCTATCTACGTTACAGTAAGTATCCTGTGTTAGATGTATGCACAAACAGATAAATAAGAAGATGGTGGTAAAGGAAGGTGAACTTTTTCTAACAAAAGACTACTGTGGCAGTAACATGGTACAGTGATGGTATCAGATGGTAATACAATGATACAGTTCAAAGAATGCCATGGTATTACTTAGAAATATCCTAAAATATCGATACATCAGTTATTGATAGGAACGTTATTTTACTTTATATGTTTTTGAGGCATCAATATATTAACATTAGCCGACATTTAAATTATACTTCTCTGGCGATGGGGGCGTGGCCGAGCGACGTCTTTGGAGAGAGAGGCTGCGAGAGGAAGAAGGGTAAGGATTGACACCTATGGGAAATTATCTCTAACAGCTGTTTGTGTTTGCAGTGAGAGCTGAGAGGGATATAAAAGAGCAGTCCAATCTGCCAGAAGGGGGAGAGAGAGACGCACGAAGCTGTGTGTGTGACTGTGTTTGACTTACTGCTGAAAAGCAGAACATTTTGTGTAGAATGCTGAAAAGTGTGTCAAATAAATGAGTTATGTTGGATATTTACCCAGCCCTCACTTCCTCCTTTATAAGAAACAAAGAAACCTGTCACAGGGGTGCCAAAACCCAGGATTAGGAGGAAGAAAATGCCATCACAGAGTCGTCATCACTGGCCGAAGTATTCAAGACCCTCACCAGCATCCACCAAGCCCAACTTCAGTCTCTGCTTGGGGTGCGTATGGAACAGGAGCAGCGGTTCCAGGTGCTCTTCCAGGCTCAAGCAGAGGACCGGCAGATGCACCAGGAGGGGTCTTAGGGGCCCTACGGCCGTACCACATGTCACGCTGATGAAGACGGGACTTCAAGATGACCCGGAGGCGTTCCTTGAGCTATTCGAGCAGACAGCTGGAAAATGGAACTGGCCCAGTGCTCATTAGGCAGCCTGCCTCATGCCGCTGTTGTCTGGGGAAGCCCAACCCATGGCCCACCAACTAACTGCATCCAACCTCTTGGTGTACGAAGATCTGAAGAAAGCCATCCTGTAACGTGTCGGCCGAAGCCCAGAGCAACAACGCCAACACTTCCACTCGATGATGCTCGGCGAGCTCGGTCATCCATTCACATTCGCTCGACAGCTCCGTGACACATGCCGAAGGTGGCTGCTGGCTGAAGATTGCGGCGCTGAAGAGGTACTCAATCTGGTGGGACTAAAACAGTTCATCGCCCGGCTACCGAAAGGGACAGCGGAGTGGGTCCAGTGCCACCGACCGGCGTCACTGGATGGGGCAGTCCAGCTGTGTATTCGGGGGCCGGCGAGCCCCTTCTTCTCTCTCTCTCTCTCTCTCTCTCTCTCTCTCTCCTCCCTCCCGCTCTCCTTCCCCTCATCCTGTCCCTGTTCCCCGGAAATGGGGAATTCCTACCCCAAAACTGGTTCCCCGGTCCCGTGGGCCGTTCTCTAACCCTCTCTGCTCTCCCCCACAGGCTGGTGAATCCACTGCCACGGGTGTGGACGTGAAGTCTGGGCTGGTCTGCTGGAGCTGCGGGGAACCTGGGCATTTCCGGGACCGATGCCCCACAATAGAGGTGGAGACATTGGTCCGGGTCCCTGATGTGCCTCAGGCCGCCCCCGATCAAGCAGGAGCGTACTGGATACCTGTGAGGATTAAGGGGGGGTACATATCAAGCCTTGGTGGATTCAGGTTGTAATCAAACCTCCATTCACCAAAGCTTGGTTCAATCCGAGGCTTTGGATACAAAGCCGGTGGGTGAAGGTAAGGTGTGTGCATGGGGATATCCAAAATTACCCTGTAGTAATGGTCACTATTCAATTTCAAAAGCATAGTGTCGAGGCTGCGGTTATTCCCGCCTCACCCATCCACTAATCTTGGGAACGAATTGGCCAGCATTTACTACCTTATTAAGGGGAATGTGTGTGGATGGGTCCTACAACAAAGTGTATCAGTATGTGGTGTATGACTCGCTGGCTGGGGAGAGGGAGCTACGTCAGCTCCACGTCAGGAGGACGTTAAGGGAAGGGGAAGTCTCTGCTTCCAATGCCCTTAGAGGATACCCTACTGGGGATTTCCCTCTGGAGCAGATGCGAGACGAGACCCTTTGGCATGCCTTTAATCAAGTGAAAGTGATTGATGGTCAACGCTTCCAGCCAGACGCTGCACTCGCATATCTGTATTTTTCAGTTATTAAGAATCGGTTGTATCGAGTGACACAGGATGCTCAGACAAAGGAGGATACAACCTTTGTTATTCCAGATGGCTCATTATAATCCAATGGTGTGTCACTTAGGGCAGGGAAAAACACTTAGACCATCTGATGGCCCGTTTCTATTGGCCGGGCATTCGCGGGGATGTTCACAGGTGGTGTGCGGCATGCCATGAATGTCAGCTGGTGAATCCCACAGCCACCCCAAAATTTTGTAAGTTTGTGCACAAAGACGCTCGAAATTGGGACAAGTGGCTCGAGCCCCTATTATCTGCAGTATGAGAGGTCCCGCAAGCCTCCACAGGGTTCTCCCCATTCAAATTATTGTACGGGCATCTACCGTGCGGTGTGCTCAACGTCCTACGGAAAAATTGGGAGGAGGGACCTTCAAACAGCAAAAACGAAATTCAATACGTTCTTGACCTCAGAGCAAAACTCCACACACTGGGGCAATTAACACAGGAGAATTTGCTCTAGGCTTAAGAACGTCTGTGTGACTGTGTTTGACGTGCTGCTGAAAAGCAGAAAATTTTGTTTAGAATGCTGAAAAGTGTGTCAAATAAAAGAGTTACGTTAGACATTTACCTGGCCCTCGTTTCGTCCTTTATAAGAAAGAAAGAAAGAAACCTGTCACAACGTCTAATTTGTGTTCTTTCCAACTCACTGTCAGTTGGCCTTCCGTTTAATGTAGTGTGGAGTAATAGCTGTGGGAGACCACTAGGGGGTGATTTAACATTTACATCACCTCTGTTGTTCCTAAATTTGTGCAGCTGGTGTTTAGAATGGTGTTTCACTGTGGGTAATGTTATGGCAGATAAACAATGGAAGAGTTTTGGGAAAAGGGTAAAAGAAGTGAAGTTTGGAGTAATTTTGGATTCTGGATTAATGGAGCTGGCCAATATCTGGATAAATAAAAAAAACTGTGTGTAAAAAGTGCAAGGCAGAATTGCCATACTTCGGGAACACAACCAATCCCAAATGAACAGATATCATGGTGAATGGCAGAGATGTAAAACAAAAGGTAGTAAACAGGTACAACCTACAACTGCGGAAGCTTTGAACCCTCGGAAACAAATGTCAGCTGATTTGCCACAGGCCAAGAAGCTAACAAATTGTGTAGCTTAGTTTATAGTCAGAGACATGCAGCCACTTAACATTTAACAGCCGCTTAACTAGTGGCTTTTTCCGAAACATGTTAGAAAAAATAAAAATGTTTAGAGAGTTTAAGTCACCCTGCTGCTTACACATTATTAATGATGTGCTGAGGAATATGTATGAAGAGACAAAGACTATTGTGCATACGCAGCTTGAAATGGCGGAGGGCATCACTCATACTACAGACTCCTAGACCTCACAAGCTACCAATGAATACTGGTAGCCCTTTGCTGTAGATTTAAGGGTTTGGTGTAGCAACGAGTAGCCCAATTTATATCTGAAAAAATACTTATGTAGCCACGTGGAGAAATTTAATGTAATTTAACTCTAGTCATTAATTGGACATGGCCCCTTTAAGACCGGAGTTTTGTGACACTCGTGTTCTGGCACACTCTCGTGTTAGAGACATGAGAAACATGTATTGCGCAAGAGAGCTCCCAGTTGATGAAAAATTTTGATAAATTCAATTAAATATGCGTACGTTATAATAAGAGTCATATGTTAAAATTGAGTGTTTGTTATGGGTTATTTTTGAAGGATGCATATGGATTGCATGTGTGGAGTTTCACCACGTTTTGTATACATGTGAGGACTGGGTATGTAAATTTAGAAAGAATCATTTAATGATTTATAGCCCAGAGTGATATCCAGTTTAGTGAATAGGTGTAATACGTGTTATATATGAAAAAAATTAGAATTTTATTGTTGTAACTGTTGTACATGTCCTTAAAGCCTGGTTATAAATGCATAAAATGCTTTGAGTGATTTAAGCATGTGTTAAATGCATAAAATAATGTCAGTGTTTAAGCATGTTTAAGCATGAATTAAGTATGTGTTGAAGCATAGGGCTAATGCCCTGTTTGTATTTTCTTTTGACATTAGCCTCTACCGTATTTTATTGTACTGTATTTCTTTCTAGTGATTTTCATTTTGCTGAAATTCACTGAATCATTTTTGATCTCATTTGGAACTTTGTTCTTTCAGAGTCATAAATTGTCAGAAAACTCCTGGATTGTAATCCAGTTTTCATTCTTCAAATAAGTACAAAAACACAGTTTTATATTTTATTTTATTTTTTATTCTCTTTTTCTATACGGGCCCCATCGACCACTGTTTTTTTTATTTTGTTTAACAGCCGTCACAATAAAACCCCAAAAGATATTTTTGTATCCTGTGGCAATTATTTTCAACCCACCGGCTATATTTATATAGATCGATATGCATCAATCTCAAGTGAAGCAAAGTATTACTCTGATACATGTTAAAAAAAACGATGGCAGTACCATGGTACATTTTGGTACTTTATTGTTATTGTGCTGGTTTTTATGTTTGAAGCATACATAAATATCTATACATCTCTAATTCTAACACTGTATTTTATAAGGCATGGGCATTATATCTTCTATAAAGGCAATGAACCTGTTCAATGTAGTAAGCCAGCACAACATATTAAATCAGCTGTGTTGTAATTGAAGTCAGTATAACAGAAAATTTTAAAATGTCCTCAATGATATAACTACCTGTGATCTGGGTCTCTATCTCGCCCTGCATCTGCAGTGAGTCCACGAAGATGCTCCTGTTTCCTATGAAGCGAGCACAAGCAATCCCTCTGTATGGCTGACAGAAACCTTCCTCATCAAAATCCTCTCTGAAAACAAAATGGATACAAAACATCATAAAATAGGCAATCAGACTGAAAAACAAATCTGCACTATTTTCTTATACCTATTGTGTAATTGAACAGGCTAAATAAAGATGTTGTGGGCCAGTGGTTCTCAACTGGTTTTGCTTCAGGGCCCAGATTTTACATAGAATATCAAGCGGAGACCAAACATATGCCTCTAGGACCAAAGTAGGGGGAATTTCTATGATGCTGAAATTCAAATACTAAACACTGGAGGGCAGTAAGTGTCACTAGATCACAAAAATGCACAGAGCCGCAATCCCACAGATGACTGCTGACATACCAAACTTTGCTTATTTAATCAGCCGAGACAATACAACCCAGCATCTGAAAAATAAATTCAAACAGAATGTAATACAGACCTGGATATATATTCTAAGTCATTCAACAAATTGTAAATAACATCAAAATAATGACTTATTGTTATGGGTCTACATGCCATACCCTGTAATTTAAACCATATGAACGGGTGTTTCTATGAAAAGGGTATGTCATCCATACACACTATAAGAAATAGGCAAAGTCACTATTGGACTCCTGTGTGAGAGTGATATATGATTGCAGTGTGGTAAACCAAAACTATTTGACTTCAAATTAGGAAGAAAATATAATGGGAGAAAACAATGATCAGGGCTGAGTCAGGTTATGAACCGTTCAAATAAACAACAAAATTTGCCAAAATTTTGAATCAATTACAATTGCTTGTGGTGTTAATGAAAAGCAGGCGTGTGAAAGGTGGGAGGTCAAGAGTCAAAGCAGTGTCTGAGGAGCTAACGTCAGCCCCAACTCAAGCACTCAATCTGTTTTTGTCCATGCAAGTATAATAGAGCAACACAAGAATTTCCATTTTTAATTAATATTTTTTTTTATAAAGTATTTAACTCCTTAAATTTTTGTTAAATTTTTTAACAAAAAATCTAAACTAGCCGCAAACTTGCCGCAAATTTGCAGCTTGTTATTTTCACATGCAAATGAGCTTTTGACTCGCAGCAAATGTTTGCAGCTCTTCGCCAGAAATAGTGAACTTCCGGCAAACCTTTGGCAACAATGGACAATTTGCCGCAAGTTTGCCGCAAAGCTCATTTGCATGTGAAAATGATCTGTGGTGAATTTGCGATGATCTCTCGATTTTCGTAACGGTGTTGATCTGAATGGTTTCAGAAACCATGAAAAGGATAAAAGTCTAATGTTGGACTAACTCAAACTTACTATGTAACAAGTACCTTGGTACTAGCATAGTACCATGGTAATACCATGCTTTTTTTGGACATGCACCATGGTTGCACCATATTAAACTTCAAAGTCCCTTGGAATCTTTGCTGGAATCCTGAGAAGGGAGAATATAACTGCAAGAAGAGAGTTGTAGCTAGATATGACAGGCACGCGCACCTACACGGGGGGTCGTGCTATGGGGCCTCCAAGTAGTATTTTGCTTAGGGCCCCCATATATTCAGAAATGGCCCTGGTTTTGGGGCAATTGTCTGCTTGGACATGCTGGAAGACCAGCTGGGACCAACACACCTGTTTAGGCTGGTTTAAACCATATACGTAGAGATCCTTCAGTGCCATGATATACATCAAAGTATCACAGTATTACCATGTGATATCATTGCTGTATCACGGTATCTCCACAGTACTTTTTATAACAGTGTAAATGTTTAGTTTGGAAAATTTGTCCTGCCATGTATCAAGTGAAAAACTCAAGTGTTTTTACTTCAATACTCTAAAATTTAGTGTGCTGTGTGAGTCCAGCACAGGCATCCAGCACAATGACAGACACTGGAAAGAGTTTAATGGCTTTCCAGTCTGTGCATCACAGGAAAATGCATTGGTAACTGCGGCCACCCACAAAAGGCTAAATGACAAGGAACAACAGAAGAATCTGTGTTAAATCAAGTTGTTGTGGAGAATTACAACCTACTTTTGCATAATATTAGTTTATTCCTCTCCAACTCTCTCTCCCTGACATTCTCTCACTCTCTCTGCTCCTGTCTTAAACAACACGTACTGTACATACTCAAACACAAAACTTTCAGTTCTTCATCTGTATGGAATCTGTATGTGTGAGTCTTTCTAAATGTTTGGTTTGGTTTTTTTCAACAGAGGGTATGCCCAGGACATTAACTCATTAATGCCAGTTGGGAGTGGCTGATAGTTATGGGAAAAGTGTAAGCTGCAACACAAACTATGCTAATTGGCTTGTGACACTGTTGTAACAAAAAGGAGCGGGAAAGAGAGAGAGAGAGAGAGAGAGAGAGAGCAAATGAGAGAGTGCTATTGTAACTAAATGCATATAGACTAAGCAAGCACAAAACACAATATGCTTTTCAGCATGCATTCAGATCATACACATTTTGGAACCCTGTGTAGGATAATTGAACTGTCCTGTTAAATCTACTGAGACGAGGCAGGCAGTTTAAATATGTTCCCCTGTGTGCTGAGTAGAAGAGAAGTCAAACTGAGAACGATGCGCACTGAACATTACCAAGATGGATGTCTTATTCTTCAGGGTGTCTTGTTGAGAGTGTGTAGACAAAACCATACACACAATTATACAATAGGGTCCAAACTTCCTAGACTAGTTAAAATGCTTGCATTTTTTCATTATTATTTAATATATATATATTTTATTATTATTATTACAAATTATATTATTAAAATTATAATTTGAATGAAAATTGGAATTGAAAAACTGACATGAATTTCAGAATTTCTTAGAATTTAGTTTGTTCCCCTTTTGCATTAATGACAGTATGCACTTCAGCTGGACTCCACAAGTTTGTGCAAAACCATATGATCCATGTTTTCCCAGAATGATATGACAATGTTGCAAAGAGCATCTTGTGTACTTCAATGGAAGCAAGGAAATTTGACCTTTTGTATGAAGAAGATAACATGGTCAACTGAATGACTGACTGAAATTTACTTACATTTGGTTTGTGACCTAGAAATATTGCAGAAACTTAAAAATTCTAAAGCTTTCAGTTCATTTCTAGCTTAAAATTTCTTCCAACATTCTAAAGTTTTCTGTTCATTTCTAGCTTTTATTGAAAAAAAAAAAAAAAAAAAAAATCCATGTGGTTTCAGACTTCACTGTACATGCATACTTACATGCACAAAAACATCAGCAGTGATGAACAGACATGTAATCAGAAGATACGTATGTGCCTGCTGTCCCAATCAGAGCTCTGCTGATATTTCAAAATCAAATCTCCATTAGCACACGGAGGGTGGTCTGCAAGTTTGTCTAAAATGAATATCCTGAACCAAACAGAGGCATGACTGACAAGACAAAGCCTTGTTAAAATGTTAAGCTCATGAAGATGTCAGTGCTGCATACTAACACGGTAAGGAGAATGAATTTGTGTCATCGGTATTACTTCACAGGCCCTGGAGTCTAATAAATGTATCAAGATATTCCCACTCTGGAAACAATCTCCAATCTGCCTGGCCTGCAGCCTCTTCCATCTTTTTCAGCTTATTCTCCCTCCCACTCCATCCATTAATGAGTCAAAAACACATCCCCAACATGTTTCCTAAACTTTTTTCTTGTGTCATATGTTGTTCCACTTAAAATTCAAGAGATAGTTCACTCAAAAAATGCAAATTCTGTCATTTACTCACTCCTATTGTTTGAAACCCTTACTTTCTTTCTTCCATGGAGCACAAAAGGAGATGTTAGGTAGAATGTTAACCTCAGTCACAATTCACTTTCATCTGCATCTTTTTCCATTCAATAAATGTGAATGTTACTGAGGCTAACATTCTGCATTACATTTTCTTTTGTGTTGCAGGAAGAAAGGAAGTTATACAGATTTGGAACAACATTAGGCTGAGCAAATGATGACAGCATTTTTTTTAGGGAGAACTACCCCTTAAATTTAGTACCAGGGAGGTTGATAATTATGTGAGAGACTGATCTCAAAGCCAAACAGTGCATTAATGTGATTTTGAAGCATATCTGACTGCTGACATGTGATTTTATGAACAGAAATTTCCACTTAGTCCATTATAAGTTCAAGAGACTCACTGGCCTACATTCAGAGCACCAGTTGTAGATAAGCTTAGTTTGAGGCTTCCCATAGTAATGGAAAAATTCCTGGAAATATCAGGGAAATGAGTAGGATCATGTCATTGGAATCTTTTTTATAGTGAGTGTGAATCGTTCAAGTTTAAATCTTTCTATTTTCTAGTTCTAAAACATTTAATTATTTGCTCAGATATTGTTCTTAACAGGTTTCTGCAATTGTCAGACACCTGTTAGACTGTCTGTCCATCAAGGGTCTTATTGAAGACATTTGTACACTAAGTATAATCATTTAAATCTATTAATTCAAAAGATGGGTATCTGATATACAAATGGCAATCCACACTGTGGCAGCGGAGGCGTAATCAAGCATCCGTCCGGAGAGAGAGAAAGCGGTAAGGGTGCTTGCACCTGAGCTAGATTATGTTTAACACCTGTTTCTAATTCCAGTGAGCATGGGGAGAGTGGCATATAAGCAGCCACGCCACCAGCAGGGGAGAGAGAGAGAGTCTGGCACAAGGAAGGCCACGGTGCTCCTGAAGTTGTTGCGTTCAATCTATTGTGTTTGTGAAGCTGATGTGTTTAAGTAATTACGTCCTGTGAGGCTGATGTATTTAAGTGACTATGTGCCTGTGAAGCTGATGAGTTTGTGAAGTTGTAAAGCACTGAAATGGCCAATTAAAAGTCTTAACTGAACCTGGAAAACCCACTTCCCTGTGATCTCCTTCCCTTCTGCTGTGTCTCCGTGTTACACACACCAGTCTCGAAAATGGGAACACTAACTGTACTTATTTACCCACCATCAAGTCCATTTACCAAATGTAAGTAATAATTAATAATCGGCACATCCGAGGTGGTAATGCGTCTATGAAACACAGCGTTTTCGCCCCTAAAATGTTCTTGTGACTGGAACTACTTTCTTCCACCATGGATTCAGTGTCTTGCTTTGATACAGCCCAAGCCTTTGTTACTAGTTTGAAAACATCACTTTAGAACTTTTTTAGCTGCTTTACTGGAGCACTTGCTGGAGTAACAAGGTAGTGCATGTATATATGTGTGTGTGTGTGTGTGTGTGTGAGCAAGAGAGAGAGAAAGAAAAAAAAAGAGCGATCACGCGTGGGATTACCTCTGTTTGCTGTGGCTCTCGTCAGCAATTACATCGTTTCAAATCACCAAGATGTAAGTTTAAGTATACTTCTTAGCAACAGCTAGTGTCTCCATTCTCAAGCTTTTCTGTTGCTAAACAACTGTTTACAACCCCTCACAATTGCAGGGGTGTGCTGACATGAAGGCTCTGTTTGTTGCTCGGACTTGCGTGCTTGTGTGTGTCCGTGTGTGAGAGTGTGTGTGACAGCAAAAGAGAGGGGGAGTGCGAGGGTGTTTTCCAAAGATATTAAAAGTTATTTAGAACAATCTAGAAATTTTTGTATTGATCAAGTCATGGGGGTGTGTTTACACAAAGGCTCTGTTTGTTGGTCGCGACTCGAGTCTCTTTGTGTATCTGCATGTGTATGTGTCAGTGTGTGTGGGGGTGGGTGAGAGCAAAAGAGAGAGAGAAATAGCACACAAGGGTACTTTTCAACAGAAACTGAAATTAGGACATTATAGACATTGTTTGCTATTCTTCTTATCCAATTTACTTAGCCAGTGTTGGTTTTAATTGGTTATTTTGCTGTGGTAGCCTGTACTGCTCTTTGAAATAACTGAAATAATTTGACAAAGTGATATGGAACTGTTTTGCGGTCAAGACCTGGAACTTCTTCATAGGCGTGTGTTTATTAAAAAATAATTGCACACTTAGAATCAAGCATTCAACAGAGCTGTGGTATAAAAACTATAAAACTTTGTAAAACTTTGTAAAACATTTTAAAATTTTAAAGTGTTAAGAATCTAAATCTACAGGTTGCTCTTGTCGAATAATGAATGTTCAAAATCATGTTTTGTTCAGGAAATATATTGCACATGTACTTGTATGCAAGTACCTTAAGTGGAAGGTACTTTTAAAATATAATTCTTTATATCCCCAAACATGCTCACACTGTTTTCCATGACTTAAGAATCCCTACTAAACGTACAATAAAACTCTGTGTTAGATCACCTCTCTTGAATATTTTATGGGCTACACAGTGATACATGTACTTAACGGTTCTGATCTCGTCCAATATCATGTCATACTTTATGTGCCCATTTAAAGCTATTATTTAGATCTCTGTTCAACCCCAATTCTGAAAAAATTGGGACAGTAAGAAAAATGATAATAAAAACAAAAAGGAGTGATTTGTAAATTATATTCACCCTTTGCTATATTGAAACCACTGCAACAACACATTATATGATGTTTTTCCTAGTGAATTTCATTGTTTTTTTGTTTTTTTTTAATGTACAGTAATTTCAAATCAGATGATTGCAACATGCTCCAAAAAAGTTGGGACAGTCGAGTGTTTACCACTGTGAAACATCAACATTTCTTCTATTAACACTTATTAAGCATTTGGGCACTGAAGACACAAGTTTGTTAAGTTTAAAAAGTGGAATTTTCCCCCATTCATCCATTATGCAGATCTTCAGCTGCACAATTGTACGGGGTCTTCGTTGCCATATAATGCGCTTCATTATGCACCACACATTCTCAGTTGGAGACAGGTTAGAACTGCAGGCAGTCCAATCTAGCACCCACACTCTCTGCTTACACAGCCATGCACTTGTAAACCGGGCAGTATGTGGTTTGAAGTTGTCCTGCAGGAAAATGCAGGGACGTCCCTGAAATTGACGGTGCTGGATGGCAGTATATGTTGCTCCAAAATTTTTACATATCTGTCTGCATTAATGGTGCCCTCAAAGATGTGCGAGTTACCCATGCCATGGGTACTGACACACCCCTGGCCCATACAGACACTGGCTTTTGGACCTGACGCTGATAACAGCGTGGATGGTCCCTTTTCCTCTTTGGCCCGGAGAACATGACAGCTATGTTTCTCAAAAACTATTTGAAATGCGGATTCATCGGACCAAAAAACACATTTCCACTGTTCTACTTTCCATCTAAGATGAGACTGAGCCCATAGAAGTTGGCAATGCTTCTGGGCAGTGTTGATGTATGGCTTCTGCTTTGCATAGTAAAGTATTAACTTGCATCTGTGGATGCAGCGGTGAATGGTGTTGACTAACAAAGGTTACTAAAGTAATCCCAAGCCTATGTTCATGATATCCAATACAGATGAATGATGTTTTTTAAGACAGTGACATCTGAGGGATCAGAGATCACGCGCATTCAGAAGTGGTTTTCGTCTTGCCCTTTACGCACTGAGATTTGACCAGATTCCTTGAATCTTTTAACTATATTGTGCACTTTAGAGGGTAAAATGCCCAAAATCCTTTCAATTTGTCTTTGGGGAACATTGTTCTCAAAGTGCTGGATTATTTGCTGAAGCATCTATTGGTAATTGACAAGTCTCGATTAATCCTTGCTCTTGAAGAACTTGGCTGTTTTTGGAGGCTTTTTATATACTATGACACAATTGCCTCACCTGTTTAACATCTCCTGTTTTACATTGCTTTGTTATTTTTAACTCATATTGTCTTAAATTGCCCCTGTCTCAACTTTTTTGGAGCGTGTTGCAATCATCTGATTTGAAATTACTGTACATTTAAAAAAAAAAGAAAAAAGAAAATTAAATTCAAAAGGAAAAACATCGTATAATGTTTAGTTGTAGAGATTTCAATTTAGCAAAGGGTGAATATAATTTACAAAACACTCCTTTTTGTTTTTATTAGCATTTTTCATACTGTCCCAACTTTTTTGGATTTGGGGTTGTACTTTTTACTACTCAATAATTTTTATCTGTTTTTTTGTGTTCCCTGAAAGCAATAATAGTGTTTGTATTTCACTTCTCAATGACTGTGATTGTCTCATTCAATGCAATGTGAATACCATGTTTATATTATATACTGTATGCTGCATTATCTATGCAAAATCAAAGACTCACAAAGACTTACAACAACAACCAAAGTTACATCTGCAAGCATGGGGCATTTTGAGCAGAGTTTCAACTGACCAAAATGGGCAGAATGCCTGAATCTGTAAAACAGAGTACTTCATTGGCTTTGTATCTGCACACACACGAGGTTTCCGAGACTGTTCTGTATGCTAAATGTAGGACACATAAAAGCTTGTTTAATGAGGACTTTCAAACAGTACTCGGCATAAAATAAACCCATGTGTTGTATTTTGAGAGATAGAATTCATGGTCAGGTAAACTCCTCTGTTAATGTTTGACCTGGGTCATTGGCAGTATATTTAACAATAGGGGAATATGGAAACAGTGTACTGGTTTGTCCCTAATACGGGGGGCCTGCGGTCCGTAACTGCGTGATCTAGAGAGGAAGGGAAAGACAGTCACCAAGGGACTCTCATTAGGAGTGACGAATAAAAAGAGGAACGAGTCCTCATGTTACACTACCACAATAGAAGCCTCTGTTACAGAAGCAAAGGACACAACCCTGCAACCCTTGAGTTTTCCCTGAAACAGAGCAAAACGGAACATGCAAACTATAGTCAAAGACTAGCCATATGATTTGAGAAGAGACACAATATATAGCTGCAAGCAGCAATCATTACAGCATCAGTCACACCAATGGTACATTACTGTATAAGGATGTGCCGATTTTTTTTTATTTTTATTATTATTATTATTATTATTTTTTGTCATTGCACACTGTAAACCCTAATGTCAAATAATTAACTGTGTTGAGTAGGGTTAAATTGAATGATACAAATGAGAATAAAAATAAAATAAAAATAACCTTAATGAGTATTCTTTCTTTTTCAGCTTTTAAGTAATCAGAATTGATTTATTGTTTTGAGTTTAATGAATTTGTCTCTCGAATTAAACTCTTTAATTTAAATGTAACTGAAACTGGGCAGGGGATTTCTAATTCCCAGCATGCTTTGCATAGCACTTGACAGGGAGAGTAAATGTAAAAATTAAGTATTTTATAATGTCTTTGCGCAAGATGAATGTGAAGAGGGAGACTAGTATGTGATTAAGGATTTGATGTGTTATTTAGAAGAGTTTCTGTTATATTGGAGTTTTGGGGGTTACCATTATGGTGAATGTTGGAGTTTGAGATTAGGTTGAGGACAGGCAACAGTTATGCTTTAAAGGTATAGGTATAGGTATTAAAGGTAAAAGTTCTGGTTGTTCTATGTTGTTTTACATGTTAAGTGATTGCCATGCAAATCAAAGTATGATATTTCCAGTTAACATGCATTTAGCAAGCTAGCTTCTGTTGTACTAACTATTTAAGTTCTCTAAGGCCTCTTTGAAGTTTTTAAAGCAATGTTACATGGTAATTTTAAGATCGGCCAAAGAGTTAGTAGTGGTGATTTTAAATAACTTCACCCCCACCATCTGTTGGAAGCCAGATCAGGTGTGCAATTAAATCTCAGATCTGTGCTTTATCCTACAGGAACCCAGAAGATAATCCTTCCCTCAATCTCTTCACTCCTCACCCCATCTGATCACGTCACGTCCCTGAGTGTAATGCTGAGGCTCTGGCTCCAATTTCTCAACTCAAAGGTCTATGTCCACTGGGTGCAAACACTCTCACTGAAACAAATAACTCTGAGATTGGTTGTTTGGCTGTACCGCAGATGATTTGCTTACACACTGTTCAGTTGAGTGATTTCCAAAACAAAGAGAGCAGAGAGGTCAAGCTGTTAGGAGGCCATTAGGAGGTGGAAACGTACATTGGCGCAAAATAGTCTGTTTGTTTTTCTATTAACTGAGCCACAATGTGTACCGATCGTTCAATTACAAACAGAGCTGACAAGTTGAGGTGGGGAAAAAAACCAAATAATAGAGATACTACATTGTGGAGTGTGTGTGTTTGTCCCAAGAAGTCAGCTAAATATGAAAAAGCCTCCCTTTGGGGATGCCCTAATTTGGAAAATTGATTAATAAATTAAATATTTATTTTTGTATTAATGTTTTACATAAATTAACATTAATTAATTAATGTTTTTTATCTTAAAATGTTTAATTAAAGTTTTATTTTAGGTTTAGGGTTTGGGATAGGGTTAATCTGTTTAAATATAATAAGATTTACATTAAAATCAATGGAAGTTTATGGGACATCCTTCATTATTTAGATAGCTAGATAAACATATATGTGTGTGTATGTGTGTGTGTGTGTGTGTGTGTGTGTGTGTGTGTGTGTGTGTGTTTTAATAGAAGTGGGTGTGAATGTGTGTGTTTGTGTGAAAGTTATAAGACTGAATCCTGACACCACTGTTATTTAATGTTATTGCACACTCTGTGAATCTGCGATTGTCTACCAAACAAGCGCCTGGAGTTCATGCTGTAATAGTGTTGGCTCCAAGAACTGACAAAGCACAACTAAGCTGACAATATGACTCATATAATCACAAAGCCTACTAAAGAGCAGCCTCTATCCAAAAGAGCCTCTCCAGCATATTTTAATACACGTTTGTGATTTGTCTCACCTTGTCATTTACCAAGCCAAAGTATATAGATCATAATGCAAAAATGTTCATTAAAATGACATGAACATGCATGTTTAACACAACCAGTGTGTTTTTATAGAGACTGGGGAAGCTTGAGAAAGAATGCAGTACTCAGTGCTAACTTCCATATATACTATTTATCTCTGTGCATATCAACAGAACAAATAATTATACATTATGTATAATGTATAAAGATGTTTAAATGATATAATATATACAGTATATTATATATGATAAATATAATAGTATATACTCAATATACTGTATACTGTGTATACCATTAAACTATCTTTGCTTAGATATTATTACAAAACTTTTGGATATTCAAAGCTTTAAAAACATTCAAACTGAATGAAACTTGCTCTGCAGGTATGGGGTTATCCATTTGAGAAGGGCCCAGGGAATAAAGTTCGTGCTCTCCCAATAAAAGTAAATTTACAAGTCATGTGTCCCTCTGAAAGTAATGGGAATAAGACATAACTTATTCCCTCAGCAAAAAAAGTAGAGAAAAAGAAAAGCATCTCTGAGCTTTCATTCATATTTAAAGTTGTGTGTCCAAACGTGCGCCAGCTGTAGCTCACTTGGAAAAAAATCAAGGGGTTTGGCTGCAAGACTTCATGTTCATGGAAAAACCAGAGGAGAGGGTGCACGGGAAAGAGTGTATCGAAAAAGGAAAGGGAGAAGATGGAGACAGTAATTCTGTGGTATTCGGGGAAAGAGTAGGGATACGCTAGGGCCTAAAAAATGAAAGTGTGTGTATATGCATGTACATGTGAATGATAATTAGAGTGAATTAAAATCCAAACTGTAAGGTAACGAAATTCTGTCAGTTCAGGAATATCAGGAAATACCTTGAGCAAGCTGGATTCAAACTCGAGTGACCAACATACATATACTGTACACTACCATGTTGGAGCACGGCACATGCATCATCTGTTAGGCCTAGTCTCTCAACAAATCAGATAATTTTAAAATGGCAGAACATTGCATGAAAGTTCTTTGGAATTTACAGCAACCATTGACTTTTGCTTTTTGTCCTTGGATAATCAATGGCATTAAAACTCATTATTCCAAGTATTCTGTAATACTATATACGTTACAGCTAAATTAAAAAAAAGTATCAACTTCTTTAATCATTGAGAAACTTTCTTGCACAGCATTATAAGGAGGGAGCTCACCCACTCATTCAAACAATATGCATACAATAACTGACAGTTACAGAAAAAACTAATATTAAAACCAGTCAAAAAGTATCAAATCCCACCTTATAATCATGTAGGTTCTCTTGAAAAAGTGTATAAACAAACAAATCTAAAACAATGAACTAAATATCATGCAAGCTGAAACTTCAAATTTCTTTCTTTTTAAACATTTCCTCAATATGCAACAAGAGTTTACCTTTGTTGGCTTTGTTTTTCTATTGCAGATAAAATCTGGGACTCCTTGCAAAGCTAATTAGTGTTGTCTGTCTTTGTTTAGATTTGTCACACACTTACCACTATTCTACAGTACATTACAATACAGTAGGGGCACGCACAGATATTTTGATGGGCAGGGGCTCTAAAACTATTTGAGGGGCAGTCGTTTTAAATGGTCTGCTGGGGTGGGGTTGGATGGTCTCCGTCGGACTGGGTGGGTGCGCGTGCGCGACCTCAATTTCTTTTTCGCTATAATAATTTTTTTTAACCCAGTGTTACATTTAATGCTCAACTAAACAAATTAATGAAACTTTTATAAATGGAGTAGGTAGGCTTGTTAATGTATGAGAATACAAGGCTTAATAATTAGTCATAAAATTTAAATTATTTTGTATTTTATTTTTGTAATTATTTTCCAAAAAATGCTAAAGATGAAAATATAAATGGTGGGATAATTTGCACTACAGAGGGGAAAAAAAATACCTGGGTTTATGTTACATTCACTGGTTAAAAACTTAATTGTAGATAAGAAATAAATGCGTAATGCTTTGAAGAAGAATGCTGTAAGAAGATTCAAAATATTTCCGGTCATTCTTTTTATTTATAGACTACAGGGAGGTTTGGTTCATAAGAAAATAAGAAAAATAATATTGCACGTTAATTATTGAGCCAATATGAATAAAAGGTAATATCATGTCAGACTTTATGCAAACTAACACAAACCGACGGTAGACTGCTGATTATTCATAATGGATTTGTCATCTATAGAGGCAGACAGTCTGATCTGTAAGCCAAGCAGGCTTACAGAATTAAAAACGTAATGGTGTGTAACATGTTAAGGACAAATAATGATCACGAGTAAAGTCGTGGTACAGTATCGCATACCTTTCCAAGTTCTCCAAATATTCCACAATCTGCATAATATATCGAAATTGGGGAAGAAAAGAACAACAATTAACTTATTTAGCAAAAATAGACAAGCGCAACTATGAACAATGAGGCAGAAATCTGAACTAAATGTTCTTAATTTAAAGTGCACATTTGTTTCCTCAGTCACGCGCCCTGCGTCTGTTGCAAGAGTGTAATCACGGGTAGAGATTATTATAGTCATGATAATTTTGTTTCATTCCATAATCGATGCATCAATGTTTCAGCATAATACTGACACATTTTACATCCCTAAATACTATTATTAAGAGTAAAAAAAATAAAAAAATAATTTCATTTGGGTGGGCAAGCTTTCATGCTGAGTGGCATTTGAGAGGAACCTCAGCAAAAGGCCAGGGGCTCGAGCCCCTAGAGCCACCACCTCTGCACATGCCTTACAGCAGATCGCACAAATTGTGATATCAAGAGATAAAAATTGCACCCAGATTAAAGTTGTTGTTCTGATGGAATGTTCTACTGAATCTTCACTATATTGTTAATATGCTTAATACTTAAAAAGAGAAACGATAGTATCATTAAAGGATCTACGTATATACTATATATAACCAGGACATTTTAAATTACCCAATGGTAATTCTCAATGGACTCTGCGACACACCTTGTGAAATCGGGACTGGTCTTTTGGCCATTGTGACACGTCTCATTTTTTCAGTGTCATGCGGCAAAGATTCTGTGTCAAGTTAGGTTTATGTTTTTAATTAATTGTATAAATTGTACTATGTTGATGTATTAAATTGACAGGCCTAAAGAAATATAAAAGTATGTTTAATAACATTTTCAGCCATCCTTGCTGTGGTTAACTGAAAGGAAAATATTTTTGCCTGTGATTACCTTTTGCTCGCTGATATCAGCTGGCATATAGTAGCATACCAGTAAAATAAAGATAAACAGGCTGATGTCATTGAGTGACAGAGGTTAATATGCAGTCATATGGGGTGCTGGGGAGGTATGGTGACCTGCACTGCTTGCCCTGAGACTGGAAAAGTTTTGACAAAAAGGTCAGTCTCATGTTTCAGACTTCACCTCTGCTATATACCATTCCAGGTCAAAGGTCATATACCAAGAGACTCATATTAAAGCTCCAATCTTCAGTCAATCAACACTTAGTTAAAAGAGTTCTACAACAAGGTAGAGATTGAGATCTTAACCGAGACTGTATGGGTGTGCAAAAAAACCTATTTGGAGCTACAAAACCTTTTGCTATCTTTGGTCAAGTCAGTAAATAAATTGCACTAAATTAATAAATACTGAGTAAAATCCCATGAAAAGAGGCATTATCTGATCCAAATCAGCAAAAACTATAACCTGGTCATTTTTACTGGTCTGTAAGTGATATGTGGTGACCAGTTGTAAGGTTAATGTGTCCCATAAGATTTAACATGTCTGTGAGGAAGAAGAAAAAAAAAACATGAAGGACTGTGAACTTGCAGTAAATTTGAGAAGCTTTTACAAGTTCGGTAACTCAATGTGCCAACTCAGCAAGCTATACAAACAACTTAATTTAATCATTAAAGTATGACTCTACAATTAAATTAATGTCAATAACAATACACCTCAGTGACATGGTTCTGAATGGCCATTTATTTAAAAGACATTTAAAAGCTTTAAGAATCAAATGTATAGGGGGCCTGGGTAGCTCAGCGAGTAAAGACGCTGACTACCACCCCTGGAGTCGCGAGTTTCAATCCAGGGCATGCTGAGTGACTCCAGCCAGGTCTCCTAAGCAACCAAATTGGCCCGGTTGCTAGGGAGGGTAGAGTCACATGGGGTAAACTCCTCGTGGTCGCTATAATGTGTGGTTCTCGCTCTCGGTGGGGCGCGTAGTGAGTTGTGCGTGGATGCCACAGAGAATAGCGTGAAGCCTCCACACGCGCTATGTCTCTGCGGTAACTCGCTCAACAAGCCACATGATAAGATGCACGGATTGACGTCTCAGATGCGGAGGCAACTGAGATTCGTCCTCTGTCACCCGGTTTGAGGCGAGTCACTACGCCACCACGAGGACTTAGAGCGCATTGGGAATTGGGCATTCCAAATTGGGGAGAAAAAAAAATAATAATAAAAAATCAAATGTATAGCATGAAGTCTGAGAAACAGAACTTTAAAGGAATAGTTCACCCTAGAATGAAAATTCTATTATTATTTACTCAACCTCATGTCTTTCCAAACACTTACACTGTTATTTTATCCATGAAACACAAAAGGAAAAATCTTGAAGAATCTTCACATAGCTCTTGTCCATACAGCAACAGTTCATTTAGTGACCATGGATGTCAAGCAACAAAAATAGCATTTTTGCCATATTGACGCACCCACCCACACCAGGTTTGATGTCATTAATGGCACACGTCATTGGATCTTGGGTGACTATTAACCAAATGGTATGATGTACATTATTGGCAAAATATTTGATTTGAGAGCTGCAGCAGAGGGCAAAATTTTCACTGAATAAAAACATAAATTTTGCTCTGTTGCCTTACACAAATCTATTGTATGACTTCAGAATATATCACATAAGTTATTTGTTTGGGTGTTTTTTTTTTTTTTTTTTTTTTTTAGCTTGACAAATAGATAGTTGCATAAAATTCCTTCAAAATTTTCCTTTTGTGCTCCACAGAAAACATGACAGCATAAGGCTTTGGAAAGCATAAGGTTGAGTAAATAATGAAAGAGTTTTCATTTTTGGATAAACTATTCCTTTAACATCAGTTGAAGAAAATAGAGCAGAAGTTATGAGAACCCTTTTGTTAAATCCTTGTTGTAATAGAGAGCTTTCTACAACTGAATTGCTACCCTTGAATAGCTTTCAGAAATATTATAGCATTATTAAAAAGCAGGATGGGAGACCCATTATAATGATTCTCGGATGTCTCTAGCACTTGTACCCTGATGGCCCAACCATAAGAAAATGTTGGTCTGGACTTTGTCAATGTATTTTTGGTCCACCATTCGGTAGGCCAGTAACAAGCGAAAAAAATTGAAAAAATCTGAACGTCTCTTTTATAAATGTCATTTTATTTCACAAGAAGGTTCCCTTTCAGACCAGCTGGAGGAAAGTTAAACAGGCTTGACAAGACAGTGATGGTAATATTAATCTTTTCAAATAGACAAAAAAGGATGTTATAAACAACCTTGCAAAAACACAGGGCCGTATATGGTTCAGATGCCTACTATTAAGTATTTTGATGTGTTTCATGGGACACCAGCAGCACAACTGCATTGTGTACATTAAGTCTCTTCATGGTAAAATCACAGTACAAAATGCATGTCTATTTACAGATCATTAATGATATTTTTATAAGGTAAACCTTAGCAACTCTTCCGGCTTGATTAATGTACATCACTTTCGAACTGAAAGCAGCTCATTCTCTCAGAGGCTGGTGATGGCAGACTGACATAGAACTATAAATGAGAATTTGAAAAGGTGGTAACTAGGGATGTGATCTTTAGGGCTTGCAATGTACAAACCCTAGACTCCACAGATAATTTAAACATCTTTTAAAATCAAGAGCCAGAGAGAAGTAGTTGTTAAGGACTGGAACTAGGAGAATTAGGAAATGTAAAACATATTTGATGGGATATCTAAACAAACCAACAGCTGGCAGGGAGTAGTACCCTGTGAAGACATTTTTTTGAAGTCAGTGATGCACTTTGCACCAAAATCCTTCTGTATCCCAATAGTACCCCACACATTAAAAGCTAGTTCCAGTTTATTACTGACATCCTAGTGGAAATTAATATTCATGTTAAAGACTTTCAATGAAAGAGCAACCTCTGAGCAAAATAATTGTCCTTCAAGATGCTGCAAGAAAGCAAACTAGGGAATGCTGGCGGTAAAGCCATTTATTTCCCTTTAAGTTCTACCATGCTTCTGAAAAACACCTTAGCATCTTGCATCTAGCTCAGTAGAGAGAGGTGATGCTGAGACCTCTCTCATACAGGATGGCTGACATTTGGGCCAGAACAACGGTGGCCATTGTTTCTCCCCTCAAGGTTCAGCCTGTTCCCCATCTATGGTGTTCGATTTCCTCCTTTCCAGGTGGTCCCCATAAAGAAGGCAACGTTAAAAGTGAGGGGCAGTGCGAAAGGGAAGAAAACATATTGCATTTATTAGAAAGTTTATGAATAAGGTCTTCAGTGTGAGTAATCATAATGTGCAGCTGTGGTGAGCATCTGAGAAGTGCTAGACACAACAGGAGACTGGATGTGGAGGCTGCCCCTACCTGCTGTTTCAAGACCAGCTTACTGTGCTTAAGCCTTTCCCTTTGCAAACGATAAAGTTGATCTCAGATCACTGAATCAAATTCAAATATGCCCTCATCAAACAAAGAAAAACATATCAACCTCCTCTGACCTTGAGAGCTCATGGGACTCCATTACGGTCATACAGTACTGTGCAAAATTTTAGGCACTTGTGCGGAATACTGTAAAGTGGTGATGTTTTCAAACATAATAGCATGAATACTTGTTATTAATCTACTTTCTTCATACAAAGAACAGTACACATACAAAAACTAAATCAATATTTGGTGTGACCACCCTTTGCCTTTGAAACAGCACCAATTCTCCTAGGTACAGTTGTGCACAGTTTTTCAAGTTAGTTGGGAGGTAAGTTGTTTCAAGCATCTTGGAGAACTTCACACAGTTCTTCTATGTACTTCTATGTAGGCTATCCCAGTTGCTTCTCACTCCATGTTATCTCAGACTGACTCAATGTTGAGATTAGGCCTCTGTGGGGGCTATAACATATATTGCAGGGCTCCTTTTTCTTTTCTATTTGCAAAAGGAGTGTTTGGAAATCAAATATGTACATCTCAGACATTGACAAATAATGTTGTCCATGGTGATAAAAATGAGAAATCTTTAAAAAAAAAAATCTAATTTAAATACACGTGTCAAGTTCATAGAGATGTAATCTTTGTGTCCAATTTGGTTTCATAAAAAAATAAATAAATAAATATATATATATATATAAATAGCTTACAAAAAAACAAAAAAAAATTAATGAAATTCTTTTTTTGTTTTTACAAATATCATGAATTTTTGAGTCAAGAATAACAAGAAGTTTTCTCAGGGTTACTCCATATGACCTGAGAAAAATGTGTCAAAATATCTGATAATATCTGATGTCTAAAGGGCTCTGTTTTATGCTTTTTTTTCTTTTCTTTTTTGTCACATGACAATAACATGACAACCTACACGTTGGATAAACCAAATGACTTGGACAAAAGTTGCAAAAAGACAAAAGATGGACAAATTTGTTTTTAATACTTATTTAAAATAAAAATAATAATGAAAGACTATTCTGCACTCATGCCAACATTTGTTTTTTTTGAATATTCAAGCTTTTAATGAGACTTAAAAAAAAAATTTCAATGTCTTCGGACATGTACACCACATGATTTTGTTTCACTTTAAGTACCAGAAAAATATCCAAATTACTTAAATTTCTATTCAAAACATGTTTATCATAGTAGAGGTGTATTCATGTAATTGTTTTCTGTGAATAGCACTTTAATGTATTTTAGAAAAACTTAATAGATCTTGACAAAAATAAAAACGATCCATCTCCCATTGACAGACTAAAGCAGAAGATCTATAATATCCATCTTAAGACAAATGTTTTAGTGAAACATCTAATGACTTTTGTACAGTACTTTCCTCTTAAAATTGAATGCAAAGAATATTTTCATCTTATGAAGAATTAAACCACGTTTGATTCTCTATCAGTCTTAGTGAGGGTTGACACCATAATCTGAACTGAATTAAAATGAGGCTGCATATAAACATAAAGTTTGTTTTATTATTAGAATGGACAAAAATATAGCTGACCTGCTTGTGGACTGTTAATCAACCTCTAGCTTATGGCCAATCACAATTATTACTGTCTCACCTCTTCCACCACAATTTATTTCTGTTTTGTGTTTCGTCTCTCTTTGTTGACCTGTTGCTTTTCATACTTCAATCCCCCTCCCGTCTTTCTCTCATATTTCCTCTCTTTCATACTACAAGACCATCTTAAGACCAGCTGTGGAGGAACCCACAGTCTACCCACAGTCTACACATTGACACCAGACCTCTAAACGCACCTCTGATTTGGAGTTCCTTAAAGGAAAAGATTCATTAGAGACACAGCCACACCATGTCACTAGAGACACTCTGTCCACACACCATCTTTGCCAGACACTGTACCTTTCACCAAGAAAAGACTGGCACTTTAGTTTCTTCTCTGGGGAAAAAAAATGGAGAAGCAGAGGTGAGAGAGTACAAAGAAAACAGAAAGATTACGGACCCCTTTTCCTCTTGATGCAAGCTGACAGGATGGCTTCCTTTGATGATGACACTAATGTTTACCAACAGGCCGATGTGTGGCTGAAAGGGATCTCTGTGCATACCTTAATTCAGGCAGCGCAGTAAGGGCAGCTAACCCAAAACGAGCTGTGTTGCTGTCTATATGAGGCTTAGAGGCACACATGTGGGTTTGTGGTCTTTAATCAATATTAATGTGATCTGGAATGCGGCCAGCCACGTCAGGTGGTCAGGAGTTCAGGAGTTAAGGCTTTCATCTCTATCCCACAGTGCTAAGAATTGAAATCAGCACCATTTGAAATGTCAGTGTAGTAAATACAGACCATGAGACTACTTCTACAAATAGGCCACCTTTAAACAATATTACCGGCATGTTGATATTCAGTACAACAGCACGATTGCAAGTGTGATATTGCTTTTATTCAACAGTTCTATAAGTAAGAAGTTGATACAGAGCAACCTACATTTTAGACACAATATGGCCAGTTTTTGCCCACATTTTGCCTATTTTTGCATTGTTAACAAAAACAGTTCCAAACCAAGCCAAAGCAGGATGAAACTTTGAATGTTGCACACAGACTGTCAGACTGTCTGGAAGGCCATAAACATAGACAAGCAAAGTGTTACATACAGTGAAGTGTCCCAGTGCTGTTATATTAAATATCAGCACTCTTGGAACGCTGCTTGACCAGTCGGATTACACAGTAATAAGTGAAATTGTGTTGCTATTTTTACCTGATCAGACCTTTAAAAATAGCTTTCGTTGCTGTAACCTAGTTAAGTTTGATTGAGCCATATAAAATAGCACTTTTGCTTGAAAAACACCAGTTAATTTAGATGTAAACACATGAAGTAAATTTTTTAGGTTACCTGGAATTAACTGTTTATAATATGAGCAGATACAAGTGAGGACAAATAACAACTTAAAGAAGTTATGTAGCAATAAAATGAAACTATTGCAGGGATCTTAATAGTTATATACTTTAATAAATCTATGCCCTCAAGTGACTTGGTGTTGAGGCCTGCAGCATGGAAATATACTAACATTAACAGAGAAGCTCCCAGGCAGAAATATTAATGTACTGACTGTCAGCTGAGTAGGTTGAAACAGAAACATGTGGATAGCTTGGTTGTAGGTTTTTAGGTTTTGTCCAAGGAAAAATAAATCTGAATATGAAAATCCAATGCATTGATTGCATAATTTAATAATAACTATAATTATATGTTTTAAAATTTTACACATTTGCGTTTGATTGCGTCCAGTAACATTTCTCTCTTCAGCAATTTATTGAAATTGAAAATATTGCCAAAATTATTGAATCAAATCGAACCCAAACAACCACACCCAACAAAAAAACAACTCAACCTAACCACAAACAAACCCCAACAAAACCAACACATAACCATCCCCAAACCTACACCAACCCCAACCAACCCAACCCCTACCAAAACCAAACTAAACAAAACCTAATCAAACCCAACCCAACCCAACCCAGCCCAATCCCAACCAAACCCAACCACACCCAACCAAAACCCAACGAAACCCAACCCAATCAAACCCAACCCATCCAAACCCAACTCAACTCAACCCAACCCAACCCAACCCAACCCAACCCAACCTCAACCTGAACCAAACCCAACCCAACCAAAGCCAACCAAAACCCAACTCAACTCAACCCAACAAAACCAAACCCATCCAAACCAAACCGAATCAAAATTTCATGATGCACTGCATAATTTAGTAACAAATTGTAATCCAATTGTCAGAGCAAATATTTACAACTCTGTCCAAGGGTACCCTTTAATATATGCATGACCTGTGAGACCATGCAAACAAATACAGGTTGGATAAGTTAAGCTAACATTACAGTAAACATGAGTGCCAGTCCAAGTGTAAAACCTTAAAAGACAAGAGCACACATTCATTTCTGTGCAGGTCTATACGATATGTTCAGTCGCACATAAAATGGAAATGCAGACAGCCTAAGCAAAGTTTTTTTTTTTTCTATTTGCTGCAGTGTATGTAATGACTGATAATGGAGAATTTTAGATGGCTGCAGCACAGAGGAAAGAAAAATGGACTCACGGTAAAGGCCTTCCAGGCAAGGGGGTGGGTGCCGGATCTGGAAGAAAGGGAGAGTAGGGATTTTTAACAACATGTTGGGAACATCTCGCCCACAACACATGCAGCCAATATGGCTTCTTGGCACCATGGAGTGGAGTATAACTCTGATTACCTCATTTTACTCAGCCAACACTAAGTTTCTCAGAGTTTTACTATAAAGGGCTGAAAATGTTAAAGCTCTGTACTTATGATGATGCCCTGATGATGTTAAAAAAGGACATTTATGGTTGCAGCAACACTGCACAGAGCATCAGGACATTTACAAGAATCTTTATTCCAACCGGAGGGAGCTCTGCTTTGCAACTAGTCCAGATTTATATGGGGTGTTACTTTTGGGGTATGTAGATATGAATGGTCCCAATGGAAAGAAAAAATCACAAATGAGATCTCAATAGAAAGCAATGAGATTACATAAAGAAATCTCGACTTTTGCTTAAAGGTAACGTGTGTAATTTCTGTACCACTAGCAGCACCAAATGAAATTGCAAAATGAGCAATAAACCTCTGAGCAATAACATTTTCCTATAAAATGATTTAAAATATGCAACCTGGGAAGTTTTTCATCAGTAACCTTGCTTACAAATGATTTTGAAATAATCACAATTACGTTAAATTCCGAAAACACTCACCAAACTTCACAAACAGAATTCCTGTAGTAGATACTGTGCCGTAGGTGTTGATAGCCACACATTGGAAGTAGCCAGTGTCTGTGGTGTCCAGGTTTCGGATTCTCAGACGTGAGCCATACGGAGTGGGCCTGTAAGAGACACGCCTCGGCTCCTGGACCACCGGGGCATCGTTCTTAAGCCAGCGCACAGTGGGTGGTGGGTTCCCTGAAACATGGCAGTGTAACTCAGCTGTCTGACCAAGGGAGGTAGTGATGTTATTCATGGGAGCATCCAGCCTTAGGAAGTGATCTGAGAAGACAAGATCGAAATCAAAACTGAGATGTTTAAAAAGGGGTCTGCGGGCCCCAGGGGGTCCATGGCAGTACTGCAGGGGGTCTGGCAATCATTATTTGACATATAGTTTAAAAATCTTAAACTATTCCAAAGAGATTTTTAACTTTTGTAAAATAAGTATATTTCTACAGTAGTATATTGTTATATTTACATTATATTGCAAATACAGTACTTCAACCAAAACAAAAGAAATTAAAGTTCCATTTTCCCTCCCATTTTAAAATGAAATAAAATAAAAATGTAATGCACATGTACTGTATATGACAGCACATAACTAGTGATTATTTTAATAACTTTGCATTGTAAGCATCAAAAAGTATGTAAAGACATTAATATGGTACTATATACACATTATTATAGGACAGGCTTAAAATGCAACTCAGTTTTATACAATATTCAGTTTTATACATCTCCATCTCTTTCCACCAAGGGGTTCTTGGCCTGAAAAGAGTCTAAGACCTCTGATTAAAACATTTAATGTGACTAACTTACTCAAAATGCCCAAAGGAAACAGTGTTGTTTATGGTAGTATAAACATTTATTTTATACTGCCATTATTTGACATGTAATAAGTCAAAGTTTTTCCAAGAAGCTTTTCTTGGTGTTTGTGTGTCTGTGTAAAATACAAGAAAAATTGTGTGTTTGTGTGTATTTGAACATACACGTACATACTATGTGTTACCAACCACTAAGCTGACGGTAAGGAATTCTTTACATGATATTTATCGGTTGCTACTAGGCGGTAAATCATTAGTTTGTCTCATCGGAGTGGATAGCGCCAGAGGGGACGGCAGAATCTCTTGAAGCTTCTGGAAACTTCCGTCTCCAAAAAATCTGTCTTGCCAGGCCTACGGCTAGCTTTGATAAGGGGCCAGCATCAACATGACAGTCCACAATATTTCACGAGTACTGGGTGGGAAATAAAAAATGCTTGCAGTGAGCTCAGCAAATCTGACCCACTCTGGTCTGAGTAAGGCCATGGATGGAAACTACTGATATCACACTTACAGTCTATGGGAAATTTATACATACAGAATGTTAAAATACTTTGTGGTGACGGACCTAAATAAGAATCAGGGCTATAGTGGCACATTAGTATGTACACTGCCATTCAAAGGTTTGGGGTCACTTGACTGAAATGTTTCTCATGATCTTAAAAACCTTTTGATCTGAAGGCATATGCTTAAATGTTTGAAATTAGTTTTGTAGACAAAAATATAATTGTGCCAACATATTTTTCATTATAAAACTAAAATTTTATTTAAATTTTTTTTTTAAATGGATGACTTTGACCGAATAATAAAGAAAAGCAGCCAATAAATGCCAGGCATAGATGGGAACTCCTTTAATACTGTTTAAAAAGCATCCCAGGGTGATACCTCAAGAAGTTGGTTGAGAAAATGTCAAGAGTACATTTCTGCAAATTCTAAGCAAAGGGTGGCTACTTTGAAGATGTTAAAATATATTTGTTATTTATTTTGGATGTTTTTAGTCACAACATAATTCCCATAATTCCATTTCTGTTATTCCATAGTTTTATGACTTCACTATTATTCTAAAATGTGAAGAACAAATAATAATAAAGAATGAGTAAGTGACCCCAAACTTTTGAACAGAAGTCTAGGTGTGTGTGTTCCATACAGAGTTGTTCCATATAATTGTAACCTCTCTTGGGTTTCATGGGACACTCTGTGGAGTCATGTGATTAGTTTGGCAGACATGCTTCGACAGGCTCTTGATGGCATCATGACAAGCCCTACTGGTGCAGCCAAGGAGCAAAGAGTGAAAGTAAACTATTCCAAAAGTATTCCAAACAAATGCCACTTGGTATCACTACTGTCAAACCTTATGTAATGATGTGCCAAATCTGAATGGACACAAACGCAAATGAGATTTGAGAAGTACAGAGGAGGGGAAGATTATCAGTGAACAACGACAAACGACGAAAGATTTAGGCTTCGAAATACTGAAAATATAGCACACAAATCTTATGGACTACTTCTATGGTGCTTTTTTGTAACATTTGGAGCTACACAGAGTTAGTCCCCATTCACTTTTATTTTAAAAAAATAAATAAAAAATTAAGGCATTCTTCAAAATCTAATCTTTGTTCCACAGACGAAAATAAGGCCACATCCACAACAATGCCATTTTAAGTTTCTTAAAATCATCATTTTCCAAAGTATGTGGTAATGGAGAATGTTTTTGAAACGCTTCATTTTTGATGGAGGAAAATACCATTCTAATGAGGATGAGAGGCGTAATCATAGTGAAATTAATGTGTTTTCAAACGAAAATGTATTGATCTGGATGAGGTCTAAGTCATATGGATTTGGAACAACAGGAGGGTGAGTAAATTATATTAAAATATTGTAATGGTCAACTATTTTAGCTGAACTAACATTTTGAGTGAACTGTTCTGTTTTCCCTGGTCTCTCTCTCCCTCTTCATATTTAGTGGCATCTTCTCAGAAGGAGGTCATGCCCTGGTGCAATGCAATGAATGTGACTTTGAAGAGAAAATTAATAAAAGTATATTGATTGGGAGCCATGAGTGTGGCCCCCCAGGGTTAAGGCAGGGTAAAAAGCGGCAGGGACCACAAATGTGCAGGTACATCCACAATATTGCAGTAGCTGTGGTTGGGGTTGAATTCCTTTGACTACCGTTCACCTTTCAAAAACTCCAACATTGTTTGAACTACAACTGACAGCAGTGTTCAGCAAACTGTATCTAGAGTTACCAGAAATCTGGTTTGTGGATTTCAGTGTGATTTTGTTGACTATGACATTAATTGGAATATGAGGAATGAAACTGAGAACTCTCTTTTGTAATTCTGTTTCAGTCACCATTCACTTTCATTGTATGGAAAAAATTATGCAATGAAAGTGAATGGTGACTAAAACACTGCCTAAGCCTTCTTTTTGTGATCAAAACCCTGATACAAAGCAAGGGGTGTTCATTACATGGTTACTTACCAAACAAGTAAATAAATTGACATTAACTATTGATTTGAGATTAAATTATTATAAGCCCATAAGCCGCTTTTCCACTATCGGGCCAGTGCAAGCCAGGGCCATAAACTGGTCAGCAGGGGCCAATAGCCATGGACCTTGAGCCACGAGAACAAAATCACTCTGCATTCCCACCATCAGGCCAAAAGCCCTGCACCGTTACCCTAAACCCGCCCTTAACATGTCACCCTGGTGCAAACGTCACACACCCTGCCCATTTCACAAGCCAAACAAAATATGTGTGTTATCTAGAATATCATGTTTATATTGTATGTAAACGTTAGCTAACTTGCAAGATAAGTTAGCATTGACAACTCACCATGGTGTTCCAAGTGGTCTCTCCACTAACAGCACACCGTCCATGATCTCAAACCATGGAAAGTTCTTCCTTTGGGCACTGTTTTGTCCATTGTGCATCTTAATATATTTGTATTGTGTCCGCAATTTATTTCGCCAATTCAGGTGCGTGACGTCACACAAAAATATCGGCACCCAGAGAAATGTACAAAGTTACTGATAAACATTCACTTTTATTAAATGATATCGATCAATGAGTCAAAGTTCCTACATTACAAGATATTAAAACTTGTTTACTAAACATTTGCAGACTGCAGAGACAAGTGTACAAAACATGGTAAATTAAACTCTTTTGATGAACGTCCACCTCTAGCACAATTGCTAGCGTAGCAGCATTGTTTATAAGTTGGGTTGCTAGGAGATGTCTCTGGTGACAGTCAAACCCTGTTGAGCCAATGGGAGCGTTGCAGTTTTTGTTGTTTAAATTAAATTTTCCGAGCATATGGCAATGGAATTCCTTTATGGTCAGAGATCGGAGAATTCAAGTAGGAATATCCCACATCCGACGAATGGAATGCAGCATGAGTATCTCGCTAAACTCAGCCTTTGACATTGTCCGCGCCACAATACCCAGCTGGCCTTCTTTGGCCAATGGATAATCGGTGGGCCAAAGGCTACTGGCCCAGAGTAAGCCGCAAGGACAGTGGGAACGCAACTGGCCCTGGCACGCTCTAGCATGCCCTCATTTGGCTCGACAATGGAAACGCAGCTACTGTACAGAGGCCACATAGCACTAGCGCAGCTTAGGAAATCTGTTGCCAGGGAAAACAGTCAATTATACAGTTTAGTGGTCATACAAAAATATTTGGCCTCAGAATTGGTTGTGATAAAAAAAAAAAAAAAAGTATTCCAGAGAGAGCCATGAAATAATCTTAGATACAATGTACTAGACAGTGTCACAAAGGCAAGTCATTGCAAATTCACAGTACACCATATTTTTACCATGCAGTCTATTGGGTCCTGAGTAATTTCTTATGACCAAAATCTCACATTGAAAATAACATGAAACCACAGTGAGATACCAGATGTCTGGGTGCCAAGTGACTAATAAACACACCATCCAACCACAATTTTTACCCTTTCTTGAATCCTACCTCTTGTTCATTCACACCTCCTACTCCCTTATCTCTTCCATCCTTTCTTTCTCTCTCTCATTCCAGACATGTCTTATCTGGGGGAAGCTGGGGAAAGATACCTTCCTTCCCCTGGTGGATCTCTTCTTTAACCCTCCATCTTAATTTTCTATAAACATCAGCTTTCTTAAAACAATATACAAATGTGGTTGTCACAAAAAAATGGAAGGATATAACCACAGGGGGATCAGTTCTGACTCACAATGCATCTGACTGATGAGCCTAATCTTTTGGACATCCTTGTAATGATGTAAGGATGTGGTGACTGGCTACTAACTTGAGCCAGATTGAACCAACTGCACACAGATCCACATGCACATGTAGTTCAGTTGTTTATTTATCAAACTTCGCAGAGGATTTGAAGAACTAATTTGACAATCTAAAGATAGTGATACAAAAGCAATAGCATCTTTTGTTGCCAACAGCACTGTGTGCTGTGCAACTAGATTTTGTGTGGTGTTTGTCAGTGCAAAACTTGCCGCCATGATGCTATGCTGTTGTACATGGTTTGCTAGGGCATTACTAAGGTTGCTAAGGTGAGCGTCTGAGTGTCTTTTAGTGTTCTGCTATGATGTTGCAAGGGAGTTCTGGGTGGTTGCTTACTGGCCCAAATCATAGCATATATATAACATCCTGAAGTCTCTGTGATATTCTGGCCGTAAATATTTCTCGGGTTCTTCCTTTAATGCAAGTCTCTGGGATTTTTTATCACTTATTGGGCAAAAATCCTTCATCTGATTGCTTAGAAATGTAATAGTACACTTCTCCTTAACAGACCAAGTGATTTGACAAACAAAGCAAAGACAAGTGCAAGGAAAAGTTACATGCTGATGTTTAATACTTAGGGAAGGGGTGGGGGGAAAATATTTTCAGCGATGCATCGTGATTCTTTCTCAAACGATTCTGAATCGATTCTCAAAAGAATCAGAATCAATTCTGAGTTCAGTTTAAACAGCAGCAGTGCAGTGGCGTGCACCAAATACAGATATCGAAACAAAGATGCGCGTTAAGCTCATACACTAAAGACAGGCGCACAAACATGACTGATTGCTGACTAGGTATATCAAACACATGACCATTTGTGCCCGAATGAAACTACAATCCCAAAATTCTTTCACAAACCCATGCACATAGCAACGGGAGAGTTTATTTGTGATAACATGCCAACAGACAACATGAAAGATTAGCTTGCTCCCATTATTGCACTAATTTGCACACAACGGGGAAAAACACAGCAGAAAATAACGACGATGCAGTGGGTGAGACGTGGGTAATGTTTTCATTTTTTTCCCGATGCCTTTCTCTACTCTTGCGTGCTTTCCATTTCATTGGCTTTTGCTTATTGCAGGTCAATCACTTGTCAGGACAGTTCCCACACCTGATGATAAGGGTTTGAAATCCATCGTAGTGTTTGCGACGGGGTCATGCAATCTTCTAATCATAGAGAAAACAGATGGAACAGTGCATACGAGATGCTTGATACATTCCTGAAGCAACAACCATGCTGTTTAAACTGCTTTACTATCACCTGTGCAGGTGAGGAGAGAGCTGCACTCTCAAAGAAGCAGATACAGTTGTGCTCAAAAGTTTGCATACCCTGGCAGAAATTGTGACATTGGCATTGATTTTGAAAATATGACTGATCATCCAAAAAAAAATAAATAAAAACTGTCTTTTATATAAGGATAGTGATCATATGAAGCCATTTATCATCACATACTATTTATCCTTTTTAAATCATAATGATAACAGAAATCACCCAAATGGCCCTGATCAAAAGTTTACATACCCTTGAATGTTTGGCCTTGTTACAGACACACAAGGTGACACACACAGGTTTAAATGGCAATTAAAGGTTAATTTCCCACACCTGTGGCTTTTTAAATTGCAATTAGTGCCTGTGAATAAAGTTTGTTAGCTCTCACATGGATGCACTGAGCAGGCTAGATACTGAGCCATGGGGAGCAGAAAAGAACTGCCAAAAGACCTGCGTAACAAGGTAATGGAACTTTATAAAGATGGAAAAGGATATAAAAAGATATCCAAACCTGGAAAATGCCAGTCAGTTCTGTTCAATCACTTATTAAGAAGTGGAAAATTTGGGGATCTCTTAATACCAAGCCAAGGTTAGGTAGACCAAGAAAGATTTCAGCCACAACTGCCAGAAGAATTGTTCGGGATACAAAGAAAAACCCACAGGTAACCTCAGGAGGAATACAGGCTGCTCTGGAAAAAGAGGGTGTGGTTGTTTCAAGGAGCACAATACGTCGATACTTGAACAAAAATGAGCTGCATGGTCGAGTTGCCAGAAAGAAGCCTTTACTGCACCAATTCCACAAAAAAGCCCAGTTACAATATGCCCGACAACACCTTGTCATGCCTCACAGCTTCTGGCACACTGTAATTTGGAATGACGAGACCAAAATAGAGCTTTATGGTCACAACCATAAGCGCTATGTTTGGAGAGGGGTCAACAAGGCCTATAGTGAAAAGAATACCATCCCCACTGTGAAGCATGGTGGTGGCTCACTGATGTTTTGGGGGTGTGTGAGCTCTAAAGGCATGAGGAATCTTGTGAAAATTGATGGCAAGATGAATGCAGCATGTTATCAGAAAATACTGGCAGACAATTTGCATTCTTCTGCAAGAAAGCTGCGCATGGGACGCACTTGGACTTTCCAGCACGACAATGACCCTAAGAACAAGGCCAAGTTGACCCTCCAGTGGTTACAGCAGAAAAAGGTGAAGGTTCTGGAGTGGCCATCACAGTCTCCTGACCTTAATATCATCGAGCCACTCTGGGGAGATCTCAAACGTGCGGTTCATGCAAGACGACCAAAGACTTTACATGACCTGGAGGCATTTTGCCAAGACGAATGGGCAGCTATACCACCTGCATGAATTTGGGGCCTCATAGACAACTATTACAAAAGACTGCATGATGTCATTGATGCTAAAGGGGGCAATACCCAGTATTAAGAACTGAGGGTATGCAGACTATTGAACAGGGGTCATTTAATTTTTTCTTTGTTGCCATGTTTTGTTTTATGATTGTGCAATTCTGTTATAACCTACAGTTGAATATGAATCCCATAAGAAATAAAAGAAATGTGTTTTGCCTGCTCACTCATGTTTTCTTTAAAAATGGTACATATATTACCAATTCACCAAGGGTATGCAAACTTTTGAGCACAATTGTATATCTCTCATCCTGGACCAGCAACTTCCAGTTGTGGTTATAGTTAATAATTAAAATAAATAGGCATGGTATAGATACATATTAAATAATAATTAAATGCTATTAATTGATTTACAATGCTTTAAACAAACAAACAAAAAATTATAATCAGTTGAAGTAATAGTATTCAGTGTGTTTTGATGGAGAACCAATATTTTTTTTCTTGTGGTTTTAAGAGATTTTTTATAAGGTTCTAAAGAAAGAAACTATAAAATTGTGATACTCTTCAAAACTATAAAACCATTTTTTAATCTTGTCGATCTTCCATGTTTTGTTCACAGCTCATAATGAATGTAAAAGGCCAGTTTATGTAATGTGACTCGTTCTAATTTTTTGAAAACAGCTGTTAAATAAAAAGCTGAAAGGGAAAAAATAGAGAGTAAAACATATTTAAAAAAAATAAATAAATAAAAATATTGGAGGACAAGATGCATCGTGATGCATTGTGATGCATCAAGAATCGTTTTGTAATCGAATTGTTACCCTTTGAATCGTAATCAAATCGAATCGTGAGGCCAGAGAAGATTCACATCTCTAACTTAGGGTTAGGGGTTTGTTCAAATCCCTTAACCTAAGTATAAGCAATAGTAATAGTGATGCTTGCCTTAGCAATGGTGACAGGACAAGAATAGGATACATAATGTATCTAGCAGATAGAAATTATTGTGAAGCCTTTTGTTTCCTTAAATCTTTTCTTCGTTGACAGTTGTATTCAAACTCCAAGCAACAAATCAGATTGAGATCAGAATATACATCCCAAAACAATTAGGATAATGTATAGAGAACTGACTTAATGACCACAATTCTTTTGTTAGTTTAATCACTACTAAGTTTGGTTCAGGACAGGAAAAACACATTAGTGATATGACAAATAAAAGAATGATAGAAAAAGAAACATGCAAGAATAAAGAATGGAGCACAGAGCCAGAATGGAGCTGCGTGATGATATGATGTGCTTGTGTGTGTTTATAAGAGAAAGAAAGAGAAAGAACATTGAAGACTACATAAAAAAGTCAACTAGAGGGAAAGGTGGTCATGGTCGAATTGATGCCAAAATATTTGATGGGAAATGGCGCTTGTCAGTAATTTGGTAAAATGGGGTTCATTTTCGGGTACATTAACTTTTGGAGGCTACATGTTGATTTCCTGTGTGATCGTGTTGAAACAGGAAGTTCAAAAAGGGATCATCCCTTAAAAAAAAAGCCGTAGTTACATCACAGCCATGAATCATGACTTGCTATTTGCTATTTGCTATTTGGTTGCAGGCAGATGTTAAATTAAATTGAATTGAATCAGAACATTTTCATATAGAGAGCATTTGATTGGACGAAATGATAATCTAAATTTCACAGGTGTCTTTAATGTAGTTATTGTACAATGGCACTATGAATTGCTTAGTGATCCTTTAGAAAATACTTTTTTGTGTTAACTCTCCTCACTTTAGTTTAAACTTGCATCTGAAATGATAGCACAGACACAACAGATCTAGATTTCCAATGCTTATTGAAACCAACAAAAATGGGCACAGTGTCCCAGACAGTGTTGCTCTCGCTGTAGAATCAAGATGACATAAGACACATAACCAGCCCCTTTTCAAACTGTTGCCATCTTGCAGCTCACATGTTGCTGCTAGTAATCATGTCTGCTTTGGCAATCAAAGCTAACATTCATCTCCAGACAAAACATCCAGCAATCACTGCCTATCTGTCACATTACTGTAGACCTAATAGTGTCCCTCAGTTGTAGAACAGATTTGGGCTCAAACTCACCTCTTTCAGCTCTGCTGGACATGTTCCAACTGGAGGCGGCCACCACGTTCGGGTCTGGAGGAATCTCGGCCCCTGCAGACAGAAAACCAAGAGAAAATTAACTTTTAAATGGACAATTAAACCCTTACAAAAAGTACTGTAGAGAAACCATGGTGCAGAGATGATATCAGATGGTTATGCCAAGCTACTTTGATATACCATGATACTGAACGATCACTCATTAACCATGGTATTTACATGGTACTCCAAAAAAAGTCCAAATAATTAATTCATGGTATTTTTTAGTAAATTAATGGAATAGGTCCAGTGTCTATCTCATAATGTATTACCTATTATAAAAAGATTATACATTTATAATGTTGTTAAAACAAGTAGCAAATTCAACATGGGGCAACCGTGTATATATTTTCACATAATGAATTAAAAATAAATAGGCACTGTAAATGGTGAACATGTGCTGTGAACAAAAGCTTGCCGAGAACTATTTTTAATAGCTTATCTGACCCTTAAAAATACTGTGTAACCCAATTTAAGGTTGTTTCAGTCATATTACATGTCTTTGACTGGAATATAACTTGGATTGTAATAATTTAAACATTTAAATAATTTAGATTTTACCACATAAAATACATTTTTGGTTAACATTTTGTACAGTGTGGATAGTGGTAGATGCTGATTGTAAACATTGGGACTAATTTAAATCTGGTTTTAGTTCAGTATTCTGGCTTCAGTTCAGTATTCTGGCTTCAGTTCACTTTTGTGAGAGATATGACAAAATATGCCATCAGAATTTGAAACTGAACAGGCAGTCATGTCATTATTAGCGCTTGGTGTGTTTGAGAGTGTGCAGGTAAACAGACTGTTTACTGTACAAAGAGCATTTTATTACAGAACAGAAACACAATATGGGCAAGTGTTGACAAGTCCACAGTTGGTGATGCTCACTTCACAATGGCCCCTTGTGTGTCAGATCAAGGAAATTTTCATCTGTTTACTACCGAACACAATAAACAATGGGATTAGAACAGTACAGGAGTCAGAATAAAGGTGCATGCTCCATACGTGTGCGTGTCTGACCATAGACAGTAGACCATTTCAAGGACTGTTCGTAAGTCAACAATATCTGCAGTTCTGCACTGCCAAGTTCTCAGAGTAGCTGAAGTAGTATAAAAGCTAGCGCAGAAGAAAGAGAAACACAAGGAAAGTTTTTCATAATGAAAAAACCTTACCTTGTCTGTAAATCACACACTTACAGCGTTTACAGCTCCATTGATTATAATAAGAGCAATCCAATAATCCCGACCTTGCCGCTGAGGAAATAATTTTGAGCAATTTTATAGTCTCTCTCACGTAGATTCTCAGTATCAACAACACGTCTGGATAAGTCACTTGAGGCAAATGTTTGATGTCCTTTGAGAAAATGTGTTGAATGACATCTTTATTTTCAGTTTTTACACATATCTCATTTGTTCTCTTTAGCTAGGCTCTAAAAGTATGCACTAGTCATGTTATTTTTACAGTTCTGGGTTATAAAAATACTGCTACCGGAAATGCTTCGGGGCAAGACATACATAGTAGCATTCTTATTCCTTTGTTTTTGTTTACGCACCTGTAATGGTCTCTACCAGGAGAAGACAGGCCAATAGTTAAAAAATTAATGGGCGGCTGTAAGAAAAAAAGTCCCACCTTTCAATCAAGAGTCAGTAGGCTAACTGGTAAAGGCTAGGTCACATTGGCCCTTGAAGGACCGCCTCATACAGAGGTCACTACCAAACTAAGCAACTTTCTACTGGTCAAAAATGAAAATTCATGAGTCAAAGTTTAAGTTCAAAAGGGAAATTTCTTTGCCACCAGAAGGCAAAATTTTGGAAGAATTCTCATAGAGATGACTATATTTCACCTGCTACATTATAATGTGAAAGAGTGAATGTGACTGAGCCATTAAAACGTGAATGTGCTTTAGCTGGACCAGCCTTTAAAATAATATATATTTTTTTAGTTTGAGTTAAAATAGCTATATTTATAATATCACTTTAGTTCGATTTTATTGCTGATTTAACATGTTATTGAAACTAAAGCTTGGAAAACAGTTTTGGAGATTTAACCCTTTACCCCATCCAAGTACTGTAGGAGCTGTTCTTGCATGACTAGAAAATAGCCAACATGATCATGAGAAGTGGGCATGTTGTTTCCGAGAGTTCCGGAACCCTAGGATCAGCCACATTATGCTGACTCACTGACAAGTGGCATTTCCTATCAGACATTTTTGCATCAGCTCCAGTGTTTCCCTTCCCTTGAGGTGCGACTGTAAGCATGTTGGATCAGCAGCTTGGAAGACCTGGGTTTGGATCCCGTGTTGAAACCAGGAAGTAATTGCGCTTGCAAATGCGCGATTCAGAGGTTGCATTTCCCCCTCTAACATATGTTAAGGTTAAGGGTTGAGGTTAGGGGTACTGTTTATAAAACATGCATTTCTCTTCACTGTATTACAGCCTGTACAGCTGAAAACAACTCGCTTCACAACTTGTTTTTGGCACCCCTTTGTGGACATTACACCCAGAAAATGGAGCTCATATGTGCCCATTCGCCCAACAACACTTACTGCTTTGGTTACTGGGGCAGTGTTTCACATTTTGGTAAGCACAGACCGATTTTAGCAAAATAAAACTCAACCTACTGTTTCACAGTGAGATCAGTCTGAAATAGCCACCCTGGGGCATTCCCAAGATATCTTTCAAGTATACTGACTTGGTTTAAAAAGGTCTTTGGTCTTACTGACAGCATAAGCACACACACATTCTAAATCAGTGTGCATACGCTCAACTTTATGACCTTGAATGCAAAGAGTACAGTCAACAACTACTACCAAAGCAATATTGTGTGCCTGTGCATGTGTGCATGCGTGCATCCCTATGTAAAGTCAATAACTGGTAATGGATCACACAGAATCCCTGCTGACTGGGCTCACAGTAGAGGATAAATGTACAGCGTGCTGACAGCCTCAGAGCTCTTCTGGAACCACATCTCACATACTTCCATGAGTGCCAGAAACAGAAAGGTATACTTCCATTCAAGAATAAGCATTCACAAATATTGCATTAAGGAATAGTTCAACAGAATATGAAAATTCTGTCATTATTTACTTAACCTCATGTTGTTCCAAATCGGAGTCTTTTTCATCCGTGGAACACTAAAAGGTGAGCTTTTGAAGAACTTAATTGAATAATGACTTAAATTTCAGTCTGTTACTCATACAAAGATATTGAATGGCTTCAGAAGACTTGTTTTACAGCACACTAGACATATGGACCATTTTTATGATACTTTAATGGTGCTTTTTTGTCATTTTGAAGCTTGACATACACAGTGCTTATTCACTTTCATAATATGGAAAAGAGTGGCCAAGATATTCACCTTTTGTGTTCTGCTGAAAAAAGAAAGTAATGCTGGATTGGACCAACATGAGGGAACCAAATCTGGAAAGCTCACAGCTCGAGAGAGAATGGAAAAGTGGATAAAGAGATACGAAGGTGTCACAGTAGTGCAAACACCAAGGTGTGATTATGTTAATTAGGTGTTAATTTAATGTTAAAATGCCTGATGTTAGGACACATGCCACTGTAATGAGCTGCTGATTTACACAAACACACACACACACACACACACACACACACACACACACACAATCATATGCTATCATTGCTGAGGTAAGGAAAAGCAGCTGCAGAGGCAGGTGTTTTAATGCCCCTCCACGACGACATGGTCTACAAATCCAAATTACACTCATTAGTAATGTGCCTTTGACAGGTCACTTCTTCTGCTCATTACATTCTGATCATGACTCAAATGCTATGACCTGCCACTTTTCTCTGTTGGAGAAAATGTACCCTAAATTTAGATAATCTAAATCTATTTTCCAAGTGTCTGATTTCTGTAACACTTCATGATAAAATCTTTATATAACATATATCACAATTGCATTTACGGAAGCAAATACCAGTGCTTGAAAGGCAGCAATAAAATATATACAGTACAAGGTATAGGCCTTAGTTCTGCATAAATGACATGCTGTATCAGAGCTGCTTTGTTGTTCTCATGACACTCATGGCACTCGGTGTCTTGATTTCTCTCATTTAAAAAAAAAAACTTAGCAGTGTAAAGGCATGCAACAATGATAAGGCCAATTATGATTCAGTTAGCAAATATTACGATTACATGGTACCATCACTGTAGGTTACATTTTGAATGCTGAACATTTTATCAATGTCTATTAATTTAATTTCTTAAAAAGTATAAAGTTGATAAACACCAAAAATAGAAAGCATACCTAAGGCTGAAAGTATCTACAAAACTGTCTGCCTTGTAAGCACTGTAATAAAGACATTGCATGTCTATTAAAATGAGGAAAAGGGCAGAATCAACCACCACAGTACTTTGAGTGTATTTCAACCCTGAAAGACAGTGATGTGCCTCAGATAAGATTTACAGATCTGTCAGATGGTTTATAATGCATTTCAACTGGTATGACGTTGATAAGATTCCTTTGCAATGGTTGTCCAGGCTTATTCTTTATCTGCCTCTCTCTAGCTTTCTTTCTCCTTTGGTCTCTTTATATTTTCCTTTAGTTCACAAACCTTTAGGTGGTCAATTGTCAGAATACCAACCACTATAAACAGGTTAGCACTTCAAAGAGAATGAAAGAGAGAGAGAGAGAGAGAGAGAGGGAGGGAGGGAGGGAGGGAGGGAGGGAGCATGCACAGGCCATATATTTGGACAGGCCAGCTGAATATATCAAGATGAAAAGCATTTCTACTCCAGTTAGTCCACATCTGCAAGCTAACCCATCATTAGCTAATTATGAAATATTAGGCAAAATACAGGGTAATTTTGAGATTACCAGTCTGACGTTGCCAAAAAACAAAGACGTGTTTAATTGGGAACATTCATTAAAGCTGGTCTTATAAGAAAGAAATACATCTGAAAATCAAGAGAGAGGGCACAAGAAAAGCCTCTGGAGCAGTATTGGCTCCTGAAACAACAGCTTGATTATAAAGTTCTTTAAAGATCTTATGAGAATTTACAGGCCAGGTAACAGGTCACACTTATAAACAACAAAATAATAATTCTGAATCAGATCCAGTTTCTACCACATAAAAAGTTTTGTCCAAAGAAAATGATGATGCTATTTTGTTGCACTGAGCGAATAAACATTTAGAACACATACTGTCCATATCTGTGCAATAGGCATGTACACTATTTCATGCTTCTGGAAGCAGTTACATGTTTGAGTCCTGTTTGGGTGTAAGGTGCTTTCTCCTCCATAATCGATAATCAAGATTCTGAACAAAACTAACAAAATCTATAATTAAGACATCTAGCATAGCTCAGATTAAACACAATTTTACAAAGATAAGACAATTCTAACTCTTTACTTCAGCAATATAACTTAAAGCTGAAGTTTGTCATTTTTTTCACTGTTAAAATACTTTCTCCAAACCCAACTTGGCTCGACCACTGGTCTGAGTTTGGGGTGGGACTATTTTGTTTCTGTCCAATCAATGAAAAACAAGGGGAGCTTTCTGGAACCTGTTTGAAAACACTGATTATTGCAATTCCATTTGGTGACACTCGTGGAACTAAAATTAAACACTAAAGCTCTGAATAAAACACTCATGATAAAAAATAATATATATAAAAAAATATTCTCAATTAAAGTCAATTATTCTGTGGTTTTCTATTTCAATAAAACATCATACACACTTAAGAGCGACACATTCAGTCAACACTGTGGTGTTTATAATGTGCATGATTTCAACTGCAAATCTCCGTTCCAAGACTTTTATACACTCCGTTTGGTTAACATTAGGATGACATCACCAAAATTGTCTGCAAGAATGCTCACGAGGGGAGATTTATTGATATTTTGCATGTACCTAAAAAAACCACACAGACTTTTAAATAACATCACATCTCAGGTTTAATGGAAGAGGACTAAAAATTCAGTGAGAAATCTGACCTCGGACAGACGCCAGGGATCTGGAAAGATTACTTTTTACAATGAAAGTATACAACCATGCAATCAAATATGATTGTATGATTTGTTTTCTAGTACTGAAATTATGGCTTTTTATGCGGTTCCTGTTATTGGTGCAAGTCATGTTATACTATAATCATGCATAATTTTTTTCTGCCATTACATGTTTGAAGAATGCAATAAATTGTGCTGTATCCAAAAATGCTCTATCCCATAAAAGCATCACATAGCATAGCATAGCAAATGTTCACCAAAATCACATCATTAATATTAAGATCTATACATTCCAGATTTCTCTCCTAAAGTTTTTGCTCTGCCTTTGTTATAAGCTGCTTACGTTTACATAAGGTAGAGCGAACTTTGGTAAAGTGGGACACTTACTGATAGCTTGTCATAGGTTTAACTTTACATTGGTTGTATTAAAATATGATGTCAAATGGCTTAGCCCCTCATAAAATATCATTACAATCTCTACTACACTACACAGAGGAAAAAAGTCCCACTTTGCCAATTGTCCCACTTCACCTGTTTTCACCCTATATGATCTTGGCATATGCTTTTTAAAGGTACTTTTGACGTAAAGTTCTTAAATGAACAAGAGTCTCTAATTCAAAGAAATAATTGCTCAGTGATTACTCTGTCACTATGTAATTGTAAGGACCTCTTCAAGCAAATATGGTGGTTAAATAAAATGAACAGCTGGCGGTGACTTTAAAGAGAGTTGCCTGATGTTCCTGGGTTCGAACCCTGCCTGTCTTCCTTAATGAATTATTATTGTAATTACGCTGGGCACTTGGATGTGAATGGAAAATGTGAAACTGGCTGGGCCAGAGATAATAAAGCCGTTTATTGAGGGGGAGAAAGAGAGAGAGAAAGTGAGGGAAAAGTCCAGGCTGATGATTCCGATCATAAACTCTTGTGTTTGGAGGTGGGCGTTGAGCCCAGACCAAATGCTGAGGTTATTTGTCTTGGCTAGTTGTTTCCTTCACTGTCACAACCCTGGAGAAAAACAACCACTTTATAGTGCTGGTCAAAAGCATCAGTATCAAGAAGACCTCAGGCAAGAGAGTAAATCTGAGCTAGAGAGAGACTGAGGTTGAGAAGATCCATGGTAGAGAAACATGGTTCTTTCACCTTCTCAGGTGTCACCTTCCCTGATCTAGTCTCTATAAAAGGAGCAAGGAGAAGCCAGGAGGAAGGGAATAACTCCACCTGAGTGCACTACAGGGAACAGGAACCAAGCCGCCCCTAAATCCTCCACCACCTACCCTACCGTCCTGTCTCAGGAAACTGAGATGTAACGTGATAACCCTGTTCGGGCTCCAGGGACCCAGATGGCCTGCTATAGACCAGGCGTAGACAGGCTGGAGACTGGGCAATGAACCAGGGTGTGCACTGGCCATGGAGGGTGTAATACAAGGATCTTTCCCATTAGCACAACAAACACCAGAGCAAAACAAAGGCTCTGATGCATCTGAAAGGTAGTCCTCTCCTCCAGTTAGCCCTCCTTAGCAAGACGACAGCCAGGCCCACCGCTGGGCTGCCCTCCTGGGAGCTAAAGGGAAGGAGCTAGCATTAGCCCCAGGGTGAAAGTACTTAGCTTTAAATAATGGACAACAGAACTTCTTTAAACCTAACACTGTAAATTCTTAACAGCATTTTCATAAAATAGCCCTCTTCTAAGGCTTTCTGATGTGAGTTACAGTAATTATCATACGGTCAAGTTTATGCTATAGCATGAGAAAAAAGATTGTTAAATGAGATCTGTTACAGATTTTAATTGAAATGATCACAAAGAAAAATGTATTAAATAAGATGTTTGTTAATGTAGTGGCTTGTTGTCTTGATACATGCATAATCATTCCATTCAATCACTGAAATCTGATCTTGGAAAAACCATGGGGATTCATTTAATTTTTTCCAGATTTTCCCCACCAAAAACTGCGGAAAAAAAGAAACTATGATAAAATTGATGTGCATTTCAAATAATTTTCTAAACAGCAACAATATATACCAGGGCTCAACAGTAAGGATGGCCCAGGGCCAAAGTGCGAGAGTTTTTGTTTATACGGTTAAAATATACACAAATCAGTATTGTTTCACATTATATTTTCCAGCAAAAATGTGTTTATGAAATTATAGCAGTCGTGGAGTTACATTACATTTTGTAAATTACTCTTAACATTTAATGAAAAACGTGCATTGTTGATTTATACAGATTGTCCGAGATGATAAATTTTTTTGAAATCTTTTAAAAATCTATTTTATAACACGTCAAGTTTGTAGAAATGTAATATTTGTGGCCATGCTGGTTTCATGCATTTTTAAAAAACAGGATTTTTTACCAAAAATTGATTTAATGACTTTAAAAATTTTAACTGGTGTAATTATCAAGTAATTAAAAGGTATTAAAATACTCTCTTTGCTGGCTACCACCCCTGGAGTTCACTAGTTCGCTAGTTCGAATCCCAGGGCGTGTTAAGTGACTCCAGCCAGGTCTCCTAAGCAACCAAATTGGCCCAGTTGCTTGGGAGGGTAGACTCACATGGGGTAACCTCCTCGTGGTCGCTATCATGTGGTTCGTTCTCGGTGGGGCGCGTGGTGAGTTGAGCGTGGATGCCGCGGTGGATGGCGTGAAACCTCCACACGTGATATGTCTCCGTGGCAACGCGCTCAACAAGCCACGTGATAAGATGCGCGGGTTGACGGTCTCAGACGCAGAGGCAACTGAGATTCGTCCTCCGCCACCTGGATTGAGGCGAATCACTACGCGACCACGAGGACTTAAAAGCACATTGGGAATTGGCCATTCCAAATTGGGAGAAAAAAAATAAATAAATAAAAAATAAATAAAAAAAATACTCTCTTTGCACCTTGAATATATGTGAGTGCACACAACTTAATCATAATTCAAAACAGTTCTAAAACATGTTTTTAAGGTAAAAAAACAAAACAAAAACCTTTTTACAAATATCATGAATTTTTGAGTCACAAATATCAGAGTTAGGGTTACTCAATTCAACCTTAACAAAATGTGCCTTTTCATAAAAATGTCAAAATATTTTTTTTTTCCCCTTCACACAGTCATGATGGATCCTCTCTGTTACATGCTTTTTTTTTTGTCATATGACAACATAATAGCTACCTTCATCACCTGCCTCTGAATTGGTGGACAGAACGTTTTTCAAATATTAGTAACATTTTAAAATGAGTAAATAGTTTTACTGCTTATTTTTTTTTACTACTTAAGCCAAGATCCCCCTTTTTTTTTTTTTTTTAAGAATTTAAGCTTTTATTGAGGCTTTTATCTTTTTTATTACTGTCACTGGACAGTTACACCACTTACTAAAAACATAAAAATGACTTTAAACTCAGAAATTGTAGTAGGCATGTATTCAAGTAATTGTTTTGTGTAAATTGCGTTTTAATGTGTTTTTAAATAACTTATATCTAAAAAAACAAAACAAAAAACAGATCTGGAAGAAAAAAAAATAGTCAGGTTATTGACCCGTATACTGAATGAACACACACACACACACACACACACACACACACACACACACACACACACACACATATATATATATATATACTGTATATTTATTTTTAAAATGACACATAAAAATATGTTGCTAATTACAGTTCTCATATTTGTGGCTAGACAAGTAAAAAAATGTTGACAGAGCAAGTAAAAAAAGAAACTACTGGTCCGACCGGGTGAGCAGAAAGATCCTTTTTGTTGAGGCCTGTATACTGGAAATTCTCTGTTGAATGTTAAAATGTAATGATGGAGATTATGTTGCATGTAAAACTTATACAGCTGCATAATGTTGCTAATATGTTGCTGAAACAGAGCAGTGCGACACATGTGATGGCTGATGGGTTTTAAATCAGGACATCCCATGCAATCAAGATCAAGGGGAGAGATTAGCATATTCCTGAAAGCACCCGAACAACTTCAAAGAAGATGCATCTTTTACATATCGATCTAATTTCAGGGGCCGGCAGTGCTGTTTTGTCAGACATGCAAAACATCACAAATATGATATTGCTTTACCATTTAATGACCCGTATATTCACACAATGCAATCTCTGGGCATATCGGGTCATACTAAGATCTCAGAGAAACGTTTGGGAATGTGCTATGCTGGTTACCACATACTGTAGAAGTCATTTGTATTCTGCTGACAGGCAGGAGAAAGCAATCTCCTGGTGCCAGACTGACAACATGCTGAAATCCTCCACTAGCGTGGAACAGGCTCCTCTCGCATTATCAGAGTCTGGACACAAGCACGGTCTCAGGTGAAGAGAGAAAGGCACATACCGTGCAGATCAGTAACAGCACTTTGAGCGCCTGTCAGTTTTTCAAAATATCCCAGATGCAATCTCGCACACACATAAGCTAACTTACTGTGTAAAAACTGAGTTGCCTCACTGCAATACAGTAGGCAGCTGTATTTCTAAGAGGTAATGCGTTCTTGTGTTAAAACAAGTTAGATAAAGCCCAATGAATGTATCAGAACAGGTGTCTCGACATCCATTTTTAAAAGTTATTTAACTTGACATTGCATCTTAAAAATTTGGTACTCACACACAAGATGCTGTAAAAACAGTGAGACTTGGTGCAACGGTTAAAGACATCTGTCTAGCGCACGTTTTTACATAAAGTTTTAATCTCGTTAACTAAATTACAGATGAAAATGTTTGTGGATTAAGTTTTTATGTTATTTTCTTAACAATAACTAAGAGAGACGAAAAATATGCATCATTTTGATTAAAACATACTGTTCACAAAAATATGACGAGAATTTTTTTTTAAGATAATACATTTTTTTTTAATACTGATGCCTCAAATGATCTAGCAAAATCGTACAGTCTCTAAAACACGGAAAATTGAAACAGTGCCTAATATTTCAGTATACTCTATCATACGCTATTATCCGAATTTATTTCAGATTTTCACAGAAGGTCAAAGAAGTTGATGCATGTTTAAATTAATAAATGTTTGTTTTGAGATATATATATATATATATATATATATATATATATATATATATATATATATATATATATATATATTTATTTGGTTTAGGTCTCGACTGTAACATTTTTATTTTTTTTCTCATTCTGCACATTATTAAAGGTGCACTCAGTAAATTTTCTATTTATGTCATCTTGGACTCACACTGACACCAAAGGACGCGGATGCAGCATCATTCAAAATCAATAGTTTTCAGTTACCGATGCAATTGTAGAAATTCACTCCTCACAGTGAGTCATGATTAATTAATCTGCATGTGAAAGTGTCCAATAACAGGCCGGTTACTGTGATTAAGTGAGTAGTATTCAGCTTGTCATGTGATTTGAACATGGCAGCCCCCATAAGGGGACCCTCTCCATGTAGATTAAAACAGCTTTTATACGTTTATAAGTCCTCATCTCATGTGAGTGGTCATAATTTTTAACATATATTCCAAAATACTATTCATTTCTTTAAAGCAAAACTTTTTTAACGAGGACAAAAATTACTGAGTACGCCTTTAAATATAACTATAACATTAATTTTGCTGACTATCATATGCCATTTTAGTCATAGCAAATTTGACTAAAATAATTAAATATTGTTTATAATGCTAAGCTAATGGTGCAGTACTCTAATAAGCATATTTATACTAATTACACGGCTCTCTGGAATACTCTATTCTGATTGCTCAATGGCGCCATCCAGCGGTCAGATCTGTAACAACCGCACATCCGGGGATTTAGACGTACCAGACCGCTCATCCGGGTTCTGCGAGCCGTCTCTCCTGCTTCTCGGCTCACTCACTGTGTGATCTCTACAAGTAAGCTAATAAAATAATTTCCACTCAAATCAATGTTTCATGTGCATTTATTTATTTATTTGGCCAGGAGTCTAGTAATAGGCTGAATATTGAGGAGTAAGACAATCATTTTCACAAAATAAACACAACCAGAACTCAGACTCAAACCAGAGGTTGATTTCAGCTGTTCAGCGATTTCTTTCTTCACAGAATTACTTAATTTCAACGCAAATGAATATTTTATGTCCATGTATTTATTTATTTGGTTAGTAGCTGTGTAGTAAGCGGGATAATGTACGGTTATTCTTTTGTTATTGCAAAATAAACCTCTTCAGGTCGATACAAGACTCCTCCTGATCACCCTGTCAGGGTTTATTGTGTGATAACAACCGGCTGACTGTACATTATCGCTTACATAGCCCACACAAATACTGGGTAAATAATACATTTTTAATTACACTGAATTATTTATTTTTTACTTTTCGACATTACATACTCTGTAAGTATACTTAAAATAAATGTTTCTCTTACCTCATCCGCCACCTTGGATTTATCTATTTATCACTTGGCTTATCGCAATGCATTTTAGGATAGTCTTTTCCGTGAAGGATACATGAGATGCTGCCTTAGAATTTGGCTAAAACAAGGTATCTTATGAGGCAGCATAATTATTTTGCCTAACTTTTGCCTTTTCATCAGTAGTATGCCAATGTTGCCTTAAATTGCTGCCTATGTAGGCAGCTCACTAGGTTTTGGAACATAGCAACAGCCTCACTAATCTTGAAACATGAAAAAGTCCTGCCTACTGAGCTTTCGGGACGAATGGGAACCGGAGATGCCCCGGTTAATGTGAGACAATTTAAAATGTCATTACAGTTTACACATCACGGGAGGCCCGTGGTTTGACCCAAATCCTTGTGATCAGAATTTCCAGATACTTTCCTCAGTCTTTCCCAAAGCTTGATACAAATAATGGGGAGGGTGTAATGAACAAAGCACGCCAGTTGGACATCAGTTGAGGCACATCTTAAATCGTTTAAAGGCAGTGATTGTCTCCTGCCTGTGGATGATTGCAGAAAATGATGCTAACAAGAGAAAGTGTCTGAGGACTAACAGTGATGCTTCAGAGCTGTCCATCATCCAAGCTCTGAACGTCCAGGACTCGCCCATGCTGCACCTGGCGCTAATTGGTTATGTGTTTACCTACTCCATTCTGAACTCTCCAACCTCAAACTATACATTGAGTTTCTATTAAAGAGCCAAAACATTTTCTTTATTTGTTGATATATAATTTTCTTTAATGTGTTGACGTATTTCCTATTGAAACAAAAAGTTGGTGCAGGACATATCTAAGGGCTTGTCCAATAGGCTTTAGTTTACTTCACAGCCATGACGAATGATTTACTTCTTGCTATTGCTATTTGTCAGCATATAGAATTGGGGCAGGGGACATTCTCCTTCTAGAAAGCATTTTATTGGACAGCATTTTGTATTCAGCCTTGTCTGCAAGATGGGTCATCAACATTTTGGCCTGTTTTTCTAAAGGAGAAAGACTGTACATTTTAAATATGTACATCTTTTGGGAGTCTGTGAGCATAGAGATAACCTCAAAGCTAATAGACATGGGCTAAAAGCCAAACATTTTTTTATTTTATTTCATGGGGTCTCTTAAGTGCATCAAGACCACAAATCTGAAGAGGTGTAGTCCCTGAAACATGAGAAGTAAAGATGAGATAATCAGCTCAAATGGCCAAAAATAAAAATAAAAATAATCAAATAAGAATCAATTGCTCTGTCTATTTCTCCAACCTTACAGGTGTTTCTGTGAGACTGTAACTCCTTTTACAAAGGGAGACTTTCTTGCCTTCATGCAAAAGTTAATCTTCCTAAATAACGGTAAATCCTGCAGCTGGGAAATTGGAGACAAATACGACAGATAAGTTATGGCCGATGTGTTATGCTATCAGCACCAGACACTATTCGTGTGGAAAGGGGGGATGTGTGTGAGGGAGCTGTTTTTTCCCAAAACCACTGCAATGCTACATATCCATGAAAACACTACTGGGAAACCAATCACATAAAGCACTTTGACATTGATCAATACAAGCCCTTTGTCTTTAAATGCGATCCATCCATGGCTTCAGCACGACACTATTCGCAACTCTGCCCAGATGCAATGGAAAACATCTGTAGGCTTAACAGTCTCTCTCACATACTATGTCTTTGTCACCTAACCCAATGCTGTGACAGTCACGGCAAGATGAAACAGATTACAAGCCAGAACCATCTATATTTCCAGCAAAACCTATAGACATTTATTATTCCTCCTTCCTTCCCGGCCAGTGTTCCTCTTGTTGTTTAGCCAGCTTTGGAGAAAGTGCCAGTGGGATGTCTAAAACATTGGCTGCCTCCAGCGCTCCCTCCTGTCAATCATACGGACGGCCTCTTGATACCACTCCCCACCAGGGTTAGAGAAATAAGCCACAGAATTCCAGAGAGCTTCAACAGACATGATGAGGAAGACAATATAATTGAGAGAGAAAGACAAAATGAGAAAAGAAAAGCAAGCAAAGAAGCTGAGGAGCAGTATGAACGGCACATTTGTTTCTAAATCAGTATTTTCGTCTTGTTTTCCAGTAAAAATATTGAAACATTCTTAGACTAGATACATTTAATTGAGAAGAAAAATGTGCAAGTTATTGAGAACTGTTTTCAAAGAATTTATCTTCAATTAAGTTTTTTCTCACCACTTTGTCAATTCACTTTTTCTTGTTTTAAGCATAAACCTCACTTAAAAAATTTTAGATTTATGCTTAAAAATATTTGTAAGAAAAATAAAACTTAATTCAAAATGTATTCTGTGAAAACAAGTAATAATATGTCACACGATTTTTCCTCTGAAGTCAATGCATCTTGTTTTAAGGATGTTTATATATTTTTACTGGAAAATAAGACAAAATTCTGATGAAGAATATTACTTTATTGCATTGTGAGAGTGTGACAAAGACAGACAGAGAGAACTGAAATCTAATTGAAAAACATTTGGCAAAAATGGAAGAATATTCTATCTAGTGCAAGCAAAAAAAAAAAAAAAAAAAAGAGAAAATCGCCTGACATATCTACTAACCAAGGGAGTCTTCCGGAGAAGTTTTAAGCAGACTCTGATTGATTCAGTACATTAAAGAATAACATTATTTTTGCTTTGATGTGCAGCGTCCTGCTGAGTATTATTCCTTTGGAAAACCACAAAGACCTCCCTAAGTTGACAACACAGGGAGGAGCATGCATAAACTGTCGAGTAAAGGAACTGAAAGAAGTCGATCAAATAAGCTGTTCAATTGTAGAACTGACAGATGTGTCTCTAGGGGAAATTTTATACTTTCAATGAAAAAAAAGGACATACACCATAAATCGAACAGTACTGACATGAGGAAGATGAAAACTTGAGCTCTACCAATATCTCTACATAACAAATCTCATCTTTAATTTATTAAAAAAAACTACCTCTATGTGTAGAATGTGTGACCATTTATTTTTAATTGTACTGACTTTTAAATATGGATGGGCAATACCACTTATTTTCATTTCGATCCGATATCAAGGACTATCAAGCCCAATATCGCCAATATCAATTCTGAAACCTCTATTAATTTGACTTTTTTTTTTCTGATAATCAAATGGATAATTACAATACCCATTTCACATTAAATGTGAAAGCATTTTTAGCATTTAATAGGCCTAAACTACAAATATTCAGACTTTTTTGTTTTAAATAGCAATTATAGAATATCAAGATCAATCTTTTATCAACTTTAAATTCAAATAAACTTATAACAAACATCACACAAACCCTTTATAGTACATGTAATTTACCTTTGTCATTTATTTGTGTGAAATAACTCCAGATGATGTCACTCTGTCTCTCTCTGCCATTACACTCTATTTAAATACATGTTGCAACTATAATTGAAGATGGGTCCGGCCATTCCTAGATTTCAAATTGCTAGCATGCACTTACTTTTTTATACTTCAATTATAAAGTCTGAACAAAAATAGAGACATTTTAACAGAGATGGATAACTGCTATCAAAATGAATGGGAGAAACTGGAACGGCCAACAGATGTAGAAAAGGAAGTTCCACCTTACAAGTAAAAGAGCCAATCACCTTTTAGATACAGAAGTTGCCTGTCAGCCAACTTGAGAATGCACAAGCACATTAGCTGAACCAGCCTGTAAATAGTGTTTTTTCGTGTGATCTGAGCAAAAGAAGCACAATTTATGAAACCATTGTTGTCAGATTGTACTGCTGATTTGAAATATGCTCTTTGATCATAATCTTGACCAAGCATTTTGGAGATTTAGGTGTTCCCCATTCAAGTAGATAGGAGCTCAAATTCTTTGAAAAGTAGATTGCCAGATGAAGGCACAGAATTTGGGGAGCAAAGGCATAAGTTGTCCTCTTTGTCAGTTCTCAACAGAGAATATGCATCAGAAGTCGAAAAATTGAGAAGTAGTGGTAGGAGAGCATAGCATAAGCACAGAGTCTTCAACAGCACAAATTGCATCACATCTAAAAAGCAATCTCCTCAGAAACTCCATATTTTAACTAAGCCACACCAAGAAGAACATCGACAAGGGTGAATCTAATGAGCTAGAATACTGAAATGACCATCCATAGTTAAAAATAGCCAAAGAGAAAACTAAGCTTGTTTTAAAATACAAAATAGCCATCATTATACTGTATATGTAAGAGTGATAATTAATGTACAGTATAGGCAAGCTACTTCCCATATAAGTAGCCATTTCTATCCCTCATCTCTTCTTCTCAATTTAATATAAGTTTTCTTCCCTTTAAATATTATCAGCGTGACTATAAATCGGCAAAACAAATCTCCTGTGCTTGGAATCTATCTGGAACTGTCAAGATTCTGATTCTGACTAAGGACTAGCCTAAGAATGTAGGCTAGTTGTCATACACTGTGTACAAATGAATTCTGACTGAAATGCTCCATAGAGTTTGGACAGCACTTCATATGCTTGTGTTTTCGTTTGGGTGAATATGGCTGCATGGAAGGAAGAACAATGAGTGATGATGTGAGGGAAGCCTGTGTCTGGTTAGAGACTGGGCTGTAAACAACCAGAGTGCTAAGGGATGATTCATGAGTGTGTGTACATGTGTATGTATCCATGTCTTTATGTGTGCCTATATTTGTCTTCACTTGTTTTTTATTTATTTATTTATTTTATCACCACTGTCATAAAGTCTACCATGAATGAAAGTTTAAAGTGAATAGAGAAAAAGACAGTAATAAAAAAAAAAACATGAAACTTTTGGAAATGTGGCCTGGCAGGTGGACAACCCAAGTTCGAATATGGTTTGGCTATCGTTTTATGTAAATTCCCCAATGACATATTATATTAAAGACAAATAGCTCATAAAAATAATAAAAACATACCACAATACTTTGACCATATAGTAGAAAAAATCGATTTAGCAATAATATGGACTAACAGTAGAGAGGATAGACTGCAGGAGTCTCTTAGAGGAACTGAACTGTGGGGCTAACCAACAAGTGAAGAGTAGATGTTAATGAAGCATTAACTGAGTATGGTCTCCAGAGGATTTGACCTGAAGGGGCAATTATGTAGCTCCAGCACAAGTACATTTCAGCCAGGGCGTACATAAGGAAAAGGTTCCACTGGGCCAGTAAAGAGGGTGACCAGCAGGGATGAAGTTCAAGTGTTTATTTTATGCTGGTTACTAAAGAATTGTCTACATGTATAAATATATTTCTGAAAACGCAGTCCACACCAACAGCATTTTAGGAAATCTATCAATCCATACGGCAATGCAAAAGCGCTTTAAAATGCTCATATGATCAAGCCAGGCCAGGATTTGCCGATATTGTGCCGTAAAGCTTTTATGTCAAAAGCCACAGAAGAACATTATGGGCATGCATTTTAAAGTTCCCTTTTTCCTGTCCAGAGAGGTTTACGTATAATTAAAGGACGCAGTATACGTATGTGCATGCCTCTGTATAGCGGTGTATTGATTAAGTAATTGTAGGCTGACTTGCAAACCTTTCATCAAACTTGTGACGTTTGACCATGAATCAACAAACCAGCGTTTCGCCATCGCTGTCAAATTCCTGCAGGTCAAATTTCAGCGCATGCCAAATATTTAGAAACAACCATTACAAAACACAAATTGTGTTCATGATGTCACTGTATTCCAAAATCTCAGTTTCACCTGTCCACACGCATCACGAAAAATGGCATTTGAAAAATCTTCAATTTGGATGGTGTTTTCAGTGACCTTTAATGCTGTGAATGGGGGGACATAACGCAGCGAAAGCATATTGTATTAGTGTGGATGGGGCCTTAATGTTCACAGTTATCTAGGCCCTTTAAGTCTCTTCCACATGACTCACATCAGAGCTTTAATGCACCTTTCAACACAAGTGTCAGGCACCACTTTGACCTTTTCAACCGCCCACATAATGATACGTCATGCAAATTTTGTCTGGTAAACACTGGGTCCACTTGAAAAGTCAGTGGCAAACAACCATACATAACATGATTGCGAAACTCACGCAACCACAGCACCAAACTGAGGTTAAACGCCAACGAATGGCTTCATAGTTCTGCCTCATAGTGATAGAGAGAATCAGACAATGGGTGTAGAGGGCCAAGAGAAAAGACAATGCAGAGGGAAAAAACCCTATTTTGGATCTATTTTGTATTACCTCCTTTCCTGTCTGGACAAGCTGTGAGGTGTCTCAGCTTGCTGGGGTGAAATCCTCATGCAATATCGAGCCGCAGCATTCGGCTCCAACATATTGCTCCTATTTCTGGCCTTCCATCAATATGCCAGGCTGGAATAATTCTATGTGGCAATGTTTTCAGTTGTTAATAATGTGCAGGTAACTAGGGGAGGCTTCGTCCAGCACAGACAGGCCGATATTGAGGGAATCTGGGCTTCCTTAGCAATTTCATTCCCCCTCAGCCCCTCCAAATGGCTCAAGGTCTGGAACCATCCATTAACATCTGCGGAATTGGGGACACATGCAGTTCTCATTTACTAAATCTGCCCCCTGTTGACTGCTCGAACCCCTAAAGGGTGTCTTGACAAATCCTTCGATGTGATCAAATGCTACTTCTCATTGGAAGCGAGTTTCAGTGCTTTTGTTCCTCAATAAATAACAACACGGGGAATAGGCAACCTAGGCCGTAGATGAAGACAGCATCTGGAAAATGTTTAGGCTAATATTGCGCTGTCCTAATGTTATCACATGCCTTCATATAGTGGATCATATGCTCCTGAGAGAGGGGCGCGAGAAATAGCGACAGCTTTGTAAGAAAATAGTATAGGTGGGTCAACCTGGGGAGCTAAGTATAGACACATACTATATTGTCTGTCGGGGAGTTTACTCTTTGAAGAAAAATAAGACTTGCAGAATGAGTGTAAGCATTTTTGAGGTACAACAAAGCATATTTGGGCTGCTTTGAAAGTGAAAGTCTTCAATTACACGACATTGCTCTAGCGAATCTATGGCATTTTAAACAAAAGCATATCTATGGGATCACAACCAGACAGAATAACAATGCACAGCTAATGAAAGTGCTATGGACACAGACAATAGTTCAGAGATGTTGTTTCAACTCTGACAATGCGGTCCCATTGGGAGAGCATTGTGACAATAAGTTCACTCTAAATTATGGATATTGATAAAATGAATCAGATACTATTTAAACCATCTTTGCGAATTTGATTACCTTACAGTTACGGTTCTTATGATTTTACAGCCATTTAAATGCTAAAATGATATCAGGTGGATTGTATAAATAGCCTTAAAACGATTACCCTTGAGATCAAATCTTAAAAGGCTTCAAATAGCCCATATGGACGAAACCTGTGTTGAGGCATATGCTTATCTTTCAGTAATAAAGTGAAATACTTCACATTTAAGCAAGGGCACACAGTCTATATTTCTTCAGCTTGCTTTTCTTTAACTGGACACTGATCAATTTTAGCAGGCTCATATGGAACAAGCACACAGCGGTTAGTATTTTAAGTAAAGTGAACCAAAGTGCCCTTTCAGTGATATGATGAGCAATAATTTAACCCGTTCTAGGTCCCTCAAATTAGAGTTGGAGTTTCTCTGGCTCTCTGGGGTTTTTGGCCCATTGGTCTGTAGACTGATGTGCAGAAGTTCCTTTGATTCTGCACATCTGGAAAAGCTGCTCAGTGGTTTAAGGCTGTCCACATACACTCTTTGAAATGAGCAGCCACTGCTGACAGTCTACAGAGGCCACTGCTCCCCTGACAGAATGGCCCCTCTCCCCCTCTCAAACATTCTGGAAGACTGTTTTATCAAGTATCATGTTAGCGGTAATAAAAGTTTGCATTTTTAATGGGGGTTGTGTGTGTGTTGTGGTGGGTGGGTGAATAAGAGAAAAAAAGACAGGCAGAGAGAGAAAAAAAGTGTGTGTACATATTTGTCTATGTGTATGTGAGAGAGAAATAGTGTAAAAGAACAACTGGAACATAAATAAAAACCTGATTTTTATATTTTCTGAAATTATGAAAGTGATGTTTACACATGCAAAACTTTCCACCATGATGCTAGGATGTTGTGGGTGGCTGCCAGTGTGCTGCTATACGGTTGCTGAGGGTTCTGAGTGATTTTTAGCATGTTGACAGAGCCCTTATACCAAGGACAGCCTACAAGGTTAGTAACAAAATGCAAAATGTGGCGGTTCCAATCACATTCTATGGACAGTACACTGGCGAGGAGACCAGAGGCCATTTTTTTAAATGGATGTCTATAGAGGAGATACATCAGAATACTGAATAAACTGCTTTTGTGAGGATACCGCTCATCACTTAATAAATTGAGCACCTCACCGCTAATCTTCAATATGTTTTACACAAACAATAGTTTTTGGAATAAACTATGTGTGGAGTTTACTGTGATAAAATTGCTGTTTTATGTTGAGGTGTCAGTTTACGGCTGTCCCCATTCATTTGTATGGCATCCGTAAACGGTGACTTACTTTCGTAAAACGCTAATTGACTGTTACACTCTATCCTATGGTAAAAATGTGGAGGAAGTATCTCAGTATAAAAGATCTCTGATGTTGACATGCAGTTGCAAGGGTGTTCTTTGTTGTTGCTAGTTAATAGTTTGCTTCTTATAGCCACGGACCGGTCATATTAAGCTTTGAGCATGCAAACATTATTTGTCTACTCACGTTCCTGCAATAATAAAAACATGCATCTTTCAAATTAGTATGTTTTGTTTTGAGCCAAGAGGTCAGTGTGTGACTTTGCAATCTTCTATTGGTCAACGTCTTCCCATCATATGAATACACAGATGAGTATGAATGGAAGTGAATGAGGTGCAAAGTGTAGTGTGACCGCAGCTCAAGTCAAAAGAGCCCAGTGTATGACGTTCTGTTCCCAAGACATGTATTGGGCCACTTTTTAATACAAGTTTATTTGATTTTTCATCTGTCAAGCAAAAGTCATAAGTCCAATTGCTAAGTAACAAGAGACCGATTTAACACCAAATTCTGATCATTTGTGTTTATGATTCTTGCCCGTAGCACAAAATGGGTACTTTCTGTGCTGTTACCAAACAGAATTGCAAAAATAGTGACTGTTTTCAAACACTTTTCCCAAACACTTCCCCATCAGCCATTGGCTAGATAATCCCATACCAAAGATAGTCCTGCTCCAAACTCACATCATTGGTTGAGCCAATGTTGCTAAGTCAGGATGGTTGGGATGCTCAACAAGCAGCAATGTTTTCATAGCGCCACTTTCTGGGCAATCAACCTACAAATTGCTTACTATGTCTCTGCATATTAGTCTAGGATAGATGGCTTATTAACATTGTAAAAATTAGTTTTTTTAAATAAAAAAATCCAAACCCTTAATAAGAGCAATAGTAATAGCCTAAGTAAGCACCACCAGTTAACAAATGGAAATAAATGGACAAACACCAGACATGGGCTTAAGACAACTGAAATAAAGAAACAGAGGAACACCGAGGTAAATGGTGGATGGTGGTCTGTTATGCAATCAATCTCTTCTGCTCAGTAATGCATCAGGGTGGATTAGTCAGCTCACAGGAGCTCATATATTAGACTGGTGGAATGTTTCCGTCTGCCAGCCTCTCGCCTCAAGAAACCCGGCCCTGCTAAAGCCATCACTGGCCTGTGGTCTCACATCCCCAGTGATTCATCCACCACTTTCCTTTCCCTTCACGTGTTCTTGGACTTTCTTCCATTGTCATTCTTAAATTGTCAAAGGCTCTCTGCAATGAACACTGCGGATTTGATGGTGGTTTGCTAGGCAGAACTGCAAAACACATCAACCTAATGCAATAATAATGGCTTTACATTATACGGTTATTGATGCTAACTAATTAGCTACATGAGGAGGAAACATTCCACTGTAATTGTAGCCCCAAAAGTGTACTAGAACTGTCAGCTCAAAGACTAACAGTGTGGTGGAGTTGAGTTAATATTCCCTGTGCATTTACAAAAGCACGGGATTAAAATTGTTTTGCTTAAAGGGATAGTTCACCCCAATATGAAAATTCTGTCATCATTTACTCATTCTCAACACAAAAGTAGATTTTAACAGAATTTACCAGAATGTCCAAGCTGCTCCATTTTATACAATGAAATTAAGACCAGTAACAGTTACAGTCACCACTCACTTTTATTGTATGGAAAAGCAATGTGATCTCATGGGAATTCTTATGTAAAGTTTGGTTCTAGCAAACGTACATACCCTTACGTTTGCATAGACACCGAAACGTACAATACTGACGTATTGATAGCATCTAAACATCATCATTTTACATATCAACACCTATAGAAACTTACAAATGTTTACGTATACTGTTTGAATTGATTAATATCAAATAATTCATAGAATTAATCAGCTACTTACATTTAATTTATAATCAGTTAGATTAGTTAAATGCCATAACATATATTTAATGCAGTTGAAATTATAATATGACATTTTATATAAATAATTATATATAAATTATTATATTGTGACAAAAATGATTGCTAATGTACATTAATCTACTTGTTACATGTTTTTATATTGTTGAAATGTGGTTAAGTTTAGAGGTTGGGGTAGGGTTAAAGGATCTAAAATATCTATAAAACAGTAAAAATTTACAAATATATCTGTAATCGATTCCTGTATTCAAATATATTTGTAATGGATTCGTCAATATTTTACATTTCTAAAGCTGTAAATACATAAAAATATTTACGTTTTAGATGCTTTCAAATGTCCATATTGTATGTTTTAATGTCTATCCAAACGTACAAACATGTACATTTAAATGTTACAAATATTAACATACAAACACCTACGTATATTAATGAGATCAGACTGGGAAAAGAACAGCTTAGACATTTTGCTAGATAACTCCTTTAGTGTTACATGCAAGAGAAGAAGTCAAATGGGTTTGGAATGATATGACGGTTGATTAAATAAAACCGAATTTTCATTTTTGGGTAAACTCCCATTTAAAGCTAATCAAACATAGCATACCCTCACCTCACAAAAACAGAAACAAAGCCATTGTGCAAAAGGTCAAAGTAAACATCATTTTATGACAGAACAGAAATGCTAGTCATTCATCACTCCTTGAACCCTAAAATGGTTGCCTTGACCTCTCTTCTCTTGAGAGAGCACCAGGTCAAGGCAGGCAAAGGATGTCTGGTGACCCCCTCCCATTGACTCCTGCTAGGTGGGGGATATGAGGAGGAGCAGACATGCTAATGAGTTTTACAGCAAGTCTACTCAGGTTTTGGAATAGTTTTGTTCATTTGCGTGAAAGGAAGGACAAAGCTTAGCTTAGTCTGAAACTTAAAGCCAAAGTATGGGATCACTAATTAGGAAAGGAAAATCTCATTTAAAGTAATTTTCCAGGTTCAATACAAGCTAAGCTCAATCAACAGCATTTGCGGCATAATATTGATTACCACAAAAATGTATTTTGACTTGCCGCTCCTTTTCTTTAAAAAAGGCAAAAATCTGGGTAACAGTAAGACACTTACAATGGAAGTGAATGGGGGCCAATCTATAACATTAAAATACTCACTGTTTTAGAAGTATAAACCACAAGAAATAAACAATATGTGTGTTAACATGATTTTAGAGTGATAAAGTTACTTATGAAAAATAAGTACATATACTTATGTGTAAAGTTATTGCCAATTTTACTAATTCGTTGCCATGACGATGTAATGTCAACAAAACCTAAAATCCTAAAATTACTGTAAAAAATGACAATTTAAACAACTTTACAGCTCAAATAATACATGAGTTTTAACAGAAAAATGTATTTAAGTGCATTTATAAAATTATAAGCTGCACATTTCTGCCTTCAAACCCTCCAAATAGTGGCCACATTCACTTTCATTGTAACCTCGATTTTTGCTTTTTTTTAAAGAATAAGAGGACGAGTCGAAATAATTTTTTGTGGTAATCAATATTTTGTCACAAATTCTGTCAATTGACCTTAACTTGTATTGAACCTGCAATATTCCTTTAAAGAGAAAAATCACCTAAAATAACAATAACAGCAACATGACTGCACATCTGTTGAACAAATGGCAAAAGAACCAAATAACTAAATTATATTAACTTTGATTATATTAATATGAAAACAATTTGTAAATATTTTGCAGAATATGATACCAGGAAATGCATACATCATGTTTTAATAGACAATCCCTCTGGTCTAGACTTTATGTGCTATGAGGATACGGAGCACTGCTGTGCCAACAAATTGTCAACGCTCAGTGAATCTCACTGCATTCACTCGGCATGATCTCACCAAAAACAAACTCCTGTGCCCAGTCTTTGATACGATGATAAGCCCATTTGAGATACAGGAATTAACATACACAGATCCTACGCTGACTAAGTATTTCTCTGCTTAAAGAAATTTACAAAAAAATGCTTAAACCAGCCTAAGGGGGTTTACTGGTCTTAACTAGTTTGCCTGGTCTCCCAGGCTGGTCAAGCTGATCTTCCCGAACTCCCAGCCTGTTACTAACCATCCCAACTTAGACCAGCCTAGTTTAAGATGGTCTTACCTAGTTAAAGCTGGTCTCTCAGCCTGGCCAGCTGACAACTGTTCAAAACCCCTCTAAAACCAGCAAAACAGACCAGTCTGACCAGACTGGGAGACCAGCCAAGCCAGCAAACCAGCTTAGGCTGGTTTAAGCTGTTTTTTTGGGGGGTTTTTTCAGCAGGGGTGTTATAAACTGCTGCAGTAAATCCTTTTTAAATTCTCAACTAGTGCACATATTTCAGGAAAAAAAAATAAATAATAAAAAACATTATGTGATATCATAACAAGAGACTAAGTTAAAAGACTTACGAGTTATGTGAACTCAGTGAAGTGATGCCATCATAGTCTGTCGTTATGATATGGTCTGTAATGTCAAATACTGCAGGAAATATTCTTGCAAAAATTTGACTTCTAGTTGTATGAGTATATTAAAGCCCTATTGAAGTACAAAGAGTATGTCATTTAAAATAAAACAGTGCAAAAAGTAATATTGCTTCCACATGTGCTTGGAGAAAAGCCTCAAAGCACTTCTGAAATCGGAAAATGGCTTGCTTTTTTTCTTTTTCTTTTTTTCTCCAATACACTGATTTCAGCTGAAAGTCTAAGCAGGGTTTGGTGGCCAGTTTCCATAGAGATTGTCCCATAAGCACTGTGAGATCACACCATTGGCTATCTTGAGTGTCTATATGTCTTTCTCCAGCACGCAAACACATGGACATACACTTGTCCCTTAAAGTATTTGGACACTTAAAAAAACTCTTATGTCTGAATGTTATTGCATTAGACAATAAAACACTGAACCAAGTGGCATCTGAAAACAAACATTGCTATAAATTTTCTCAGAACTAACTCACTTTTCCAAGCCCTTTTGCAATTACTTTAAACAAAATGGTCTCAAGATCAATTGTATGTAAGTTCAAAGGAGTCCTAGCAGAGTAACCATAGGTGTAGTTCATAACATGAACTATGTACAAGTTCCACAAAGTTTGACAAGAAGACAGTGTTCAAATACTTATTGTCTTAATTTGAATAATACATCAATTGTTTTAAAAATTGAAATCCAAAAAAGTTAATTTTGAACAGAATGTTTTGCTTGAAAGGTCTATTTGTGCCATTTTTCTTAAAAAAAATAAATGCCACTCGGTTTGACATTTTGTTCACGCAAATACATTCATACAGTATTTTGTTAAGTGTGCCTTAAGTGTCCAAAAACTCTGAGTCACTGTCCAAACACATGCGTTTGAAGAGGCCATTCTGTTGTGAATCCTATCCCATACCAAAACACTTCCAATGGATCAGAGCCACTGCAAATAAGACAGTGTCACTGCCAAAATCAGCAAATGTCCAGTCAGTCCACAGCTGAATGGACACTTGTGTCTCCACTCCAAGGAGAAACAGACACAAGAGAGAGAAAAAGAGACAGGGAGGGAGGGAAGGAAAAAGAGAGAAATGGTTGTAAGGAGGGAGAAGAGAGGGTCTCCATCTGTCCATCTCCAGGGTCTCATTGATCAGCAGGATCAGAGGAGAGAGCGCACCATAAATCCACTGGAATTCCAAGCAGGCCCAGATAGGGAAAACAAAGCCTGTGCTTTCTCTTTCTCTATTTGTCCCATCCTCTAATCAGTCACATATGACCAGAGAAAGAGAGGGAGAGAGAAGACAATCTACTCGTTTCCATTTTTTATGTGCATTTCTAATCCAATCCAACAATTCAGAGCAGTAACTTTGCTAATAATGAGGTTTAAACTTTTTGGGGAAAGAGACAGAAAAACATTAAAACACATGTCCAAAAATCTGAAATGATTCTAAACTGAAGAAGAACAGAACGTTGTGTGGCTAGTTGTGTTTAAATGTTTCAAGGTTTTTCTGCTTTTTTTGGTGGTTCAGTGGTTTAGCTACATAACCAAAAGAGCTCAGTTCAATTAAGCACTAAACAACATTGATTGAGTGTTATTACAAGTGACTACTACAAATTTTTTTATGGTGCATCAGAATTGATTCATAATTAGACAAATTTATTACTTTGGGAAACTGTTTCCAATAACAAACTACTAAAAGTACCATAGTACCATGTTTTATTATTATTATTATTATTTATTTTATTTTTATTTAATATTTTTTTTTGGACATGGTACCATGGTAATAACATGTTTTTTTGGGACATGTACTATGAATGTACCACGATACTGTTTGAAGTATGATGGTACATGAATAAGGTAATCATTCATTACCATGCATATCTCAAAGTACCCTGATCACCATATGATACCATCAGTGTGCCATTTACTGGCAAGAGCACTTCTTGTAAGGGCCAAACTGAAACATTTACTGGCTTAAGGATAAAGATCAAGTACTTTTTACACATATTACACCCATTAAGATGTTGCTACCATCATAAATCCAACCTATTTCATGCTGTGGTCATTTTCTACACAGTGTTCTGAGTGAATTAGAGACATAGCCTATCTATGACAGGCCTAACAGCAGGAGAAAAAGAAACAGGGACAGAAGAAGAGACTGCGTCATAGAAAAAATGCACGATTCTTGGCTAGAGTGACCCAGCTCTAGAGAACTGTGCAGTTGATTTAACCCAATAAAAATCCCTCATAGTGCTTTCAGCCCAGTCCGCCATAAATCCTTTCTACTCCGAGAGACATCCTACAGCGGGCCTTGCGCTACACATATTTTACCTTTATGTCCTTTCTCTTCCCTCTGTTCGCTCAGCTAGTGGATCCATTCACTCAGCAGGAGTTTTTCTGAAAGGTTCTATTTAAAAGGTTATTATTAAAACTGCTTGCTTGAGTTTTCACATGAGCACATGATTGACTTGATTTCAGAGGATGTTTAAAATTGGTTTGTGTCTGAGAAAGACTGATATTTTTATCAAAATGATATAATACATATTTAAATAAAAAAATTTAAATAACTAAAAGCATGAAAGGCCCTATGCTTCTGTCGAGCAAGAATATACTTGACATGCTTTTTGGGGAATTGTTTCTAAAAACTACAATTGGTCATACCACATTACAGTGGCTAGTTTTTTTTTTTCCTGTTTTCCACTGCTTAATGACTCATTTGTCATTAAAATATGTCCGTACTTAGCTGCGTCTGAGGTTTTACTCTGCAAGCGTAATTAAGTTGCTGTTTGTCAATTTCAGTCAAACATAGGCCATATTTTCTGTGATTATGAGGTTGAATCAAAATCCCTTTGGTTTAGCCCTGTATCTAGATGAGGTTTAGCTCTATTTTAGTTTGGATTATTTTAGTTCTAAGCAAAGAATGCTTAGTTATCTACCTACAGAACCATGGGAAGGGTATAACAAGGCTAAAGGCCCTCCTTTTGATTTGATTTTCTCCCAAAACACTAAAGCTGGCTCCCTCTCGCCATGAATCATGCATATTTGGTATAGCACAGTCCCGTCTTCTGACCTTCTTTCTCTTTCTCCTGCTGTTAGGCCTGTCGTTGATCTGTTTGGTCTCAAATTTACACCAAACTCAGTGTAGAACATGATCACATCATGTATTAAGTTGGATTTATGGTGAAAGCAACCTTTAAATAACTGTAAGATGTATAAAAACTACTTTACTGTACTCCACTCTTGTAAAATACATATAAAGAGGTCACGACATACCCAAAGTGATTAAATACACAGAAAACTGGTGCATCATTCGCTGAAATGGTTACTCTGAATATGTACTTAAATGTTACTCAAAAATATCTTACGCATACAGGTCATTGACAAATAATGTTTTCCGAAGTAATATATTACAAATATTTTAAAAATCTAGTTTGAAACACATGTATGAAATCAGTGTTGGTTTCACATATTTTTGACATTCACAGAATTTTTTTAAAGGTAAAATATATTTTAAAATACAATTTTTGAGTCAAGAATATCAAGAAGTTTTCTCAGGGTTATACCAAATGACCTGAACAAAATGTGCCTATTTATAAAAATGTCAAAATATTCACATTAAATGATATGACAAAACAATTATTTTTTTAAACTTCCCAAATGGTTTTGAGGGCCTAAAAGTGTCCTCTCTGTTTTAAGTGTTTTTTTTTCCCCATTTGTTTTTGTCACATGACAAAAAATGGCCACTTACATTTTGGTTACACCACATGACTATAGCCTAGTTTCCATCCACTTTTCACACTATTTTGTTATCGACAAAGTGAAAATGTGTAAAAAAAGTTTTTGCAAAATTTGCCGTCTTCTGCTTGTTTCCATTCAAATGGCCTTTTATCGATAAAAATGGTGTGCGTGATGACGTCATGCCTAAAAAAACACTTTGTCGCATAAGTTTTGGTTTTTCGCAAAAGAAATCTGCCCTTAAGCTGTTTCCATACATAAATGTGTGTTTTTTCGCTAATTGTGTTCCTTTCGTCTCCCAGATGTCCTTAATGTTTTTTCCTCAAAAGTTTTTGTAAAATGGGGAGTGTATTGAGACAATTCATTGAAATTAGCCAGCATACTGTCATTTTTATTTCACAAATAAATGCAATCAGAAGACGAGGAATTGCAATCAAAAGGGAGCAGTTGCCCTTTTGATAGGACTGTAATATTGGTCCTTATGTTGCGTCTATCACAGGTTGTCACCGGTTCCGACCCGAATGCGAATCGTCATGGCCCTGTTCAAGCTGGCAACCTGCACTAAGTAGTGGGGGAAACTTTCGGTCTTAGTATAAGGACCATCCATCGATGTGTATATGCTGTGTGCACAGCTATTAAAGAAAAACTGATGCAGTGTAATATCAGGGTTTATATATATGATACATTCCTGATATATAATAGGCTATCTTGAACAATCATCTAATCTAAAGCATTGCGATCACAACTGCATTATGTCCCGCAACTTTTAACGACCAACTGAACTTGATTGTCATCTAAAATTAATTTTAGTGTCATAATTCAATTGACATTTTCTGAAGAAGCTCAGCAAATACGATCCGAGGTAAAGAGGGTTAGATTTTAAATATTTAAAAGATTTAAAATGTTCAAAAGCTCGTTTTCTGAAAGTGAACTCAGCATTGGACAAATAGTTCTGATAGTTTATAGTCTTGAAAAAAAGTGTGGAACTTTCTGAGAGTCATTCAGCCGACTTTTTTCATCGACAGAACAGGGTAATGCTAATTTAAGTTTGTGAAAAGAAAAGGCATATATATAAATATAAGTCTAACATTTTTTTTTTTTTTTCATTTGGTAATTAATTATTTTATTTAATGCTTTATTCATTTGGTAGGCTAATTTATTTAATTTAATACAGGGAATTTTGCCGGCATTTTTTCAAAAGTAAGCTAAACAATAATTTTATAGAATTGGGCTATATGTTAGTGTTCCAAAAAAGCACACTGAAGCTTTTCTCATAGTATTGTGTATTTATTTTTAATTTAAAACTTCTTTGTGCACAGAAATGATGTATTTTTTTGTATTATGGGCTAATTCCATGACTGCCATCTATTATTTTGAATGGTGTGGAAAAGCAACTTTAATAAATAAATGAATGGCTACCACGATTAAATTAATCACAAACAGTGGCCATTTATTTGTTCTCCGTGCACTTGTCGATGTTTATGATACGAGATATTTGTGTTGGCACTCCTAGAAGTGTCATGTTTGCAGCATCGGATCTATATGCCATTAAGATCAATCCATAATCATGTACAATAAATTGGCTTTCAAGGACGTATACCGTTGTCATGATTAACACAGGCTAACGATTGGGGCAAATTCTGTCATGTGACACTACATTTTTGCGTTAATGCCAATTTTCTCAACAAAAAGTGTTTCCAAACCAGTTTTTCATGAAATTTGAAGTATCGACATAGAGTTTACGCGCTAGAGTTAAACGGAAAAATATTATGTCGACAGTTGTGACATTTAGCGATAATTTGCATTTCCATCAGCTTTATTTTGACGCTAAAACATTTTTTTGCAAAAAATCATTTGGTGAACAAAAGGTTTTTAAATATCAATTATATGTACCTTAAAATAAAAATGTTCCCTTGCTTACTTTTTTATAATAATATAAATAATAAAGGATTAAAGATTATTCAGCACTACTCATGGCGACATTTCTTTTTTTAAGAATTTCAGCTTTTAATGAAAATTTTTTACTGTATCTGTATGGATCCACCACTTGATATTTTTTACTTAAAGCTATAGTTTAAAGCCTAGAAAAAATATCAAAATGACTTTGAATTCAGTAATTGAAAACATTTTCATCACAGAGCAGGATAATTAATTGTTTTGTGTAAATTCTGAAATGTAATGTATTTTTCAATTTGTAATGTACTTTTGAATAATGAAGTAGATCTAGAAAAGAAATTGTGTCATGTCATGGCCTCGTACACAAATTGTGTAGCTCCAACTAAAAAAAAATAATATATATATATATATATATATATATATATATATATATATTTTTTTTTTTTTGACCATCATATATAGTGCATTCATAAAGTATTCATACCCCTTAATTTTTTTTCCACATTTTATTATGTTGCAGCCTTATGCTAAAATGCTTTAAATTATTTATTTTTTCACATCAATCTACACTCCATTCCCCATAATGACAAAGCAAAAAACTGATTTTTGATACCGTTGTACATTTATTAAAATGAAAAAAAACTGAAAAATCACATTGACATAAGTATTCAGACCCTTAACTCAGTACTTAGTTGAAGCACCTTTGGTAGCGATTACAGCCTCAAGTCTTTTTGGGTATAATGCGACAAGCTTTGCACACATGTATTTGGGGATTTTCTGCCATTCTTCTCTGCAGATCCTCTCAAGCTCTGTCAGGTTGGATGGGGACTGTCGGTGGACAGCCATTTTCAGGTCTCTCCAGAAATGTTCGATTGGGTTCAAGTCTGGGCTCAGGCTGGGCCACTCAAGGACATTCACAGAGTTGTCCCTAAGCCACTCTTGTGTATCTTGGCTGTGTGCTTAGGGTCATTGTCCTATTGGAAGGTGAACCTTCGGCCCAGTCTGAGGTCCTGAGCGCTCTGGACCAGGTATTCATTAAGGATATCTCTGTATTTTGCTGCGTTCAGATTTCCTTCAACCCTGACAAGTCCCTCAGTCCCGGCCACTGAAAAACACCCCCACAGCATGATGCTACCACCACCATGCTTCACCGTTGGGATGGTATTGCGCAGGTGATGAGCGGTGCCTGGTTTCCTCCAGACATGATGCTTGGAATTGAGGCTAAAATGTTCAATATTCGTTTCATCAGACCAGGAAATCTTGTTTCTCACAATCTGAGAGTCCTTTAGGTGCTTTTTTGCAAATTCCAAATGGGATTTCATGTGTCTTCATGAGGCTTCAGTCTGGCCACTCTGCCATAAAGCCCAGATCGGTGGAGTGTTGCAGTGATGGTTGTCCTTCTGCAAGTTCCTCCCATCTCCACACATGATCTCTGGAGCTCAACCAGAGTGACCATCAGGTTCTTGGTCCCCTTTCTTATCAAGCCCCTTCTCCCCTGATTGCACAGCTTGGCTGGGCGGCCACCTCTAGGAAGAGTCCTGGTAGTTCCAAACTTCTTCCATTTAAGAATTATGGAAGCCACTGTTCTCTTGGGAACCTTCAGTGCAGCCGAATTTCCTTCCCCAGATCTATACCTTGACACAATCCTGTCTCTGAGCTCTGTAGAAACATCTCAAATATGATCCAGTGAAATGGGATGCACCTGAGCTAAATTTCATGAGTCATAGCAAAGGGTCTGAATTCTTATGCCAATGTGATATATTTTTTCTTTGTCATAATGGGGTAAGGAGTGTAGATTGATGTGAAAAAAATCAAGTATTTTAGAATAAGGCTGCAATATAACAGACTATGAAAAAATGAAGGGGTCTGAATACTTGAATGCACTGTATATTTTAGTCTCAATGTCTCCTGTAAACTATGTTTTTAGGAGAAAGCTTAGTTGTGGGCCAAAAAATTCCACTGCTGGAGTCTGAGGGTAAATGTTTCAGGAAGTACCACCTCTACACCCTGTGCTATGCAAATACCCTAGGGAACAAAGTGTGTGTGTGTGTGTGTGTGTGTGTGTGTGTGTGTGTGTGTGTGTGTGTGTGAGACTCCTAAGGCCCAATGTCTTCCTGAAGAACACTGAACAGCACTGCAGGTCTGCACAAGGTCCATTAGAGCTCATCAAGAAATTGCCTTCACAAAGAGCAATTACAAGCACACAGAACCATGAAGCTTCCTGGAGTCCTGCCAACAACATCTGAGCACCATGTTTCCACCGGACGGTTGACCTGCCTAAGAAATGGATGCCAAATTAATTGCTAAAACCCTAATTCAATTCTGTATGGCTGAGTGAGAAAGTTTATTTTGTCTCCAGGACTATCAGAAGTAAGGCTACACATTTAGCAATAGGGCAGCAATATGACAAAAATAAGTCAAGATGGCTGCCAACATTCCTGCACAACCTATACTACAATTACATACAATAGATGGATTAATGAATGGAACATTTACAGTAAATTGCTGGAGAGAAGCACAGTGCAGAAAGCCTGTCCAACTACTAGAGATACACAAACAAAAGACATTTTCTTGTTTATTTTAGCATTTCTGTGGAGCTATGTTAAGTGCACCAGATATTCCCACTTCAGTGCTACTTTTAGTGCCAAACCACTAGAAATGTTGAAAGAGAGAGGAAGAGAGAAATGGAGAGAAGGAAAGACAGAGAAAGAGAGGATGGGTGTGTGGGTAAAAAGCAATACACTTTGCTATAGGCATTTATTTCCATTGGCTTCTGTCAGATATTAGTATGTCTCAACTAAAAAACATCAAAACGTACTATGGTGTTACACTGGGTTTGTTTTGGGCAAGGTATCATGGTAATACCTTTGTTTTTTGAACATGCACAGTACCCTGGAACTACCATGATATTCTATGAAGTGCCTTGTAAACACTGCTCTGCAGTAAACAGGTTTAAAGATACATGCAGAAGAGAAAGTGGGCTTGTCTAACCAGTCATGCACCGGCATCACAGAAACATTTCAGCGCACTCTACAGGCCTGCTGTGAAAAAATACCAGCATCGCAGGAAAGTCCCTATAGTGCAGCTCTGTCCCTGCAAATAAAGGCTGGCTGTGGCTATAAGCTAGTTGGGGGGGGGGGGGGGGTCATGGCACCATAAACACACTCTGACTCTACTGTGGCAGTTCCATTCATACTGGAGCTGGGGACACACTTCACTGTCTTTCATTCTATTATAGACATGAATTATGCACATTCTCCTCTCTTGCAAAAGAAAGACACAAACCACCCATTCTATTATTGTCTGTGAAAGGTCACATTCAATAAATGTTGTAGATGTTCCAAGATGTTTTTAAGGTTAATGCTTTATAGAGATTTACATGAACAAAACCTACCTCCCTACCCTAAACCTAATAATGATTGGAAACTAATAAAGAAAAAAGAATTACACATATAAGAAATATTTCATAATTTTTTATAAAAATATTAAGTGCTACTACATCAAAACTACTATGAAAAAAAATTACCAAACCCTTGCACTGTAAATAACAGAAAAGATATTAAAAGAGACATGAAATGAAAATGGAATGTGTGGGAAAAAAAGGAAACTTTTAACTGAGTAATATGTATTGACTTGCTTGTACAAATATTTACTGTACAAGTTCTTAAATTCAAATCTACAAGCTCTTGAGTTTTACAAGTTGAAACACTTTTACCTTCTAATCAGAACCGGGACTTTTTCCGATGGGCCGGCCGTGAAATGGGGCCGAATGGGCCGCGATAAGCTGAAATGGGCTGACGCGTTATACAGAACAGGCCACAAAACGGCGCCGCGATATGCCGAAGGGGGCAGCGATATGACCGACAGAGAATGCTGTGAAAATAGTCCGTGGAAAAGTTTAACCAAAATCAGAGTTGATGTTGTTAAATGAAATGTAAATGTATGGCATATCATGGCTCAACTAAAGCGATGGTGACTCCATGATCCATGCAACTCAGGACCCACTGCAGCCAAATACGGTAAATTTCCTTCAGAGCGCACGCTAACGAGACACAACACGCAGTAAAAGACAAGGCTAAATCCAGCTATTTGCCAGCTTCTTATTCAATAAAAGGATTGCTGTGCTTAAGTTCTTCACCACTACACAACTCAATTTTAGGCAAGTAAAATCTGAATATATACTAGCCAGTGGCAATAAACTTACTTTTACTCACAATGAAATAAAAGAATAACTGGCAAGCTAAACTTAATTTCACAAGTAAATTTCCTTTAATTTTACAATCAGATTCATTATTATTATTTATTTATTATGCACTAAAACTATTCACAAAAAGATCAACTTTCTTCTGGAATGTGGGTTCCAGACACAAGTGCACCAAACTTTTATGCTTTACAACAAACCCAGAAATTAAGGTCATACTCAGGAGTTAATCTGGGCAGTTCAAACAAATGAAAAGTCCTGTAATTATAACTACATTTACACAAAGCTACAATGGCAAAGAGAGAGTTGGATATTTGGTTCATTAGCTTATTTCACTCTGTGAGAACTGGAGTCTGTTCTGTCTGCTGTGATTTACGTGAAGCTGAAGCCATTGAAGTGATGCTTGAGGTGTGTGCAAGTATCAGGGAGGTTAGCGCAGAGTGATCCCAAATCACCCGTGCTTCCCTTCTGCCTCACTTAAGATTGATCTTTTAATGTAATCCATTTTCCACCATACATCATCTACTCCATCCCTTCATGTTGACAGGCATTGCATTCAGAATGACATCACAACACTGAGGCAAAACGCTCCAGTGCTCTAAAAACTGTATGCCAAAAATGTAGCATAACAGATTGAGACTCTTCTGGCTTCCAGTAAATGGTGAAAACAGCCAAGTGCCACATGAGCTAACAATGAGAGGATGAAGTTCTCCTCTCATACTCTGCCACTGCCATACTACAGGTCCTCATAAAACCTTAAACCACGTCTTTTCTTTCACACTTGCCCTGACTTTATTAGCAAAGCCTGTGGTGACACAATGTGTGAGGGTCTGTGTGCAGACCGGCATACCATGAATATCAAAGAGAAAAGCTACTCAAACCCCTTGTCTAGCATAGAGCTTCCTCTGGCTTGACAGGTGCAGTTTTTTTCTGTATTGCAATAATTCCTGATAAAACAAGAAGTTTTGGCGGAGCATTTCGAAGGGCTTGTTCTCTTTTTGTAAATCGCCATTTGGCTTTAGTTACGTCACAGCTATTAACCATGATTTGCTGCTTGCTAGTCAGTTTCAGGTGGTACTAGGGGGAGAAAGATTCTCATTGGGAGCATTTGATTGGACAAAAATCTGTGTAGCACAAGATGAGTCATCAATATTTGTGGTCTATTTTCCAAAAGAAAAACAAATTCATTTAAAATGCGTATATGTGCTTAAAGTACATTTTGTCATTTGAATCCAGGGCGTGCTGAGCGAATCCAGTCAGGCTTCCTAAGCAACCAATTGGCCTGGTTGCTTGGGTGGGTAGAGTCACGTTGGGTTAACCTCCTCGTGGTCACTATAATGTGGTTCTCGCTCTCAGTGGGGCACGTGGTGAGTTGTGCGTGGATGCCTGGAGAATAGCGTGTAGCCTCCACACATGCTAGGTCTCCGCGGTAACGCACTCAACAAGCCACGTGATAAGATGCGCGGATTGACTGTCTCAGACGCGGAGGCAACTAAGCCACCATAAGGACTTAGAGCACATTGGGAATTGGGCATGCCAAATTGGGGACAAAAGCCCCCCCCCCAAAAAAAAACTACATTTTGTAAATGTTTAGAAGTAAATTAACATATAGATGGCCATAAAGCTAACACACAGACTAAATGCCATAAAACTCCAATTTTGATTCCATGGAGTCTTCAAAAGGTGAAGTTGTAATTTCTGCTATATACAAGCTAATGTAAAGCTAACATTGAGCTAATTTCAACACCCCTTAATATGTGCAATTAGCATGGACCCTCAAATCTTTCAACTGGCTCTGTGTGGATTCTGAAAACATAGGTCTGATTAATTGTATTTCTCTCACAACAACAACACTTTATGACTATTTGTTGCCTCAGGTCCGTTGCCTTTACTCTTAGGTAAATCCTGAGTGTTTGAGTGATGAATGTAGGTGGGGGCTTCATTAATCATGGCGACACAGAGTAAGGTGTTGGATAAAGGAAAGTGACATTAGCCTCACAGTGTAATGCGAGTGCTCGAGGGCTAGCGTGGGGGTGAGCTCTTTGTGTGTGTGAGTGTGTGCATATATGTTGATTCTAACTAGGCCTGGCTTGTCTCAGCAAATTGCTTGATGAAGCAGGAAGTCATCCAAACACAGGCTATGAGGGCTGAATGCGGCAAGGTGGTCTTAAACATGGGACACTGGGCCACACACAAAGCTTTGCACAACCTGAAGAAAGAGCCGCTTATGAGACATATCTATAACCGATCTAGGTCCAGTTCTGCTGTTTTCAGTATGACTGAGGTTGAAAATTAAGTGCAGAGCTAATCAAGCACACCTCAAATTGGATAAATGTTGCTTTTCACAATAGTTTCTTTGCTTTAACATCTAGAGATTGTCTGCGCTACTTGAGGTGTACTAGGTGGGTTCCTGACCACTTAGACCCGAAGAGACCGTCTGACTGACATGTTATTAACTAACCACAGTTTGTTTTTACATAATATTTAGTGGTGGATAAATTTAAAATTGATGATACCTCAATAACAGAGCTGCTAGCAATAAAGTGGCAACTCATCAAAATAATGGTGCAGCACTCTCGGTGAACGGTTGTGAAGAGAACACTGAAGAAATTAGTGTACAATGTATGTAGATTTTATCAAAATAAGAAGTTCCCTGATTGAGCTGCGCGAGTTGAACGCTCTGAACAATGGCAAATTGAACCGTTTTAAACGGGTTAATTACTTCACTCAAATACATCCTATTTATACACAAGATTGCTCACTATATCCACAAAATATATGCAATATTACAACTTACACCTGCACAGACAATGAAGTGAATGAACAGGTTAACTTGAAAGTTACCCGCTAGTCATAATATGTGTCACTTGTGTTGCGCTACTTGTGTTGTGAATAAGCTGCTTCCTTAAAAAAACACACGACATGCAATGCAATATCCTAAACTGGCTAAAAACTGAAAAATAATAACATTAAGCATGAAGAATTCAGAATGCAATAACTTCTAAAGAGTTGCTAATACTTCATAATATTCATTATGTTATTATTACAGGAGCACAGGTTTTCAGAACAAGGACAGTTGTAGAGTATTTTGTATATAGCCTATATTTATATGTTTGATATGCTTATATGTTTGTTAAAATTATATGCCATTTTAGAGTGGCATAAAATGAATAAACATGACATGATGAAATATTGACACATTTTTAAGGACATTTTCATCACAAGACTAAAACTAAGAATAAAACAATAAAATGTGTGAAAACTGACACTGCACCAACTTCACAAGCTTTACAAAATCCAGCAACTAGCTCTTCACTGTAGTGCAGTAACTTATAAACATGAATTTGTTTCCCTGCAGACTGATGAAAGGATGCTGTACAGAAGTAAGTCTAGATTTTGTAATTTTTTAGAGGGTTTACCATTTTTGTGTGCAATATGCATCAGACAGTCAGTCAATGTTCTGTTGGAGTGAAATCTGAGGCAGAGTCCTACCTTGACTGAAAGGCAGCGAACCAAACCACAGCACCATGGATCATGTGCTTTTAACAATCTTACAGATACAGCAGTCACATTGGTCTTTGATCTACACTCATCGGCCACTTTATTAGGTATACCTGTACACCTACTTATTCCTGCAATTATCTAATCAGCCAATTGTATGGCAGCAGTGCAATGCATAAAATATTGCAGATACAGGTCAGTTAATGTTCACAACAACCATCAGAATGGGGAAAAATGTGATCACAGTGATTTCAACCGTGGCATGATTTTTGACATGTCAAACATAGGTGGATGGGCTACAACAGCAGAAGTCCACTTCGGGTTCCACTCCTGTCAGCCAAAAACAGAAAGCTGAAGCTGCAGTAGGCCTACCATCTGCATGTCGCAGCAGAAATTGAGATTCGTCAGACCAGGCGATGTTTTTCCAATCGTCTACCTTCCAGTTTTGGTGAGCTTGTGCCCTTTGCAGCCTCAGTTTCCTGTTCTTAGCTGACAGTAGTGGTACCCAGAAGGGTCTTCTGCTGCTGTAGCCCATCCACCTCAATATTGGATGTGTTGTTTGATTAGAAATGCTTTTCTGCATAGCACCGTTGTAACGTGTGGTTATTTGAGGTAATGTCACCTTCCTGCCAGCTTGGACCAGTCTGGCAATTCTCCTCTGCCCTCTGTCATTAAAAAGTAATTTTCGTCCACAGAACTACCGCTCGCTGAATGTTTTTTGTTTGTCGCACCATTCTCTATACACTCTAGAGACTGTTGTGTGTGAAAATCCCAGGAGATCAGCAGTTACAAAAATACTCAAACCAGCCTGTCTGGCACCAACAATCATGCCATGGTCCAAATCACTGAGATCAAATTTTTTCCCCATTGTGATAGTTGATGTGAACATTAACTGAAGCTCCTGACCCATTTAAGCTTGATTTTATACATTACACAGCTGCCACATGATTGGCTGATTAGATAATCGGATGAATATATAGGTGTACAGGTATACCTAATAAAGTGGTCGGTGAGTGTATATGCCTGATAGAATATCCATCTAAAGATGGTAGTCGGATTTGAACAAGGTAGCTGGTTTCTAACTGGTCTAAGTTGGTCATTAGCTGGTAGATCTATATGATGGTAGACCATCTTGGGACAACAACAAACCATCTACCAGCTGGTCACACCAGCTTAATGTGGTCAGGCTGGTTTTTGTATAAATATAATAACCAGCTTGAACAACTGGACAAACTAATGACCAACTTGGACCAATTAATGACCAGCTTGGGCCAGCTAATGACCAGCTAAGACCAGGCAATTAACATCTCAGACCAGCCAATGACCATCTTAGACCAGCTTGAACGAGCCAATGATCATCTTAGACCTGTTAATGGCCAGCTTAGACCAGCAAATGATGAGCTTGGACCAGCTAATGACTATTTTAGACAGGCTAATGACCATTTTAGACAAACTAATGACCAGCTTTGATCAGCTAATGACCACACTGGACCAGCCTATGACCTGCTTAGACCAGCTATGAACAGCTTAGACCAGCCAATGTCCAGCTTGGACCAGCTAATTACATTCTTAGACCAGCTAAAGACCATCATAGACCAACTTCGAAGTGTTGGTAGCCATTGACTAGTTTTAATGGATCAAAATATCTTGGTTTGTGTTCTGCAGAAGAAAGAAAGTCTCATGAGTTTGAGACGGCATTAGGGTGAGTAAATGATGAGAGAATTATCATTTTGGGTGAACTATGAGATAGATTTTCCAGTAGGATCACTAGCAGTCCTTTGAACTGTGGACACAATACCTTTAGATTCTTCAAACCCTTCAATCTTCTATTTCTTGCTCACACTCTGTACGATTTCTCCACCTCCATGGCATGCTTTTGTGATTAGCTGGCATCCACAGAAGGAGAGAGCGATCATGCTAACAGCAGGCTTTGATGAAATGGGTGTGAGTGTGAGTCAGTAATTCTACAAAATGAAATATGGGTGTGTGTTTGATGTGTAAGACCCTCATTGCACAGTTTCACATGTTTATTTGCCTATGTAATGGGTGTTTACAGAGAAGGCTAAGGTCATAGTGACACTTCTTTATCTGCATGCATGTATGGAAAGATGATTTTCACATTTGAGGATATATCTGTGTATGCAGGCTTGTGTGGGGGTTCACATAGATTCCTAAGAAGATGGCGCTGACTCAGGCTCACCCATTCCAGCTTGGCCTGTAATCACAGCCTCCTGCATGACGACTGCAGAATCAGAGTGAACTGCAGCCCATGGGCCTCAAAACTCCAATAAATCTCAGTCTCCTCAGAGGGTGTGGTGGCCAGGGGTGTGGGGGTAGTGGCTAAATGTCAAACATGATATGTTAACAGCTGTAGATATTGCCGCCCTCTGGGGCAGTTCCACTGATTGGCATCTGACTAATTTGTGTCCAGCACATATCTCCCTCCAGTACATGTGGAGTCTATTTTGACAGCTCTCTCTTACCATAGGTCACCATAGGTGAGGCTGCCACCCAAATCCAGACATATTTATTTGAAAATTGCATTAACCAAGTGCATTAAAAAAATAAAAATTATACATATAAAATAAAATATATATATAATTGAATAGATTATAAATAGAATAATTCAGATAACTAAAATGTATTACATTATTGTGGCAGACGAGTAAAGCAATGATAAGACAATACAAAAAGTGGCTTTAGAAGGCAATACATGGTTAATTTCAATATTATTGAACATAAGCCTATCATTGGCCTTCAGTCAACAGCAATCCATTTTGTAACTGAATTTGTCAATATGCCTGAGATAGATTTATTACAGGGGCTTGTCTAACTACACATGCATTGGACGATTTAGGGTTGTCTCACTTTGGTTGCGTTGCATCATAAACACAGCGATTTTAGGTCACTATGACAAGTTAAACGTAGTTTGAGATTTCGAAAAACACATCTTGATATCCATGCATTCGGAATTGAGCTGTCTAGCTGTGTTCGAATGCAATAACGCATCCATCCTCATGTTGAGCTGTTACTACTGTCAAGCAAGCCTGAATGTGGTTTGTTGCCTGTACAGCTGTGCATTGCCTATACAACTTGAGTTTCGCTTACTCTCCCCATCTGAAAACAGTTGGTACTTCAAGCTTGAATTGCTCTGATGGTGGGAATATTCCTTATTACGTTCCAGGGACATGATTAATTGAGTTAATATTTTTAAAACATTATTTTTTTATATTATTAAATCGCAATAAAATATAGCGTTAAATCGTCAGCCCTAAAAAAGATGTATGAAAAAAAAACAATCCCAATTCAGCATGCAAATATTACAAAACGTTTTTGCTATCAGTAACATTTTGAACACTGAACATTCTATTAATGCAATTTACAACTGCATCAACAATATATATTTTTTAAAAGTATAAAGTTTATAAAGAGCAAAAATAAATAGCTCATTACTAAAATCATGCAACAACTGAAAGCATAAACAAAAAGTTTGAATGGAGTCTGTCCATTAAACGGTTCTGTCTGAATTAATAGCAGAACTTTAATACTTATGGTTAGCGGTTTAGAACAAACCTCTAACCAGCATGTTTGAGAAATATGAATACAGTGCTGCCTGTAAGCTCTGTAATAAAAGTACTGTAGATAACTTGAGAACAACAGTACTACTATAATATTCAATATGTCTTTGTTTTGGAAAAAAGAAGGCAAAGAAATCATCACACAATGCTGGAACATAACTGGATGCTTTGTCTCAATATGCTTCACCTCAGGAGTGGGTTTCCTGACCCAAAAATGTATCCTGATTTAAAAAAGGCCCAAGACACATTCCTTTAATTAGAACCCACAAGACGTTTTCAATCAAGGCCCATTACACCCAATTATTTTAATCAATGTCTGTAACACGATTACTGAGGAGACCCAACTAAGTGACAACTGAACTGACATAACCCTCAGCAATCAACTGGAATGTCCTAAGAGAGTTGGATGAGGCAAAAGACAAGATTCCTGCAGGCAACCATGGCAACCTAAGCCTTACATCACGCTCCCAATCAAGGGAGAAATTTATTAGGGTCTCTGCTGAGACGTATTATTCACTGACTCATCACTGGGGATTTGTGGAATTCCTGCACTATCATCTCAATCTTTCATTTGTTTCTCTTTAAACTGGTCCAAACTTTTCCTCCCATTACTTCTTTACTTATTTTTTTTCTCTTGCGCATACACACGTGTACCTTTTTTCATCTCTGTCTCCCGAGGGCAGCTCTTTTCTCTCTCATTATCCTGATCCCTCACAAGTAGACTTTACAAGACCCAACAAATTTTTACTTGTTTTACAACTGATTCCCCTAACATGTAAATACATGGCTGTGCTCCAACAAAAATAAATTCTTACAACATAATCTCAAAATACAATGCAAAACAAAAATATCTTTTACAGCCCTGTAACACTTTTCTTGAAAATGTTCCAATTATTAATTGCTCATTGACGTTGTTTGCAGCTAGTGCACATTAAATATGTCAAGGGCATAAAAAATGGCCCTTGAGAATCCAGTGCGTGCTGAGTGACTTCAGTCAGGCTAGGGTGGGTAGAGTCACGTTGGGTTAACCTCCTCGTGGTCGCTATAATGTGGTTCTCACTCTTGGTGGGGCACGTAGTGAGTTGTGCGTGGATTCCGTGGAGAATAGCGTGAAGCCTCCACATGCGCTAGGTCTCCGCGGTAATGCGCTCAACAAGCCACGTGATTAGATGCGCGGATTGACGTTCTCAGACGCGGAGGCAACTGAGATTCGTCCTCTGCCACCTGGATTGAGGCGAGTCACTATGCCACCACGAGGATTTAGAGTGCATTGGGAACTGGGCATTCCACATTGGGGAGTAAAGGGGAGAAAAACTTTCTTTATTTGCAGAACACAAACAAAGATTTTTAGAAGAATATCTCAGCTCTGTAGGTCCATACAATGCAAGTGAATGGTGGCCAAATCTTTGAAGTTCCAAAAGGGAGGTAAAGTCAGCATAAAAGTAATCCACACGACTCCAGTTGTTTAATCAATGTCTTCTGAAGTGATCCAATCGGTTTTGAGTGAGAACAGACCAAATTATAACTCCCTTTTCACTGTACATCTTGCCATTGCAGTCTCTAGACACGATGATGATTTCAAGCTCAATTACACTTCCTAGTTCTTGACGCATGTGCAGAGTACTAGTTGCCGCTATATGTAATCAAGCTTGAAATCATGATTGCAAAGGAGATAGCTGTCAAGCTTTATAGTGAAAAAGGAGTTACATTTTGGTCTGTTCTCACCTAAAACTAATTGGATCACTTCACAAGACATTGATTTAACCACTGGAGTTTGATGGATTATGTTTATGCTGACTTATGTGATTTGTGGAGCTTCAAACATCTGGACACCATTCACTTGCATTGTATGGACCTACAGAACTGAGATATTTTCTACAAATCTTTGTTTGTGTTCTGTGGAAGAAAGAAAGCCATGCACATCTGGGATGGCATGAGGGTGAGTAAATGATAAGAGAATTTTCATTTTTGGGTGAACTAACCCTTTAATTTCCCATACATGCCCGCATGATTTGAGGTATCATTCATACAGTAAGATGGAAATCTTAAGGAAATTAACGATTTAGGTTCCGATTCCTCTTAATGATTCCGAATCCTTCTATTGGTTCTATGGTTCTATTAATGATCCTTAGTTTTCAGGAAGAAGTATTTGGAAATAAGAAATACATTTTTTATTGCGTTTATTGCCCTCAGCAGGTTGTTGCCAAATGATGAAATCATTTCAGATTTTAACAGAGCAGTATAACAAATCAGTTAAATTTGATAAAAGTTTTGCAAAATAACTTTTAAGAAGCATAAATGCATTCCGATAATTGGTAAACTATATATTAAATAAAATCCTAAACAAACAAAAAATGAAAAATCCCATCAGAAGTGGGCAAGCACTGAAGTATTTTCAAAGTATTTTAGTACGGTGAAATATCCCATATCAGTGGAAAAAAATGCACTTTCAAGAACCATTAACAGAACCAAAACTCATGAAAACCGTACAGTTCTGGTATATTTATTTTTAAATTGAACTGTTCCGAATGTTGTTCCAAACCGGTTCTCGGTTGCTATAGTGTTGCTCGCTTACTTTAGGACAATAGTCACATTTAGATTTACTAACCTTTTTAGATTTAAAAAGTAACCTTACTCTTTAATTTACTAATCTTACTTTTAAAGCTTCTTTTTTAGTTTACTTTATTTTTGAAATCTCTTAAATTATTCCAGAATAAAAATTGATTATGAAAAAGGCTACATCCTGATTTATCCTATTTTTTCCTATCCTATTTACATCCTGAAGCTAATGTTTTATTCACCAGTTAATTATCTCACTCAGAGTGTGAAGGGGTTTAGTGGTGGAAGTAATAACAATGTCAGCTAAGGTGACAGAATAAGGAGTCCCGTAACACAAGTAGCTGTGCAATTAGTCAAACATGAGGTGACATGACAGAGAATTGAGCTAAGCACACAACTCTAACATGCTAGTCATCTGATATACTGAGGTTTTGAAAGTGAGAAAAATTAGAGTGTGAAAGTAAGATGATGTGTGAGAGAGAAATGCCTCCTGACACACACAACATGGGCAGCGCTTGGGGTGGGCTTAAGCTCCAAATGTTTTTAATGAAGCCCTGAATGCTTTTTTTTTTTTTTTTATCATTTTGTTTATCCCCCTAAGTACCATATGCAATAAATACTGAATATTTCAGAGACACAACTCTGATAAATATGGACTATTCAGTTGCATTTGAGGAATTAGGAAACTTTAAGACAGAAACCTGACTACCTCTTACAAAGTTCCTTAACTTAAACACGATGCCATGAACATCTCAACCTTTAGCAAATCCAGCAATTAATTTTTTCCCAAGAAGAGCTCATTTAAACTGCTTGCTAACTTTTAAAGAAATGTAACAAAATTAGTTATTTTTAAGAAAGTTTTAAAAATTAGTTATTTTTAAGAAAGTTTTAAAAATACAGTACATAGTTATAAAATCAACCGATCTATGGGATTGCCTGAGGCTGGTCCACGGTTATACATTTTCAGTTGAAACTCAGTTTTCCATTTCCTACGTCATAGTTTTTGAAGTATGTGGTACTGGAGAGTGTTTTCAAAAGTTTCCATTTCCAGTGAGGATGAGAGGTCTAATCAAAGCAAAATCAATGTTTTCAATAAAAAAATTATTGAATGGCATCTACGCTAATATTATTCTATTTGTTTCCTTGTCTCAATTCATATCCTGAGGTTAACAGAACCGGCCAGATCCTGCTTGGTGTCGGACTCCACTGCTACGTGTTGCTAAGTGATGATGACAAACTACAGCTGGTGCTAGCCAGACATCACTTCAGTCTTTTATGATGGACTTCAGAGGGATGAACTGATGCCAACTCCAACTGTAAGACATCGGATACTTCATATGCCGCTGCCTGAACCTTGGACTTAACATGGACCCCACCGAACCTCACCGAAATGACCTGCAGGTTGAACTGCAATGCACCTCATTAATCTCTGCCTGCATCACCTTTGTCTACTGATGGACTACACTCTTGAAATGGAATACATAAACTCATAATCATTTAATTGCCAACAAAAGCCTTCATCAACCAACTAACAAAGGACAATGCATCTATGTGAACTTCTGCAGTTAATCCAGGATGAACTTCAAAGACATTAGTCATTAATCTTACAATTCATAAAAACTTTTTTTTTTTTTAAACACTGGACCTTAACACTTACTTAGTTTACTAATCTTAAACTATGACCTGCACTGCACATTAATAACTAATATTGGCATTATATTCATGCTGGTTAGCCAGAGGGGAACTGGCCCCCACAGTGAGCCTGGTTTCTCCCAAGGTTATTTTTCTCCATTAACCAACATCTTATGGAGTTTTGTGTTCCTTGCCACACTCACCTTCAGCTTGCTCACAGGGGTTCTAAATACAATTATTATTTAATTATTTAATTTTTATACACAATTTACAATCATGTTTAATCAAACTACACAATGATGGCTCAAATACTTTATAGATATTATGGTTTCATTTTCTGATAATGCATGATTTTCTGTAAATGCTGCTTTGAAACGATGTGTGTTGTGAAAAGCGCTATACAAATAAAAATGACTTGACTTGGACAAGGCTTAAGTTTAGTGGCCCCTTCTTAGTTTTAGCTCCAGTAATAATATGTAAAGATTTCAATCTAGTCTCATAGAATGGCGTTACTATAAATACATTTTTGCAAATTGAGTTTTACGTGCTGCATTCTATATTTGTGAAATGAACACTAGAGGAGCTACAACAACTGAGCGTTTTATTCACTTTTACACAAATCACAACTACAATGGCTGAGTATGACTTCATAAACACATATTTTTCACTCTATTACATATTTAGGTTTAGGGGTGCAAATAGTATTTGCCACTATTTGCATCAGGGTGCAAGCAGCATCTAACAATATTTTCACTTAGTGCAAAGATGATGTTTTTGAATGCTATTTACACTTAGTGTAAATAGCATCTATCACTATTTGCCCTTAGTCCAAATAGCCTCTGCCATATTTAAATCCTTTTTTCCTATAAATCTCCAATTTCACTGTCACTTCCACATTTTTCTTCTTCTTCTTCTTCTACTTTTTCTTCTTCTTCTTCTTCTTCTTCTTTATTTGTTTATTCATTTATTGCATTCTTTATGCATATTGCCATCTACTGGTTGGGGCTGGACAAAGATGTATGGTAAATATATAGCTAGAGAAGATATGGATTTAACCACTGGAGTCTTATGAGTTACTTTTATGCTGGCTTTATGTGCTCTTTGGAGCTTCAAAGTTTTAGTCACCATTCACTTGCATTGTATGGACCTACAAAGCTGAGATATTCTTCTAAAAATCTTCATTTGTGTTCTGCAGAAGAAAGAAAGTCATACACACCGGGGTGTGTGGAAATGATGTGAGTATTTTCATTTTTGGGTGAACTATCCCTTTAAAAACCTCCTCTGATTACGACTCTATTTTACGCTTTTGGTAATTTGGACATTTCACTTGGAAACTGCAGCTAAATGTGTAACGAAGCAGGTAAATTGGTTTAGCACAAATGTTGTCTCGGTACCGTCATTTTTATGAGATCAGGCTGAAAGATTTACTACATATAAATGATGCCTTGGAGATGTAACACTTCAAAATTTTGTTATAAAGTGTATTGTATTCCAATATTTAATCAAAAGACGGCCCATACACATACACAGAGGTCTGGACTAAGATGCAAATATCCACTGACCCTAGAACTGTGCTTGACACACACTATTTCTCTCTTAATGTTCCACACGTTCTCCATTCATGCGTGCTCTCATTTTCGAACAGAGACGTGGGCTAACCCCCAAATCTCAACCACAACACTGCACAGCCTCAAACATTTACATAATTCAAACCTAGAGGCATTCACACACTTGGAAGCTCCCAGTAAGAAGCATTATCATTTGAGTGCCTTTGCTAATGAGTGCTTTTGCAAGGCTTTAAGAAAAGCTTCCTAGATGCAAAGCAGATGGAAAAACTCTGATTACATCTGAAGAACTGATTACAAAAGAGAAGGAAGAGTCTAACATGAGGGATGAATAACCTTTAGAAAACTATCTGCTCTTAATATGCACATTTCCAATACAAAGCAAATGTAGACACTCACTACTACTCTCCAATTTCAGACATTTAAATGGGAACAGCAGGGATCTAACTAATGGAAGCTCTGATTTTGCCCTCTGGGGATGTCTCTATGGAAAATATGGCACACTTTATCTCACATCAGAGGTGAGGTCGCTCTGCACCAAGCCACAAGCCAGCAGTAAACTCAGACTTTTGGACCTTAACAGCAGATCTGAAAGAGCATCCAGTCATGTAAGAACCCATAGCAGGGCTTCACAAAATATGCATGATATATTCACAATGATTTTGCTGCAGACACACAATTAAAGTTATAGTTCACCCAAAAATGTAAATTCTATTATCATTTACTCACTCTCATGTTGTTCCAAACCCATACGACTTTATTTCTTTCATGGAACACAAAAGGAGATGTCAGGCAGAATGACAGCCTTAGTCACCATTCACTTTCATTGTATGGGAAAAAATGTGTGAAGTGAGGTAAAGTGAATGGTGAGTGAGACTAATATACTGTTTAACATCTCTTTTTGTGTTTCACAAAAGAAAGAAAGACATGCGGGCTTGGAAAGAGATTAATTTTAAAGTTGCACTGTGTAAGAATTTTTAAGGTTACAATCAACAAAAGTTCATTATTGAGTGAGTACATAAAAAATCCATGTTCAAACCCCTGTCCTTGTCTTACCCCGATTCACTACGGTAAGCCTACAATAACTACACCTACAATAGCTAAATTTTTATTTAGAGCTGTCGGGACAGATTTGGTGCAAAATCGCTGACATATGTCATTCGTCCATGCGTGTTTACATCATGTCTTTAGCCTCAGAAAGAAGGTGTTGTGTGAGTGTCGGGGAAGTGGGAAGCGAGTAATACAGCGTTAAGCAGCGGCGTGAAATCATTCTCCTCAAGAATTGACTGTTGACTGTTTTTAACTGTGAAGTGATAGGGAACCGTTATGCAGTCAAGACCTGGAACTTCTTCATAGCTGTACATTTACTTGAAAAATAATTGCACACCTTAGAATGTCCATCAACCAATCAGAATCAAGCATTCAACAGACCCGTGGTATAAATGTAGTTAAACATTGCTGTTTATAATATTTTATACCACGGGTCTGCTGAATGCTTAATTCTGATTGGTTGACGGACATTCTAAGGTGTGCAATTATTTTTCAAGTAAATGCATGTCTTGACCGCATAACGGTTGCATATCACTTCACCAAATTATTTCAGTTATTTCAAAGAGCCGTACAGGCTACCAGAACAAAATAACCAATTAAAACAAAGACATTGGTTAAGTACATCAGATAAGAATGACAAACAATGTCTATAATATCCTAAATTTATTTCAGTTTTGATTGAAAAGCGTCCTTGGGCTCCCTCATTCTCTCTCTCTCTCTTTCACCCTCGTCTCACCCTACACACACACACATACACACACACACACACACACACACACACGCACATACACGTTGGTCCTTATGAGGACTCTCCATAGACATAATGATTTTTATACTGTACAAACTATAGATCTCCTATCCCTACCCCTAAACTTAACCCTCACAAAAAACTTTCTGCATTTTTACATTTTCAAAAAAACATTGTTTGGTATGTTTTTTAAGCAATTTGAATTACTGGGACACTAGAAATGTCCTCATAAACCACATTTATAGCATAATACCCTTGTAATTACCAGTTTGTAACCTAAAAAAAAAGTCCTCGTAAACTACCCAAACCCGCCCACACACACACACACACACACACACACACACACACATACACACACCACACATGCTACCACAGCAAAATAACAATATAAGATAAAACCCTGAATGATGTATGAAGGTGTGGTAACCGTGGTATAAGCGGAATAATTGACTCTGGACCGTTGAATTGTTGAAAAATCCGCTGTGCGTCGTGACCACATTACCACCTCGGGTGTGCATTATTTTTCAATAATTCAACAGTCCATCATCAATTATTCCTTACATATTGTTATATTAGTGCATAAAATGAAAATCATTCTTCTATATGTTCATTTTGTGAAGAAAAAATTGGAAAACGTGTCTTGATTATTTATCTCAATTTGTAATGTTTTTTTGGTCCTGTATGTATATATATATATATATATATATATATGTATATACTGTATCGTGAAAAAGGATTAAAAATACAGTATAGTTTAGTTATATCACTCAGCCATATTCCATTGTGTGTTCTTTATACTGCTTGGAGTTCATGCTGAACAGTGTTATTTAATGCCCTAATCTGTACTCATACGATCTATCAGCACCCCCAGTGAATACAAAAAGTACATTTTCGTCATATACTGCAACATTATTCAACTGAGGCACCTCCGCTCTGATTCACATAGAACCTATCTCATTGTCAACAGCCATTGCAAGAAAAAATCTGGGATTAATAAATGCTCAGCTTAAACCGAGAGACCCATCAACCCACATCCTTTGGAAATCAGCCCAGCTTCCTGATTAGACCAACAGACTGAAGAAAGTCAGTGGTTTTCTCTTGAAGTGTAAAGTGTTATCTGTCCAGACTCATCCTACAGTTCTGGCTAGTATTAAACACCATTAACATTACATACTACACTCTCAACTGTCTAAAAAAATAACCTCTCTGCAAGCCGCTGGTGACATGCTGAAGCTGCTCACATCTAATGAAAATCAAGACAAAATACTACAGTGTCTCAATGATGATCTGATTAGAGAAAAAAAAAATTGTACAATTATTACAGATAAACCATCAGGTTTGATATAGTGTACTCCAAGCTTAGTACAACAGTACAAAGGTTTAAAGAGGTGGTAGTTTTTTTTTTCCTTTCTAGGGAACATCCTTATTACAGGCTGCTCATAATTAGGTGATTATAAAAGAGGTAAAGAGGTTCTGCAATGACCAAAAGAAACATCTGCTGTGTAATAACTATGGAGGCATTGCAGATATACACTCACCTACAGGGTTGACAAGGCAATCATCCATCCAGTAAAATAAGCAGGAGAGAGAAGGGGGTGGAAATAGACATAGAAAGAAAGAGAGAAACACAGAGAGAAAAACATTTATTAACAGTGTGATACGTTTTGTATTTCACAAAGATACACAAAATAATATGGGAGACTGGGACAAGTTGTCACAATTTTTACTCTATAATTCGCAGGGTAGGTTAACTTCTGAAAGTCAATTCTACTTATATATACACAAATAACTTACACTCTGTCTAAGCCAAATGTGTCTGTTGAGGCTGTCTACACTGAAAGCATTGAAGTGAACATTCTATTGTATATGATGTGCAGAAAGCACGGACCAACCAGCTGTGAGCTCGAGTAGACTTCAGCAACGGTTAAATGGGTGAATAAGCTGTATACTACTTTATTTTCAACTTAAATCCACTGGTTTAAACATTTACTTATTATATTATTATCAGGGCTGTGAAATTTAATGTGTTCATTTTGCAGATTAATATTTTTTGTTTAACACCTATTAATGCAGTATCCTTCCTGAAACTTTAGGAGAAAGGTGTCTCGAGTTGTTCATTATATAGTTGACCTTTGCTCTTCTGTATACCATTGTGCTTTTATTGTGTTCACTTATCCAACTGAAATAACAAAAATATATTGACATTGAAAACACACATTTGGAGGAGTCATGTGACGTCATGCGAGGATCGGACGTGTAAACGGCGAGCTCTGCGCACTTTGCTAGTTTTAATACCTTTTAAGACATAAACCGGTGAGATTCGATACACTCTGTTCCATACCAGTTCTAGGAGGACAATATGTCAAAGAATTCAAAATCCTCGGGCTCTGGAGACATTAAAAGACACTTACGTGCTCAAGATGACACCCCTGAGCATGCCGCTGGCCTGGGAATTGATTTGGTCGGATAGATGCGGGAAATGCGGAGAGAGAACATGTCGACAATGCTGACGAAGGTCGTTGCTGACTTGGAGGATCTTGCTGTGATATGTCGATCGATCCCTGCCATGGAGGTGAAATTTACTGATGTGGTCACAAGAGTGGGGGATGTCGAGAAACGGATTGATTATCTGGAGTCATCGGAGAGGGAATTATCTGCTAATCCGCTAGCGACCAAGGTGGATTTGGAGCATGTCTGGGGAATAACATCCGTATCGTGGGAGTCCCGGAGGGAGTGGAGGGACAGAATATGGTGGAATTCCTGGATGGTCTCTTTCAGAGTCTGCTCGACATAGCAGGCCATAAGCTGGAAATCAAGCGAGCTCACAGGGTTCCGGCTTGGAGATCCACTTAGGGAGACAGGCCACGATCAATTCTGGTCAAATTTCTGAGATCATCCGATAAAGATCTTGTGTTAAGTGAGGCAAGGAGTAAAGGAAGGCTTTCTTGGAAGAGCCACAGCATTTTCTTGTTCCCAGACTTTGCGAACTCGACAAGAGAGAAACGTGATCGATTCAAGGAATGCAAGTTTTACATCAATGGAAGGTCGCTTTTGCACTGATATTCCTGGCCAAATTGAGAATAGATGCTAAGGATGGCCGTAAAACATTCACATGCCCACAGCAAGCGATGTCCTTCATAAAGTCAGTGGAGTGAGTAAGTCATTTTGTGGTACTCATGTTGCAGCCGAGTGGACCGGCTCACTAAACATTGCTTTTTGTGCTGGTTCCACCTAGCGGCTGGAGTTTATTTTGTAGAGCAACACACCTTCGGGACGGTTTTGTGGATTAATCTACATGCTCTTTGTGCTTATTCCACCTATCGGCTGGAGTTTATTTTGTGGAGTATTTCTGGCAAAGTCATTGGAGTAAGTCATTTGCTGACACTCATGTTGCAGCCGAGTGTGCCGGCTCACTGAACATCCGCTTGACAGGACGGTTTTGTGAATGAATCTACACGCTCTTTGTGCTTATTCCACCTATCTGGCTGGAGTTTATTTTGTGCAGATTATATTTTATTATTCGTCTCTGACCCCACTAGATCTATGCCTATACTTTTTTTTTGTTTTTTTTTGTGCTGGTGCTGCCTATCGCCTGGAGTTTATTTTGTGGAGTATTTCTTGCAAAGTCATTGGAGTGAGTTAATTAATTTGCTTGTACTCATGTTACAGCCGAGTGGACCTGCTCACTGAACGTTCGTTTGACTGTTTGAAGAATCTGCATGTTCTTTTTGTGATGGTTCAGCCTAGCGGCTGGAGTTTATTTTATAGAATAACACAACTTCAGGACAGTTTTATGGATGAATCTCCAAGCTCTTTGTGTTTACTCTGCCTATTGGCTGGAGTTTGTTTTATAGATTATCTTTTGCTGTGTAATTCTGTCTCACAAAATGTGTATAGAAACACCGGACTTGAGCAATCCGACGGCAACGTTGTCGCAGGGGCTCTTGTAGGCGTGCATGGAGTTTGGAGGTATGGACGTCAGTTGGCACTGTCGTGCGCGGGTTAAATGCGAACGTTTTTCTTTTTTCTGTTTTTTTTTTGTTCTAAGGGATGTTTGGGGTTTGATTGTTGCACTAATGTTGGAATGTGGTCTTTATAATCTTGTCTTTGTCACACAATCTATTTTTTTTTATATGTCAAAATGTCAAATGTTAATATGAGTGGATTGTCTCTCTCAACGTGGAATGTGAATGGGTTGGGGCACCCCATAAAAAGAAGGAATGTTATTTTTCTTCTTAAGCTTAAGAAATATGATGTAGTGTTTCTTCAAGAAACGCACCTTTCTCCGCAGGAAGCTGAACATTTTGGAAAGATATGGGATGGGCATTTTTTTATAGTGCTGGCTTGAGTAAGAGCAGGGGAGTCATTACACTGATAAGCAAACATCTACAATTAAAATGTCTCAAACAGAGTAGGGTTGCACCAGGCAGGGTTGCCCTCTTTCCCCCTTATTGTTTTGTCTTGCCCTGGAACCATTAGCAGCCACGATAAGAAAGGATGATGATTTTCCAGGGGTGGTGGCAGGAGGTGTGGCGCATAAGCTTCTGCTTTACGCAGATTATATTTTATTATTTGTCTCTGACCCCACTAGATCTATGCCTTGCCTCCACAGCATTATTAATTCCTTTTCTAAGTTCTCAGGATACAGAGTCAATTAGTCTAAATCGAAGCTTTGGCTCTGACAGCGTACTGCCCGGTAACGGCTTTTCAGCTGGGCTCCTTCCAGTGGCCCAAACAGGGCATTAAGTATTTGGGTATTTTATTCCAAGCAAATTTGTGATTTAGTTAGAGTTAATTTTGACCCTTTAATAAAAAGCTTTTCGAGCGATGTGGGCAGGTGGGCTTCATTACATTTATCTATGATTGGGAAGGTTACTGTTATTAAAATGAACTGTATTCCAAAATTCAATTACCTGCTACAGTCTCTCCCTATAGATGTCCCCCTCTCTTATTTCAAGCAATTTGATAGCATAGTGAAGTCCTTCATTTGGAATGGTAAACGTCCCAGATTACATTTCAGTAAGTTGCATAGGCTGATTGACAAAGGTGGGCTAGGCCTACCCAAGATTTTGTTTTATTATTATGCATTCGGTCTCAGACATTTGGCTCATTGGTCGCTTCCACCTGAGAGAGCCCCTTCCTGGTTTTGTATTGAACAGGAAGTTCTTGTCCCTATTTCGCCATTGCAAAACCTTTCTATCAAACTAATCTGAGAAGTTAAGGTACACCCCGTTATCTCGCATTTGCACTCTGTATGGACAAAAGTGTCCAGAATGTTTAATTCAGACATTTATTTAAATGTAGCCTCGAGCATATGGCTGAACCCAAAATTATGTATTAATAAGTCCCCTTTCTGCTGGACAGAGTGGATTGAGAGGGAGGTTAATATGCTCAGTGACCTATATGAGTGTGGAGTGTTGAGATCCTTTGAAAATATGGTTCAACATTTTGGGATTCCCAGGTCTCAGTTCTTTAGGTATTTACAGCTTCACCACCTGCTCTGTACTATTTTTGGGAGTAGCATACACCCCCCAAAGCGGCAGACACTCTGGGGGTGGTGATTACTGCTTTTGGAAAAGGTCATGAGGCATCAGTGTATTACTCTCTGGTAATTCAGAGTCTGGGGGACGGAGCTTCAGCTTCTCTCAAGAGATTATGGGATAAAGATCTAAACTTGGTATTGGAGGATGGAGTGTGGGCTAGGATTCTAAAAAATGTCAAGTCTACATCTAGAGATGCAAGGGTGCAACTTATGCAATTTAAGATTTTACATAGATTCTATTGGACCCCCTCTAGATTGTATAAGCTTGGTCTGAAAGACACACCCACCTGCTGGCGATGCCAATCAGAAGATGGGGACACAATCCATGTTTTTTGGTGGTGTGTTAAGATACAAGAATTTTGGTTGAGGGTTCAGAGTTTTATGTGTGACGTATTAGGCACTCAAATTTCATTTTGCCCCAGACTCTGTATTTTAGGCGATGAGGCGGTCATTTATAGAGGGGATAAATATATAAAAAATTGGGTCCTAGCCAGTGTTATGATTGGCTGACAGATTGTTCTTAGGGGATGGAATTCAGCTGGAGCACCCTCATTTCAAGAGTGGTGCACAGAGATGGGGAGGGTGGCGGCATTTGAGGAAATGTCATGCAGAAGGCTATGCAATTTAGATCCATTTAATAAAAAATGGGGCAGCTAAATGGAAAAGAAGTGTAGTTTTAAATGTGTGTGATTATTTTTATTTATTTATATATATATATATATATATATGTGTGTGTGTGTGTGTGTAAATATATGTGTGTGTGTATATATATATATATATATATATATATATATATATATATATATATATATATATATATATATATCTATATATATAAATTATATATACTTTCTTTTTCTTCTTCTTTCTCTTTTTTTTTTTGTGTGTATATTCAAGTGTGACCACAGGGATATTTGTTAAGGGTGAGGGTGGGGTTGGGGATTGGGAGGGGGAAAGGGAATAATGGGGGTTAAATGTTGATTCTGTGAATGTATGTTTTGCTTTTCTTTGTCAATTGTGTGAATCAATAAAAACTGTTAATCAGAAAACACACATTTGTGTAAATGGACTTCTGACTCAAAACCATTTAGTTTTTATATTAACATCTAACCCTTGTGACAACTACCCATGTGGAAACTAGCTAGCCCTGGGTTTTGCCGACACATTCTTTATCTAGGTCATGCAAAATGTATAGTTTTCAAATAGTAATAAAGATACATAAGGGGGAAGTATCTCTCTCATTTTTCCCATGGTCCACTGAAGTCATGAGATGGCACAGCACAAAAGGGTCTTTGACTCTGCTATGGTCTAATAAAGGCAGAGAGCACGACCCAGCACCACCTGCCTCGTAAAATCAGTCACATGGTATCAGGTATATGATCCCATCGTCTGGTCCGTGCAGGTCAATACTTACAACTCAGTGGTGAACTGACAGGTTTGGAGAGCATTAGGGTGACATAATCAAAACACTCACGCAAGCAACCCTTTATACACAATAACAGAATTATTCAGACACATATACACGTGTGGATGCTTACAGGCAACTCGAATGCTCTTATGAAGTCCTCCTTATTTGGTTTGGAAAAGAAAGACTTTGCCGGAAATGATTACTGTAATAGCTGACTCAATCTTCAGTGGGCATTCGTATTTGATTGCCTTTAAGCATTTTTTCAACACATTTTCATTTGCAGCACACCCATTCGGTACGTACTAACTGCCGCACACTATTGCTATTTATAAGAAGTCTCTCTCTCTCAAACTGCTTCCACAGAGCTTCACTAAATTGCTTACAGATTGGCTCCAAGTTTCTATGCCAAGTTTGGATGGCGTAGATCTGGCTCAATGTTCGCTATTGGAAGGCGGAGGCTTTGTTCTGCTGCCTCTGCACACGCGAAGCCTTGACGAAAGAAAAACAACTAAAGCGCTTCATTTAATTTAATAAGAAGAGGGACCTATGAGTTCATCAGCCAGAGACGGAGGATAAATCTATGCCGTCACACATAGAGATGAGCAACAGATAGCATCAGCCAGTCACAGAGTTTCTGCTGGCTCAGAAAATACTTAGACTAAACTCGAAAATGTATTCAAAGAAAGAGATTATTTGCAAAGCAAAAGCTTGTATAATTAGATTTTCTAAGTAACACACAGAATTTCAAATCTTAAACAGTACTGTAACACTTTACAATAAGTTTGTAAAATTCTGTCATCATTTACTAACATTTGTGTTGTTTCAAACCAGTATAACTTTCTTTTTTCTATGGAACACAAACATTTCCTTTTGCATTCCAAGGAAGAATTCATGAGGGTGAGTAAGTGTACTTCTAAATTAATGTCCTTTTTTATTTCTAATTATTTTGACTGCAGTAAATAACTTGTTCAATCGAAACCAGATGTTATTAAGTTTGAATATTAAAAACAAATTGTATATTAAAAACATATATTATTATTTACTGTATGTAGAGCAATATTTTAAGTAGTTAAAACACATATTGCATGTCTCATGGTTGTTTTAAATGTTATATGCCATATTTCTCAAGCTTTTGAAGTTTGTGTTAAACCTGTCCGACAAAATCATACAGGCCAACTGAATCAAGTTCAAACTTGTTTTGCAGATAGTTCAGACAGAACCTACATATATTTCTTTACTGTAAACCATAGATATCCATTTATAATAAGATTTATTAGCATAAACAAACATGCATTATTTAATTATACAGTATAATGCTTAAAAACGACAGCGCTGCCATTATCCATCATTCAAATCTGCGGCAGGTGTAGCCAGGAAATTATGTTTAGGTGGGCCTCAATAAAAATTGATGGGCCAAATTTTCGGCCAAAGTTTTTTTTTTTCCCCAAAATTTTATTTGGCAACAGAAAGGCGGTGCATTCAAACTGTTCTTTCACACTTTCAGAAAGCAGAATTTAAGAATTTATTTTATTATTTATAAATATATATTTGGTGAAAAAAAATAATCTCTAATATTCTGGGTGGGCCTGAGTTTAATTTGGGTGGGTCCAGGCCCACCCCTGCTACACCACTGAATCTGTCACTCAAAAGAATTCTGAAGTGATGTTGCCTGTGGTGTGAGGTCACTGTGATTTCATCTATGTAATAAAATATTTCTTTTATTAACATTAAACCAAGATAATAAATGCTATAAAACATTACTGTGGAGTTAGTTCATGAAACCTAATGCATAAGCTAATACTACTGTATGCAACCTTATTGTAAAGTGTTACATATTACTATGAGAGTTGGAGGTATTGTAAAAGGTGAAATTTGTTTATTCAGGTAATACGGGCCCACACACTCAAAACAATTCACTATGTTGACTATCAGTTTTTGTGTGTGTTATCCGTACCGATCTTCCTGTACTGAGAGACAAGCTCAGACAAAGGTCTATAAAGAAAGTAGCAGCTATGCTCTCAGAAACACGTAGGCTAGTTGCTCCCTCTAGTTCCCTCAAACCAAAGCTTGATTAGTCCTCTTTCTTGCCACAGAAGGCACAGTTGACTACAGCTTCTTCTGATAATTATGCTACATGAAGGCCACATAAAACTGACTCTCCACTGCACATTCGAAATAAAAGCATTGGTTTACTCAAACAAACCAAACAGCCACTGTTAAGCCCTCTAATTTCTGTATAAAAGCCCTCCTTCCTTTCGAAGTCAGACCAGAAAGCACCAGTGGAGCTCACAGCATGCTGCAATTACAACTCCTGTTGTTTTAAGGCAACCCATAGCTTTAGGCCATAGCCTTTTATTTACTAACATGCTTTGCCTGTAACTAGGAGGCACTTTTGTGCTTCATTTACCCAAACAGAGAGTTACCACTCACTTTTATTTTCACTGAAACTGCTCAGACACTCCAACATGGCAGTAAATGACTGCCGTAAATGATCTAATTCACTGAGTGCTTAAGAACATTGGACTGATGACTAGCTTTTGATCTTTAAATGCTCAGTAGTCTTCAAACTGTTATTCATATTACAAGGACATTCCAACAAAAGTAATTTTAAGGGTTCAATTAGAAAAAGGTAACAATTGCAAGATACCACTTATTATAGTGTACTCTGAGAATATTTACAGGAGTAAAAAGGGTGACAACTAGCTTCACTCTCCCCTGTAATATTGTATTCTCTCCTTTTTGGAGCTTGACAGCCCATGGTCACTGTCTACTATCTTTATACAGGGGAAATAATCAGCTTGGACAATCTGCAAAATATCTCATTTATTGTTCCATAGATGAAAGAGGATCATATTGTTTTGAACAATATGGTGAGTAAATGAAGACAGAATTGAGTTTTTGGTCAAATATTCCCTTTAAAAGTGCTATTAATTTCTGTATCAAACAAATTAACATGACTTGTGATTACCTGAACTAAAACGGCACCACTCTCTGAAATAATGAGTCAGCAGAAACAGGAAACATCAGAAGACATTGATTTATCTACTTGAGTCATTTTGATGACTTTTATGCTACCTTGATGTCCTTTTTGGAGCTTGAAACTTTTTGACCCCCATTGACTTACATTGTATGGCCCAAAACACATAATACATCCTTTAAATATCTTTGTTTGTGTTCTGCAGAAGAAAAAAATTCAGACAATTTGAGATGGCATTAGGGTGGGTAAATGAGAGAATTTTAAATTTGGGGGTGAACTGTTCCTTTAAGAATGCAAGGAAAGGAATGACATAATGGCCTTTTATCGTAAAGCCATATGGCGAGACAAAATCTAGAGGTAGCATGACTGGCCTGAGGGTCGGACATGACACAGCAGTAGAGACAGAGCCTCATAAACAGAGGCTTCCATCATCACAAAGCATTCTGTGAAGTTCAGATAAAGGATAGACATACCTTCAGCACACGTCAAGCATTAAAACAAGCAAACAATGGCTAGAGCTGTCTGTATCAGCAGGGATGTTAATCGAAAATTTTACGGCAACTAACTTTAACAGCCTGGGAAAGCTTGACAGAGATTCACTTAAAAGAGAAAACGGTGCCTGCCGTCATGGTGGTTTGAGGAAGACTGTTACGAGTCAGCTGCAAATTCTATCAACAAAAACTAAATTTGACGACCACCCCCCCCACCACAAATCACTTTTCAAAGCCAGAAAAGAAGGTTTTATCTAATTTACTCAGAATGTTGTCTTTGTTTACTGCTAGTTGCTTTTACCTTCTGTGGGAAATGAAGAGGTAAAATGGAGGGCAGATCAGGGACAGTTGAGTTTAGACTTGGGCTGGGTGTTATAGCAAAAATATCTCTATATTTTTCAGCCTTTTGACGATATTCAGTATATATCTTGTTAACTATACATTTGCTCTGAAGTTACTTAAAGGGGTGATTTTTTTTTTCAGTCAGAGGAACCATCATTTCAACTAAAATATTGTAAGCCATTGTTACCAAGATAATTCAATATGTTGTAAGTAATATACAGTAAAAATGCAGTTTTTAGAAATGCATGTTTTCGAAAATGCATGTTTTCTGCACTATTTAGGAAGTATAGGGCCGTATTTTAAGAGCGCTAGCGCTAAGTGCAGCGCTATGCCATAAGTCATACATGCAAAGTCAGTGGGCATTGCCATGAAGTTTTGGTATTTTTGTGCAAGCATGCTCTAAGTCTAGGCGCAAGTGGGTTTGGCGAAATCGCCCGTGCAACACGCAAATGGGCTGGATCAAGTGCAAATTAATTCTGTGGTTCTTCTCCGATTATTCTACCATATGCTTCCAATTATATAGTCCATTCTCTATCAAGCACCAGTGATATAAACAAAGACAACACATTCATAAAAAGTTGGTAGTATAAATGGACTGTATGCAATGAATTAGAAGAATTGAAAATGACGTTCTTTTGTGCATTAACTGCATCCTTGATGAATGTCAGGCATATTTCTATGACAGTGACACGCTCCTTTTATACGAACGTAAAATATGGTTCTCGTCAGGATTTGGATATACGCTCCGTTAAATTATAGACAATGTAAGTATTATAACTAATTTTCATCTAGGCCTACTGACACACAAATCACGGCTAGTATTAACAGTGATTGTATCGGCACACTCTTCACTTCTACCGGGTGATTTTGATTTTGAAAAATTAAATTAATTTATTGAAACACAAAACACTTAAACCAAACATATTCCTAAACTCAAATTACACTTCAAATGAAACAAAAATATAATGAAAATAAAAAAGTGGTCAAAAAAATCATACCAAATACAAACATTTTACCCTCTCCAACTTCCACCAGCCCCTCTTGCAGTGACTTAAAAATCACCATGACAACAGGTGAAAAAATATAAATATCAATTAGATCTTAAATACAATTGTACATATAAACATAATAATAATAACTGAAAAATAAACCATGACCTATAGATAGTTTAACACAAATCTCATAAATGTTTGTTTCTGAAAACGGCTACGACAATGATTGTCAGGGACTAAATTTGATGTTCCACTATTTTCAGAGTTTGGACATGAACTTATTTATAACCACCTGCTGGTGGATTCTCCAAACTACAAATAGAGGAACTGAGTTTAAACATTGTGCCGAGATAAGACGTTTTGAAACGTCTCAGCGCAATTACCTATTTTTCAGGAAAATAGCAAATTGCGCTTTGAGCTACTTCTTTAATATACAATACACCCACAGTTTGCGTGCGAACACCCACAGATTGCGCAAACACCCCCACCCACGCCCACTTGCGCTTTGCACTGGCACAATGCACTCTCATGGCAATTGGATAAGACTTTGCACATGGTCGTAGCGCGTAGCACTGCGCTTTGCGTACTCACAAAAATAGAGCCCATATTATTTCATAATGTTCATTTATATGAACCAGTAAAACCATGCATAGTAACAGCAATAGTTATTCCAAAAAAAGAAGAAGGAAAAAAAAAAGAAAAAACATTTAATACATGCTACATTGGGACTTCCATAAACATTTTAGACTGGTGATGCAAATGAATCTTTGAATCAGAGTTTTGAACTGAGCAGTTTAAACTGACTCACAGTGATAAATTGAAGTTAACAACTCAACTGTTTTTGCCAGTTTAAATTAGAGACACAACTAACACAACTCTATCTTAACGCTCTCATTCTTGTGAGTTGTGTGACAAGGAAATATCGTAAAATTATTCTAATGAAGTGATCATTTTGAAATTTGATGGCAAAATAAGAAGCACATTAAAATCATCCCAAAATGTTGCTTAATTTTAAATCTGCAACAAAATCATCATGGGTATATTGTGAATATTCAATAAATCAACTAGTCCTAGTTCAGATCATTGCAGGGAAGAGAAAAAAGCTCTTGAGTGTTTTTGCAAGGCTCCAGTTGGCTTTTCTGTCACAGATAAAAACCAGAGGTGCTCCTCCAGGGGACTCTGTCAGCTAGCAGCCAATTCAACTGGGCTTCAGCGAGTCAGACTACGGTCCTACGAGGAGATTAATTGCATGAATTATGACTGGTTTTTCAGAGGAAGACCCAAATGTCTGACAAGCAGGTCAAAAGGTCTGACAATAAGTACAGAGTGTCAGACTGGAATGCACGTGTGTGTCTGTCTACATGTGTGTGAAGCTTTGCCTCGGGATAGTTGCTGTCATGTAGCTTGTCTTCCTCTATAGAGACCCACCTCACTCCCTTCTCTGCTCTGACAGAGGTTCATTATATCCCCTCTGGCTCTTATCACCTCATCAGGACAGAGAAGAAAGGATCAGAGAGGGGGTTTGGATATAAAAGGATGCCTTTTCTCTCCATAGCTCTGAAAACATGCCAGGGATTCCAGCACACTGGCTCTATTATCAGGCCTGAGCAGGATGAGAGTGCCAGCAATGTAAACCTATCCTCTAATCAAGGAGAAATCATAAACACCCAGCAACACCTCCTGCCAATGGGGACAGGTGAATGATGTGTACGTCTTTGCGTAATGCATCAGAGAGATGCACAACAAAACAAACACATACACACTTACTACGGCTTACTGTAGATTAAAAATGCACTATGTAAATTTTCCACCGTAGAAAAATTATTTAAAATGATGTACACACAAAAGATGAAGACTCTAGTCATATCAGTGGCCTAGAAAAGGCTATTTTGTTCTACATAAGTGTGGTCCCACATCATGTTGGCCGCCATGTTCAGACCACATGACCAATCAAATACTAATTAACTTTTTCTACAATGTAATCTGTAAACATCTGCTTTTGTGTGATGCTACAGCATGCCAATAGATGTCAGTATAAAGTCCAAGACCCTTGTTGCCTTGCAGTGAAACAAACTAAAAATTACCTAGTGCACCTTTAAAAGTGATGTACAGTTTTTGTGCCAAACCGTGGAGCCCCTTTGAGGACAGAAATGGAATTTATTTTCTAAAATAGTTTTGTGTTCCCTCGCATTAGTTTTGCATTCCCTAACAAAAAGTTTTGCGTTCCCTCAAAATTCATGCTATTGTTTGATCAAATGTTGCTTTGTCAGGCTGATCGGGATGCTTCAACAAACAGAGCAATTGTTTTTATAGCACTACAGAGACAGTGTATACACTTTACTGAGGAATCAACCTACAAATTACTTATAGTTGACTGTCCACTTAAGCTGGAAAAGCAGAAAGTATTTTTCACATAAAAAAATAAACTTAACCTTTAGGTCTGTAAGTGGATGATGGAGAGATACAGTTGAAGTCAGAAGTTTACATACACCTTAGCTAAATACATTTAAACTTAGTTTTTCATAATTCCTGACATTTAATCGTAGGAAACATTCCCTGTCTTAGGTCAGTTAGGATCACTACTTTATTTTGAGAATGTGAAATGTCAGAATAATAGTAGAGAGAATGATTTATTTGAGCTTTTATTTTCACATTCCCAGTGGGTCAGAAGTTTACATACAATGTGTTAGTATTCGGTAGCATTGCCTTTAAATTGTTTAACTTTGGTCAAACGTTTTGGGTTGCCTTCCACAAGCTTCTCACAATAAGCTGCTGAAATTTTGGCCCATTCCTCCAGACAGAACTGGTGTAACTGAGTCAGGTTTGTAGGCCTCCTTGCTTGCACATGCTTTTCAGTTCTGTCCACAAATTTTCTATCGGATTGAGGTCAGGGCTTTGTGATGGCCACTCCAATACCTTGACTTTGTTGTCCTTAAGCCATTTTGCCACAACTTTGGAGGTATGCTTGAGGTCATTATCGTTTTGGAAGACCCATTTGTGACCGAGCTTTAACTTCCTGGCTGATGTCTTGAGATGTTGCTTCAATATATCCACATAATTTTCCTTCCACATGATGCCATCTATTTTGTGAAGTGCACCAGTACCTCCTGCAGCAAAGCAACCTCACAACATGATGCGTTCATCCCCATACTTCACGGTTGGGATGGTGTTCTTTGGCTTGCAAGCCTCACCCTTTTTCCTCAAAATATAACAATGGTCATTATGGCCAAACAGTTAAATTTTTGTTTCATCAGACCAGAGGACATTTCTCCAAAAAGTAAGATATTTGTCCCCATGTGCCCTTGCAAACTGTAGTCTGGTTTTTTAATGGCAGTTTTGGAGCAGTGGCTTCTTCCTTGCTGAGTAGCCTTTCAGGTTATGTCGATATGGGATTTGTTTTACTGTGGATATAGATACTTGTCTACCTGTTTCCTCCAGCATCTTCACAAGGTCCTTTGCTGTTGTTCTGGGATTGACTTGCACTTTTCGCACCAAACTATGTTCATCTCTAGGAGACAGAATGCGTCCCCTTCCTGAGTGGTATGATGGCTGCGTGGTACCATGGTGTTTATACTTGCGTACTATTGTTTGTACAGATGAACGTACCTTCAGTCAATTGGAAATTACTCCCAAGGATGAATCAGACTTGTGAAGGTCCACTTTTTTTTTCTGAGGTCTTGGCTGATTTCTTTTGATTTTCCCATGATGTCAAGCATAGAGGCACTGAGTTTGAAGATAGGCCTTAAAATACATCCACATGTACACCTCCAATTCAGTACACCTCCTATCAGAAGCTAATTGGCTAATTGTCTAAAGGCTTGATATCATTTTCTGGAATTTTCCAATCTGCTTAAAGGCACAGTTAACTTAGTGCAGGGGTGTCAAACTCAGTTCCTGGAGGGCCACAGTCCAGCAGAGTTTAGCTCCAACCCTAATTAAACACACCTGAAGCAGCTAATCAAGGTCTTCAGGAGTGCTTGAAGATTACAAGGAGGCATTTTGGAGCAGGGCTGGAACTAAACTCTGCAGGGCTGCGGCCCTCCAGGAACTGAGTTTGATACCCCTGACTTAGAGTATGTAAATTTCTGACCCACTGGAATCATGATATAGTCAATTAAAAGTGAAACAATCTGTCTGTAAACAATTGTTGGAAAAATTATTTGTGTCATGCACAAAGTAGATGTCCTAAACGACTTGCCAAAACTATAGTTTGCTAATATTAAATCTGTGGAGTGGTTAAAAAATGAGGTTTAATGACTTCAACCTAAGTGTATGTAAACTTCTGACTTCAACTGTATATAGCGATGAGTTGCGCTGTTTAGCAAAAGAGTAAAATTCCCCTTCCACATAGTCAGTACAATGTAAATTTAGTGCAACATGCCTGCAGTTATAAAGCTTGGCTAATGAGATCCACAGACAGAGAGTTCTGCACGCTATAGTCACTGGAACTGAAATACATTATGAATGCTTTCAAACAGATACTGATAACAGTACATTATGTACTGATAACTGAGGTCATGTGTAATTTCAAAAGCATCACATCTTTTGATCTTCACATGTAAACTAATTTCACAAGTTCAAATGTTAATATAATCCTTGAGATGAAGGTAAACTGATTTGGCTTGCTGATTTGCTATCAGTGATGAAGGACTCAAGCACAAGACTCGACTCCAGCTCTAAATTCCTACCCTGGACTACTTCATTAAAGTTCTGTCATCATTTACACACCCTCATGTTTCAAACGTACACTACTTTCTCTTCTGTGGAACCCAAAAGGAGATGTTAGGCAAAAGAGTTGGGGACTAACAGCCTCAGTCACCATTCACTTTCACTGTATGGACAAAAGAGCAGCGTCAACATTTTTCAGAATTTGTCTTCTTGTGTTCCACCAAAGAAAGGAAGTATTATGGATTGGTACGGCATGACGGTGAATACATTACAACAGAATTTTCACCTTTGGATGAACTATCCCTTTAATGAACATAAAACAGAAAGGAATAGAAATAAAACATTGTTAACATGATTTAAGAGAGATAAAATCAGTAACCTTACTAACCTTTTCTCTGTAAAGCTATATCCACATTTACAACTCCGTTGCCATGACAACGTAACGCCATAAATCCTAAAGTGACTGTAAAAACAATGATTTTAAACAAATTTAAAACTCAAATACAGTATGCACAAGTTTTAATGGAATAATTCATGTAAGTACTTTTATAAAATTAAAAGCTTAACATTTCTGCATTTAAACCATACAAAAATTGGCCCCATTCACTTCCAGTGTAAGTGCCTCACTGTAACCTCAGTTTTCTTTTGCTTTTTTTAAAGAAATTGATGGACAAGTCAAAATGAGTTTTTGAGGAAATCAACATTGTCACAAATTCTGTCAATTGAGCTTAACTTGCATTGAACCCGGAATATTCCTTCAACCAGTAAATGGAGAACAATGGGCCTCATTCATGAAACATGAGCAGAACAAATTTATGTGTAAATCGTTCATAAAGCCGGTCTGACGTAAATTTTCGGATTCATGAAAGTTTTCGTTTTTTTAAAACGTTAGTCGGTATAAACTTAATATACACCTGCTCCTGACCATGTGTAAATCGTGCGTAAGACATCTGAACGTGTTTTGTTCTTTCAGACAAACTTCCATGACCACATTTCAATAGAAGTTAAATTAAGTAATGAAAAAATTAACTAATAATTAAAGTGAAATTAACCTTTAAAAAAAAAAAAAAAAAAACATAAAAAAAACCCTTTTATTTAGAAACTTTCTTTGGTGCTTGCATTTATTTTTTTAAAGTAGCCTATAGTTATTTTTCCCCTCTCTGCTTATCATTTTTCCAGCAGAAGATCTTGACATGTTGTGAAATGTTCATGAAAAGACAGTTTGCGTTTGTTTTTTTTTGTTTGTTTTTTTCAACGTGACTCAGAGCATGTATGTCCAACTTTTTAATCATCGGTTGGAATTTTTTAAAATTAGATATTTAATTTGATTCATTATAATTTAGGTTTCATAATTTAGTTTGGGCATCGGTAAATCGTGTTCCTATCTGTCACTCACTCGACGTTGTGTCGATGTAGTGACACTAGGGGTCACTCTTGGGAGCCCGAGACACCTCTGGTCTTTAATAAAAGGCCAATGAAAATTGGCGAGTGGTATTTGCATGCCACTCCCCCGGACATATGGGTATAAAAGGAGCTGGTATGCAACCACTCATTCAGATTTTCTCTTCGGAGCCGAACGGTCATGCTGACTGAGCTGAATTCCCACGACTGTTCATTCACATCTGCTGGATCTGACGGCGCATTTCAGCGGCTTCTCCCCCCTCTGCACTGGTGCAATGCAGAGAATGCCCCTGGGCGCTTCGGCAGAAATAAAAGAGTATATTTCTCTAAAAGAGTATATTTCTCTAAAAGAGCGGCACACACATAATGTCTTTTTAAAGACGCGTCTTTCTAAAGATGCTTTCCGATTGTGTGTTATTCCTGGTTGCGCTCGTTATCTCTCGCCTTCTGACGGTCACGATCACTGTCTTTCGTGTCTGGGCACTGCTCACGCGGAGACAGCGTTCGTGGATGGTCATGTTCTCATTGCGAGGACATGTCCATGGCAACATTGCGGTTGCGGCTTTTTCTTTCGTAAGAAAGCAAGCCACCCCAGAGGCTCCCCGCCTCGGTCCTCTTACCCACGGGTATGAGGCCAGCGCGGCTAGCACTGGGGGCGATTTGGGGACCCCAATGGGACCGCCTCTGCCGGATATCCCCCGCGGACCTCCCATTCCCCAGCACGCTCATCTGCCCTGATCGGGCTTCCGGATGAATCCACTGGCTCGTCTCACGGCGAGTTCGACCTCTTATTCAGAGCCCGCGAAAGTAATGAGCTCTCGAGCGCTGCATCAGAGAGCGAGCTCGTCCAGTCGGAAGCCTCAGCTGGGCTCCTCCCTTCGGGGACGATTGCCCAGTCACAGGCTGACGCGGAGATTACGACATGCTTTCCCGGGCAGCCGTGAGCGTCAGCTAGAGTGGAACCCTCTGCTCTTCCCTGAACCCTCGCGGCCCGGTGATTGGTTCCTGGGCTCACGGCGCCGCTCAAAGCCACGCCCCGCCCACGTTTCTTTCTTCTGGAAGTGCATGAAGAGCTGAAAGGTCACGGGAGGACTTTTTACTGCCTGGTCCCTCACTACCCTTGATGGTGGGGCGGCCAAGGGCTATTTGGCAATCCCCCGGTGGATAAAGGCGCTCGGTGCACCTATGCCCGCAGAACGCCACCACCTGGCGTGGGTGTCCAAAGCCCCCGTCCAAGACCTGTAGGTTTACGTTGTCTCTGACGGCCAAGGCCTATGGTGCCGCTGGACAAGCCGCCTCTGCCCTGCACGCCATGGCTCTCCTGCAAGCCCGCCAAGGCGCTAAAGGAACTGCATGAGGGTAGTTCCGCCCCGGGATTGATGCAGGAACCATGCTCGGCGACCGACCTCGCTCTCCGAGCGACGGAGGTCACGGCGCGGTCTCTCGGGCGGACAATGTCCACATTAGTGGTCCAGGAGCGCCACCTTTGGCTCATCCTGGTCGAGATGGGTGAGGCCGACAGGACACGATTCCTTGCTGCCCCCATCTCCTAGGCTAGCCTATTCGGCGACACCGTCAAGGACTTTGCCCAGCAGTTCTCGACGGTGGAGCAGTAGACGGATGCTAGCCAGCATATCCTGCCCTGGCGCAGCTCAAGATCCTGCACCCCATCTACTCATCGCCAAGGGTGTCCCCCTGCGGTGACTGCACCGGCTCTGCCGCAGCCCGCCCCTTCGGCCCGGCCCTGGCGTGGAGCCAAAAGCAGATGTCACCCGACTCGCGGCCGCTCAGAACCCGTGAAAGGCTTCAAAGCGCCCTTGAGACGGGTGACCTAGGGACAACGAAACCCGCTGCTCTGGAGCTGGTAAGCAGATCTCTCCATCTTTTGTTACCTTTTGCATTTAATTGCGCTGCATGCCCAAGTGGCTGCAGTACTCAAGAGCTCAGCAAGAGCGGTTTCCTTGTTTCCTGGGTCACATATCCGAGTGCACGGCCGTCATCACAACCACCGTCCACCACTCTACTTGGCAGGTTTGGCGCTCCAGCGGCAGTCTCCTGCCCCTGAGCACCCAGCTGTGGCACAAATCCGCCCCCGATGTGACACTCTCTACGGGTCACGAGGACAGGCCTCTTCCTCCCCTGTCCCAGGCTGTTCCAGGGGTGGTCACAAGGAGCCAGGTAAGTGCTTCGATGTCCTTAGACTCAGCACGGCCATGACATGATGTGGCACCTCGAGCTCCGCCCCGCCGCGAGGCCCCACCTGCCGGTACGTCCGATGATGTTGTCCCTTTGGTCCCCCTTGCGCGGAACTTGGATGCATGGGTTGCACTTTCCAATCCGTCGCGAGGGCTTGTCCGGACCGTCCAACTCGGCTACGCGATTCACTTCACCGGGCATCCGCCCAGGTTCAGCAGTGTCCACTTCACCTTGGTGAAGGACGAAAATGCTGTTACCTTGCGCGGAGATCGCTACCCTCCTACGGAAGGGCACGATAGAACCTGTCCCTCCAGCCGAGATGAAGAAGGGGTTTTTCAGCCCCTACTTCATCGTACCGAAAAAAGGCAGTGGGTTGCGGCCAATCTTGGACCTGTGAGTACTGAACTAGGCGTTACACAGACTCCCGTTCAAGATGCTGACGCAAAAACGCACTCTGGCGAGCGTCCGGCATCAAGATTGGTTCGCGGCGGTAGACCTGAAGGATGCGTACTTCCACGTCTCGATCCTTCCTCGACACAGACCCTTCCTGCGGTTTGCGTCCGAGAGTCAGGCGTATCAGTACAAAGTCCTCCCTTTCGGCCTGTCCCTGTCTCCTTGCGTCTTTATGAAGGTCGCAGAGGCTGCCCTTGCCCCGTTAAGGGAGGTGGGCATTCGCATTCTCAACTATCTCGACGACTGGCTAATCCTAGCTCATTCTCGAGACATGTTGTGCGCACACAGGGACCTGGTGCTCTCACACCTCAGCCGACTGGGGCTTCGGGTCAACTGGGAAAAGAGCAAGCTCCGCCCGGTTCAGAGCATCTCTTTTCTCGATTTGGAGTTGGACTCCTATGTTGATGGCGCCCCTTACGAACGAGCGCGCCCAGTCGGTGCTGGCCTCTTTGAAGGCGTTCAAACAGAAAACAGCGGTTCCACTGAAACTTTTTCAGAGGCTCCTGGGGCATATGGCATCCTCGGTGGTGGCCACCCCGCTCGGGTTGATGCATATGAGGCCGCTTCAGCACTGGCTCCAGACTCGAGTCCAGAGATGGGCATGGTGCCACGGGACACATCGCGTGGTCATCACGCCGGTCTGTCACCATCTTTTCAGCCCTTGGACCGACCTCTCGTTTCTACGGGCAGGCGTTCCTCTTGAACTGGTCTCCAGGCAGGTCGTAGTCACGACCTAGGCTAGGGCCCCCTCTATGAGGCACCTTTATGCCTTTAAGTGGCGTCTGTTCACTAAGTGGTGTTCTTCCCATCGGGAAGACCCCCAGAGATGTGCAGTCGGATCAGTGCTTTCCTTCCTGCAGGAGAGGTTGGAAGGGAGGCTGTCCCCTTCCACCTTGAAGGTGTACGTTGCCGCCATAGCAGCACACCACGACGCAGTCGACAGTAAGTCCTTAGGGAAGCACGACCTGATCATCAGGTTCCTAAGAGGCGCCAGGAGGCTGAATCCCTCCAGACCGCACCTTGTTCCCTCATTGGACCTCTCTGTAGTTCTTCAGGGTCTACAGAGAGCCCCCTTTGAGCCTTTGCAGTCAGCCGAGCTTAAGGCACTCCTGACTGCGCTCACTTCCATCAAGAGGGTAGGTGACCTGCAAGCGTTCTCTGTCAGCGAAACATGCCTGGAGTTCAGTCTGGGTTACTCTCACATGATCCTGAGACCCCGACTGGGCTATGTGCCCAATGTTCCCACCGCCACTTTAGGGACCAGGTGGTGAACCTGCAAGCACTGCCCCAGGAGGAGGCAGAGCCAGCCCTGTCGTCGCTGTGTCTGGTGCGCGCTTTACGCATCTATTTGGATTGCATGCTGAGCTTTAGAATCTCTGAGCAGCTCTTTGTCTGCTTTGGTGCACAGCGGAAAGGAAGCGCTGTCTCCAAGCAGAAAATCGCCCACTGGCTCATTGACGCCATAACTATGGCATATGTCACCCAGGACATGCCGCCCCCGGTAGGGCTACAAGCCCATTCTACCAGGGGTGTAGCGGCTCCCTGGGCCCTGGCCAGGGGTGCCTCTCTAACAGACATTTGCAGAGCAGTGGGCTGGGCAACACCCAACACCTGTGCAAGGTTCTACAACCTCCGGGTGGAACTGGTTTCGTCCCAGGTAGTGGCACGCAACACAAGCGGATAAGCCCGGGATAGCCGGCCGGGAGTATCGCTTGCACATAGCGCCTTCCACCTCCTTTTGAGCTGAAGATGTGCGCCATTAATTCCCAGTAGTGTTCACAAGTTTGTTCCCTAGTTGACTTCCTCTGAGCCCTGTGGCATTCGAGTTTTTGGAGAGATTCGCTGCCGGCCCAGTACACGCGCTAACTAAGAGCCCTGTTCTGGGGTAGGTGCTCCGCATGTGGCGGTTCCCTGTAAGGCTAACCCCATGCGATTATATATCTTCCACTAATTCGTTTCCCTGTTGGCAAACAGCGTCTTCCTTGGGCAGAGCCCCTCTGCCCCAGTCTCCATGTTTGTAGTAACTCCTCCCCCATTGGGCAGGATCTACCTTGAAGACTCTCCACATGGTTGGAAAGACCATGTGACGTATTTTTCCACTTAAATATCCCCCCCCTCTTTGGGCGAGGTGTGGTCTCCGCTGTGTCTTCCCCTTGGAAGGGACACCCCCCGACTAGGCCTGGCAGCCCAGTCGGATAATCCCCCTTCTTTTTTAGGGAGTGGAAAAAAAGAAGGGGAAAAGAGGCCACGAAGGGATTAAGCCTGTCTCTATCTTTTGGGTAGTCGACTTGTCCCCAAAAAGGGCCGTTCGACACTCATAACTATGTTGGGGGAGGTTACGTGTCGACCTGGTGTGCTGGCTATGAGGCACACAGCAGTCTGCCCACCACACACCACCAGTTCATGTAACACAGTTCAGCCAATTGTGGCGTTTCGTACAGGGACCTCTAGTGTCACTACATCAACACAACGTCGAGTGAGTGACAGATAGGGAACGTCATGGTTACTTGTGTAACCTCTGTTCCCTGATGGAGGGAACGAGACGTTGTGTCCCTCCTGCCACAACGCTGAACTACCCGCTGAAATGGCCGGACCTTATATCGGCTCCTCAGCATAAAACCTGAATGAGTGGTTGCATACCAGCTCCTTTTATACCTGTATGTCCGGGGGAGTGGCATGCAGAGGTGTCTCGGGCTCCCAAGAGTGACCCCTAGTGTCACTACATCGACACAACGTCTCGTTCCCTCCATCAGGGAACGGAGGTTACACAAGTAACCATGATGTTCAGTGGATAACGTATGGTCAGTGGTATAATGCTGTAAAACCCATAAATAAACACATTGCATAAAGGTGCGAACAAAGTGGGGACAAAAAAGAAAATGCCTGCACACTGTTGTCTAGCTTGCAAGTCAATATCTTACAGCGTTACAGTCTTGGATTTACTCAAGAAGTTTCTCCAATGATGCTGGCGATGGGCTCAACCGAACCAGAGAAGGTTAATGGTGGTGGGCATCAAAAATGAACAATGTCAAATCATTTTTATTGACCTCTTGGACTGTTTAATTCACAAAAGAACCTCTGATGACAGCAAAAGCATGCAATGACTGTAAGTTCCTCTCTTACTTTTTAGAACGAACATGCAAGTGTTTGTGAAATCAATATTTTACAATGTGAATTCACTCCATTAAAAAAAAAAACTTTTATTACTGTTCGCATAGATGTTAAAAGCTTCCTATTTTCATGTACTGTACTAGAGTCTTTAGCCTTCCTTATATGGTGTTTTCATGGGTGTGGATTATGATAATTGTGAATGAACGTGCAAGCGCACTCTTTTTAATTGGACTCCAAAATGTGCTGGGAGAGTGAAAGAGAGAGAAAAATCGTACATTCATATGTGTAATGTTCACAAGCCACTTTGAAGTCTCTTCCTCTCCCTTTTAGTCAGTGTGGGTACTTCTTTAAATGTTTCATGAGTCTCTGAATGCATGTGTGCCTGTATGTCTGTGTAAGACAATCTCTGAGCCTCAAATCACAACAAAGGTCAAATGGTGGCAGGAAGGGACAGTTTGGGGCCAGTTGGCACCCCAGTGTGTTGCTCACTTCTGTCTCTATGAAGCCGGGCATTGTGGTCAGTAAGGTCAAGAGGTCCGAAGAGGTCAAGAGGCAGGTCACTCACTAGCTTCATCAAACAATTTTCAGTCTCTCATTCTGCGCAAAAAGCAATATGTTTGTGTTGGAGTGAGTGTATGCGTGCCTGCATTTGATATGAGTGCATATGTGGGAGGCACCAAAGCACATACTGTAACTTTCATTATGACTGTGCCATGGTTATTGAGCTACTCAATATAAAGAATCATATGTTCGCTCCCCTATTCATGAACACAGTTCTTTGCATCAGACTTATATATGCCAAAAGCCATAGTGATAGACTATAACTGCAGCTCTGCAATGGCTTCGCAATGGAAATAAATCAACATCATCAAGCAAGGATTTCATTATTAGGAAATTTAAAAAATGTCTACACACAGGACAACACACATTAAATTATTTACATTATGTACATCCTCTTAAGAAAAGCTATGTATCATTTGTTTAACTTTGAGCACATGTCTCCAAATGTATTTCATTGGCTGTGATGAAAACTGTTATAACATTTCATAACAAAATAGTTTGATTTATTGTCCCAAAAGAAGAAAAACGAATGCTTGCAACACACGTTTGGAATGGAAGGTTGCTTGTTCCCCCATTTTTTGACCAATTAATTTTCATAAATCATTTGTGAGTAGCCTACTGGAAAAGGATTTTAGAAATAATTTTGATTTAGAATGATTCGTTGAATCTTTCAGACCAAATTGTGAACCAGATTGACCGATTCATTGACTTAAAAGAACGATTAGGTCATAAATCGAACATCACTATGGCTTGCGAGGACATTTTTGCTCTGTACAAGCTTTACCCAAGAGCAATATCTAGTCAATTTAACATTTTAGAGCAGAGTATAAACAAAGTCTTTCTAGAAAGTCAGTCCACTGCCGGCCATCTTTGGAATGCTCCCGGGAGGCTATTTCCAGTCATTACAGTGCAGCTCCTACTGTATCTACTTGAATGTGGGAACACCGAGATCTCAAAAACTGCTTGCCAAGTTTACATTTAAATGACATATTTCAAATCAGCAGTAAAATCTGACAACACTGATACCATAAATTGTGCTTCTTTACCTCAATGCGCATGCCTTTTTGAGTTGATTGACAGGCAATGTCTGTATCTAAAAGGATTGGCTCTTATACCTGTAAGGCAGGACTTCCTTTCTACATCCATTGACCGTTGGGTGCTAGAGCTCCATGGTTGGGCATTCCAATTTCTCCTATTCCCTTTAATAGAAGTGGCCCATCTAAATAAATAAATAAATAGTCTCTGGTATAACTAAAATACTGTATACTTGCTATATAAATATACGTTTTCCATGATCGTGGGAACTCTAAACTGAACTGTAACCCTACCTCCGAGGAGTAAACACAAGGCTACTTGACCTCCATGGCCATTATAAGTGTTAAACCACTTTCTACATCCGTTGACCGTTGGGTGCTAGAGCTCCATGGTTGGGCGTTCCAATTTCTCCTATTCCCTTTAATAGAAGTGGCCCACCTAAATAAATAAATAAATAGTCTCTGGTATAACTAAAATACTGTATACTTGCTATAGAAATATACGTGTTTTCCATGATCGTGGGAACTCTAAACTGAACTGTAACCCTACCTCCGAGGAGTAAACACAAGGCTACTTGACCTCCATGGCCATTATAAGTGTTAAACCACTGGGTGACCAGCACTTTGTCACAGGGTTTTCTATGACTTGCGAAATTCATAGGAAGCTACTGAGGTGAACCACAACTGTGACTGAAGCAACTGTCTCGCTCTACTGAACCAAAACCTAAATAGTCTGAGCGATAGTTTGAGGACATGCATGGACGAGATGAAGTGACCCATCATCATCATGGGATGCAACATCAATATGGCCACCAATGATGGCCTGAGGCCCCACATAGTGATTAAAAAGAAGCCATCCCTCCAATCGCTCTCTTTTTCTCCTTCTTTATGACTTTCTCTCCTCATTATAGCTCTGAAAAAAGTCCACAACATCAGTTGGCTCTCCCCCTCACTTGCAGGTTTTCTTTCGGTGGGGGATGAAACGTTGTGGCTAGGACATTAATCACATGCAAACGGGGGTCAGAAGCAGTTCATGGATCAGTGCAACACGAGTGAGCGGAGGAACAAGAGACTTTGAGATGCAGTTTCCACAGAAGGAGTCTATGCTGCTCAACTACTGTCAAATGGGGCTTTGCCTAAAAATCCTGCTCCAGTCTACCCTAATTCCTGACCCAGGTGGGACAAATAGCGAGGTAAAGGTTCCACAGGAAACCAATCCGTCTCCTGGGGCAGTCTGTAGGAAATGAGCATGGGAAAGTGTAAGGAAGAGATCTGCTAACATTCTTTCTTTCAATCTTTCTTTCTCTTCTCTTTTCTTCTTAACTTTGTTAGTCACTACTGATTAGCTTGGTCCTTTCTCATTCCTGCAAAAAACTTATACCAGCCTAAGATGGTTTGCTGGTCTTAGCTGGTTTAAGAGAGTCGAGCAGGTCTTCTTGCCTGGACAAGCTGATCTTTAGCTGGTCTAACTGTTTTGCCAGCCTGACCAGGCTGGGTGACCAACTCAGACCGGCAAACCAGCTTATGCTGGTTTAAGCTGTTTTTTTTTTGTTTTGTTTTTTCAGCTATGATATGAGGTGAATAACATTAAATATATAAAATATAGTATAAAACATAATATGATTGAGATCTACTATCCAGTTATGCCATTTTGCATTGTTCTTAGTAGGCCCACTCAACTACAATATGATAGTTAATACTGATGTTTCATTAATAATTAAAGGTGAAGTGTGTAATTTTTTGTAAAATACTATCCTAGCTTAATATGCAGAAACACCTTAGCAATTCATCTGCTGATGTCCCTCCTGAAAGTGTAAAGGCCGTGAATCAGTTGCGCTCTTTTGTTTGAGAATCCTGATAAGCCTGATTTGACAACTTTAGCTCCACCAATGGCGAAATTTTTGGGGTGAGACTATTCTGTCTATTTGTCCGACCACTAGTAGATGAGTGGAGTGTTTGGAATTTTTTTCAAAAGCATCATAAATTTTGTTATTGCTTTTAAAAAGTCATCACTTTGCAAAGGAACAGTTTCCTTAAAATGAAACATCTCACCCTAATATCACTCCAAACACATGATTTTCTTTCTCTCGTGGAACACAAAAGGTGAATTTAAAAAAAATTGTCACCATTTTTTTTTTTTTTTTTTTTTTTTTTTTGCCATAATGCAAATATGACTTTTCTTAAATATGATGGCTTCATCGATACCATCAAACCTCATTGGTTCTCAATGTGTCTTGTGACCAAACATGTGACATGATATCATATGTTTGGTCATAAGATGCAATGAAAACCTATGAGGTTTGATGTTATTGACGTAGTCTGTATATTTCACACAGATCTTCAATAGATCACTGGAGCAGTGTGAAGTTCCCTGCCGCTTCATACGCTCCAGCATCATTCCTGTCCCAAAGAAACCCAAAGTCACAGGACTTAATGACTACAGACCCGTCGCTCTGATGTCTGTGGTCATGAAGTCATTTGAGAGACTGATGTTGGCCCACCACATCACTGGACCCTTTCTAGATCCCCTTCAATTTGCTTATCGAGCAAACAGGTCTGTGGATGATGCAGTCAACATGGGATTGCATCATATCCTGCAACATCTGGACAGACCAGGGACATATGCAAGGATCCTTTTTGTGTATTTCAGTTCGGTTCTCAACACCATCATCCCAGCTATTCTCCGGACTAAATTACACCAACTCTCTGTTCCCACGTCTATCTGTCACTGGATCACCAGCTTTCTGAAGGACAGGCAGCAGCTAGTGAGATAGGGGAAATTCACTTCCAGCACATGTACGATCAGCACTGGTGCCCCCCAGGGATGTGTGCTTTCCCCACTACTCCCTGTATACCAATGACTGCACCACCAAGGACCCCTCTGTCAAGCTCCTGAAGTTTGCAGACGACACTACTGTCATCGGCCTCACCCAAGATGATGATGAGTCTGTATACAGAAGGGAGGTTGAATGGCTGGCTCACTGGTGTAGTCAAAACAACCTGGAGCTGAACATGTTCAAAACAGTGGAGATGATAGTGGACTTTAGAACACCCCAACATTGACCCTGCTCACCATTCTAAACAGCACTGTGGCAGCATTGGAGTCATTCAATGCTAGGTTTCTTTTAATTTATTTTGAACAGACAGTAGTGCAAATTACAGTTTGTTCCACCTAGAAGCATTTAGTCCCCCCTTAGGTAGTTGGTACAGTACAGCCTCCTTTAGTGCAGTGTTTCCCAACCTTTTTTCTGCCACGGCACACTTTTTACAATTAAACAAATCCCATGGCACACCTCTATCCCACTGTCCCACATAACCATCGTTGATAGTTTTCCTTTTCAAGAACTTCCACGTTTTCCATTTCCATTTCCATTTTAGTTGCGTGTTTACTCGTAATTTTTGAAATTCAGCTATGCAAATAACACAAGTCACGTAGGTACGGTAATGAGACCACAGGTGGCAAGAGTGCTAATTGGGTAATGAATAAAACAACAAATTTGCATCTTTTCTTATTTTTAGATTTGTTCTTGCTAATTAATTCTTGCAATGCCACAGCAAATCATTTTTTATTTATCTATTTATTTACATGGCTCCAGACTAACATTTAAGAGTGGGAGCACCAGTGTTAAATTCTACAAATGGTAGCACCAGCACTTGAGTTGGTTGCACCGGTCCAACTGAAAGAAAATTTGTTTTCTTTCACTGTTTCTTTCTTTTTATCAGGATCTTGATGATTAAAATACAGTCATCTGAAGACAAAGACTTTTTCTACAATCAGAGGGCATTAGAAAAGATTTTACACAGAAGGAAAGTTCCATTGTATCCATAGTTTTAACTGTGGCATTTGCAATAAGATCATAGTAACCAAAAGTATAAGTAAAATTATGATTAGCAGTAATCATAAAACAAATAATGGCATTTTTCGTAAGAAAAACACATTCTGAAATTAAATTGTATTCTCTCACTACTATATTGATATAAGTTCATGGTAAATAGTTTTTTAATATCTGTGATGTGTGGATTGAAACCTTACAATTTCTGTCTGTTCATTGTGCAGATTTCTCTTTTATTCCTTTTCAGTGCTGTTTAGAATGTTGGGGCCGTTTAATACAATTTTAAACTGGTTTAATCATCGACACATTATGGGCTTTCATAGAGGTTTTAAACAAATAATCAATGCTGAATTCACGACCCAGCCCGTGCTTCTCACAGCGCTGTTTATGATGATCTGCGCGGCTGAGCGCTCGAGACCGGCCCACGTGTAAATGCACGTCTCTATGCTGATCTGTCCATTGAGCAGCACTGACTGATCCGGGTAAAGCTGTTTCCTTTCGCGTTTGGAACATTTGCCATTTGATGTTTCTCATACGGAACAAAAAACGACAGAGCACAATCAGAGAGTCAGTCAACTTTGTAGTCGCACCAATGCGACCTCTTGCAAAGTTTAATCGAACTGTTAGCAAAAATGGTTGAAAAATTAGTCTCAGTCCGGAGCCCTGATTTATTTAGTGGAATCTGATAATTTTCCTGAAAATCTGAAAATAATGGTTGGGAAACACTGCTTTAGTGTATTAAGCACTAAGTAGTAACCAGAATGCACTCTTGCATAGGCCATATTTTTTTGTAGGGTTGATAAAAAACAAAAGGTATTTGGTCACAATCAGCTACAAACTGAAAAGCATCTCTTGTGTTATAAAAGTACAAAATAAATAGAATAATGAAAAGATGTATTCTTCGTCTGACTGCATGCACCGAACCGTGACGTCAGTACCGTGAAGGTTCGGGACGAATACATGTACCGTTACACCCCTAATATATATATATAGTCTTATTGTGTAAGAAAAATTCCTTGTATCTGTAAACAATACAAATGTACTTGACAATAAAGCTCATTCTGATTCTGATTCTGATTTCATTTAAGAACTTTATTAATGATGTGATTTGAAAATGAATTACGACTTAAATTTCGTCAGAGTAATTGTATCGCTTCAGAAGAATTATAATACAGTGCATGAGTTATTTTGATTACTTTTACTGTGGCTTTATGGTGTTTTTTGTTTGTCCTTTTTGAGCTTGACAGGCTGGAGTCCCTATTCAGTTACATTATGGCAAATAAACAATGTAAAGGCTTATAATAAAATCCCCTTTTGTTTTCAACAGAAGAAATTAAAGGATTAGTTCACCCAAATATGAAAATTATCTTATCGTTTACTCACTCTCATGCCATCCCAGATGTGTATGACTTTCCTTCTTCTACAGAACACAAACAAAGAAGAATATTTCAGCTCTGTAGGTCCATTCAATGCAAGTGAATGGTGGCCAGAACAAAAGAAGAAGAATGTGGAAGTGAAAGTGGAGATTTATTGTCATTTGGATTTTGAGCAACATAAGGGTGAGTAAATAATGATCTTTTTGGGTGAACTACTGTTTTCCTTTAAGTACAAAGACTATTTTCCTCAGTTTTACAATTCTCTGCTGTGTTTTTCCAATTATTTTTGTTGTTTTTAATGTCTGCAAAACAAACTGCCTATTTTCCCTACCCATGCTACTTTATATAAAGTGTACAACCTTGAAAACATGACTTGGTAAGCTCAATTCAATCCACCACCACCTGCGGTTTACAATAAACATAGTTTATTTGAATGAATACCTTATTTTTAATGCACATGCATCTATACTGACATTATTGTAAGTCCACTGCCACAGAATCAAGGAAAAGCTTGAGGGAAATCTGGCTAATGTGATGAACTCTAAAGAGCATAGGGACCTTTCACTTATGACTACTTTATACTTGCGCACATACACATGCATATGCAAACACACTCAAATGTACTGAGCCAAACAGCTTTAAATTGGGGCCACGGCGTAAAAACTTTCAGAGGGAATTCTCAGCAGACTCTGATAAATGGTCATGATAAATGAGCAGCACTCTGCAAACACACATAGACACAGCCATATGGCCTCAACTCAGTCCGGACTATATTACCTTAAAATGGACTATGTGTCACAAAAATAATCTACTTTTTCAAAGAGCCGATGACTATCTGAAAGCATGCACACTGTTAAGAGCAATTTTACTTTGTGACGGCCTCCTTTATAGTGAATGTTCTTTATATAGTTTTTTTTTTTAACGATTTGGCATAGTCGTTGAGCATTTCTCCATGCCAATTATTCCCACAATGACAGAGCCACATGCAAGAGGCTTTGCTTTGATTCTTGTCTGATTTTCCATAATGTTACTCTGGGTGGACAGGCAAGATGCAGAGCTAAATGAATCTGGAAAGACCAATTCAGGGCACTCTTATAAGCCTGGCTTGATAGCTTCACTCCTACATAATTTACGGTAGATTTGGATTGTCAGTCTTCATCCTTTATCATGGGATGTACAACTGGGACAAGGGAACAAAGAACACGGCAAAACATTTTGACAGTGAGATTTACGCAGACAGTGCCAGTTGACATGGCTGAAGGGCAGACAGTGGCCTCACTGTGGTCACACTGCACGGAGAGTCTGAAAAGCACAATGGGAGAGCTGACAATGACTGCTGCCAGAACTTCATCATCAACAACCAAACAGGACTTGGACTGGCAGTAACAGCACACCAGAATGTTTAAGGGTGACCAGGTCAAGAAAAGCTGTGCACAGAGTTAGAGGAGGTCATCGAGAAGTAAAACAACTGTAAAACAACCAAGCAATCGTGAAATGAAAAAATTCTGTCATCAATTACTTTCTTTATTCAGTGGACCATAAAATGTGAATTGTTGAATAATATCCAGGCCGCTCTTTTCCATATAATTAAAGTGAATAGGGACTTGACTTGACAGCCCCAAAATCACAAAACAGCACCATAAAAGTAGTCAGTACAACTCATATGCTATATTCCAAGTCTTTTGTAGTCATATGATAGCTTTGTTTGACAAACAGACTGAAATTTATGATCTTATTTGTTGAAAATCAATAAGATGCACTGCATCAGTCTGATGGCCATAATGCTTGCTCACAAGACACTCAAGAACCAATGAAGTTGGACATCACTGATGTTAGACACAATGGGCCCAATTTTAAGAGCACTAGCGCTAAGCGCTGAGCTATGCTTTAAGTTGTACGCACAAAGTCGATGGGCATGAAGTTTTAGTATTTTCGTGCAAGCGTGCGCTAAGTTTAGGCACAAGTGGGTTTGGAGAAATTGCGTGCGCAAAGCACTAATGGACTGGACCAAGTGCAGTTTAGTTCTGAGATTCTTCATCGGTTATGGAACGGTCTGCGTCCTATTATACAGTCATTTTTTCTCAAGAACCAGCGATATTAACTAAGACAGCACATTCATAAAAAGTTGCTAGTATAAATGGACTGTATGCAATGAATTAGAAGAACAGAAATATGGACTTACGTTCTTTTGTGCATTAACTGCATCCTTTTTGAATGTCAGGTATATTTCTATGACAGTGTCACGCTCCTTTTATCTGCATGGAAACTATGGTTCAGGATTTGGATGTTAAAATGATAGAGAATGTAAGTGCTGTGGGTGAACAATATAACATGAACAAACAATGAACAATATATGTTTTACAGCATTTGTTAGTCTTTGTTAATGTTAGTTAATAAAAATAAAATTGTTCATTTTTAGTTCATGTAAGTTCATAGTGCATTAACTAATGTTAACTAATTTTGACAAATGGAACCTTATTGTAAAGTGCTACCAATTTTGATTCATAAAACGGCTACAACTGTGATTGTCAGGGACATTATTTGATGTCCCACTATATTTTCAGAGTTTGGACATGGACTTTATTACCACCTACAGGTGGAACCTCTAAACTGCAAATGCATGAACTGAGTTTAGACTTAAAGCTTCTCAGGCACTTTAGCGCAATTATCTACTTTTCAGGAAAATGACAAATTGCGTTTTGCGCCATTTTACACCAACAGTTTGTGCTCATACACCCACAGATAGTGCAAACACTCCTTCCCACTCCCACCTGCACTTTGCGCTGTCACGAAAATTGCCCTTAGAATTACCGATGTCAAGAAAATGTAATAAGTCGTAGCACATAGTGCTGCGATAAGTGCATATACGAAAACAGAGCCCAATGTGCCTAATGGCACCAGAATTGATTTGTGAAATACAGTTTTGCCATTTTTAAGCTTAACATTTCATTATATAGAAAAGAACAGCCAGGATATTCTTCAAAAATTCACCTTTATGTTCCACTTAATAAAGAAATTCAAACAGTTCTGGAACAACATAAGGGTGAGTAAACTAGGCCAGATTATATTTGGGAGAACTCATCATTTAAATACCACATTTTCACCCTAGATTGAGTAAAGAAAAAAAACAGGAAAAAAACATTACGTGGTTCGAAGGCATACTGGACAGTCAGTGGAACAAGGAATTCTGAAATTCTGAATTTGGGAGGATCAGACAGGAGTGACAGAGCGAGAATACAATGAAAGAGGAGGGTGAGAAGAAGAAAATGTATGACACAGCACACCAATCTCTTCCACTTCATGGTACGAGGTGACTTTGTGAACTTTGCCCTCTGCCTTGCTCTGTTTATCCAACTGTCCTGTGGTGTACCCTCCCGAGCAGGGATTCAGTGACTGATAAATGTTGGTCTTCCATTACGATCCACAACCTCTCACCTTTCCTCGCCCCCTCCTCCCATTCTCTTTCAGCACATTCAAAATCTTCCTTTCCTCATCCCTTGTCTCCAGAAATCACAAGATTCTAGCAGAGTTAGGGATAGAGAGTGCGTGGGAGTTCTGTGGTGGCGTGAAGAGAGAGAGTGTGAGAGAGACGAAGATTTGCTTTTCAGAAGTACAAAACCGAAGGATATCTCAGAGATAACTCTGGCTTTCAGGAAAGCTTATAATAATATCTCAAATAAATCATCCTCAGATCATTAACAGAAGGGGGAGATCTGAATTGTTTGATCAGGACAATAGAGATTCATCTTTACCTAATTCAGAAGACACTTTTATTTGCTTTTCAACTTGTATCTTGACTCTAATTTGGCTGAAGTTAAGAACTAGGCAAGGCTGAATGAGCCTGCTGTATGATAAGGAAATAAACTGTTCTTGTTGGTGGAAACATAGTGGTTTAGGATCGAGGCTAACAACTAAATAGTCAAAGATCAAATCCTGGCAGGGGTGATGCACAGACTGGAAAGTCACTAAGATCTCTTATCATGTTAAATAAATGTTCTGGGTTATAAACAAGCTACAGAATATAATTTTGACTCATCGCTCAATTTTTAAAAACAAAGTGTGAACAGTAACAGTTATATGCTTACAGTTGTTGACTGGATCATTTAAAACAGAAATTTGAAGCTAGCATTTTTCCTAAAGAATTGACATGAATTCTTCAGGATAAAAAATGTTTTATACTGAATCATCCTTTTGAAGTGTGGCTAGTTGTGTTAGTGGATGGACTTCTGGTAATGTGCTCCCAAACGTAACTCCTAGTGGTGGAATTTGGTCCTTGTAAAAAGCGTTTTATGGATAGTTATGTCACATGATGCTTTGCTATCACACCAGTCTCATGCTTGCAAGCGTTATACTTTAGAAACAGTGTACTGGTTGCATATTTAGTCTTACTCCATGGACTTCCATTGCAACAAGTGCATTATTGTAAACAGTATTTTTGTCTGTTTTTAGCCACTGATGGACAGGTTTATATTGTTTTCTGTTGATGCAGTTGATAGATCATAAGCTGTGTTTAACCCAAAATACCCCTTTAATCTCAGCTAGCTACTGTAAAACGGCTATTTTAGCAAATCTACAGGGAGTTACTTTGAACAGAAAAGCGTTTGGTGAGCAGCAAATAACCAATGACATAACGAAGCAAATGAGACTCAACTGTTGCATGAGAGGTAATTTTAGCTCCTGACACTGATGCCAGAGTGACCGCAGCAAAACAAGCAGAGCTTGAAGTATTAGCTTACCATCACATTTGCAGCTTTTAAATACACCTGCAGTGTTAATGCATTTCTGTCCTCTTCAAAGAGTTAATAAGCATGCTGGCATGGCTGAAATTTGAAAGCAGAGTGATTGACAGATTGACATTGAAGCTCAAATTTACACTGCTTCCAGAATGGTGTGTGTGCTGTGGCCACTCCAAGGCCCTGTTCACACCTGGTATTAAGTGAACATGCTATATACAAGTCTGAATAAATAACTTTGTGATCCTATCAATCAAACCACATTTGGATGTAGTCAGAAACACAATGTGACCACATTGCATTTGTAGTCTAAATGCTAATGCATCCTGATGTGACAACAGTGATGATCCACCAACTCATAACATGTACAGTATTCATTTCACAAAAAAAAAAAAAAAGGGAAAAAAAGGCTTTTAATCTTTGATCGCTGGGTACATTGAAACATTAGGAAAAGCCCAAGATGTCAAGGAACATCTTTGGTATACCAGATCAAGTGAAACATGCACATCAATTTCAGTTAATACAGATCCTTGATGAATATAACAATAAGCATCCCACCTGAAAATTCACGGTTGTGTATATTTGGGAACAACAGTGTGCCGACTTTCTTTCACATTACCATTCCAGGTGTAAATGGCAACTGGTCTCGGATGACCAGTTAGAGCACCCAAGACCGATGTTAATACCAGGCGTAAACACGGTCCAAATGAACACTTCTGTACTCTGTCAGATAGTTCGTTTACATGCACTTTATAAGTCTGATTTCAGTCAGACAAAAGCAATAATTTGTATTTTTCAAATGTAAACATGTTAGTACGACTGAAATCCAGATTTTGCTAAATCAAACTAACAGACCTAAGTAATGCAGCTGTATATCAGTTCCGTCTAGCTTCTGACAAGTACAGAATACATGTCAGTCGGTCCACAATAGGCCTCGGTGTTATGCGCATGCTCTGAAAAACAGAGGTGCCATGCGAAGTGAATTAAACCCGGAAGTTCAATGCAACACAAAGCAGAGAAGAAGAAGACCAACAACAACAACACACTGTGGGTGCGTTTCATTCAGAAGTGATCATCCCTATGCCACATTCCCTTTGAAAACTTCACCATCCACTGTAAGAGCTCTGAAGGTCTTAAAGGTGTGAGGCTCAAAAATAATGTTTATTAGGAACATTTTTATTCATTTTTAATGGAAATTCTGTTTAAAGCGATCTTACAGCATGGCTACTTTGATTGTTCTCCCTTTGAAGTGCCCTTTGGAGGCTGATTTATCTTGTTTGAAATGCAGGGACACATGGCGAACGCTTGAAATTTTCATTTTTGGACGGATCAGCAATCTGTAAACCATTCACACGTGTGACACATTGATGTGCCTCTAATTACTATTCTTTTGTCTATTGACTAATCCATCCTAATTGTGCATGATGTCATGTATACTTGGACAGAGAGATGAAGACTGTAGCTCGACAATGCAAAAACGAGTGGTAGTTCGATTATAACTGTCGATGTAAACGTACTCAGAGATCAGTTAGGAGCTGTACATAGAGGTAAGGGAGGCATGTCATTGTTGGAGTGTGGGAACTGTGATTAGACTCATTAAACTGTACCTCAAGTGACCTGTGAGAGAGAGGGGGAGGACAGGTCACCACCAGGTCACAAAGAGCTTCTGACTGATCACAAAAGGCCACCGTGAAGTGCTGCCACTTAGGCTGCGTTTACACTGCAAGGCTTAATGCACAGATCCGATCTTTTGACCGTATCCAATTTTTTTGTCCCGCCTGTATACATTCACTGAAGACACGAGTCATATCTGATATCTGTGTTTACATTAATCTCCCGCTCAAACTTGAATGATTCAATTACTGATCACTTTCACTTACTGGATGAGCACCACGGTTCACCCTCAGGTTTTGAATGGCCTTGTGCTATTTAATATTTTCAAAAGTAGGCAAAATTGCTCACAATTAATTAGGCAAAAGCAACTTTTCACTGCTGCCATGGTAAGCACAGCTTTAATGATTTCAACATCGGTTAGATGAGTTTGGCTAAAGCCCTATTCAGATGGGATTAGTTTTCCTAACATGTGTCCGTAAAGTAATTATTACTGCCAACATCTGTAATATTTACCATCAATTAGCATGTATAGGATAAGCAATGTCTTTAAAAATCACATAGATGGGTGTGTCTACAGCATTTACACACTGATATCCTGCGTAACTGAACTATTAGAAAATGTATAATGTGCTTATTTATTATGCAGGTTATATTATACATGATCATATAATGTATCTGTGATTATAAGAAGAAATTGATTGGACTATCTGGCTAAATACAGCAGAACTGGTGACATTATCAAGCCTGTAATCTTGTATTTCACTCTTGAATTAAAAATATGGACAATCCCTTCGCATTATGTCATTTTATGTTCCGAAATGCAGGGCTCAACATAATTTCCCGCACTCACTCTGCTCAAATCATAATCAAAAACTTCTCGTTTCTCTTTTACATGGATAAATATTTAATATTTAAAGGGCTCAAAAGCTGGAAAGTGCAGATTTACAGGCTTTTTATTAATTCACACTGGATTAATATTACCAGGGGTTATTTTTAAGGACTGTTTTATAGTAGGTACGTAATTACGCTGTAATTTTTACCGGCACGGGAATGCGCCATCCGGAAAAATTAAGGGTAAATTACTGACATGACTGATTCACAGGGGATTAAAATTACTGAGAAGCTCTGGTAATTCTTACATTACCCCACATCCCCATATAAAACTAATTCCGTCTGAATAGGTCTAGAAGTCAGTAGTGGTGGGACCAAGTCTACATGTTTGACGACAGGGATTGGGTACAAAACTTACACGAACAAGAGAAGCTGAGTTTTTGAGCAAGCACCTACAAGCACATCTGCTTCATAAGGACACGCAGTTAAGAAAATCCAAGGGGAATCGGATATGTGTGTTTAGATGTAGGTCAGATGTCCAGATATTGAATATATATCTGATTTAAAACCACATTTGGAAGTGGCTCAGATCGGATGTGAAAAAATCAGATCTCGTGTAGATTTTTGCGTTTACATGTTTACATGTGTGCAACAATATCCGATCTGATGAATGCTTAACGATTTAGCTCAGACGACTCATCTTTTTTCTCTCTTTTCTTTTCACAATTCTATCTCTGTCTCTCCTTTCATTGCATTTGATTTTGTCTTTGTTTTGTTTTATAGTATCTCAAAGATCTGTTTTAATGCTGGTACGACTTTATGTCCTCTTCTTATCTGAATTACTTCATCGATGCATGCCTGACTGGTGTTTAATTGGGACTTGGATTCTCAAAACCCACAAAGAATCTGATGCTCATCGTCTCCCGCTGTGTCCCATTTACTCATCCTTTCATACAGATTTGTATCTTATACAGGAAAGAAAAGGACAAAAGAACAACATATGCCAAAGTGGCATGTATGCATTTCGGTTTTCCATTTTTAGAGGTTAAAACTGTCCGCATAAGCAGCCTGGTACTGCATAGCAGAATTTCAGCATAAGTGTAGCTTAAAGCAGAATTCTTGTGCAGTGCCAATTTTTGCTATACGCAGTGTGCAGAAAACACATTAATAGTGCACTATAAACCTATTCATCAAAACAATATTAGCAATATAGGTTTTCATAAAGTAAAATAAAATAATGGACTGAAATACTCACCCATGTTTGAAAAAAGACATCTGTCTGGCTTGATGCAACTTAGAGGCACACAAGTGACAGACACATAAACAGCACTTTCCATTTAGTAAATCTGTCTGAATTCAAATATTTTAAGCAGTTTATAGCTACACTTTAGGGTCTGGGTTCCAGTCCTTATAAATGAATTAACATCTGGATATAAAAGTGATCTTTGCATAAATTCGATTTATTGATCAAGTTTGTACTAGTCCTCAGTTTACTCACTCCCAATAACTATTTTCTCAATGTAGTTACTCAGAAATCACTTTCTGTGGATTTTTTACATTTTCTGTAGATAGCCGAAGTTGTGCAGCAGAATGCAAGCTATACAACGCTTCCTCTACTCACTCAACACACAGGGACAATACTACATAATACGGTTCCTTCACTCTGCCCAGTCTTGCTTAACTGCTGCAAAACAAAATACCATTTCAGAACTTTTCAACACTGTATGTTTGATGGATGGACCGATGACACAGTGTGCGCGAGAGGGATACTTTCCACAAGAAATCACCTTGTTGGAAGATCTGCAAACTATGTTTGATGAATGGCTCTTTAGTGGTCCTGTAATACAGTGATGCTCTTGCCAATTAGCAATGGGAATGTCAATACTTGGCTATGCGCTGATATAACTCAGTAGAGAGTTGCAGGTAATAAGACACACATACAAAATGTTTCTGTACTTTAACTTTTCCTCTCTCCCATATTCGTGAGGACTCTCTTTCAATTAGGGCTGGATGATTTTATAACCATAATTTAAATCAAACAGCCATTATTTTTCAGTTAGATTTAAAATGTCTAATGTCAGAACTAACAGTAGATAGTTGAAAATAATGAAGGCGTACTTTTCACACTGTTTTTCACTAAATAAACCAGCCTGATCTCATGAAAATTTTGTGGTCATGGCAACATTTTTGCAAAACCAAATTACATGCTTCATGTTTCGCTGCAGCTTCGCAGTGAAATGTCCAGCGAGAGGCGCCAAAAGCAAGTGAAATAATCATAATCAGACAAGGTTTTTAAGGTGAATTTTAGATGGAGGTTTTAATGATTAAAAACGTACCTCGCTAACCTTAAACTTTTAGCCAATTGTGTCCTAAAAGCTAATAAGCACATTTTTTGTAGCGCCTCTAGTGTAAATTTCACCAGGAAACTGCTGTAAAATGTAGAACATGGCACAATAAACAGTTTGCTAAAATTTAAAAGACTAGGTTAAAATAAACACAAGGAAGAAGGTTTAATCATTTTCATTTATGCATCATATGTCAATAGATAGCAATAAACAGCAATATTTACCTACCTAAATATTTATTTAATAAATTACTGTAATATATCATTTCATTGAAATGGCAGTTTGAACTGATTCATGTAAATTAATCGGATCTACTCTAACAAGCTTAAATGAGAGACGCTAAGTCTAACTACATGCTCTTTAGAAAACGTCATGGCCAAATAAAAAGTGCATTAAAATCATTGCAATACTGATGATGCATAATTTTATAATGCTTGAAAAACATTGTGCATACATAGTGAATATTCTATATATCACCCAGTCCTGAATCCAGAAGGCTTCCTGTTACTTGTCAAATGAAACCTCCTTTCAGCACACTGTGACACTTGCTAACAAGAGTCCCATCCTCCAGTTGACAACTGTCAATTCCAGAGGTAATCCTAACCAGCCCTGACAGCTGCCCTGCTATTTATGTACAGACACATCATGCTGAGTGATTATTCATGCTTTTGAATGTGTGTTTGGGTACAGATCTAGGTGCTAAGCTTCCACATGTGTTTATGGACATGTGTGTGTTCTTCAACCATACTGACCACCATTCCAGTGGCCTAGTAACAAGTAGGGGGCAAAAGTATGAATGAACACTTTGTGGGTTGACAGAAGCTGGTAATGACATGCAAATAGAGGACTAAACCCACGAATGACCAAACAAACATTCTGGTTTCTCATTTGTTTGCCCTAGCCGTCAGTCCAGAGTGAGAGGCTAAACCCCCTCTTACGAAGGTCTGGTGAGAATTGGGGGTTCAGGAAGAATGCCTTTCTTGTTTCATGCTGTTTTTCTTTCATACCAGGACAAGTTTAGTAAAATCTGACAAGAAAATGCTTTCGGCTGCTACATAGCATTTGTAATGTCTAAGAAGAATTGACGTGCGGCATTGAAAAGTAGCAATTACTGCCTCTAACTGACATGTCAACAAACAAAATCAACTTTGTAAAACATTACTGATATCTGTGGCAGGTTTGAATAGATGTTGGGCAATTTTTGAAAATATGGTGTTTGTGGTCGTTTCTAAACATGGGCAATAGCATTCAGATTGACTTCACTTGAATTTTGGATTGAAAGACACAACCCAAGGTAAAAAAGTGTTGAAGAGGGGTTTTAAAGAAACAGAAAATGTCAACACTAGTGATCACTATGGCAACAAACACTGGACAACCTAACAGTTGTATCTTGTCATCAAAAGCAGCCAGATCGGTAATAAAAATTTTATTTTCTACAGCTGAGAGAAAGAAAAAAATTAAATTGAGATGATGTTCTTAGGTTCCTGATACTGATTCAGATGACTTTGATGTATCTGTGTCATAATAGCTAACTTAAACCATGGCTGAACAGTGTGAGAGTTAGATACAAGGGATGGGTATGGATGATGAACTGAGGTTCTTGAGAATTTTAGCCTGAGGAAGGGGACTAGGCCCAATAATCAAGCATACAACTACATATACACACACCTTCTAACTCATAAATGAGACCCAAGGACTCTATTCACTGACAATAATGTGCCTTTTCTATTTTAGCTCATGTTGATGTCAGGAATCTATTTCCTCTCAACACTTCTATGTCAAGCTCTTGAGCACAATTTAGCTTGCTGTGAATCTGAACCAGACATTACGATTCTTCCTAAACCATAATGTGGGGGGGGGAAATCAATCAATCAATCAATCAATCAGTCCATCCATCCATCCAACCATCTATCTATCTATCTACATGGCATACCGCTGCAGAAAAGAAGCATGATTTAGAGTTAAAAAAATACTTAAATATTTATCTTTTTTGCACCAAAAGCGATCGTGTCGCTTTAGAAGACATTAATTTAACAGTCGGTGTCCTATGTATGATGTTTATGCTGACTGACTGTGATTTTTGGAGCATCAAAAGAGAAATCACCATCCACTTGCATTTTAAGGACCTACTGAGCTAAGATATTTTTCTAAATTTGTTCAAATGTGTTCTGGTGAAGAAAGAAAGTCATACACCTGGCATGTCATCAGAGTGAGTAAATAATGAGTGAATTTTCATTTTTGGGTGAACTATCCCTTTAAAGGTATGGGCATGTGTGAGCTCCAGGTTCCGTGTAATATGCCCCAAGGGGGGCGCCAATAGCGAGTTGTAAAGTGAGTTGTTTTTAACTGTAAATGATATAAAACAGTGAAAAGGAGTGCATATTTAATAAACTGTAACACCAAACCTCAACCCTAAACCTAACAATCACTGGAGTAAAAAAGTAATCCTAAAAGGAAAATTTAACCTCCGATGCTCAATCGTCATTGATTATGCAATTGCAATTACTAACTGGTTTCAACGCAGGACAAGAACCCAGACCGCCCACACTGCTAACGCAGCCATCCCTGATATGGTCTCTTGCATTTAAGCCTGTTTCTTCAAACACACTTTGATTAACTACCTGTTAAACGTGGCAAAGCACTGTGTGCTGACAGCCAAAACAGATAAAAAACACATTTGTTTGGTCAGCAAAGACGTTTGCCATGATCGTTCAAAAGATGAGCTCTGTTTTTAATTGTATGCTGGTGGGAAAAGATCCGTTGTGTCTTAGAACTTAGAGTCTCGGGGGGTTCTGGTTGGCACTTTACTCTTGCAGTAAGAGTGTACACACACATATCCTCAGTCTCTGATCTGGCCTGCATTCAATTAGGCTTTGATGGCAATTTTGCTTGTTTTGAAAAGCAATCTCAAGCAGACTGAACGGCTAATAGAGAGCCGTAAAAGTTTCAGAGGATCGAAGCCGTCTGGTCATTTATTATGACCTCATTTTAACAGAGCCATCGCATCATCTCCTCATGTGTTGCTCACATGTATCCTCTTGACGTGTCCTGGCAATCAGACCATAAACACTTTTTGAAACCGTGCCACAATATTTTGGAAGAACAAAGAAAAGAGATAACTGGAAGGCATATGTATGAAAATCATTGTTAATTTGTTACATATGAATGAAAAGCTTCTAATTTGCATTCTTTCCTAATTTGATACTTTTTACTTTTAAATTGAATTGGATTTTTTCAGATTGTACAAATTTCAGATTTTCTTTAGTATTTGGTATGTCCCATTTTGCATTAATGGCAACATGTGTTCGAACTGGCATGATTTGTGCAAAACCCAATGAACCACGTTGCATGATTTGATGTTCCAAACATTTGCATAAAGGAGTGTAACAAAGTTCATAATGGGGTTGCAAGGAGGAAGCGGAAGATGGCGAATCCAACTCAAAAGGTATTTATTTTATAACACAAAATTGGATTTTCAGCACTTCACTCAATAATCATGCTTTTCAGAGCACATCGCTTAACACAGTCTTGGGGTGTGTGTGGTAGCTCTCTCTCTCCCTCACTGGCATCTGGCTCGCTCTTAAATCCATCTCCAACTCTGAAACTTGGAATGACAAACAGCTGTTAAAGACAATCATTGCCAGGTGATGATCCTTACCATTCTCATCTCCTGATCTCGCTCTTCATTCACAAGCCGGCGCTCAACCACGCCCCCACCACTACAAGGAGTTACTCTAAAATGGTCAACGTCACAAATTTGCTTACATTACATTTGTGGTGAACAATAGTACCAGATGACATTCCATGAGCCAGTTTATGGCAGAGCCCCTCTCTAAATTTCAAGGCAAAGAAAAGTTGCTCCATTATGATTGGATCATGGCAGGACCAACACAAAAAAATGTCAAGCACAGCCATTGGATAAGCTGCTCAGACAACTGACAGACACCCCTCACAAGGCAGGAAAGATCCTCCAACACATTGTAAAAGCCTTCTCTCTCAATGAGAGGTTTCTTAGCAACCTCTCAAGCCCTCCATCCTAAGGCCACAGGTGAGAAGGACCATACAATTCTTCAAGACCTTTTGAAGCAGCATTAAATTACCATGTGGAAAAAGCTGAAACAAAGAAGCCAAAAAGACAAATCTTTACACACATACTTTTATTCCTAACATGGACACCAACACCGGCTCCACCGCAGCCCGCCCCCGTGGCCCAGCTTCGGCGTGGAGCCCTCCGCAGGAAGCAGATGCCACCCGTCTTGTGGCCGGCTGCTAAGAACCCGAGGAAGGCTTCGAAGAGCCCCCGAGACGGGTGACCCAGGGGCGAGGAGACCCACTTATCTGGGGCTGGTTGACAGACAATTCCATCCCCCGGTGGAGGGCCGGGAGGAGAATCTTTTGTCGCCGCATGCCCAGGAGGCTGCGGCACCCACAAGCCTGACAAAAGATTGGATCCCTCATCTCCTGGGTCACATCTCCGGTGCGCATGGCCGTCGTCATGACCACCGTCCCATTTTGGCAGGTATGGTGCTCCAATGGCGGACCCCCTGCCCCTGTGCGCCCAGCTGTGGCACAAACACGCCCACACGGGATTGGTTCCAGTGGACTATAGGGATGAGATTCCTCCTCCCCCCTCCTCAGCCAATCTTATGGTGGGCAGCAGGAGCCAGGTAAGTGCTTCAAAGTCCCTGGACTCAGCACGGCCAGGGGGCTCGAGTCCCCTCAACGTGGCACCTCGAGCTCCACCCCGCCGCGAGGCCCCACCTGCCGGTACATCTGACATGATCATTCCCTTGGTCCCCCTCGCCCGGAGTTTGTGTGCATGGCTCGCGCTTTCCAACCCATCTCGATGGCTGACCCGGACCGTCCGACTTGGCTACGCGATTCAGTTCGCCAGGCGCCCGCCCAGATTCAGCGGTGTCCGCTTCACCTCGGTGAAGGGCGAGAACACCGCTACCTTGCATGTGGAAATCGCTACCCTTCTGTGCAAGGGCGCGATAGAGCCTGTCCCTCCAACCGAGATGAAGAAAGGGTTCTACAGCACTTACTTCATTGTACCGAAGAAAGGCGGTGAGTTGCGACCAATCCTGGACCTGCGAGTACTGAACCGGGTTTTGCACAGACTCCCGTCCAAGATGCTGATGCAAAAACGCACTCTAACGAGCGTCCGGCATCAAGATTGGTTTGCGGCGGTAGACCTGAAGGACGCATACTGCCACGTCTTGGTCTTACCTCGACACAGACCTTTCCTGCGGTTTGCGTTCGAAGGCCAGGCGTACCAGTACAAGGTCCTCCCCTTCAACCTGTCCTTGTACCCTCGCATCTTCACGAAGGTCGCAGAGGCAGCCCTTGCCCCGCTAAGGGAAGTGGGCGTCCGCATCCTCAACTATCTCGACGACTGGCTAATCCTAGCTCACTCTCGTGAGTTGCTGTGCGCACACAGGGACCACGTGCTCCAGGGCTTCGGGTCAACTGGGAAAAGAGCAAGCTCTCCCCAGTTCAGAGCATCTCTTTTCTCGGTTTGGAGTTGGACTCAGTCTCGATGACAGCGCGCCTCACGAACGAGCGCGCGCAGTCGGTGCTGAACTGTCTGAAGGCGTTCAGACGGAGGACAGTGGTTCCACTGAAACTTTTTCAGAGGCTCCTGGGGCATATGGCATCCTCAGAGGTGGTCACACCACTCAGGTTGATGCATATGAGACCGCTTCAGCACTGGCTTCAGACTCGAGTCCCGAGATGGGCCTGGCACCGCGGGACACATCGCATGGCCATCACGCCGATCTGTCGCCACCTCTTCAGTCCTTGGACCGACCTTGCATTTCTATGGGCAGGGGTTCCCCTAGAGCAGGTCTCCAGGTGCGTCGTGGTTGCAACATACGCCTCCAAGACAGGCTGGGCCACCGTATGCAACGGGCACACAGCTGCCGACTCCTGGACTGGCCCACGGCTGCGTTGGCACATCAACTGTTGTTGGCAGTACTGCTTGCCCTGTGGAGGTTCCGGCCGTTGATCCAGGGCAAGCACGTGTTGGTCCGGATGGACAACACAGCGACGGTAGCGTACATCAACTGTCAAGGTGGTCTACACTCCCACTGCATGTCACAACTTGCCTGCTGTCTCCTCCTCTGGAGTCAGCAGCGCATCAAGTTGCTTTTTGACACTCACATCCCGGTCGACCTCAACACCGCAGCTGATGTGCTGTCACGTCAGGTTACCCTCAGGGGAGAGTGGAGACTGGTGGTTCCAGCTGATTTGGAGTCGATTCTGTTGAGCACAGGTAGACCTGTTTGCTTCCTGGAAATCCTCCCACTGCCCGCTTTGGTATGCCCTGACCGAGGCACCCCTCAGTATAGATGCGCTGGCACACAGCTGGCCCCCTGGACTATGCAAATATGTGTTTCCCCCAGTGAGCCTACTTGCACAGACCCTATGCAAGGTCAGGGAGGACGAGGAGCAGGTCATCCTAGTAGCAACCTACTGGCCCACCCAGACGAGGTTCTCGGATCTCACGGTCCTCAAAACAGCCCCCCCCAGCTGTCCCCCTCCACCTTGAAGGTGTATGTAGCCGCTATTTCGGCTCATCACGATGCAGTAGATGGTAAGTACTTGGGGAAGCACAACTTGATCATCAGATTCCTGAGAGACGCTAGGAGGTTGAATCTCTCCAGACCGTGCCTCATCCCCTCGTGGGACCTCTCTGTAGTCCTTCGGGGTCTATATGGAGCTCCCTTGGAGTCCTTGGAATCAGCTGAACTTAAGGCACTCTCTTTAAAGACTGCCCTCCTGACTGCGTTCACTTCCATCAAAAGGGTAGGGGACCTGCAGGCGAATCGTGCCTGGAGTTTGGTCCGGGTTACTCACGTGATCCTGAGACCCCGACCGGGCTATGTGCCCAAGGTTCCCACGGCCCCTTTTAGGGATCAGGTGGTGAACCTGCAAGCGCTGCCCCAGGAGGAGGCAGACCCAGCATTGGTGTTGCTGTGTCCAGTGCAAGCTTTACGCATATATTTGGATCGCACGCAGAGCTTTAGAAGCTCCGAGCAGCTCTTTGTCTGCTTTGGTGGACAGCAGAAAGGAAGCGCTGTCTCCAAACAGAGGATCGCCCACTGGGTCATTGATGCCATCGCGATGGCATATCAGGCTCAGGACGTGCCAGATTTAATGACCACAGAGTGTCAGGACCTTGGTTTAATGTCTCATCCGAAAGACGCATTATTTACTTTATTTACCTATTCATTTATTTTATCTTTTAGCACATCAGTACCATTTTATAGGTTTTGTTAGTTATTCCTGTTTATCTTTTTGTAAATAAAATTAATTTTATTACAACTGTGTGTTCCTTGTGTTGATGATGCAGAAGAGCTCTAAAGGGTTAGGCTGAATTTTATGAATCCTTCAGATTAATCAGATGACCGACTCCCTGCAATTTATTTTACTGTTAAGGTGAAACTCCTTAGCTGGTGTCCAGAGGATGGAGGGAGGGGCCATCTGATACTAATAATCACACACACAAATACACCTTAAATGAAGTGTGATAAAAATCACCACATACTTTGGTGACTTGTATGAGGCCCAGTTCATTTCAGTTGATGCCAGGGTAATTTTCACTACATATTAATGATCTAGAAATAGTGCAGAATCTTAAATATTTCTTCTTCATTTTACATCATACCTTTTCTTTATTTTAGATTTGCCAAAATTATAAAACTTTTATAACTTGTTTATTTCCATGTTTCTACATTTTCTTACTTTTGGACTCCACTGTATACATTTGGACTGACTAGTGTGAAGGCTACACAGTAAATTATAGAATAGGAAGAGAAAGTAGAGTAAATTACACAAGTGGGTATGCTTAGTTCCTTTGGTTAGAGATGTTGTCATTCGAACCTCGTACCAGAAACATAGTCCTTGAAGAACTGCAGACATGCTTCAATTCTCTTCAATTGGTCTGCTTATTGTCAGAGTACTGCTTAAGATCTACAGAAGAATAGAGCTTTTTCTTCTCCCATCCTAACTGAGCATCACCACAGATCCAGATGTGTGCTGCTGGACTTGTTCAGTTCTTACATAAACATCTGAAATGTCTCTCACACTGCACAGAATTGCTCCATGGCTTTGCTTCTTTGTGTGAGAGAGCGACAGCAATGTTACTCTAGCGTGTCTTGATTTTTATTCTCATATTTATGATGCACATGATCTGTTTAGTCACTAAAGAATTTAAACAATGTCTATAGCTTTCAGCTGATGGATTTGCAATGTAACGCTTCCCAAACTGAAGTCATTTTACAAAGGATGCACATTACATTATTTGTTGTGACCACTTCGATTATCAGCCAACATAAGTGATTTTTCTTATTTTATTTTTTATTAGTGTCCATTTTTATCCAATATTGGATATTCATCTGTCAAAGCTGAATATTTAACTGTGGACTCTCATTTCTGAATGTTCAAAAGGAGTTAAAACTTTGCCCTTTTAGAGCACCTCACATTGAAAAGTGCCTTTAAAAGTCAATATGAAACAACGTTTGCAATCCATTTTACTTCCAAATGTAACAGAGTATTTCCAAGTGAAACAGATTATTCAACAAAGAAAAGAAATTGGACAGGACTTGGTTTTATACTTTGCTAATTACTAATTATGCTATTACTAATTATGCTATTACTAAATCTGCTTTTTTATTTGCCCATCTAAGGTGTTAGCCAAAGTGCTAATTTTTACGGTGTTACAAACCGTATTCATATCCATATTGTGTCATGCAGGGTTACAAATGTACATAGCTGTAGTACCTAACCAGTGTCTCAAAAATCTCAGTTTTATTATGATGAGAAATTGCTTTTTCAAAAAAAAACTTTTTTTAAACTGTACGGTAAAGTATCTGCTATGCTGTATATAAGAAAATTGTGATGTCTAAATTCACTTTAAGCATATACAGCTTTTCATTTTAGTTTTTAGTGTTTTTGGTATTTAGTGTACAATGGTATTTTAAATTGTAAATACAGATTTATTATATTGGCTATCATCCATGATAAATAATTATCTTCTTAACAGCATCGGCATTTCCTAACATTTTATGACTTAATTTGGATGAACATTTTCTCTCTCTCTCTTAAATCATCAGCTCTTGATTTGGCTGTCTGACAGCTTGGTCCGGTGACTGTTTAGACTAAATAAAAAAAAATAAAAAACTCTTGCAAATGGTTTGGGGTTGACTAATGAATAAATAATAATGATCTTTTAGAAATCTAAACATAACATGGATTCTGTTTCTGTTGCTCTTCTCTTTAGTAATTCAAATCACTGCTTTCTAGCCTTTTCATGAGTAGGGTCTAAATTCCTCTGCAGTGCCCCCTGGAGTGAGTTATTTTTGCATATGACACTGCACAGATGTGAACAAATGGGTTATGTCTGCTGTACTGTTTTTGTTTTATTTAATTTTTTATAGCTGTATAAAACAATTAAATGAACAAATTATATCAGCAGTCCGGTTTGCCTATGCACTGTATGACATCTCAGACATTGTGTATATGTGTGTGTGTGTGTGTGTGTTTGTACAGGTTTGGGTGGTTTACGAGGTATTATGCTATAAATGTGGTTTATGAGGACATTTCTAGTGTCCCCATAATTTAAATAGCTTAAAAAAACATACTAAACGATGTTTTATTGAAAATGTTAAAAAGCAAAAAGTTTTTTGTGAGGGTTAGGTTTAGGGCTAGGGTTAGGGGATAGAATCTATAGTTTGTACAGTATACAAATCATTATGTCTATGGAGAGTCCTCATCATGATAGCTGCACTAACATGTGTGTGTGTGTGTGTGTGTGTGTGTGTGTGTGTGTGTGTGTGTGTGTGTGACAAGCGCTAATGTAAACAGACTTGGCTGCGTGCATCGGATAATCGCGCTTGATCAGCATGTTTTCACTGTGAGTATATGAGTTTTAAACTGTTCATGGTGCTTTGGCTGTTTGTGTCAGAAAACAAACGTATTATATGCCTGAAAAGACTGTTTGAGTTGCTGTTTGTGTGAATGAAAACCGCATCTGCATCTAATTATCAGATGTGGCTGCGTGCATGGGAAGATCGCATTTAGATTTGATGGCTGTGCAAATACAAGCTATGAACTGTTTTCATGGTACTTTGGTGACAATTTGGATGTTTGTTACATAAAATAAACATATTATGTGTTTGAAAAGACTCATTGAGTAGCTGTTTGTTTGACGAATGACAACTGCTACTAATGTAAACAAATGGCAGCACGCATCAGAAGATCGCGTTTGATGTATAGACTGTGCGTATAAGAGCTGTAAACTTTTTATCGTGGTACTTTGGTGATGAGTTGGATGTATGTATATAAAATAATGTAATATGTGGTTTAAAAGACTGTATGAGTAAATATTTGAGCAAATATAAATAACAGACGCTTGACCAGTGCAGTCTATGTTGGCGTGAAAGCCAATTTGAATCTGGCAGCTTGTAACGTAACTGGCTGTTGCAGAAACACATATGTGTGACACTGCTCTGCGGGGCCCAGTTATTAGCCGTCACATATGTATGACGGTACGCATGAAAGGGTTAGTGAGTCTCTGTTAAAAGCCTTAACAAACAGCATCAACACTTACAGTCACACAATGTTATTAGCAATGGTAATAGGTAACATTAGTCATAGTGGCTTGTGTAGAGGAAGTTAAGCTTTGGGTGTAAACCTAAAGGATCCAGGCGCATGTCTGCATCTCAAAGGTGTGTCTCTGAAGTGGACAAACACATGGACATGAGCAGGGGGTTCCGCTGGCAAGAAAAACTCCAACGTCATTATCAATAACATACCACATCCATCTCTTCTCAACAGCTGCCAGGAGGCTCTTTCTCTTGTGTGTGATTGTAAGTCAGTGATAAATAACACTGGTTGTATCATTGAACCCAGTGCAAGAAAATTTACTCAACAGCTATTTCCTTGTACCCCTCTATTTGAATGACAAGAAACTTATGAGATTCTGAAAAAACACAAACGACCCTGTGGCCTTTATTCATCTGTACATCTGAGTAGAGGAAACCTTTGGAGAAAGCTGGGATCTGATGGACTACAGTGAATTCATATTAACAATCCAAACTCACAGAAATTGCACACTGAGAAGAACCGTTCACTGTTGATCTGAAACAGATCAATATTTAAGTCCTTTTTTAGTATAAATATCGACCAGTAGGTGGCGATATGCAAGAATAATGGGAATCGCCAAAAATCCAAAGAAGAGTGTGCAAGTGAAAGTGAAAGCGAAGATTTAAAGTAGAAGAGGACTTAAATATTGATCTGTTTCTTACCCACACCTATCATATCGCTTCTGAAGACATTTAACCTCTGGAGTCATATGAATTACTTTTATGCTGCCTTTTTATGCTTTTTGGAGCTTCAAAATTTTGCCACCCATTCACTTGCATTGTATGGACCTACAGAGCTGAGATATTCTTCTAAAAATCTTTCTTTGTGTTCTACAGAAGAAAGAAAGACATACACATCTGGGATGACCGGAGGATAAGTAATTCCTTTAAGCAGAATGTTAGCCTTAATCACCATTCACTTTTGTTTTATGGAGAAAAGATGAAAAAGTGAAAAAGGGTGAGTAAATTATGATAACATTTTATCATAATACCAGAGTTAGAAATGTAGGCTACTTTTTCATTAAGGGGTAATATTTCCCTCTGGAATTGATTTTCAGGTGCTTTTTTTAATTTTATGATAACCATATAAAACAAACATCCAATTATGTTGGCAGAAATTCTCAATCTGAACACTTTCATATAACTACTTCATCTACCCTTCAACAACACTTCTCTGAGAGAGTGTATACAAATATTTGACAACTACAGGACACTACGGTGACTGGAGAGCCATTAAACTAGGGCTGGGTATTGATACAGATTTCCCGATTCAATTTGAGTCCGATTCACAAGCTCTCGATTCGATTCAATATCTATTCATATGGGTTTATTTCAGTTATATGTCCCTTTTGCTTACATATAAAAGGAATTATTTCCGAGTTAATGCTGTTAATTATACAGGGGACCTTTTAACTAGGTACATAAGGAAAATATAAATTTTACTAATTATATTTTATTACTTTTTCATAATTTTGGTCACATTCTGGCTTTTTAAAAATGAACAAATAAATGTATTCAATCAATAAATAAGATATTTTATTTCATATATTATTTTTGTTACATATTTATTGGTAAATTGCATAATTTGTATGGTTTACAAGTATTTACATTGATTTGTTAAACGTGCTAAAACCGGTACTGTCTCTTTAACAAAAAAAACGGCATTTCTGTAAATAGCGCATTTTAACAAGAGAGGACCCGAATGGCTTTACCTCATCTGTGCGATGCATGGTTAGAATTAAATGCTTTTTTGTAGTTGTTTTTGATCAACAGAAAAGGTATTAAAAGAGACCATATTCAATGACAAATGGGTTGCGTGGATCTTGTCCTTGAACACACATTACACAGAACAACTTTTACTTTCAACGCGCTGTGAAAGGATCTCGCTTCACGACTAAACTACACAATTACTGGTGAGTAAAATGTAAACATTTACCAGCCAGTTGCCAAATATATTCATTTTAGTCACACAGTGTGAAATTTGGTTGCAAATATGAGTGATTTCCTTTCATTATATTAGAGGGTTGTGCATTGAGTGAAAGATCGATCTTGGGATTTAAGAATCGATATCGAGATCGTTCAAACGAAGATCACGAAGCATCGGAAAAACTATATTTTTACCCACCCCTAAATTAAACCCATCACTAGACAGGCCTAGAATAGATTTAATTTAATTTCAAATGTTATACAACAGATAAAAAACAGAGTATTTTTTGCCATGGCATTTTAAACATCCTTGGCCATTTGTCACTTTCAGTAGCATTTTTTTATGTTAATATTTGACCCTACTCTGTACCCTATCAGACAGATGGGTCTGATCTATATACGTTAAGATCATTTAGAAGATCACACACAAGGTGATGAAGGCCAGTGATAAGTATCACTATTCCTACCCTCCTTCAACCCCCCTCTCTGATCTATAAATCGCCACCACCTGCATTCATCACGCTTGCTTTTGACAGACATCTGGCTCCACCTCCAGCCTGCCTACAAATCAGCCAATCAAAAACTCCTTTTGTCCCCCTTTGAGCTCCAAGACCGGCATCCACTGGAGGGGCCCCACGTAAGCAGGGCAGAATGAAGACAATGCAGTCCAAGAAGAGAGTGAAAGAGATTCATTTATTTTCGCAAGTTGTTGTACAATGTGATAAATGTGTACAAAGTATTCCAATACTTTTCTTACAATGCTAATTTGAAATTCTAATGCCAAGAATCAATATTTTTAGATACACTTTTTACATTAATATTAAGGGGGAAAAGAAATTGACTTTTGAACTTAAAAAAAAAAAGCACATGAGAATACAATACACACTGTGCCGTTCAACAAACACTCAATTCTATTAGAATTCTAAAAAGACAAACTCAGATTGAAGTCTTGTTTTATTTCCGATCTCCAAGTTTTCTGACACTGACACGCCAATGCTTCATGCTACTTCTATGGCTCTACAAATAAGTAAAGGCTGAAGTTTAGCTCTTGATGTTCAAAGCAAAAAAAGTCCAATGAACATGAATGTTAAATGAAACAAACAACACACACAATGTAAAGAATTGCAATATTTTCACATCAAGACCCAGATATAGATATATTGCCAGTTCCCTGCGTATTATCACCCATACAGTATATAAATAACATTCTGCCACCAGCGAAACTTTCTCTGTTGTCTCCCATGTTTCTTTTCTTGTTACACGCTCGTACTCACAACAAGAACCTCCATTCATGTGCTCCATTTGTTTCAAATCAGTGGAACCCAAAGGCACCGGGAGACAATACCGTTTGGTCTGTCCTCAGAGGAGTCTGGGCAAAGGGTATGCAGAAAACCCAGACAGCACAAACAGAAATGCTAAATCTGCCTTATTCCTGACAATACAGCAGGCATTTTCCTCCAATTGTTGGAGGACTGTTTATAGCTAAATAGGCCTATGCCTTCAGCTGGGACGTACAGCGACAACTAGAGGTGGAGACGAGGAAAAGAGTATGGTTAGTCGGTTTATGCATCACAGTGGACAATTTTAATGTTCAAAATGTTGCTCTTTTATAGTTCAGCAGACTTTTTTGAGTTGAATTGAGTTGGGTATGTTGAATTTAACCATATAAGTATTTAAATTATTATTTTTGTAAATTAATACTTTGGAACAACGGCGTAGCCAGGAAATTACTTTTAGGTGGACCTCAATAAAAATGGATGGGCCAAGTTTTTGCCCAGCTTTTATTTTTTACCAAATTTCCATTAAAAACAGAGAAGAGATGCATTCAAACAGTTCTTCACACTTTCAGAAATCAGAATTTATGTATTTATCAACTATTAAATATATATATTGAAGTCAAAGAATAGCTCTGATATTCTGGGTGGGCCTGGGTCTAATTTGGGTGACCAGGCCCACCCTGGCCCACCCTTGGCTACGCCACTGCTTTGGAAGTGCTTTGGTATCTTAGTAAATCTGAGCACACAGTTTGTGACAGGGTTGAAACCTCATCCGAAACTCTAGAGGAGAACTAGTCTTCCATTTCAGGACATGCCCAAAATAAGTTTTTGACAGAATTAGCTAACATCTGTGGACATTTTTCAGAAATTTTATCCATAGAGAATAGTTAGATATTAAAAATTGTAAGCAGTGTTTTATGTTCTCTGTATTCAAGCCTATTATAGTTAAATGGTCTTTAAAGTTCAATCTGAAGCACTCATGTAGGGAAAGATAGCCCAATCAAGAGAGGTATGCACTTTGTATGCAAAACTTCATCTAATAAAATCAAATAAAGACTTAAATGCAATACACAGATGACACAAAGATATTTGTGTAAAAAAAAAAAACAACTCTCAGTAAACAGTACTTATATGTTTATTTTACCCAGTCGTGCTTCCTGCACTTTTTCTCACCTCTGTCCCAAGTGTCTTGGCCTCAACACACGTCTACAGTTGCATTTAGCCTCTCTGTTTCAACACGGGCTTCCCTCTCTCAGCACGCCAGTGTTCATAGCCAAACTAAATGTCTCCAAGCCTCACAGAGCTTTATTCTTGAAGATGGCCAGCGGAATTTACAACGTGAGCTGAAGGCTGACCTGCAGGATGTGAGGAGATACAGGGAGATTTGGCAGGGGGAACCAGTAGAACGCAAATGCCACATGTCTGGCGTGATTTACTGAGGTGGGATACAGACTGTGACTATATGAGAAGCCCATGTTACATGAGACAGGATACATTTTAACTCCAATTTAACAGAGAAGCAAAGACAATATATCAACATTACTGTGTATGTTGGAGAAAAGTAACTTTTTGACCGCTTAATCACCAAACTGATCTTACAGTGAAATCGCAAACAGTAATTTGACTTTTCTTTTGCTGAAATCAATCTGTGCTTGCCGAAATTTCCAGGTGTAATGTCCATGAAGGGGCGCCAAATATGAGTTGTTTTCAGCTTTACAGGCAGTAATACAGAGAATACAAATGCATATTTTACATGTTGTAATCTCTACAACTGGAGCACACAATGAGGTTTGGAGTCATGTGTTTTATGTAGTTTTGACCATCGTGGTAAGGATGTATGATTTCCAAAATGTGGATAGAATCACGGAATGCAGTCATAAAAAAAAATTACTGTAAAATGTGGAATTCGACAAATTTGGAATGAACTGAATGTAGGGCTGCTCAATTAATCAAATTCAAATCGCAATATAGCCAACTGTGATTATTAGACCGCAAAAGTGTGCGATTTATGTAAATATATAGTCTGCATGTGCTGCATGCTTCCATGTAAACTCCTCTGATGGTGCTCTGAAAGCTTTCAGCATTTTGTAATGGCAAGATTACGAACAACGGTCTTAAAATATACAAAGGAACTCAAAGGTCGTCACTCCGTTTTCCACCAAAAAAAATTTGCTATTTACTTGGACATGTGGACATTGAGGAAATTATGACATTAGTATATTACTACTGTATAATAAAATGAAACATTTATTATAATAACAATACCAACAATAGTCATTATTCACATTATTTATTATTAACATTATTATTATTTTTATTATTTTTATTATTATTATTATTATTATTATGTTTAAGCAATATTATTGCATTATTATTATGTTTAAGCCGTGCCTATTACTGAATAAGCACGGTTGTGATTCGGCCTTAGCAGCATTTGTTCCACAGGTAATAAAAAAAAAAAATCAATTCCATGTTTTTTTTTTTACATTGCTGTGAAGTTCTGTATTGAAGCATTTTAACTGATAAAAATAAAGCAATTTAATGTTGAACATTGTTACTTTTTCATTTGATTTTAATAATAAAATTTATATCAACTATATGGAGTCCAGAAAATGTAAAACAGAAAACACAGATTTTGGGAAAAAATAAACAAACATTTTGCAAAAATAAATAAATAAATAACATAGATTGCATAGGGTCCTACTCTAGAGTCGAGCAGAAAATCGATATTTTAAAGTACTGCAATATTTTACTTCATGATACTGAATACATTTTTTTGTTATTTTTTCTTTTTTACATACATTTTTTTGGGGGGATGTGATGAGGAGGAGGGCGTGATCGGGCCGTGATGGAGCACGGCCGGCACTGAATCAGCTGATCAGCGGGAGAGCGAGATAAGGGGCAGCTGGAGACGCCGGTTCGAGAGAGAGAGACGCACGTGGCTGCATTGCATGTGTGTCTGTTTATGTTTGTTTTAAGTCCGTTTATATCATTAAAATTTATGTTGACTGTTCAGCCAGTTCCCTCCTCCTCCTTGCCCATCTTTTACCTGTTACAGGGGAAAAAAGAGATTAAGCACTACTAAAAGCAAGTGTGAGAAGACAAAAATTAGTAAAAGATCAAAATACAGTATATCGCAGTGAGTTGCAATACATAAAGAATCACAATATCATCGTATTGTGACCCAATTCTGATTTCCCTTCTGATTTCCACCCCTTGTGTACGCAGCTCAATAGGATGAACACTGCGTGAGTGCGTGGCTAAAGCATGTTCGGTATTATGAGTTCGTAGTTTACATAAGAAGATCATTTTCATTAGGCAAATGTCAGCCACCTTAATCCTTAAACCCAGCCTCCCAAGCAGCATAAAAAAAGGATATTCTTGGCTTAAGTACCTGTAGCGATGCAAAAGTCATTTAAACAGAACAAGCCTCAAACCAACACCGAGTTAGGTTGTTCTAAATCCTCCTAATACAGGTTCACACATAATATCATTATAAGCCATGCATGTGACACATATGGCACATTCCCAATATTCAGGCGTTAGAGACTGATGTCTGCTCAAGATACAAATGCACTTAAGCCATAGTTGAAATGAAAATATTAAATCTAACATTATTAACACACCATTAATCTAAAGAAACAAATACACTATCTGTACTGTATCTTACCAAAACAATGAGAAGAGAAGGTATAGCATGAAAAATTATAGCCAGATAACATGTCAGTAAGTTTTACTTATCAGTAATCAATAAGTGTTTTATATAAGTTGAATAATGGTAATTCAATATGGGTTTTCAGAAATAGTAGGATGGCCGATGGCCGATATACAAATTGAGACATACACAAAATTGCTGAAATTAAATGAACACTTATCTCACACAATACTTGCTCAAAATGTTCTCAAAAAAGAAATTGTTTGTTCCACATTATCCACAACAAGGCTATCAGTAGACATTTGAACTGACCAAAGGGGGAGATAACACTTTCGATGAGCAGTCATGGATATTAGCTGATCCTGGTCATCTTAAAATGGCCAAATACTGTATATCAATATCTAACACTAATGCAGAAGTACAGCTTTACTACAATTATTCAGTACTGACAATTCTATTTGTCAGGGGTAAGAATGACAAGTGTGCGGATCCATATGCATACACAAACAAACACAAACATGCCCTAACACAATTACATTAAAAAGTCTACGGTGTTTCAATAGAAATAAAGTAATTTGTGTCGTTTCTGTTTTTCGAGTGAAAACATGTTTGTATGGTAATGACAGACAAATGACAAGGAACCACTGTTATCTCTCACTCAAGCACATGCACATACACAAATATATGTGGCCACACACACACAAGCACATGAACGTGTGCACACACAAATACACACACAGACAGTGTAGCAGACGTTTGCATCTGGGTTGTGTTTGATAGGATCTGGTTAGTCTTTCCGTTCTGTTTTCTTAGTTCAGCGTTACCTGCGATCTGATGACATGGTCAACATGCCAGGACTGTGAGTAATGAGTTCTCTCTCACACACTTTCTCTCTCATTCACTTACTCCCTTCCCTCCAATCCCCCTCTGTGCTCCCCAACTCCACTCTGCTATCAAATGCTCCAATCATCTGCTAAATATTGTCATTTTTTTCATGCATTGCTTCCAGATGCAACAATAGTCATTTCATTGCTTCTCTCTACACTGCTCTGAGTTTCTTCCTATCCAAAGAGTTAAAAGCTTCTATTTTGGATGGGTTGTATCTCCTGTGGTCTGCCGGATGAGCTGGGGATTGTGTGGACAGTTGTAAGGCATGCTGTGATATCAAAGAGTGGATGGCTAGAAATTTACTTCAACTCAATTCCGATAAAACAGAGTACTAATTATTGGAACAAAAACCTCAAAAAACAAGATGATAAAATATAATTTGACTCTTGATGGATATACTGTAACGTCAATTTCTACAGCAAAAAATTCAGGTGTTATATTTGATAGCAATCTAAACTTTGAGAAACAAATTTCCAATATTTGTAGAACTGCATTCTTCCACCTCAGAAATAATGCCAAGTTACGACACATACTATCTGTTTCTGATGCTGAAAAACTTATTCATGCGTTCATGACCTCAAGACTAGATTATTGTAATGCATTACTTGGTGGATGTCCTGCATTTAATAAATAAACCTCAGTTGGCTCAAAATGCAACAGTGAGAGTGCTAACTAGAACCAAGAAATACGATCATATCAGCCCCATTTTATCAGCTTTACATTGGCTACCTGTTATGTTTCGTATAATTTTACAGTTCTGTTAATTACTTACAAAGCTTTGAATGGTCTAGCTCCAAAGTACTTAAGTGACCTTCTGTCATGCTATAATCCATCGCACTCATTACAATCGAAAAACTCCGGCCTGTTAACAATAACGAAAATATCAAAATCCACAAAAGGAGTGATATCATTTTCATATTTGGCACCTAAACTATGGAACAATCTTCCTAGCAGTGTTTGGAACTCAGACACACTCTCTCAGTTTAAGTCTAGACTAGGCATTCACCTAATTTATCCCTCAATTCATAGCTATGCTGCTTTAGTTAGGTCAGCCGAAACCGAAAACACTTCTCTTATTCTTCAACCCTACTTTAAATTGAAAGGCATCTATGCTAATTTTATTCTATTTATTTTTTTGTCTAAACCTTGGGATTATATCCTGCCAGATCCACCTCTGGTCCTGCCTGATATCCGATTCCCACTGTGTCACTGAGTGATGATGACCAACTGCAGCATGTGCCAGCCAGACTTCACTTCAGTCTACTAAAACAGACTTCACAGAGGATGAATTGATGCAAACTCAAAGACATAGGATTCTTCATGAGCCACTGCCTGAAGCATGGGCTCAGGATGAAGTTCACCAAAGTTACCTGCCAAAAGCTTCCAGCCACACTGCGATCATCCTCGCTGAATGATACCTATATCAACTTGGTCAAAGGAGGGACAACACTCTCTTAAACTACATAGAAAATGAATTAGCCACTAACAAAAGCCTTCATCGGCCAAAATCAAAGGACCATGTACGTGTATTTCCTCAGTTAATTCGGGATGACTTCAAGGACTTTAACACTAAAATTTATAGTTAATATAAAATAATTTTGTTTAATCATTGACCCACAACACTTACTTAGTTTACTAATTTTAACTACTAATAGTTCGAAACATAAATAAATAATATTGGCATTATATTAATTAATTTTCTGTTATAGCATAATTTCATGTACAGCTGTTTTGAAACAATGCCTGTTGTGAAAATCACTATACAAATAAATTTGACTTGACTTGACTGTGGACTATGTGTGTGTCAAGTGTGTTAAGTATGGGTGCAGTCTGCCCTATCTCTAACACCTCTACAGTGACGGGGTCTAACCGCTAATCAAGAGAAGAGATGGAGGCAGATAAGTGGTCCTGACATTGTGTCCACTGTGTTACTATGTCCATTTCCATGACATATTTTATGTCTGCTGAGTTCAGAAGAAACCTCAAACAAATGGGGACCAATATGTGTTATTTCTCTGCTAAGACACCTGTGTGAACTTGTGGGGAACTGACTTCATACATAGTTAAGTTGGTTAAAAGTAATTGCAAAGATGACTAAGAAGATTAACGTTAGGTCTGAGAAAAGGTCTAGCATCATTTGTTTGCAGTTGACAGTTGCTTTGCTATTTTATTATGCAATGAAATTCAGACATTTTCAAGTATGACTCAAGTGTCCAAAAGTGTGCAAATAGTTTTTGGGGCCACTGCGAGAAAATTTCTGAATTAAATGTCACTGCACAGATGGACAACACCTGTGTACCTGTTAAAATTCATGCTCAGTTTACTTTTAGCTGGAAAGCAGGCTGATCTATCTATGCTTTTGTGGCGTGATTTACAAACTGACACTCTGTTTGTGAGTGATTTCTGTTAATTTCACAGATGGGGAAAAGGGGAAAGCAAAGAGGAGAAAAAAATCCTCCCATCTGCTAAAAACGACACTTAAGGGTCTGCCTGGCTGAAGCAGAAATACAGATGGTGTTTCCACAATGTATAAAGCATGAAGCCAACCTGCAGAGAACTTATATGCTTTAAAAACATGTAAATCAGCCATTTTTGACAGTTAAGGTATGCAAAGAGATAGGCAGGTGTCAGTAAAGGCCTACTGTAAAAACTAGGGATGGGCATTTTGGTTATCTACTCAAGTATTCGGCATATAAATCAACCAAGTATTCGGGGTGATTCTATCTGCACTATTTTGTAGTTGTTGGTCTTTATTCATATGCATCAGATGGATGTCTTCGGCTATTATATTGCGTCTCACTGTTTTTTTAAGATACCATGTCAAATTATAGATAAGATTTAGATACGATTAAATTGATAAGATTTTTAAAAAAACGTTGCACTCTGTCCTGTGTGTGTGCCCTCTAATCCTTAGACCAAAAGTCACTGTGTTGACAGATTGCTGCCTGACAAATCGAATCAAACAGTACATAAAAAATAACACCAAAACCAATCACAAAAATAAGATCCTTTATGTCCCGTTTATGCATAGTTGTTCCTTGGTTTTGATTGGTGTGAAAACTGTGATGCTAATATTGTGTTTTCATGATTGATCATCTCTGTCATGTAATTGTGCCCTTCCTTAAAAATATGCCAGGATTTTGTGTTACCTTGTCTGCTTCAACTCTAGATTCTTTTGAGGTCCTTTTTCCCATGCGGTTTCAGACACCCCACTGTCTCTGGGGGTCTTTGGCCTCATGTCCCACCAAACACAGTTGATACTACTGAGGACTGAACCCTTTGATGAACACCCTCCCCTTATCTGTCTACAGATTCAACACAGTCCACATGCTTCTCTGTTTTACACTTCCCCCTTCAATCAGACCAATCATAATGCCAATCAAGCAGTTTGGCTAGTTCAGAGTGACTCTCATGGCAGCGAAAGGAAACACAGGGTGCCTCTTTTCAAAACCTGCAACAGGCTGGTCAAGGGTGGGAAGGCCAGCCCCATCCTTACCCCCAGATATTGAAAAGACAAACCCCCTGTTTCATTCATACTTACTTTCTATAATTTCATAGAAACTGAGTTCCTTCATGTCTTGCTCCTCAGGTATCGTAGCGTAATCAAGTACTCATAAGTGACAGCACTGATCGATCATGATACACTAAATAAAAAAATAAATAATAATAAAATTATGTGACCACTATCAAAACATGTCACACTGAATTAAATTCAGTAACACCTATACACAATCGTGCCAACAAGGGCCTTATATTTAATGTTAAAAAAGTATTTTGAAAATCATAATTTTCAGCAATTCCTTCCAATTCATCGGACAGCAATTTGGTCAACACTGTTGTTCACAGTTCACAGCAGTGCTCAACACATGGAGAGGATTAGAAGGCAATCACACAGGAGGCCTATATGTTTTTTCTTTTCAAACAGCTAGGTGGAATGCAACTAAATTGATGCAATGGAGTCAAGTTTTGTTTTGGGTTTATTTTTATTTATTTATTTATTATTATTATTATTATTATTATTATTATTATTATTATTATTAATATTATTATTATTTATTTGGTTTTTAAATGAACTAATTCTAATTCAACACAGCATAGTTCATGGCGCTAGATGCTGAAAAGCCGTGAGACCCAATGCAACGGCCAAAAACGTGTTCTGTACGCAAAACTAACCTCCACCAAGTTCTCAAGTACTAACTCAAGTAGACAAAATTACCAAAATGCCCATCCCTAATTTTTCCTTCACTGTATAAAAATAATTTTAAAAAGTGTATCTTTATGTCTTGTTTTACAGTCAAAACATTCTTGAAACAAGCTTAATTTACTTGAGAAGCAAAGATATTTTGTCTTGTTTCAGAGAAATTAGTTTGGTGTAGGTTTCATTGGACTGCAGCAATTTATAATTTCTATTACCTTTCTAATGTCTGGTCATTAATAAAAAATCTTCAGCTCCTCCCCTTCCTCTCTCTCCTGTAGTTGTTCCCCATCACTCCGCTCTTTCCCTAGTACCCACTCTACTTTCTTCGGAAGCGCCCCCCTCCAGTCTTTTGTGCCCTTTTTTTCACCCTCTCTGCAAGGCTTTACTCAAGCAATGCAGCTGCCTTCAAAGTTCTTTAAATTTTCCTGTTGCTTTCCTTGAAAACACAGCAGTGGTGGAATAATTGAATGCCACGGCTGAAGCCAGGGAATTCAGAGCAGTGCAGTTAGTATAGCCCTCTTTTTAACATGTCAATCTGGTACCAAGAGAATGTGGCATCATTTTAAATAGTTGTACAGTGAGGTGTGAAGAATATCGACCACATCCTCTGAGGAAATTTTGGGTTTTGGGTTAAAGAAATAGTTCAAATTAAAATGTAATTAAAATTGTGTAATTGTTTCCTCACCCTCGTTTTATTCCAATCCTTTATTATTTTCTTCTGTGAAATACAAAAGGGGATGTTAGGCAGAAAGTCAGAGCTGCTCGTTTCCATACAAGACTTGTACAAGTACTGCTGTTACGGTACTTTCATGGTGCTTCTTTTTTTCTTTTTTGGAGATCAGCAGTATAAATCACCATCCACTTTCATTATATGGAAAAAAGCAGCTCAGACATTCTGTCAAAACTATCTTTTGTTTTAGACAATACAAACAGAGTATGATGACAAAATGTAAATTTTTTTGGCCGGTAAACTATTCCTTTAAAGGGGTCATGGCATGCCTTTTTTATTATTTGAATATGAAATAATATCTTAAAATATTAGTACATTTTCTTAAACTTTAGTAAAGCACAAAAAACAGTCATATGAAAATCATGATCAAAATGGTGCTGCTGGTGAAATGTGAAAATCTTGCCACTGCAGGCTGCAGGCAAAACAGAAAGTCCCAGAGAGAGACAAAGAAGGTAAGTGGAAAAGCTGTCTGAGCCCGAGGGAGACAAACAGACAAAGAATAAGAAAGAAACAGAGGGAGAGAGAAAGATGCAAGCTGATCAGCCAATCAGATTGTAGCATATTTTGGAGCTCATTTTATATAGTGTAGCCATTCACTTACAACCACTTATGTAACAAACACAGATGAATCAAGATTATTGCTATCCCAGGATCACAGCATTTGCATTTAATGTTTAACATCAGTATTTCGTTGTATATATGTGATCTCTACTTCTTCCCTTTAAAAAAAAAAAACTATGCATGGAGATTAAAAGTTGGAGACAACTTATCAGAGCCCATTTGTCATATTGCATTAGTTATGCTTTGCTTTGCTTATAAAATCAAAGCTTTGAGCTTAACAAATGCTCTGGATATTAAAAAACCACAAGATAATACTTTTTTCTCTTCAGCTACATTTTTCTTCTCCACACATTTGCAGCAAGCTCCGTCAAACTGATAGTGGAGAGTTCGAGACTTTGCAAAGCTTTTCTTTGCTTTCTCCAAGGTGAACATTCAAGGCTCAACAGAGCAGTGAAATGTGTTTCACATAGATTATTTTTGGCCTGGCTTCTTCAAGAAGAGGTGAAAATGGCTTTACCTTCTGAGAAATATCTCTTCACTGGCTGTGCTTGCCAGATTTTCAGCCTTGTTATCTTAGTCTCCATTTCTGTGTTCCTACCTCCTGTTAGCTTTGGAATATTCTTCAATAAAGGTGTGAATCTAAACTGAAAAACAGCATTAACTCTGCTGAGAAATGCAGTGCAGTTCTGGCATCATGCATAATGTTTGTATCACTTAAAGTGTGAGGGGTGAGTGATTCTGAACCCAGGGCCACACTTACAAATGCAGATGTTAAAGCTGAGAGGACAAGCTCTGGCAATGAGCCATACAATCTTGCTTACAGAACCCCCTTGGCCTGGTCTTTGGAAAGGAAAATGGACAATCAATTAAGGGGGGAGTTGTGTGGCAGCAGTGGCCGGAGCAGAGCCCTTGTGACAGTACAGCTGGGAATATTTTCCACATTTTTTTTCCAGGCTGAATCAGGGGCTGGTAGACCAGGAATTAGTGCTTCAACTTCATTCTTTTTTTCTTTTTTTTCCTTTTTTTTTTTTTGTTTTGCTATTAACAGTTTTTATTGATTCCATACATAAATCATACAAACATAACTTAACATAAATTAAACCCCTCCCCCTGAACATTCCCCCACACCCCCTACCCGACACAAACACGCAATACAGTGGATACCAACAATTAGAACATAATAATAATAATAATAATAATAATAATAAAATAAATAAATAAAACATAAAAAAAAAATGATACAATATCATCTGCTCTAGAATAAATCTTATGGACTGATGAAAAGAATGTATAGTCCCTCCCATATGGGTTCAAAAGTCTCCAAATTATCTGTAAGACCAAGATTTTTACACATCCTGTGAAGCGTCAATGTTGTTCTAGGGGGCTTACACACTTTTGCTTCACTATGATCAAGGACTGAGTCCATCAAAAGATTAAAGTCTCCTCCCAGTATTATATCATGAGGGGTGCCAGCGGCTTGCAACATCTCTTCAAGATCTATAAAAAAGCCCTGATCATCAAAATTAGGTGCATAAATATTAGCCAAAATAAGACTTTGCCCCTGAATTTCTGCTAAAACAATAATGACTCTTCCTAAATTCCCCAATTTTGTAGATGTTTACTTATCAATGTAATGACTCCCCTGCTCTTACTTGAGCCAGCACTAAAGAAAACATGCCCACCCCATATCTTCCCGCATTTTTCAGCTTCCTGCGAGAAAAGATGCATTTCTTGAAGAAACACTATATCATATTTTTTACATTTAAGAAAAGAAATAACCTTCCTTCTTTTTATGGGGTGTCCCAACCCATTCATATTCCATGTGTTTGGAAAACACAAAAAACATGTAGATTGCCCTGAAGTTGTGTTCCTCCACAATACAAACACCAGCCGTGAGTGGAACCGGCAAAAAAAACAGAAAAAAAAGGGGGCTGTTCAGTTCCTCGGGCAGTCAAACGAATATTCAGTGAGCCGGTCCATTCGGTCATTTCACGAGTGCAACACATGCCCTAATCCCTCCAATGTCCTGCAAGAAATATTCCACAAAACAAACTCCAGCCAATAGGAGGCATAAGCACCAAGAATGAGCAGATTCATCCACAACTGTCCTGAAGAAATGATTCTACACAAAACAAACTCCAGCCGCTAGGCGGAATCAACACAAAACGAAACGAAAAAGGCAACCAGTTTCCTCAGACAGTCGAGTGTATGTTCAGTGAGACAGGTCCACTAGGCAGCAACATGAAAATCACCATATGGCTTACTCCAGTTTATGAAGGTCAATGCTTGCTGTGGGCATGTGAATTCTCTACGTCCATCCTTAGTATCTATTCTCAACTTGGCCGGAAACATCAGTGCAAAAGCTACCTTCCGTTGATGTAAGAGTTTCTTAAATTCCTTGAATCGATCACGCTTCTCTCTTGTCAAATTTGCAAAGTCTGGGAACAAGAAAATGCTGTAGTTCTTCCAAGAAAGACTTCCTTTACTCCTCGCCTTGCGTAACACGAGATCTTTATCGGATGATCTCAGAAATTTGGCCAGAATTGATCGGGGACTGTCTCCCTCCGTGGATCTTTGAGCCGGAACCCTGTGAGCTCGCTCGATTTCCAGCTTATGGCCTGTTATGTCGAGCAGACTTGGGAAGAGCCCGTCCAGGAATTTCACCATATCTTGGCCTTCCTCATGCTCAGGAATTCCAACAAATCTATTTTTTCTTATATAATAAAATGTCATATGAGTGGATTGTCTCTCTCCACTTGGAATGTGAATGGGTTGGGGCACCCCATAAAAAGAAGGTTAGTTCTCTTCTTAAGCATAAGAAATATGATATAGTGTTTCCTCAAGAAACGCATATTTCTCTGCAGTAATCTGAAAAATTTGGGAGGATATGGGGTGGGCATGCTTTGTTTAGTGCTGGCTCGAGTACGAGCAGGGGAGTCATTATGCTGATAAGTAAACATCTACAGTTCAAATGTCTCAAACAGATTAAAGATAAATTATGAAGAGTCATTATTGTTTTAACTGAAATTCAGGGGCAAAGACTTATTTTGGCTAATATTTATGCACCTAACGTTGATGATCAGGGCTTTTTTATAGATCTTGAAGGGATGCTGCAAGCCGCTGACTCCCCTCATGATATAATATTGGGAGGAGACATTAATCTTTTGATGGATTCAGTCCTTGATCATAGTGAAGCAAAAGTGTGCAAGCCCCTAGATCAACATTGACGCTTCACAGGATGTGTGAAAATCTTGGTCTTACAGATATTTGGAGACTTTTGAACCCATCTGGGAGGGACCATACATTTTCTTCATCAGTCCATAAGATTTACTCTAGAATCAATTTTTTTTATTTTTTATATCCAAGTCCCTCATTCCATCTGTTGTTGATTGCTCAATTGTTAATATTTTAGTCTCGGATCACACCCTGGTGTGTTTAGAGGTGTTGCCACATATGAAGAAAAGGAAATCATATAGTTGGCGCTTTCATGTATCCCTTTTGCAAAATCCTGAATTCCAACAAATGTTAAAGGCTGAAATCAATGTCTATATGGAGACCAACTGGTCCTCAGTATCCTCTGTGAGCATGGCTTGGGAGGCACTTAAGGCGGTTCTTAGGGGCCGGATCATATAGTATGCCGCATTTACCAAAAAATCCAAAGCACAAGAACTCATGGAATTGGAAGGGAATATTAAAAGTGCCGAGGCTGAGCTGAAACACCGAATGTCGTCTAATGGCCTCAGAGAATTGACCCGATTGAAATACAGATATAATACTATTTTGTCGTGGAAGGTGGAGTTTTGGCCATTCAGGCAAGACAGTCATACTTTGAGTCGGGGGACAAAGCAGGGAAGCTTCTGGCTAGATATATAAAACAGAGAGAGTCTTTTTCTACCATTCCCTCAGCAAAATCTGCTGCTGGTGAAATATTTTCCTGGGCTACTGATATTAATAATGCTTTTGAAGAACTGATCTTTATAGTTCCACATCTTCATCTACTGAAGAGGATATTAAAAATTTTGTGGAACCATTAGAACTTCCTAAACTGTTGGCTGAGCAAAAAAATAACCTTGAGATAACCTTGGAGGAGCTTGGCAAAGTAATTAAGGACTTGCCTACAGGTAAGGCTCTGGGGCCAGACAGCTTTGCCGCTGAATTTTTTAGATCTTATGCTACAGAACTGGCTCCACTTTTGCTAGAAGTTTATACGGAATCATTAAAGAATGGAAAGCTTCCGCCAACCATGATACAAGCCCGGATCAGTCTGATACTTAAAAAGGACAAAGATCCAAGCGAGTGTAAGGGTTACCGTCCAATTTCCCTGATCCAGCTAGATGTTAAAATATTGGCAAAAAAAAAGTTATGACATCTCTTATACATATAGATCAGGTGAGGTTTATTCGGGGCCGTAACTCTTCAGATAACATTAGGCGTTTCTTTAATGTCATGTGGGCAGTGGTGAACGATCAGACTCTGGTCGCTGCCATCTCGCTTTATGCCGAAAAAGCATTTGATATGGTAGAATGGGATTATCTTTTTAAGATTTTGGAAATGTATGGATTTGGGAATACTTTTACTGGATGGATTAAATTACTTTATAGACACCAGGTAGCGGCGGTTCAAACGAATGGAATAATTCAGATTATTTCACTCTGGATAGGGGCACCCGGAAGGGTTGCCCTCTTTCACCCTTATTGTTCTGTCTTGCCCTGGAACCATTAACAGCCGCGATAAGAAAGGAAGATGATTTTCCAGGGGTGGTGGCGGGAGGTATGGCACAAAAGCTTTTGCTTTACGCAGATGATATTTTATTATTCATCTCCGACCCTACTAGATCTATGCCTTGCCTCCATAGAATTATTCATTCCTTTTCTAAGTTCTCAGGATACAGAGTTAATTGATCTAAATCCGAAGATTTGTCTCTGACAGCATACTACCCGGTAATGGCTTTTCAGCCAGGTGCCTTCCAGTGGTCCAAACAGGGCATTAAGTATTTGGGTATTTTATTCCCAGCAAATTTGTGTAATTTAGTTCAAGTTAATTTTTACCCTTTAATAAAAAGGTTTTCCAGCAATGTGGGCAGGTGGGCTTCATAACATTTATCTATGACTGGGAAGGTTAATGTTATTAAAATTAATTGTATTCCAAAATTCAACTACCTGCTACAATCTCTCCCTATAGATGTACCCCTATCTTATTTCAAGTAATTTGACAGCATAGCAAAGTCCTTTATTTGGAATGGTAAACATCCCAGATTACACTTCAGTAAGTTACACAGGCCGATTGACAAAGGTGGGCTAGGCCTACCCAAGATTTTGTTTTATTATTATGCATTCGGTCTCAGACATTTAGCTCATTGGTTGCTTCCACCTGAGAGAGCCCCTCCCTGGTTTTGTATTGAACAGGAAGTTCTTGCCCCTATCTCGCCATTGCAAAACCTTTTATATCAAACTAAGCAGAGAAGTTAGGTTACACCCTGTTATCTCGCATTTGCACTCGGTTTGGACAAAAGTGTACAGAATGTTTAATTCAGACATTTATTCAAATGTTGCTTCAAGCATATGGCTGAACCCAAAATTATGTATTGACAAGTCCCCTTTCTGCTGGACACAGTGGATTGTGAGGGAGATTAATACACTCGGTGACCTACCACCCCTGGAGTTCGTGAGTTCGAATCCCAGGGCGTGCTGAGTGACTACAGCTAGGTCTCCTAAGCAATCAAATTGGCCCGGTTGCTAGGGAGGGTAGAGTCACATGGGTAACCTCCTCGTGGTCACTATAATGTGGTTCGCTCTTGGTGGGGCGCGTGGTGAGTTGTGCGTGGATGCCGCGGTGGATGGCGTGAAGCCTCCACACGTGCTATGTCTCCACGGTAATGCGCTCAACAAGCCATGTGATAAGATGCATGGGTTGACAGTCTCAAACGCAGAGGCAACTGAGATTCATCCTCCGCCACCCGGATTGAGGCGAGTCACTACACCACCATGAGGACTTAGAGTGCATTGGGAATTGGGCATTCCAAATTGGGGAGAAAAAGGGGAGAAAAAAAAGTGTTAAGGTCCTTTGAAAATATGGTTTAACATTTTGGGATTCCCAGGTCTCAATTCTTTAGATATTACAACTGCGCCACCTGCTCTGTACTATTGTTGGGAGTAGCATTCACCCCCCTAAAGCGGCAGACACTTTGGGAGTGGTGATTACTGCCTTTGTAAAAGGTCATGAGGCATCAGTGTATTATTCCCTGCTAATTCAGGGTCTGGGGGATGGAGCTTCAACTTCTCTCAAGAGATTATGAGAGAAACATTTAAACTTGGTATTGGAGGAGGGAGTGTGGGCTAGGATTATAAAAAACGTCAAGTCTGTATCTACAGATGCAAGGGTGCCCCTTATGCAATTTAAGATTTTACATCGATTCTATGGACCCCCTCTAGATTGTATAGGCTTGGTCTTAAAGACATACCCACATGCTGGTGATAACAATCAGAAGATGGGGACACAACCCATGTTTTTTGGTGGTGCGTTAAGATCCAAGAATTTTGATTGAGGGTTCAGAGTTTTACATGTGACGTATTGGGCACTCTGAATACTCCAGACTCTGTATTTTAGGCGATTGGGCGGTCATTAATATAGGGGATAAATTGGGTTCAAGCCAATGTTATGATCGGCAGACAGATTAACCTTAAGGGATGGAGGTCGGCTGGAGCGCCCTCATTTTGGGAGTGGTGCACGAAGATGGGCAGGGTGGCAGCATTTGAAGAAATGTCAGACAGAAGGCTAGGCAACCTGGGGGTATTTAATAGGAAGTGGGGCAGTTATTTGATCTTTTTGGAAGGCGCCCTCATTTTGGGAGTGGTGCACGGAGATGGGCAGGGTGGCAGCATTTGAAGAAATGTCAGACAGAAGGCTAGGCAACCTGGGGGTATTTAATAGGAAGTGGGGCAGTTATTTGACCTTTTTGGAAGGCTCTTGGTGAGGGGCAGTGGAGAGGGATTTATAGTTTTAAATGTGTGTGATTATATATATATATCTATACACACTACCGGTGAAAATTTTTGAAACACTTATTCTTTATTATAATTTTTTTTTCTTCACATTTTAGAATAATAGTAAAGTCATCAAAACTATGGAATAACATAAATGGAACTATGGGAATTATGTTGTGACTAAACAAAATCCAAAATAAATCAAAACTGTGTTATATTTTAGCATCTTCAGAGTAGTCACCCTTTGCCTAGAATTTGCAGACATGCACTCTTGAAATTTTCTCAACCAACTTCTTGAGGTATCACCCTGGGATGCTTTTTAAACAGTATTGAAGGAGTTCCCATCTATGTTGGGCACATATTGGCTGCTTTTCATTATTATTGGGTCCAAGTCATCAATTTCAAAAACTTTTTTTGTTTTTTTATTACATTATAGTTTTATAATGAAATAAATTAATATGGTGGCACAATTATATTTTTGTCTACAAAACTAATTTCAAACATTTAAGCATATGCCTTCAGATCAAAAGATTTTTACGATTGTGAGAAACATTTCAGTCAAGTGTTTCAAAACTTTTGACTGGTAGTATATATATATATATATATATATATACTTATAAACTCAGCAAAAAAGAAATGTCCTCTCACTTTCAGCTGCTTTTATTTTCAGCAGACTTAACATGTGTAAATATTTGTATGAACATAAAAAGATTCAACAACTAAGACATAAACTGAACAAGTTTCACAGACATGTGACTAACAGAAATAGAATAATGTGTCCCTGAACAAAGAGGGGGTCAAAATCAAAAGTAACAGTCAGTATCTGGTGTGGCCACCAGAGTACTGCAGTGCATCTCCTCCTCATGGACTGCACCAGATTTGCCAGTTCTTGCTGTGAGATGTTACCCCACTCTTCCACCAAGGCACTTGCAAGTTCCCGGACATTTCTGAGGGGAATGCTGCCCTACAAAGGCAAAAGACCTTAACTCGCTAGAGTGTGGAACTGAGAAAAATGACTTTAAAGTTTTTTAGTTGTCCAGCCAAATGTATTATAGGTAGGACACTGAAAATCTGGCAATTAGATGTTTTAGTAATGAAATGTATCTACATAAAAAAATCTTGAGCTCAAACTTTACTTTTGACCCCTATTTTGAAGTTACTGTACTCTGCCTTTGTATTGTCAGCAAAAAGTGAGAATTCATGCCAAGGCAAAAGGCAGTAACTTCCACATTATCAATATTTTGTTGCTGATCACCATTTACAAAATCATTATAGTAACACCTGTTTAAAATCTAGTGATCATGGCATTTATTTTGGATGATTTACAATTACTTATAGCCATGTACTTATTGCTATCCTGTGCTTTGGTTGTATTCTGATGGCATTTTTAATACATTAGACATGACACATACCTCCATAGCGGTAAAGAATATCTTCAATTGGTGTGCAGCAAAACTAACAGGTTGACTGCAGATAGGTGGCACTTAATTATATGAATAAATACAAGATAAGCATATTTCTAATGAGTAAACATAATAATTTAATTAATAATGGAATGCAAAGATATAACAAATCATGTACAAATTTAAAATGCATGGATTGGAATAAGAGATAATAAATACAGCCACAGGCCTACAAGTTAGTGCCACAGCTGGTTAATCAAGGGTTAAATTTAGCTACCATGCTCCAATGCACATCTCTCTGATTGGTGGACTGAACTGGCCAATCTCAAAGGCTATAATATAGAGTATGTGACTATATTTATTGTTTTTCTGAATCTGACCGTAACTGACATCCAGACAAAAAGTTATACATGTGGTTGGATACCGTTTTGAAACCAATTTATTTATTGCAGTGTTCACTAACATAAAAGGATACAAGACATAAGTTAGCCTAAGTGCTTTTACATCAAATTGAATGAAAGTAGCCTAAAAGATCGACTTGTGGATTGATGTGAACGCCAGCAAGTAGGAATAATGCTCAGAAATCAGAATGCTTGTGGATTGTTGTGGATTAAACATCTGCGATGACGTTCATTGCCATGGATTTTATCGGGTTACTATAAAAGGTAGGACAGATTTAATTGCGAACTGTTACTACTGATTTTACGTGTGATCATGCTGCGCTGTCATGGCATTCGAGTCCACACTCGTGCAACTAGTGGGCAGCCCCAGACTCACTGACACTGATGTTGACAGCAGTCACTGATAGGCTGGCACTGACTGAATAATCTGCATTATGAAAAAAAAAAAAATAAAATAAATACTTTGAGAATATTTACGATTACTTATTGCTGGCAAGTTATCCAGTCTTTGCTTGTTTACAGTGCTTTGTTATATGGAGCAGTTTGGTAGCCTATTCATTGGATAGCTGAGGAGCCTATTTATGCTATAGGCTGCTAGCTAGCTAAATGAAGTAGATTGCGATCTATCTATCTAATTAGTTTGTCTAATGCATCTTTTGTGTTACACACTTTCTTACCTTGACCTTTATGTCGGCATTTCAAAGCCATCTCAACCATCATTTTCCATTAAACGCAATAGAAAAACACTCAACAATATTTGTTTACTACACTTTTATTCAGGTATCGTGTGTGTCAGATTGCTTCAATGACAGATGTATGACAGTACACAGGCTACACCGTAATTTAAACGTGGTAAACTTTAATGTAAAAACAAAGGCAGAGTACAGTAACTCCATGCCGGCACAGTAACTTCATTTTGAACCATGGCTAAACAAAGGCAGAGTACCCTAACTCAATTTGAGCGTGCCAAAACAAAGTCAAAAAGCAGTAACTGGAGTTACGGAGTTCTGCCTTGGTTTCTCTTGGGCTTTTGGAAGTTACTGTTAAGACAACCCATTATTTTCTCGAAAAAACAACAGAATTGACTCAAGATACTTATCCACATGATAAAGGAGGTCTTGAAAGTCTCAAAAATATCAATAACTCATTTTCGACCAAAAACGAAGTTACGGCCTTTTGCCTTTGCACGGCAGAATGGCCCTAGCCCTTACCCTCCAATCCAACAGGTCCCAGACGTGCTCAATGGGATTGAGATCCGGGCTCTTTGCTGGCCATGGCAGAACACTTACATTCCTGTCTTGCAGGAAATCATGCTGGAGGGTAATGTCAGGATGAGCCTGCAGGAAGGGTACCACATGATGGAGGATGTCTTCCCTGTAACGCACAGCATTGAGATTGCTTGCAATGGCAACAAGCTCAGTCCGATGATGATGTGACACACCGCCACCATGACAGACCCTCCACCTCCAAATCGAATTGTTTATGGTTCATTGAACAAGCATGAAAAACATTGTTTAAACCCTTTACAATAAAGATCTGTAAAGTTATTTGGATTTTTACAAAATTATCTTTAAAATACAGTGTCCTGAAAAAGGCATGTTTCTTTTTTGCTGAGTTTATATATATATGATTCTTTGTGTGTGTATTTTAGCTTTGATCACAGAGATGTTTGTTGGGGGTCAGGGTGGGGATGGTGATTGGGAGTGGGAAAGGGAATAATGGGGGTTAAAAGTTGATTCTGGTTTCATTTGTTGGAGTCAATAAAAAGTGTTAATCGAAAAAAAAAAAATATCACACAAAGCTACTGTTTGGCTTCAGAAGACTTGAAGTATACACTGAAAAAAATGTTGCCTAAAAAGTGTGGTTTTTTAAAAGTGTGGTTAAAATTTTATTTAATTTCAGTGAAAAAACTTGAATAATGTTACACCAACAAAACTAATTTTAAGGGTTAGATCAGGTAGAAATAGCCCGTTAAGGTAACAATTTCAAGTTACCACTTTTTACAGTGCAGAAAAGAAGCCGTGTGGACTACAATTATTATTATTATTATTTTTATTTTATTTTTTTATTTTTTTGTGGTCTTTTTGGATCTTGACAGGCATGTTACCATTGAACTGTTGTTGTATAAAAAACAGATATTCTTCAAATTCTGAATGGTTTAGGATCAGTAAATAATGCCAGAATTTTCATTTTAAGGTGAGCAATCCCATTAAGGAACATAAAAGTGAGACTTGAATGTAATTTGTCATGATGGGTAAGATGCAGGAGTTACTCATAGCTAGAAGACGGTAAAACCCAACTGCAAGCACCAACTTGGACACTCGTGACTCAGAATCACTTTGTTATTGCACATATCTCAGCACTCCACGAAACCGCTGCTAACTGTTTTCATATTACTCAGCATCTAGGCGATTTTGGGGTCTGTCCAAGACCACCTTCAAGATATGAAACAGTTTGAGCCATGCATGCAGCTTCCACTTTGAGGGAGAAAGTAGAGAGAAAAAGAAACTACAAGCACATTCGTGGTTAGTGTTTTTTTTTTTTTTTCTTTTTTTAAGGGAAATAAAATAAGAGGTTCAAACACAACATGTTGACAGCGGTAAAAATTGAGAGGATATTTTATTGCCTTTTGAGAATAAATGAATGTCATATTCTTGGTGAAAGATTCAGTGACCTGCTTCAAGTGTAATATACACTACTGGATCAGAGTGAATCAAAGTTTTTCTTTGCTCTACAAACACAGAGAGAGCGCTGATGTCTTCAGACAGCTATTTTCTGTCATTAAGGAAGAGGAAACTATTGTAACGGTTTCATGATTTTATATATGTTTACCCAAAATATAGATATCAAAACTCAATATATTACAAAACCTGTATGGTGCTATTTTTTCCAGGGAATACAAAAGGAGAAACCTAATGACTGCCTAAAGCAAAAATGCTGATAAAACATTATTGAATGTTATGAGCAAATTAGATTAGACACAATAAACAGCTTAGTATAGAAAATCTGACACTTTTTGTGCTCTACATTCATTTAAAAGAAAAACATGTTTCACTCCACAAAATAGTTGCAGTTGGATCCAAGATATTGGAAATGAAAACATCTAACAAGCAGAACAGAACATTATGCTTTCATTTCTCTAGTTTTTCTTCTCACTGACCAGTGAAAGGCAAACAATAACAACAGACTTGTCTTATCAGGCTCAGTGTTTAGACATGATATAAAACAGTAATGAATCAAATTAAATTTGCTTCCCTTTTGAAATAAGCAGTCCAGCAGTGCATGTCAGAAATAATAACTCAATGTTTGTAATAGCCCTGTTCACGCCGTACAGTAGAGCCACATCTCATGCCAGGCCACAGATCCTGTTGATGTATTAAACAAATGCACATAAACAAATGTTTATCTCTCTCAGCTATTTCAATAAATACCTTCAACTCCATTTAATATGGAATGATTGTGCAAGTGAACTGGGAGTATGTGGAACCGTTGAGGCTTGGTGAAATGCTCAATCTGACATCTCAGGGATGGGGCATTATCGGCACAGACAGGTGGATTTTGACTAATACTGACACACAGAAGAACTTCTTGCTCCTACTTTTACAGCCACTGTCTGCTTTAGCAAGTCTTAAGCCAGAAACATTTGCAAGTATGCAAACGCACACATAAGCACTTGGCCAATGCATTGCCAACGCACAGTCCGGTTGAACATACTTAACATGCATTCTTGCATTACTGTGGCAGTAACAAATCTCAGTACTCAAGGAGACATTACAGTTACCTTCGAAAGTCTGTGACACAAAGCTGGATGTGTTATTATTCAGGTAAGTTGTTATATATATATATATATATATATATATATATATATATATATTGACTTAACTTACTTGCTCAGCAATATTCTTCTCAAACTGTTGCTCTGGGATTACAGTAGCTTACTTGAGAAAACTCAATGTAGAAGCACAGAGTTCACACCAATGTCCAGTAGAGTATTGCGCCTCTTGCGACAACACTGAGAATGCAATGCACCCTTGTGTTGTGTTATGAACATTTTGGAATGCAATGACATACAAAATCGTACACATGATATAAGACATTCTTGGTCTGTGTACTTTGTACGTCTTAACCACTGCAACGTGTCTAGCTGTTTTTTTTCAGCATCTTGTGCAATGATTGAGCACTGCATTTTTATTTTTAAAGGTAGTGGAAAAAGTAGTAAAAAAGTACTTAAAATGCTTCGAGACCTCTAATTTAATTTTGTTCCCGCTGCACTGGATTGGTCGCAGAAGCTACAGGTGCATCTCAATAAATTAGAATGTCGTGGAAAAGTTCATTTATTTCAGTAATTCAACTCAAATTGTGAAACTTGTGTATTAAATAAATTCAATGCACACAGACTGAAGTAGTTTAAGTCTTTGGTTCTTTTAATTGTGATGATTTTGGCTCACATTTAACAAAAACCCACCAATTCACTATCTCAAAAAATTAGAATATTTTGACATGCCAATCAGCTAATCAACTCAAAACACCTGCAAAGATTTCCTGAGCCTTCAAAATGGTCTCTCAGTTTGGTTCACTAGACTACACAATCATGGGGAAGACTGCTGATCTGACAGTTGTCCAGAAGACAATCATTGACACCCTTCACAAGGAGGGTAAGCCACAAACATTCATTGCCAAAGAAGCTGGCTGTTCACAGAGTGCTATATCCAAGCATGTTAACAGAAAGTTGAATGGAAGGAAAAAGTGTGGAAGAAAAAGATGCACAACCAACCGAGAGAACCGCAGCCTTATGAGGATTGTCCAGCAAAATCGATTCAAGAATTTGGGTGAACTTCACAAGGAATGGACTGAGGCTGGGGTCAAGGCATCAAGAGCCACCACACACAGACATGTCAAGGAATTTGGCTACAGTTGTCGTATTCCTCTTGTTAAGCCACTCCTGAACCACAGACAACGTCAGAGGCGTCTTACCTGGGCTAAGGAGAAGAAGAACTGGACTGTTGCCCAGTGTTCCAAAGTCCTCTTTTCAGATGAGAGCAAGTTTTGTATTTCATTTGGAAACCAAGGCCCTAGAGTCTGGAGGAAGGGTGGAGAAGCTCATAGCCCAAGTTGCTTGAAGTCCAGTGTTAAGTTTCCACAGTCTGTGATGATTTGGGGTGCAATGTCATCTGCTGGTGTTGGTCCATTGTGTTTTTTGAAAACCAAAGTCACTGCACCCGTTTACCAAGAAGTTTTGGAGCACTTTATGCTTCCTTCTGCTGACCAGCTTTTTAAAGATGCTGATTTCATTTTCCAGCAGGATTTGGCACCTGCCCACACTGCCAAAAGCAACAAAAGTTGATTAAATGACCATGGTGTTGGTGTGCTTGACTGGCCAGCAAACTCACCAGACCTGAACCCCATAGAGAATCTATGGGGTATTGTCAAGAGGAAAATGAGAAACAAGAGACCAAAAAATGCAGATGAGCTGAAGGCCACTGTCAAAGAAACCTGGGTTTCCATACCACCTCAGCAGTGCCACAAACTGATCACCTCCATGCCACGCCGAATTGAGGCAGTAATTAAAGCAAAAGGAGCCCCTACCAAGTATTGAGTACATATACAGTAAATGAACATACTTTCCAGAAGGCCAACAATTCACTAAAAATGTTTTTTTTATTGGTCTTATGATGTATTCTAATTTTTTGAGATAGTGAATTGGTGGGTTTTTGTTAAATGTGAGCCAAAATCATCACAATTAAAAGAACCAAAGACTTAAACTACTTCAGTCTGTGTGCATTGAATTTATTTAATACACAAGTTTCACAATTTGAGTTGAATTACTGAAATAAATGAACTTTTCCACGACATTCTAATTTATTGAGATGCACCTGTATATAGACTTAAACCATCAGATAGTTTCCTATGCCCCATATAGACCATCTGAAAACAAAAGGTTAAGGTAGAGAGTTTTAAATTTCATTGCATTATATGTCCATACAGTATCATAAAAATCCAAGTAAATGATGGAAAGAAAAGCACAGAGTATCTGTCACGCTAATGGGAAGGACGAGACGAGAAAGTGTGTCGCAGAAGTATTTATTATGACTATCAGAAGAAACGATGATGAAAATAAAGCACTTGAGCAAAAGGGAAATCAAAACGCAACAGCAGTTTGCTGGCTAACTTTGTATGTACTGTTCATAAACTAACATGCAAACAAACAAACAAGAACCAACCAAGACTAAGGGAAACATGAGGGCTATATACACAAATGAAGATTAATGAATAAACTGGAGACAGCTGGAAGTAATCAGGGAACAAATCAGGAAAACAGACATGGCAAGGAAAAACTTCAAACTAAAAGTCCTAGGTTACTTCAACATAAGAGTCTGTGAAAACAGAAAGATGACAAAAAGGGGTTCGTATTGTGACAGTATGTTAAGCAAATTTTATGTTTTGATTTATTCAAAGGACAAGACATAATTTTAGGTACAGTGATTAAGATGAACAGACTTGCACATATGTACAATGGGTAGAATATCGAAAACTTTCTCTTTAATAGCTTCTGCTTTCCCACCACTTAATAGCTGCTTTTTCTCACCGCTGCCCCCCTTCACTTGACCTTTCCTCTGTTTGGTTGACTAACTACTCATCTGCCAGATTCCTTCCAGTTTACTAAATCACTTCTGTTGTGAAATGGGCTGTATATTTGAAGCGACGAGGGTAATAAGGTTTTTACAACCTCTCACTCTAGCATCCTCTCTTTGTCTGTGCGTTCTTCCCGTGTTGAAGTCAGAGTTTCAGCCATGTATAAGCCACGCCGATGAATTAGCCAATATTTGGACAATTTGAGATTATAAGCATTGGGCAAAAACCATGCCCATTTGGGAAATAACAGTCTCAGTACCTAGTGTTAGTTCCCCTTGTGCCTTGTCAATAATGCAAATTTTGCATTTGATAATATGAACATTTTCATTTTATATTAAGTTGCCACCTTGCTAGTGGCGTCAATGCAATGTCACAGAGAAACACAAAATCAGGCATGATGACTGGCTCTCTATTCTTGACTGACCTGCTCTCTCCTTGCCATCTCACTGCTCACCGCTACTGGACAGGGTTACGGAAGAAATATGGTAAAATAGTCATTGATGTGTTGTTGTGGAGGCTGTCAGATGCAAATGTCTACCACAGTGTGACATCACAGTGTGGAGGAAGTAGAGAACGTGTCGTTTTGGCAGCGTGGTTTCAACAAATGCTCTTTTTGCAGTAAGGAGAAGTTTTGAGTTCTGAAACTTACAGTATGTTTTTGTAGTACAATGACCTCTTATGTCAATAGATAAAAGAAAATTTGATTCCTCATGCCATGACCCCTTTAATTGTAACGCCCCCAACTCAGAAAACTGGGGCTCCAAGAAAATCTCACTGGTAATTACGACTTTATGGTGCCGTTCATGTGCACTCATCTTGTAATTCCGACATGGCATGAACGCACCATTAATTCATATTGTTTACTTTGATATATTGCACCAGACAAGTGCTACATTTACTCACTGACTAAACTGGTCAGAGCAGTTCTTGAGTTAACTCCTCATTAGGAATGTCAATTTTCAGGCATTTTCATAATCGACCATCGTGGAAATTAACAATCAATTAATCGATTAATCGTTAACATGAATCCCGCAAAATGCACATGGAGGACTCCAAATAATAGGTGCATGTAGCCTACTGTTTAAATATAATTTCAATTATTACACTTAAGAAATGCAAGTATTGGCATTGTCCTCTTAAAATATTCTTAGTTCAGTGTATTTTAATACATTTAGGCTATGTTTACTATGAATTTGTGAATTGTTTAATTACTGTTAATGAATTACTGTTAGTAATTACTTGTATACAACATATATAACTCGTTTACATATCTGAGTTAATTAAAACTTCACATTGTGGATCGTAGGATATTTCGGATCTTTGGACATATTTTTATTTGAAATTAAATCAAAACACGCTCCATAAACACAGTAGCCTTTATAACACACTGTGTGTGCTGGTGAGATGACAGCTGAATCTGCTTTCCTGGTGATCACTGATGCAACTGTAGGTTGGAATAAAACTAGGAGACCAGCAGATCAACTGTGCATCTTTTCTTGTTGTACTTTAACACACTATCACGATGTATGCAGAAAATATCATGTTTATTTATAGAAAAACACTCCAAAACTGATTACATTGTCTGTGTACGAAACCACCCCCTATCCACCATATAGTGCACTACTTCGTGTGTCGGCCATTTGGTAGTGGTGTGGTGTCCGAATTCTGAGTGAGCCACTCGTTCCCTACTTTTGTTCACTCATACTTACCCAAAATGCACTCTAATTTCGAGTGTTCATTTGATGTACACTCGACGACGGTTAATTGCCAATAATTCACCGCGGGGAAGACGTATGAGCTGGAAGAGAGAGCCCATGCAGGAGAGAGAGAGAGAGAGTGCGAGTGAGCGAGCAGGCGAGAGAAAGACGCCAGTTTACTGCTTCATTCACTCCTGCAATGTTTTATTTAATGCTGAATGTATTAAGTTACTTTTTGGCAAATCATTACTTGATTAAAATAACAATAAAATATAGAGAGGCAAAACATAGATACATTTGAAAATGTACTCTTTATTTATATTTATACAGAATTTTGCCATTAAGCTGAAGAATCATTTATTTACTAAATAATTTATTTACTAAAGAGGTGATATTATTTTAATTCAGGAGACTGCACACAGTGGAAATGATAATTCTGTGGATGATTTAAATAATCGGTTATAACATATAGGTTATGATAACTTTGGTGCTGTTTATGGTCGGATGAGAAACGCAACACAGCTTGTATTGGAGTTTAAAGATACTAAAGTATAACAAATAAATACATAATGTAATTTGATAAAATGTGTTTACTCTTTATATTAACATATATATTAAAAATGACAAACAGAATGAAGATGTATTGTATTAATATATTATTTAATAAGAATAACAAGTAAAAACAACAGAGCTCCTGACGCTCGGTGTATACGTCAGCGTCCGAATTCACTCACTCATTTTGTTCACTCACTGCTGAGATATAGTGCACTCACTGCCATTCATTATAGGAAATAGTGAATGAGTGAATGAGTGAACGATTTAGAACACAGCTATTGAGCCCGCTATATCTTCATCTATGCCGTTCTTCTTCTCTGACGCAGACAAGACATGACACGACATGCAGCGCGCAAGCGCCCTCTGGCAGCGGATGACTGTATAGACAGTCTTATCAAAGTCTGCTGGCATGGTTACTGTACGCATTTGTCGTGAAATTAATTAATTGACGATCAATAAGCTTTATCTATCAAATTATTAACAACGATTATTCGATTATCGATTGATCATTAACACCCCTACTCCTCATAATACAGACTCCAACATGGCACTACCACTCAACTAAGTTGCCATGGTTATAATTAGCTGTGATGTAATTGATGCAATTTACTTTAACTTTTTATACTTAAGTCAAATTAATATTTTTCTCATGAGCTACTTTAACTTTTACTTGAGTCAATGTTCATGAAGGTATCTCTTACTTAAGACAAACGGATATGATAGCTGAACATTACATTAGGCTTTGCCCAAAAACAGAGAAAACTGAGTGAAAAAAATAATAAATGAATAATTGTTAATGTGAAAATCTGAAAGAGCTGGTTCAAACAGGTAAACTCAGTTCTACACTGTTTGGGATTTTGATCTGCCTCTGAGAGATTCCACTGGAACTGGATAAGGCATTCCTGCTAAATACAATTTCCATCTAAGTGAACCTTGATGAGATTCCTCTCCGCAACAGGCAGACATACAATGCAGCCACATGAGTAGGACTGTATTTCCTGTACATGAAGGATGTATATGGGTTACAGTGTACTGCAGTTTGTGGGAGTCTATGGTAAGTGCTTATCATTGAGGAAATAACATAAGGGCTAGCTGGAGGTGGCAGCGAATATCTCTTTAGTCATTTTTGCATTTTAGTTCCAAGATGCTCTCCAAGATGTTATCTCTAGACTAGTTCAGGGTACTTCTGTGGAACACAAAAGAAGAAAACATTTAAGATTTGCAAAATGTTAGCCTCAATCATCATTCACTTTCATTGCACTTTTATTATACAATGAAAATGAATGGTGACTGAGGCTATTCTGCCTATGGTGACTGAGGCTATAATGCCTATTCTTCCTTTTGTGTTCCACTGAAGAAAGAAATCCATAAGGGTTTGGAACAACATGAGAATGAGTAAATAATTATAGAATTTAAATGTTTGGGTTAAACTATCGCTTTAAGGTCTAAGATAGCACAACCTTCATAAAGCTTCCTCTGTTTGCACATAGCTGGGTAGAGGTCTCATAGGCTTCTGTGGCCTGCTTGGCTTCCAGTCACAAAGAATTAGGGAAATGAAGCTTTTTATTTCAAGATTCCATGGTCGGTGTGGTCGGGTAAGACATTTCTGCTTCGCCACAGAGTAAAAGACAGGGTTCGTACAGATGCTTCAAAGTTAAATTCAAGGACTTTCAAGGACTCGAGATGTCATTAAAACTAATTCTTTATTTGTTCATTTTAATAAAAATATTTTACTCATTCAGTTAATTTATTTTTATAAAACAACACTTATTACAAGTACAACATTTCTCAATGTGCATCTTTAACAACATATTCTCAGTAACAATTCTTCATTTTCATTCATGACAAAATTGATGTGCAATTGTGGTGTGCTCCCTTAAAACGCACTTCACTTTCCAACAAAAGTGAATAACTGGGTCTGTAAACAGTAGTCCATTTGACTCATGTGCTATGTTCCATGTTTTTTAAAGTCACACAACAGATTTATGTGACGAACTGACCGAAATTGCAAATGGGTAATTCTCAAAACATTTGGACTTTCCATTCACTTCAGTTTTTGAATATAAATGCTCAGGGTAAACATTTTGTAACATGTTGACATAAATTTGTATTCATAAAGGACAACTTGGCTGTTGTTCTTTTATTATTTAATTTTGTTTCACGAATAAAGCAAGTTAACACTAATGAGGGTTAAATGGGTTACAACACCACATTTTGAGGGTTCAGTGGGGTACAACACCAAATATTTTTGTGTGAAAATATTAGTTAAAATGTGAATTAATAACTTTTTAACATGCTGGGAAAAATCACTATATGCATATTTAAGCAGCCTCTGAATGTTGACCTTAAAAATTATTTTCCGCAACTTTTTGTCATGAAATCAAGGGCCAAACATTCTTTTTAAATTATTTAAATTATTAATAATCATTTTGTTTTGCTTTTTTGTACACTTGTTCGGCCTTGCACTAATGCTTGTATTACAAATAAGTACAAAATAAATACATAAATAACTTTACATGTCATACACAAGCTAGACGGCTCACAAAACTGAATCCTCCATTGATCTGCATTAAAATCTCAGAACGTTTTACATCTCATCTCATTTTTTCACTCTGTAGAGTAATTTTTAATTAAAACTGATAGTTGCATAGATTCATACTTGTTAAATCCACCACAGCAGTATCTATAAAATATATTTTTTATATCATACAGTAACAATTGATTGTGATTGGCCCATTCTGAACAGCGCTGCCAAAAGTAACAGGTGCCACGTGACAGCGCCATCTATGCGCTGCCTGCTTCAACAGTGGTCTAGTGGTCTGTCGTCATGTTTTTCTAAAAACAAATAAATACATTAAATTTATTAAATGATTTAAGCAACGTATTTTACGATTTTCTATAATTCAAGAACTTTAAGCACTTCTTGTTAAAAATGGCTATTTTCAAGGGTTTTCCAGGATTTAAATTTGAAAAAGCCAAATTCAAGTACTTTAAGCACCTTGTACAAACCCTGAAGAGAGCTCCATGACTCTTAGCTGCCTGAAAAAATGAGGGCGAGGGAACGAGACAACAACTGAACTGAAGGAGAATGAGAAATGGAGGGAATAGAGGTAAACAAAACATGAAGTCAAGGAACCAAGCGATTAAGGAATCTCATCATCACTAGAGATATCAGTAACATTCTTCAAGATAAATTTACAACCAATTAAAATGCAAAGCAACTTTGCACAGGTCTAAATAAAATTGCATTATAATAATAATAATCATGTTAATAATAATAATAATAATAATAATAATAATAATAATGTATTATTATTATTAAAATGCAGCTGTAATTTTGAGTAATTTTACATATCCTGGTGTAAAGGTGAGGAAAGAGTGGGAAATCTGGAAGGCCAAATATGTCAAAATTGAAATCCTTTACACCTTTCTCCTTTCATTCAGAACAGCATAAACATCGGAACTCGTGCCAGGGCAAAGCTGTCTATCACGATATGTGAAAATGCCCAGCCAACCCGATCTCATGAAAAGTTGTACATAATTTACGAGTTGGCTATTTTGTATGGTCTCGCATGATGTTGTTCACATAAACTCGTATGACGTGCAAATTCCCGGATGTCTAATGCGGAAGTAAGTGAGAGTTCTGCGCACGAGGCGTTAAGGACATACTTATTAATATTATGCCCTAACCCAAACCCCTTATCTAAATTTAACCAGTCAGTAGAGTGTGTAAACATTATAGAAAGCTGTTGTGTGTGACAGAAGCAAGTAATTGTCACGTATTAAATGGAAACGATGTCCAGCGATGTCATTGGCTGTAGTGAAAGTCGTAGGAATTCAAACGAGTGCAAATTTAGAAAAGTCTGATGATTTCGCCGTGAGAGTGTGTTGGCCCAGCTGTCGAAGAAAGGCCAGGTACAGTGCAGCTAGCGACCAGCAGCTTGGAAAACATGCATGAATGGAACAAAAATTTGATTACAGTAAAACCTCATAGGGAAGCCAATGCCAAAGAATCCTTTCCAAATGGCTTAATCAGCTATAAATATGTGGGTAGGTAACAGCACCTAACAACAACAAAAACATTTTCAACACCTAAAAGATGAAGACAATCCTAGCACCCACTTATGTCACACAATGTACTGCAATTTTAGAGACAGATTTTTGACTACTGGGGCACATTATTTTTAGGCAACAACAAAAAATACAAAATTGTTCCAAGACTGACAGCGAGACCGAATTATGAATGTACAAAGCTCTCCTTAGAGATAGAAACCAGTCGCTGTCAAGACCAGCTCTGTGTGAAGGAAAAGAGAAAAATCACCCAGATGACTGATACTTTGCACATATATTTTAATTTTTAGAGGAAATATCAATCTCAGATCCGAACAGGCAGTAAAGGTTAGGTATTTATGAGCACATAGGGAGTGTGGCAGGTACAAAGGCCCGACTGTGGGCGGCAAGAAATATGCCCAGTCTTTATGCATTGAGGGCAACTTGAGTACTTAATACAATGTAAACAGGCTTTAGAGCTATACTTTCCGACACTTTTACAGCTAAAATTAAAAAGCCATGTTTCATCATGCTTTCTAAGTGAAATGTAGCATATACTTGCACATTACATTGGGCAGGCAGGGGAAAGTCATTACTTGATAAGTGTTGGCAGACGTCTGATCTCTTTGATAATCATGGCAGCTCATTTCCTATTATATTCACTGCAGAGTGTTTGATCCTATGATGTATATTACCATCACCATTTTTCATGGCTGGGACTAGAAAGAGGTGGCTAAAACTTATCTTAATGCATCCACAAGGCAATGTTATGCCACCAATCATACACTCAAAAAACACATTTTGCCCTATTTTTAAGATTTACATATTTCAATTTCATAACAACATTTCCTCAAATTGAATTGTGCAATCTTTAACTAAATTAAATGAATAAAAGTTAATTAACTTAATTGTGTTGATGTAATTCAGTTTGTTAGGAAATTGAAATGTGTAAATCTTAAAAATAGGCTCAAATATGTTGAGTGTTTTAAGATTAAGATTTACTAAATAAAGACAAAATAAATAACTGATATTGCTGAAGTCTGCATCGATTCTAATCTATGTTCAAACATATTTATTTTTCATTATGTTTACAGATTTTCAACCCATTTTGGATTTTGAAAAAGTACATACATTTTTCAAGTTTAATAAAACACCATTCAATAAGATTTAATTTACAAAAGAAAGCTTAATTTTTTTGTAAAAAAAAAAAAAAAAAAGAATATTATTTTTTTTTATCCCCTTTTCTCCCAATTTGGAATGCCCACTTCCCACTACTTAGTAGGTCCTCGTGGTGGTGCAGTTACACAGTTACAAGTCTCAGTTGCCTCCGCTTCTGAGACAGTCAATCCGCACATCTTATCACGTGGCTCGCTGTGCATGACACCGCAGAGACTCACAGCATGTGGAGGCTCATGCTACTCTCCGCGATCCATACACAACTTACCACGCGCCCCACTGAGAGCGAGAGCCCCTAATCGCAACCACGAGGAGGTTACCCCATGTGACTCTACCCTCCCTAGCAACCGGGCCAGGAGATTAATTCGAACTCGTGACTCCAGGGGTGATAGTCAGTGTCAATACTTGGAAAACATAATTAGTAAAGGTTTTTGCCCAACATTTTAGATAAAAATGAATGCAAGAATGCTTCATGCTGTAAAAAAGCTGACTGAAAAATGTTTTATACAGACATAAGCACAGTGATATACCACCAAGTCTACAGTTTAATGATATTTACTCTGTGATTTCAATGAAGCTGGATAATGAAATTAAATGCCCGTAAACTCTACCACTTGCTCAACCACAGACCCAAATATAACGACAAAGAGAAGTGGCTTGTAACACACTATCACCAAAGACTTGTGAAAGAATTACACAAATTAAAGTGTAATAGACAGCAATGAATCAAACTGTAAAAAACTGCTGATATGCGACATAATTCTTCCCACATTATGTGTATTAAGCAAGACAAGCAAGTTTTTTAATCCAGCCAAGAAGCAGCATTTAGCAATAAAAGATGAAATGCACAGTAACCTCTTGTGTTTGACACCTCAGATAGAAAGTTTTATAACTTTGCAGAAAGATCAGAGAACAATTTACAACTTGCAATATAATATATGCAGGCATCTCACATTAAACACAGAGTTTTATATAGTCATACCATCAAAAAAGGAAGGGTTGCGTGGGTTTCGCAAAGTTAGAACATGTGGTTGAGCGGGCATTCCTTCAAAATCTATGAAGATTTTTTTAATGTGGGTGCCTTGATGCTTGAGTAACTGTACTGTACACTTGAAGACCAGATTAAACCAAAGAGTTTCATTGGGGCTCAGAGCCAAATCCTAACCTATAGGCTTTTCTTGGAGGTAAAGTACCTTTCATGTCAACATTCTGTCTGGCAGAATAATGCACTGACAGAGATCCACCTCAGTGATTTATAATCTACCAATTATTAATAAAGCCAAAGACTGGATCACGGAAGCCGTCTGTTTCCATGTTGTTCACTGCTCTCAAAAATATGACATAGCTAGATGTATGTAGCATATAAAAGACCATCTGAAATTTATTTTATTTTTTTTGGTGACAACATCTAGAACACATGGGAAAACACTGTTCCATTTATACCGTCAAGATGCAGTAAACCACATATTGACAAAAAAGCCATCCATCAGCTAAGGGGTCAAACTAAGTGTACGCCAACACATAAAATGGATTTCACGTCTCCTGTCCTGAATTACTGACATGACGGCACACAAAACGAACAAGCTGACAAAGAATCAGAAGCAGGAATCTGGAATAAAATCTATCTGGATCAATACCAAAAAATACCAATGGTCCAATGTTCTCTGCCTCTCATATTAAGTAATAAAAGAGAAGCAACTGTAAAAACGACCCTCTGAAAACTCAGTGCAAAAATCTATTTGTGTCATGTATTAAATTCGGAGTAACTAAGATATTTTACTTGATGCAAAGGTAAGACTGTTGCATTGTCAGTCACAAATGAAAAAGAAAAATGATCCGCACTCCTTTTTTTTCCCCCAACGTTTTGTCATTTTATTTTATTTTTTTCTCACCAGTCAGGGGACACAAACGTTTCGGTCTCACTGCCTTCCTTCTTCGCACCCTAAATTGGTAGAGCGCAGTGATTCTTTCTTTTTCATCTGAGTTGCATAGTCTGTAAAATTCCTAATTCTTTGGTACTTGACAACGTGCCCATTTTTCAATAAAATGGACAGAAATGTATAAGGAAAAGTGTATATGTTAGGTCTTGTATTTGTCACTATTTCTTTTACGTTTTTCATCATTTTCAATCAGTTAGCCTTGACTAATTCATTTTAAATGGTCATGCTTTGTGACAAATACATTTTTAGAAGAACAAATATTCCATGAAGTCTATTATTAACAAGGACAGAAAAGCTAAAACAATTAGCGAAATGCTGTTTAAAGTAGTTTTAGATGAAGTATAGCATGTCATCCTGCAGGATATATAAATTTTCCAAAATAATTTATTATTTAATGTCAACTACATGCTGATATACTGTGGTTAACCTAACAATTAAACTAAACCAATATTAGTTGTACACTAATTTCAAGACTAGGTTAAGTGTTTGTCATTTGATTAGCGCTTTACGGTAGCTTCTGATTTCAGCTTTAACTCTAGTTTAAAGTTAGTTTTCTTGTTTGAGGAGAGATTAATCACAGATTTGAATGTATGGAATTTCCATGTTTTTCACTGCCATAAAACCTGAGGTGGCACAGACTACACATAACAATTACTTCATGAAGTGGTATTTCAGAACTAGCCATATTTCAATATTAAGAATAGTTTTTCCTGGACTAATCGTGGGAAGGGGTCAAGCACATGTCCTGTATGTAATAATATCTTTGTAATATCTTATGTAATAACAGCCCACTCATGTCATACATTTAATTAATAATGCCGATCTCTGGGCCCCATATTGCAGTCCAATTTCCACACTCATATACATTCTTATTAATAGTATAAATGACTTAAAACTAGCCTAAATTGTACGCCCACACCCGAGTTCTTTCCTCTTTGGTATTTTTACCCAAATGTCTCGTCCTTGTAAACTTTGTGGGGAAATAATGAAAAGTTCATGGAAGACAGTGTACCTTTTTCCTAAGTCCTTTGCTCAGTATAATTGCATGCTATCTTATGACAAAATGCTTTTGTAAAGCAAATGAAGCAGCTCAGCCCATACAAAGAGTCTCCAGCTGAGAGCTTTAAGACTGCCTCTCTCTCTCAATCAGTGCACTTAAAGAGCTCCATTGTCATCCCAATGTCACTAAAACTCTTGTGTGTTTAGATAGCCCCTTGGCAAGTTTCAGAGTCAATAAATGTAAACAACAAAACTGACTGAGAAATGACACCTCTATCAAAGAGTTTTTCTACATTAAGATAGATTATGGTTAGATATTAATAAAATAATACGTTTACATAGGTCACTTCTTGAAGTGTTTGTATTACTGTGTAATATCATATGTAATAACAGAGTCAATAAATGTAACAACAAAACTGAATGAAGGACTACTCCATGAAATGACACCTCTATCAAAGAGTTGTTCTACATTAAGTTCAGTTATGATTAGATATTAATAAAATAATATGTTTACATAGGTCACATGTTAAGTGTTTGTATTACTGTGTAATATCATATGTAATAATGGAGTCAATAAATGTAAACAACAAAACTGAATGAAGGACTACTCCATGAAATGACACCTCTATCAGAGAGTTTTTCTACATTAAGTTCGATTATGATTAGATATTAATAAAATAATACGTTTACATAGGTCACTTGTTTAAGTGTTTGTATTACTGTGTAATATCATATGTAATAACGGAGTCAATAAATGTAGCAACAAAACTGAATGAAGGACTACTCCATGAATGACACCTCTATCAAAGAGTTTTTCTACATTAAGTTCAATTATGATTAGATATGAATAAAATAATATGTTTACATAGGTCACTTGTTGAAGTGTTTGTATTACTGTGTAATAACATATGTAATAGCTGAGTAAGACTGATGAGCAACATGTATGTATGTGTAATTACTTTACAGAGTGCCATGTTGTTGTTTTAATTACATTTTCACGTAGGTGTAACATGTAGGTTGTACTTTAATTTGAGGTAGCCTACTGTGTTCTCTCAAATTATTTCTGATAATAACTATATTCTATTGCACAGTATTTCCTATGTAGCCTACTCCAAATATGTGGTTTGGTAAATCGATTGTGAATAGAGAAAACTCTGTAGTGTAAATGCAGAAGTTTCATTGCCTACCGCAGTTGACTACGAGCAGCACGATGAGCTGTATGAAGTTGCGCTGGCATCCGTGCTGCTCTTTCACTGTTCCTCTGCACATTTCAGCTGCCTCTGCGCGAACTCTTACATCCACCGTAAACTCTTCTCGAAGTAACTGTTATAGCTGGAGAATGCAGATGTCTTCGGGGTGTCCGCAGAGGTGTACTGCTGTAAGGCGGATGGTCCTCTGCTCTCGCGCTCTTTCTCTCGCTCCTGTTTGGGAGATTGACTTTCTTTAGTCCTCTCTGTCCTTTCTAAACTCAAGAAGAACAGTATCCAGTCAGTCCCTCCGACTGCGGACATGTGCTGTTGAACAGTGTGTTTGGCGCCACCTGTCGCTTAAACACTGCAGCAGTGTAGCTCAATAGGCATGTCAGTGAGAAATAATTACTAACTATGAATAGTAAGAAATATGAATAATAAATACGTAAATACTCATTAATAATGCAAGTAAATTTCAATAAATAAATTTAGGCTACATTTTCTTATTTTAATCCATTCTGCACTGTAAAAAGGGGTAACTTCCAATCAGGGCCGTAGCAAGATATTTTGGGCCCCCTGACTGTATATTGGTCTGGGCCACTTTTGTATTAAAAAATACAGTTTCAAATTTGTTGTGGGTGCCCCTGGACCTGTGGGCCCCTAGAATCATTACCACCTTTCAGCCCATTAGCTACGGCCCTGCCTCCAATTGTTACACTGTAAAAAATGTTTGTAATTTTAACGATAAAAGACTGTAAAAATGCTACAGTAAAACAAAATAAAAAATAAAAAATTAATTGGTTAACAGGTAGTTACCTTAAAATATACTGTAAATTTTTAAAATATATTTAAAAAGACAATACATGTATTTTTACGGTTAGATTTTGTAAAAAAAAATATATATATATATATTTTTTTTATGTAAAAAGTATGATTTTCTGTATAATTAACAGTCAAAATTAATAATTATGTTTAAAAACAGAGTACATGTACTTTTTACAGTAAATTATATATATAAAAATAATAATCTGGTGTTCCCATAATTCCCTGCGTGACCCAGTTCATTTCATTATATTTTCTGGGAATAGTTATTTTCTTCTTATTTTTAATATCAGTTATGTACATTGGGGTGTTCTGTTTTATATTCATTGTAGTTAAGTTAATGTTTACTGCATTACTTAAATTTCACATGTGTTAACCTGATGGTGTTTAGTGTTTGTGTGAGTGACTGAGCAATGTCTCTACATGTTTATTGATCATTGTTCCAGGAAGGGCATCTATTGATGAACTTTTTTCCTATTGATGTGCCCTTTTGTAATTACTACAGTGATTAACAATACATTATAAAGTGGAAAGCAGATTACAGTTTCAGAAGGTTTATATATCAATTTTATTATTTAATAATATAAACGACGATAATGTACCGTAAAATATACAAGCATCAAAATTACATCCTGTGAAGCCTGAAACGTGGTTAGTATATTTTTTACGGTGAATTTCTGGCAACCACAGTTGCCAGTTTTGTACCGTAAATTTAACAGGATTATTTTTTTTTTACAGTGTACCCTGAAGAACTACATATGTGATCTAACACTTTAAATTAGTTTTCTGGGTGCAGGGGTGTAGATTCCAGGGGGGGGGGTGGGGGTCAATGGAAACATGCAAATTCATCAGACTGTTTTGTCTATTTTCATATATTCATCTAAAGCATTGTGTCCTGTATGGTACTGACAAATTTACAAACGCTGTTCTATAGTGTTTTCTTCTGATTATATATATATATATATGCATTGTTCTTTCATTATTTGTATTATTTGAATTGAGAATTAATTTAGTGAAAAAAATGTCTGTAAAGAAAGGAGAAATGAGGGTTATGGGTTTGTAATGTGTAATAACTTTGTCGACTGTTAATAATAGTCATATGTATGTGTAATATGAACAGTAGGCCTGTCATTTGTTATACACTGTCTTTATTGAATTTTAAAAAATTTCAACCCAATAAAATTGAAAACAAGTTTAATTGTTAAATTGTTAAATAAATTAAAGCGTTGCCAAGGTTATACAGTAAACTGCAATGATAAATTATTATCAAATAAAAGTAAAAACTTTTTCGACTGCTTTAAATTAAATTGCTGATAAAGACTGAAACTCTGAAAACCCATAAAGCTGAGTAGAAATAAAAAAGAATATTGTACCAAGTTAAACCGATGGAATCAAAGATGTATGTATAACAGTGTATCTATGGTCTAGAACTGTCTGTTGATTAATGATGATTGAATATCCTGTCTCTCATATCCAGACTCAACACACTGTTGTCTTCAAGTCTGTGGAGACTTGACAGAGAATGGTAGCAATTTACAAGCCAGGGGTATTGCATTCTGACCTGTTTCTGTTAATTTCTCTTGTACTGATGGAGGACCAGAATAGCAAGACATTCCCCTTTTGAAGTGATGGGCTGGGTTGACTCTCCAGACCCAAAGTTCATCCCTCATTTCCTCTAGTGACGTCAGGGCTCTGATACATGCAAGCTGTGATCAAAGCCCAGTTTAAGATGCACTCCTGCAGACTCAAATATGAGTTCACCTGCTGGGAGGAAATGGTGATTGGTGGGGATGGAGAAAGAAGGGGTGTACCTGCTGCTTTGATGAGAGGTTTCTTGGTTGTGGAATGAATTGTGAAGGAATGTAATGGAAACAATATTCAAAACATTACCATGGCCATCAGATTGCATAAAAGTTGTAAAGATTCATAAGACATCATGACAGTTTTGTTTGAGCCAAAATTGATTGTTTTTTCTACAGTCAAGGATCTCTCAGACTCTGAGCTCAGTTTTCAAAGTAAAGAAAAGCTGTACCTTTTCCTCAGTGTGATTGCATCTAATATTAAACATTTGGAAACCATTATCTGCTGAGCAGCAAGGCAGTTGAAATATTTGTGACATGGGGCTGTTTTTCTTTCCGATGTCTATCTGTCCCCCCCCCCCAAAGTAAAATAAGATTATTAAAATTGCAACCATGCACAGCAAAACTCATCTAATTGTAATGAGCAGGGGGATTGAGGGTTATGTGTGCCGCTTTGAAGGTCCATCCCCTTGGCCTCTCTCCACACACAGCAGATCTCTGCAGAATGGACCAACTGTTCTGAATCTTAAATGGAGTAATCTCTGGAGTTACTATGGTTTGTAGATAATAAGAATACAATCTCTGTTTTCATTACAAATGAGAAGCTACTATTGATCTACCAAAACTAAATTAAAATGTGTGTGGTCTTATCTTTTAAGTAATATGTTTTAAATAATATAAGTAATATTGTTTTCTTAGGATATCCATATTTATACAGTGCCTTTATACAGTCCACTTGTGAAAATATTTACTTTAGCATTTTCCTAAATTTGAAATAGTTATTTTTCATAAAAAATTATATTATCAGCAGGATAATTTGAGTGAAAAGTAAAAAAAAGAAAACAAAAAAAAAAAAGAAAAAGAAAATACCTTAAAAATTTACTGGTATTTTGTATGCCCCCTCTTTTGCTTTAATGACAGCTCCACAAGCTTGTGCCAAACCCGATGATCCATTTTATCCCAATATGATTGGAGGTGGATTCAAAAGAAAGCAAGAAAATCTGATCTTTCAAACAAATGAATTAACATGGTCAGTGTAACAATTTTGCTTATTTGACAAGTGACATAGCAATAATGCAGAATCTTATATTTCATCTTCATTATACCTCATAACTTTGTTTAAAAAAAAAATGAAAAAAATGTAAATCCTAACACTTTCTGCTTATTTCCAGGTTTAAATTAGATATTGATTCCCATATTTTCAATGTGGACTCAGACTTTAGAACAGCACTATATAAACTTGTAACAAAAGCCTTATTTTGGTTAAAATAAGCTATAATCAAAGCATTGTGCATGGGTGTTTTGTCAAACATTACTGCACACCATGGATTTTTAGCAATCTGGCATAAATCTGTCAGAAATGGATCTAAATTGATCTATGCCCAAATAGTCTACAATTTTCAAAGCATCTTAAGACAATTTGAAAATATTAGAATAGCATTCGGTTTTATTTTTGATCTTTTATTTTTCATACAGTAAATAAAAGAGATGATGCAATAAATACTTCCATGCTGAAAAATTAGTGGTTGCAACTGGTTGTCAAACACGTGACATAATACATTGACTTTTTTTATTTTTATTAGAAGTAACACCAAAATGGCAATTTCCTTATTGTGCAGTTCATGTGTTGTAGGCTACTTGTTATATAGTTTACTTTCATGTTGCTTCATCAAATAGCAATGTCAAGTGTAATAAAGTCAAACACTGAAACAAAACTGATGCCTTGAATAACAAATAACATGCATAAATGTATGCTTATACATATATAATATTTACATTGTATGTACATGCATGTGGGATACTAATAATCATCATGCAGAAAATCAACATGAGATAATAGTGATTGATATATATGAATACATTATATTCATTTCTCTTATAATACATTAAAAAGAATTACTGTACAATTAAATACATTTTGAGAGGGTTTTACTTTTTTTTTTTAAATTGGGAAAAAATTACAGGTAGAAATTGCTTGTAAACTGAACAGACCATATTTTCAAGTAAAGGCTACACACAATTCTTTGTGGCTTTAATTAGAAAGTCCCAAGTACATTTTACTCAAGATATATAATCTTAGTCATGTTCCACATGACATACGCAAGCCTCCCACAGATAATCTTAAAGGGAAACTTCACCTAAAAATTTTAATTCTCTCATCATTTACTCAACCTCGTGCCATCCCAGATGTGTATGACTTTCTTTCCTCTGCTGAACACAAATGAAGAATTTTAGAAGAATATCTCTGCTCTGTTGGTGGTCACAATGCCAGTGATTGGGTACCATAAATTTGAAGCTCCAAAATGCACATAAAGGCAGAATAAAAGTAATCCAAAAGACTCCAGAGGTTAAATCTATATCTTCAGAAACTATATGATAAGTATGGGTGAGAAACAGATAAATATTTAAGTAGTTTTTGACTATAAATTCTCCTCCCAGTAGGTGGTAATATGAACAAAGAATGTGAATTGCCAAAAACAAAAGAAGAATGTGAAAGTGAAAGTTGAGATTGATAGTAAAAAAGGACCTAAATATTGATCTCTTAGTTGATCTCACACCCACACTTAGCATATCGCTTCTGATGACATGGATTATGCCACTGGAGTCATATGGATTACTTTTATGCTGCCTTTATCAGCTTTTGGAGCTTAAAAATTTTGGAAACCATTTACTTGCATTGTATGGACCTACAGAGCTGAGATAGTCTCTGGAATGGCATGAGGGTGAGTAAATAATGAGAGAATTAAAAATTTTGGGTGAACTATTCCTTTAATGCATGCTTTGTATTAGACAACATCACCTTGCAATACTGACAATAGATATAAGCTTCAGAGCTGCGCACACAGATATGAACACATGGTGCCCAAATCTAGAGGACGGTAACAATAAACAGATATTATTTTTATCATAAACTGACAATTTTAAGTAGAAAATGAACTTCAGACAAAACAAGGAGTTACCAACAAAATCAACAATAAAAAAAGGTGTAAATCAACTTGCAAACCCTGAAACCATGCAAACGTCTTAATTATTCAAGCCCGTTGTTTATGGGAACACCAGCTTCAGAAAAATTAAGTAAAATGTACTTATTTTATTTACCTGTGAAATTTACTCAAATTAGCTGATTAATATAATAAGGTTTTTACTTTAGGATTGATAAATGATGACACATTGTAAAGACAACAAACATTCATAAATAATATTTAATGCAAGAGCATTCATTTTTACATGTTTGAATTGAGTACAAGTGTATAATTTACTTAATATTCTCAAGTTCATGATTTAACTTATTCAGTGTAGAAAGTACCGAATCTTTTATGCTATGTTTACCTCACAACAACAAATATATATACAGTATATATATATATATATAGAGAGAGAGAGAGAGAGAGAGAGAGAGAGAGAGAGAGAGAGAGAGAGAGAGAGAGAGAGAGAGAGAGAGAGAGCTGATGTATGCATTAAAGGGTTAAAAGTCTCCAAGAGATGATGCATGACACTGCTCCACCCAAATAGTGGCATTGCTGGTGACTTCTAGTTAAAGATGATGTTTGCCTGCTGAGACATTTTTGAGTGAAGTTCAGAATTCTCATGAAGCTCTGTCAAATTATGTCTTAGATCAGTTACATTAATATCAAAATCAGCCCTGGCTATCCCTTTGAAACTGATCCTGGGTCAGAATCCAAGAATGACACAGAATTAATGTGCATACCAAAATCAAGTGATGTCATCTAGTCTGTGCGTCTAACACAGATGAACAAAGGGCAGCAGGGAAAGCTATAGGCCACAGAGACAGGAATTATTTAGAGTCTGTGTGGTCTTTCATTTATATTTCCAATCTGTTAGCCTTTGATAACAGTTGTATCTTCAAATGGACAGGGGTCATGTTTGATCATGTTACACAGATGTGCAAGTTAAACAGATGTTATTCAAACGTGCATGATTCAAGAGAAAAGTGGGAGTGGGCAGTGTCGGTTCTACCTCATTTGGCACCCCAGACGAGACCCTCCAGTCTGGCGAGGTCTGGGGAAATGCTTCCCCGGGAGTTTATATTTATTTTATTTGCATTTTTCTGCAAAAACAGCACCAAAGCATTCATTACTGGTGATATTAGGAGCATCATTTAAACATTTTCTTTAGTAGCCTACGTATATTGTGTATATCATTAATGAAACTATGTCCTAAAAAAAATACTGACACCTTTTCACATTACACAGCACAAGATGAAGTTTATCAAAGTTACCTTTCTCAAAAGCCTGCAGTGGCAGTATCATGGTACAGTGATGGTACAATATGGTAAAACCTTGGTATTTTTATAACATATCATGGTAAGCTACTCCAAGGATCATGTCCAGTAAACATGGCATTGGCTTGGTAATGTTTGGTACGTTTAAGTGCTTTCATGTAATGTTAGTATTTTGATACACTTAAGAAAATGTCTTTACTTGTAGTAGACAATCGTTCACAGACTGCACTCACACATGATCTTCACTGTCAAACGACTGAATGCAGTTGCAGGTTTTGTTTCAATGAATTCACGTGCCCCGTGCTCGTGAGCCTATGGTCATGTTCACAATGGCATACTATCAATACTTCTCACTGTTTTTGCCAAACGCAGATATAACAGAAACAGTAAGTGTAGTAGGCAAGTAAAGCATTTAGTACATGGTCTATATGTTCCGTGGGGAGCGGCACAAGAAGTTACTGGAATGAACAAAGTGCATTTTGTTCAACTAAAATTGGCTCAGTAGACCGGCACCCCCAAAGCGATGCTGCCCTAGGCGGTCGCCTGTGTCGCCTAATGGGTTGACCGGCCTTGGGAGTGGGTGTTCAAGAAGGAAAGCAACAATGCAAAGAGATTACTAGCATAATGTAATGCTTAAATTTTTTAGCCTGGATTTAGGAATGATTGCTCAGACTTGATCATGGGGATCTGTTGACATAGATTGTATCTCAGTACAGCATAGAGCAGTAGTGTTTCCATTAAACTAACAGTATGCACCAATATAACTGTTGTGGTTTGATCAAGAGGTTTTGCAATATTACTTGGTTTTCTCTGTAGCTTAGTGTCAGGGACTCAATCCACACAAGTTTTGGTGTGAAACCAGGTGCGAGAGAGTTTAATGAAAAGTCACAGGTTAAACACGTTGAGAAGACACAGATGAATAACTCAGGCAATCGGTAAACTGGAGGATTCACACAGGTAGGTAAACAGGAGGATTCACACAGGTAGGTAAACAGACTTAACTGGGTAAGGAGGGAACAACAAAGTTGAGTGTCCAGGCAAATACAACCCACACAACTTCAGAGGAAGGATCAGGCATTGATTAACTTGGAAGGAGTGGAAAAACACTGCATTAGAGCAGCATGGCCAAACAAGAGTCCTGAGTGTGTAAGACTTGACCCTGAATTGAAGGGAGAGTGACCTACTTAAGCAGTCCTTGATGAGTGGGCTGATTGAGTGCAGGTGTGATGAATTAGATGTCGGGTGAAGAGGAACAGAACACTGAAGGAGGTAGAGAGCCCAAGGGAGGCATGACACTGAGAGCATAGCACAGTCTGGAAAACAATGCAAAAAGACTAAGTTTACTGTCATGCCCCACTGAGGCAATATCTGAGGGCTACAATTTTGGAACATTTAAGGTTACTTTGGAATCATTTGTTATGCATCATGCTGTAAATAAACTGAACACTTGATGTAGATTTATTTTCCTAAGGTAAATATTGCATGAGGGACTGTGCAGACTTTGCAAATAAACAAAATTCTTTCTCTACAGCTCTCAAAGTCACTGCGAGTGGCTGTTTATTTGTGCTTTTTCTGACCCCCGTGTTGAAACACAAGCTACAGAAATATACTTCTCCTGACTAAACCAGCATAAGATTGTTGCAAGCAAAAAAGTTATATGCAGGTGTAGTTGCAGTGTTTATTCACCAAAGACACCTGTTTGTGTTTTCAAATCAATTAAATGAATTTTGGTCATAGTTCTAGCACCTGTACAATCAACACTGGTTCCCCACAGGGATGTGTGCTTTCCCCACTACTCTTCTCCCTGTACACAAATGACTGCACTGCCAAGGACCCCTCTGTCAAGCTCCTGAAGTTTTGCAGACAACACTACTGTCACTGGCCTCATCCAAGATGATGATGAGTCTGCATACATAAGGGAGGTTGAACAGCTGGCTGTCTGGTGCAGTCAAAACAACCTGGAGCTGAACACGCTCAAAACAGTGGAGATGATAGTGAACACCCCAACATTGACCCCGCTCACCATTCTAAACAGCACAGTGGCAGCATTGGAATCATCCAGGTTCCTGGGCTCTACCATCTCACAGGTCCTGAAGTGGGAGACCCACATTGACTCCACTGTGAAAATGCCCAGCAGAGGTTGTACTTCCTTCGCCAGTTGAGGAAGTTCAACCTGCCACAGGCGCTGCTGATACTGTTCTACTCAGCAGTCATTGAGTCTGTCCTCTGCACTTTAGTAACTGTCTGGTTTAGTTCAGCTACAAAATCAGACATCAGAAGACTACAAAGGACAGTTCGGACTGCTGAGCAGATTATTGGTTGCCCCCTGCCATCTCTTCAAGAACTTTACACTTCCAGAGTGTGGAAAAGGGCTGGAAAAATCACTCTGGACCCCACTCACCCAGCCCACTACCTTTTTGAACTGTTGCTTTCTGGACGGCATTACAGAGCACTGAGCACCAGAACCGTCAGGCACAGGAACAGTTTTTTCCCTCAGGCTATCCATCTCATGAACAGTTAAAACTGCCTCATTGAGCAATAATTATGTGCAATGCACAGCTTAATCTATTTATATTTATCCAACATATCTTACCTCTTCTGCCATTACATTCCCTTGCACTATCTGTATATAACAGATTTGTATTTGTACATATGTATATACTGTATATATACAGTATATATTTTTGTCTTATTGTGTATTTCTATTTATACTTATATTTTGTATTTGCTTTTCATTTTTATTCTATTTTTTTATTATCTCTGTCTTGTTGTTGTATTGTTTGTGCACTGGAAGCTTCTGTCACCAAGACAAATTCCTTGTATGTGTAAGCATACTTGGCAATAAAGCTCATTCTGATTCTGATTCTTTAGTGAGCAACCAGAAAAAATACTGAAACAGCCTTATAGATATTATGATATTATAAGCTAAAATGTTTATAAGGTGGAGATTTGAACTTTACGATTTGTCTGTTAAAATGTAAAGTACATTGATTATTTTAAGCACATCTCTTCAATTTCTTACAATTTAACATTTAAAAGATAAAAGCAAAACCTACAGATGTTAAGAAAGGTAAAACTACTGAAGATTACTTAAATAGTTTGCCATAATATTAATGGAGTATGTTTGTTGAATTAATTTACATTGAAAATACTCTTTAAACCTCTAGATTAAATAAAGATGCTATAGTAGAAATATGGAAGAGATAAAAAAAGAACATATAATAATATTATACCCTGACTGCTAAATACACACATTTTTACTGCCATTACCTCATGTAATGACAAGTAATGGAAATAATACCTGCAAACCATTACTTTCTGAGACCCTTTGTATCTTGCAATGTCAACATTGGGGGCTTCTACGATGTGGAAACCAGTTCTGAAAAAATTGTCCCACCCCATTTATTCATCCAGAGCACAAGTGGGAAACTATTCGAAAGTGGGTGTTTGATGAGTGTGTCCTGACAGGTACTAATAAATGGATTGAGGTCATTACTGACAAATACTGAAGAAATGTTTTGATCATAAGGCTGTGTGTGCGCAATTTTCAAATAGGCGGTTACATTTTTTTATACGTACGTATTTCAAAATAAAGAGGTTTCTGTTCTCAGATATTCACACCTGATTTTCCATGTCCCTTGTTAACTAAACTGAATGCAATTTCAAACGAAATATACTGTGGCTGGGAGTTTATGATGACAACACATCAGTTAATGAAGATAATGCAGAAAAAAAAGATATGCAGTATACTGTATATATACAGTCTAAAGTCTGAGACCACATCTAAATTAAACCTAGAATAAACAAAGTTCTAGGATTAAAAAAAAAGTAAAACAAACAAATGTTAAGGTGTAAAATGAATAGGAGATATTTAAAATCCTGAACTATTTCTAGTTCACCATTCTAATTAGCAATTTTGTGACATTGACCATTTTAACTATACAAGTGGTCAGATTTAGAAAAATGCACAACAGAAGCATTTTCAATATGCAACCATGTATAAATAAACAATATAAATATTATAATTTACTACGTATTTAATGAACCATAGTGAGACAACACCCAAGTCTGTCTTGAATCTCAAGCTCCAAAATGTAAGGTATATTTGTTTTTTAAATCTACTGTTTGTGGTCAATATATTCAAACTAAAGTTTGGCTGCTGCAAATATGCCATCTCCCCAATGCTAGTTTCAGAATGATTCATGTTTACAGAGGAATTTTCAAATATTGGTTTACACATAGTATTATGGTAATTATGAACTTAAATGGCAACTCCTTTTAAAAGCTACTTATGGTAGTAGCTAATTTAAAGAGTTTTTGTATAAATAGGTATAATTTATTTTATGCAGGTTTCCTGTCTTCATTATTCTATATCCACTAATAAAACACTAGAAGAGGTATGTAACAGCTTGCTACCTTAAGCCTCAAATGTAAGAGAAAAATGTGTATATGAGGAAAATATCGCTGTTTAGAATCAACATTTGATAGATCGAGCAGACAGGGCTTGGATGTACTCTACTAAACATTCTTTTAGATGCTTTTCTCCTTACAGGCCGATCACAGTGCAAAAAGAAGACAACATAATAAGCATGCCGGCATCCTTAAGAACAAATCACAAACAAGCCGTTAATTTTATAGTCTTTTATGCCATTTATTTTCTCTCTATTTATACTGAGCATAGATCTTTAATTGTACAAGTGAAACCTTCTAGATGACACATTCAACATATAATGACTGGGATATGAAATTGATGGTTAAAATCTTAAAGTAAAGCATTACTGAATACAGTGATGGCTAGTTTGGGCTGGATCAGGTGAATATGGGCTCTAGAGTAATTATGTGATTACAGTGGGAGCGGTGCGGCCAGTCTTTTCCTGGAGCTGGGAGATCCTCAGGGCAATGTCCACCAGAGGAGCCAGCATGACCTGTTCACAACATTTGAGAAAAACCATTAATAATGTTGAAGAGTACAGAAATTATAAAGTATTAATACCAATAACGAAAACTAAAATAAAAACAATTAACTTAACAATTGGAAATACTGAAACTAACATAACTAACTAAATAAAAGAAACAAACCTACATTAACTTTTATTTTATTAATCTGAAAATGGTAACACTAAAAAAGCCATGAGAAATTTTACACAATTAAACATGTTTAAATTATATCAGTTAACACATTAACTTGGACAGCCCTAAAATACGTAAATTTAAAATTACTCCAAAACTAACTAAAATAAAAATGACATTAATTAAAAAAACACATTTATCAATTTAAAATTTATATACATTTTTGATAGACATAAAAATGCCACAACTGACACAGACAGCACTGAAAAATGTTATGCCACTAAACATATTTAAATTAAATCAACTAATACTTTGGCAGCCCTAAAATAAAAACTATAAACTAAACTAAGACTCGCAGTCATAGAGTGAGCATTAATAAAAACTACTGTAAACTAAATTGAAAACTAATGGGGCCTGGGTAGCTCAGCGAGTATTGACGCTGACCATCACCCCTGGAGTCACGAGTTTGAATCCAGGGTGTGCTGAGTGACTCCAGCCAGGTCTCCTAAGCAACCAAATTGGCCCTGTTGCTAGGGAGAGTAGAGTCACATGGGGTAACATCCACGTGGTCACAATTAGGGGTTCTCGTTCACAATGGGGCGTGTGGTAAGTTGTGCATGGATCGTGGAGAGTAGCATGAGCCTCCACATGCTGTGAGTCTCCATAGCGTCATGCACAGCGAGCCGCGTGATAAGATTTGCGGATTGATGGTCTCAGAAGTGGAGGCAACTGAGACTTGTCCTCCGCCACCCGGACTGAGGTGAGTAACCACGCCACCACGAGGACCTATTAAGTAGTGGGAATTGGGCATTCCAAATTGGGAGAAAAGGGGATAAAAATAAATAAATAAATATATAGAAAACTAATAATAATAAAAAAAAAACTAAACTAAATTGAAAGGGAAAATTTAAAATAAAATATAAATAAAAACTAAATTCAAAACATACAAAAATAATATAAAAAAAAATAAACAAACTTAATTGGAAAAACTGAAATTAAAATATATTTAAATGAGTCCAAAACTAACTAACAATCTAAAAAAAAAAAAAAAAGACAAATTCATTTATATTTTATATAAATGTTTGATACACATGAAAATGCCAGAACTGACACAGACAGCCCTGAAAATGTTAATGATGTTAAACGTATTTCAATTAAATCAATTACTACATTACTTTGGCTGCCCTAAATTACTAAAACTAAAATAAAACTAGCAGTCATAGAGTGAAAAATAATAAAAACTACTGTAAACTAAATTGAAAGGGCAAATTGAAAATAATTTAAATAAAAAATAATTTAAAAACAGCATAACCCTGGTTATAACTTCACTGAAATACCTTGATTTAGCCTTAATAAAAATGCATGATGTTAATGTAGTTTCTTTCCTATTCATCTATTCATGTCTTTTTTTTCTACAAAACCAAAGTAGCAAATACTATAGAAATACAACAGTACCTCAAGCCTCAAGCCTCAAGATGAAAAGAACAGCTGGAACTAAAAAGTAGTCTCATCTTAATTTTAAGCATCTCTGAGGTCAATTCTTTAAGACAGATTGATACGTCTGTGATCTAGGGTGATCAGATACAATTGAGTGAATGGGATCATCGACCATATGTGCTGGAATGAGCACATCATACCTCATTATCACTACCAGAAGTACTAAAACTAGTAACAAGACTTTCATGGTTCAGATCAATGAATTTCCATGACCTTTCCAATAATTTGTGTTTACTGGATTAGGATTTTTAAATATAATTCTGATTCAGACTATCGCTAATGAATAACGCAGGCCGATTTGGATTCAAAAGAACACATTTGCTAACAAAATTGGACCGTCCTTTGCTTGGGCACAGGTTTTACTCTGCACAAGAGCAACATCTAGCCAAATAAATATATTAGAGCAGAGCATTACTAGAACATTTTTTGTTCAATATAGAAATTTCCAGAACTTTTTTAAGGTCTGGAAAACATCATGTTAAACTTTTCTCATTTTTCTAGGATTTCCATGACTGTGTAAACCCTGAACTTTTATTTAAAGTCATATAAGTGTTCTAAAGCATAAGTATTATTGTGACAGTAAAATGTGGAGGGAGGAAAAAAAAAAAAAAAAAAAAAAAAAAGAGGAGGGTTGTATAATGCAAATCATCAACAAAGGGCAAGTCTTGACTGATTATTTTACTTGTGGGTCTTGGTAGATTTTCTGGGGATCCGTCTCATAGCTGTCAATGTAAAGCCTGATGGTTGCCCCAGCACTGCCTGTCCCGCTGAGACGGAAGATGATACGTGAGCAATCAGAGAAGATGATCCTCAAACCCTGAAAAACATGAAGACAGGAAACAGGAATGATGAGCAATATACTGTTTTGAGAAGCAAAACATTCCAAAAAGTTGAGAATGATGTTTAGACTAAAAGTTTCAGAGTAAAACAGTTCTTTAAAAAGATCAATTTATGAGATATTTCAAACACAATAAAGATGATGAGTATTTTACATCATCAAATATAAAACACACTAGCATATTGAGACACAGATATTCATAATTATTTGTATTGAAGAAACTATATGGAGAAAAGTCAAAAATCAACTTATCTATCAGAGGAGAAAAAGCCATTTCCAACTCATTCTAAAAACCCTGAACAAGACTAGCAGCAATGATTGATATGGCATATCAAATGGATTCCTTCAGTACCAGCAGCCATATCACTCTGTAGCTCAAGACTGGTTGCCTACTGAAGCTAAGCAGGGCTGAGCCTAGTCAGTACCTGGATGGGAGACCTCCTGGGGAAACTAAGGTTGCTGCTGGAAGAGGTATTAGGGAGTCCAGCAGGGGGTGCTCACCCTGTGGACTGTGTAGGTCCTAATGCCCCTGTATAGTGCTGGAGACACTATACTGTAAAAAGGCACCATCCTTCAGATGAGATGTTCAACTGAGGTCCTGACTCTCTGTGGTCATTAAAAATCCCATGACACTTCTTGAAAAGAGTAGGGGTGTAAACCTGGTGTCCTGGCCAAATTCCCCCCACTGGTCCTTCTCAATCATGGCATCCTAATAATCCCCAGCCATTAATTGGCTCTATCACTCCACTCTCTCCTCTCCACCAATAGCTGGTGAGTGTACTGGTGCACTGTGGATGCTGCACACTGGTGGTGGTTGAGGAGATTCCCCTGTTCACTGTGTAAAGTGCTTTGAGTGTAGTGTCAGAAAAGTGATATACAAATGTAACATTCATTCAGAAGAGGAAGCATTGCAGGTCTAAATTCTAATGCTTATTATTTTGTCTCCTATTCTTGACTCACCTGTCCTTTTGAAACACTGCCATCCACAGGGTCTGTGTACTCAAAGTTATCAGCCTTCTCCACTTCATATGTTTTTTCCCCAGAGGAGAACTTCTGCCCTACAAAGGCTTTATCAGACATGGTTGTCTGTATGTGTGCAATCATCTTGTTTGCAGCATCAGAGTCCACCTCTTCATAGTCATACCTGAAACAGACGTTAGGGACAAATTCAATAATATAGTTTAGGATGAACTCAACTGTACAATATTGCAAGAGACCATAAGAGCAGGAGTTTTCTACAAGCATACCAGCAGAGGGCAGTCAAGCTACAGAGGTGAACACTTCAACTACCGCCCATCCTCTTTAAACCAGGTGACATATGGCACAGTCCATATGTGTATTAATTTATTTCAATTACCTTGTGAAGAAGTTCCTTCCAAACTTCTGCCAATGGTCTTTCATGATCTCCTCTACGCTCTGTTTACGAGTGGCCAAGATTGAAAGCCAAGCAAGCACTGCCCAAAGGCCATCTTTCTCCCGGATGTGATCAGAACCTACCCAAAAAAAGCACTTTAAGGGAATTAAGTCTTTTTGGATGTACCCTTGTGAAAAACATTAATATGTTAACACTAGAAAACAGTTACTTTCTTAAAATAGTCAGAGCCTAAATCAAAATGCATTTGCCTGATCTGTTTAAATGAAGTTTAAACAGGCAACAATTATACACTCACAAAAATATTTTAGCCTTATTGTTTACATTTTTCGCATTTCAATTACACAACAAAATTCCATGAAATTATACTGAGTAAATTACATTAATAAAACTTACATTTATTGAAGTTTTATTAATTTAATTTTGTTAAAGATTACCCAATCCATTTTGATGAAATGTAGTTATGAAACTGAAATGCGTACATTTTAGAAATAGGCTAAAATAATTGTTTGAGTGTATAATGCGATATACAATATAATTTACTTGATATAATAAACACCTTCCACTCATTTAAACACTTAAATAGAAAGCTTTTCAACCCAAACCCTTTAAACAGCTTAATAGCTTGCATATACAGTATATATATATATATATATATATATATATATATATATATATACACACACACATACAAAAATTATTATTTATTTTTTTTAACCAGCAGTTTCAAAGCAACTCACCAGTACCAAAGCTTTCTTCACCACAGAGGGATAACTTGCCAGCATCCATCAAGTTTCCAAAGAATTTCCAGCCTGTGGGTGCCTCATAAAGCGGCATCTTTAAAGCTTTGGCCACACTGTACAGCAAAAACAAATAATCACACCCCAATATTTGTTTCAGCATCCCAGCCACTAACATTTGTATTTTTATTTTTATTTTTCTCCGCTTTTCATCCCAATTTGGAATGCCCAATTCCCAATGCGCTCCAAGTCCTCGTGGTGCCGTAATGACTCGCCTCAATCTGGGTGGCAGAGGACGAATCTAAATTGCCACCGTGTCTGAGACTGCCAATCCGTGCATCTTATCACTTGGCTTGTTGAGCACATTACTGCGGAGACCTAGCACATGTGGAGGCTACACGCTACTCTCCACGGCATCCACGCACAACTCACCACGCACCCCACCGAGAGCGAGAACCAAATTATGGTGACCACGAGGAGGTTAACCCAACGTTACTCTACCCACCCTAGCAACCGGGTCAACTGGTTGCTTAGGAAGCCTGTCTGGAGTCACTCAGCACGCCCTGGATTCGAACTTGCGACTCCAGGTGTGGTAGTCAGCGTCTTTACTTGCTGAGCTACCCAGGTCCCCAACATTTGTATTTGTTGATTTACCAGGGTAGTGCAACACCTCAAAACAGATTACAAATCATAATTGATCTTACAGCTATATCAAAACATGCAAATGTGCCTAGATGGTCATACTTGTCCAGAGCCCCACTGGTGGGCATACTGCGAGCCAGGCCCTTCACGCCAGTCTTTTGGAAATAAGGGATGCATGTAATGTTGGCACCGATGACTGCCACAGAGTCTGAGGGGTTAACAAAGAACCCATTCTTACCCAGAACCATGTTCCGATCCTGCATTCGAACAAAAAGACATGACATACCTGTATGATGAAGCTGTTTCTGCTTTACCTGAGAGTCATTTACAGTTAGATTGATTTGTTATAGAAACTGAAAAGAATGTAAAAATGTACAATTTTAAGCATTTAGAAAAAAGCTTGGCTAAAATGCGATCCAAAAGAACTACTTCATTAAATCTATATGGAATGCCAATTTTTGACTTTAATTATTGAACTTTAAGACTTACACCATCACCATCGAATGCTGCTCCAAAATCATATCCTCCTTCCTTCATAGTGTTGACCAGGTCAGCAGCATATGTTAAGTTAGGATCAGGATGGTGACCCCCAAAGTCCTCAGAGGGGACACAGTTAACGGCAGAGTGAGCAGGGGAACCCAGCTCCTCACACACAATCTTCTTTACATAGGGACCCACCACTAGTTAATGAAGAGCATAAACAAAAGTTTCAGACAGTAATTTTAACAATCCAGTGACATGACATGACAAGTTCCATCAGCTATAATCATATCTGTCATTATAACAGAATTAGGGAAAATACAGAGCTACTTTTTTTTAGATGAAATACTGTAGAACATTTAAATGGCTTATCTTTATAAAAACGCTGTGGACTATGTGAAAATTTGACTTTTGGACAATGTCAGTGGAAACATTACAAACTCAGTCCCCAAGTTTGGAACAACTGGGAGCTGGCCCTAATCAAACAATTTTTTTATTTGTGAGGCCTGCGGAAACATAGATGCATAGATGTACGTTGAAATGCCTCTTGTTTCAGAAGATCTCCCAGTCCATATTAAGGCCTATTCAAACGCCAAGTGTCTACACTGAACAGTTTAAAATATTTGCAACATATATTTAGGACATTGCAGTAAGCCAATAACAAGCAACGATTTTAATGGATTTGTAATGGCAAACATATCCTTGTGCTTATTCAAGGAATTGCAATCCTCACCTCCGTGCATTGCATCTAGTCGTACGTTAATCTTATTGGGTCCTGAGAGTAATTCTTTCAGAGCCGCAAAATCAAAGATATCACTTAACATCTCTGCATATGATTCCACTGAGTCCACAATTTCCACTGCAAAAGATACAACACTGTTAACAACAAAGTGGACAGTATATTCAAATCGAAACAGTAGTGTATATACAGAATATGGCAAATGATCATCTATAATATGGTACCGGTAAAGGGCTTGAACGTGTCAACCTCAAACGTTTGTTTTCCAATGGTGGAGAGGTCCACCTTGAGTTCAGGGCAGATGTGGTACTCCTGGAGGCTCTTGCTGATCTGAAAGATTTTGTCTGTGATGCCCTCTGGTGCAGGACCTGGGAGAGACACAAAAGATAAATTGAATTTATAGCCGAGTGTGGCTTTGCCACGACATCAAAAGGGAAGTAGGATGACCACAAAGGCACCAGCCATGCATTTTAGTTCCGTTTCAAATTATTTAACATATAACTCAATTTATAGCAATGTGTAACTCAATTTATAGCAACAAGGAATAGTTCAGCCAAAAATGAATATTTTCTCATGATTTTCTCACCCTCATGCCATCCCAGATGTATATGAATTTCTTTCTTCTGCAGAACACAAACAAAAAGGTTTTTAGAAACATATCTCAGCTCAAGCAACACAAGTGAATGGTGACCACAACTTTGATGCTCCAAAAAGCACATAAAGACAGCATAAAAGTAATCCATGCAACTACAGTGGTTTAATCCATGTCTTCTGAAGCAATCCAATCTGTTTTGGGTGAGAACAGACCAAAATTTCACTCCTTTTTCACTGTACTTATCTTGCTATTGCAGTCTCTACATAGTAAAAAATGAATTACATTTTGGTCTGTTCTCACTGAAAATGGATGGGATTGCTTCAGTTGGATTAAACTAGTGAGTTGTATGGATTACTTTTATGATGCCTTTAGGTGCTTTTTGGAGCTTCAAAGTTTTGGTCACCATTCATTTGCATTGTATGGATCTACATAGCTGAAATACTATTCTAAAAATATTTGTTTCTGTTCTGCAGAAGAAAAAAAAAATTATATATATATATATATACACACACATACACACACACACACACACACACACACACACACACCTGGGATGGCATGAGGGGGGAGTACATAATGAGAGAATTTCCATTTTTGGGTGAACTATTCTTTTAAATGGATAGTTCTCCCTAAAATTAAAATACTGTCATCATTTACTCACCCTCATGTTATTCCAAAACCATATGACTTTCTACCATGAAACAAAAAGGAGACCATTCATCTTACTTTGCATCTTTTTTCCGTACAATAAAAATCAATGGTGACTGAGCTTGTCTGTCCCCAAGATTCTGCCTTACATCTCCTTTTGCGTTTCACAGAGGAAAGTGAAGCAGGTTTAGAACGACGTGAAGGTGAGTAAATGACAAATTTAGCATTTTTGGACGAACTATCCCCATAATAGTTCACCGTTTAAACATGTTATTCACATGTACTGTATGAATTTCTAACCTCCACTAGATATGTTGAACTTGATGCCAAAGTCTCCATTGGGGCCACCAGGGTTATGACTGGCTGTCAGGATGATCCCCCCGATAGCTTTGATTTTACGGATCACACAAGACACAGCAGGTGTTGACATAATCCCATTCTGTCCAATGACCAGCCGGCCAATCTGCGAGATTATTGACGAGAGAGGTCACCGTTCAACTCACAGCTGAAGCTAGATCATGATCAGCAAACCAATGAGACAAGAGCTCTGACTAGTTTATCTTGTTCATGCCATACAATTCAATGTTTACATAACCTCAACCCTATTGATGGGTCCTTGTTGACTTAAAGGAGTAGTTCACCCAAAAACGAAAATTCTCTCATCATTTACCCTCATGCTATCCCAGGTGTGTATGACTTTTTCATCTGCTCAACTCAAATGAAGATTTTTAGAAGAATTTCTCAGCTCTTTTGGGCCATACAATGCAAGTTAATGGGTGCCAAATCTTTGAAGCTCAAAAAAAAAAAACAAAAAAAAAAAAAAATCACATAAATTAGCACAGAAGTAATCCATACAACTCCAGTGGTTAAATCAATGTCTTCAGAAGCGATATGATAGGTGTGGGTGAGAAACAGATCAATTTCACATTCTTCTTCTTGTGTTTTTGGTGATTCACACTCTTCATGCATACTGCCCCCTACTGGGAAGGGAGAAGAATTTCTAGCAAAAAAATGACTTAAATATTGATCTGTTCCTCAGCGACACCTATCATATCCCTTCTGAAGACATGGATTTAACTACTGGAGTCATATGGATTACTTTTATGATGCCTTTGTGCTTTTTGGAGCATCATAATTTTGACACCTATTCACTTGGACCAAAAGAGCTGAAGTATTCTTCAAAAAAAAAAAAATCATAATTTGTGTTCTGCAGAAGAAAGAAAATCATACACATCTGGGATGGCAAGAGGGTGAGAAAATGATATATTTATTTTTTTTAAGAGAATTTTGGAATTGGGGTGAACTATCCCTTTAAGGCTATATCATACACAATTCACATACTGTACATATAGTGATGTGAAAAAGTATAGAAAATCCTGATTTCTTCTATTTTTTTTCCCTCATGCTAAATTGTTTTAGATCTTCAAATGAGATATATCATAAAACAAAGGCAACCTGAGTAAACACAAAATACATTTTTCAAATATATATTTTATTGAAGCAAAAAGAGTTATCCAACCCCTATATCACCCATGTGAAAAACTAACTGCCCCCTTAAACTTAATAGCTGGTTGTGCCACCTTTAACAGCAACAACAGCAACCAAACGCTTCTTTTAACTGGAGATCAGTCATTCACAATGCTGTGGTGGAATTTTGGCCCACTCTTCTTTGCAGAACTGCTTTAGTTCAGCCACATTGGAGGGTTTGAGCATGAACTGCCAGATCCTGCCACAGCATCTCAATTGGGTTCAAGTCAGGACTTTGACTAAGCCACTCCAAAACTTTAATTTAGCTTCTTTTGAGCCATTCAGAGGTGGACTTACTCCTATGCTTTGGATCATTGTCTTGCTGCATAATCCAGATGCGTTTGAGCTTCAACTCACAGACTGATGACCTGACGTTCTCCTTTAGGATTTTCTGGTAGAAAGCAGAATTCATGTTTCCCTCAGTTATTACAAGTCACCCTGGCCCTGAAGCAGCAAGGCATCCCCACACCATCACACTACCACCACCATACTTGACCGTAGGTATGATGCTCTTTTTGTGGAATTCTAAATTTGATTTATGCTAGATGTAACGGGACCCGTCTTCCAAACAGTTCCACTTTCGACTCATCAGTCCACAGAACACTCTCCCAAAAGGTTTGAGGATAATCAAGGTGCGTTTTGGCAAACTTCAGATGAGCCTTAATGTCCTTCTGGGTTAGCAGTGGTTTTTGCCTCGCCGCTCTTCCATAGATGGGATTTTTGGCCAATGTCTTTCTGACAGTGGAGTCACGAACAGTGACCTTTATTGATGCGAGAGAGGCCTGCAGTTCCTTGGCTTTTTTGTGACTTCCTGGATGAGTCATTGCTGTGCTCTTGGAGGAATTTTAGAAGGTCGGCCACTTCTGGGAAGGTTCACTACTGTGCCAAGTTTTCTCCATTTGGAGATAATGGCTCTCACTGTGTTCTTTGGAGAACCAGAGCCTTTGAAATAGCTTTGTAACACTTCCCAGACTGATGTATTTCAATCACCTTTTTCCTAATCATTTCTGGAATTTCTTTCAACCTTGGCATAGTGTGCTACTGGGTGAGACCTTTAAGCCAACTTCATGTTGCAGAAAAAGTTCTATTTAGGTGTTGATTTGATTGAACAGGGCTGGCAGTAATCAGGCCTGGCTGTGTCTAGTCCAGCTGAACCCCATTATGAATGCAGTTTCACAGATTTGGGGATTTAGTAACGAGTCCCAGTTGGTCTTGGATACATTTTTTGCTTCAATAAATAACATTATCATTTAAAAAATGTATTTTGTGTTTACTCAGATTGCTTTTGTTTTATGTTAGATTCTGAATCTTTGAAACAATTTAGTATGAGGTATACACAAAAACAGAAGAAATCAGGATGGGGGCAAATACTTTTTTCATAGCACTGTAAACGATACACCAAGAACCATTACACAACACTTGTGCAATGGAATCAATAGGACATAGCTACAAAATCTAAAGAATATTGTAATTTTTTATACATAAGAGATGAAGAATGCAAGTTCAATATTTCAGAAAGAGACATAAATATAATGTTCAGTAATGCAGATTTTACTCAATAGAGCAGTGTGGAACGTGACCACAGGCACGCCGCCTCCACATCACGGTCGCTGCTGCAAGACTCCCAATGTCAAAGCAACCCTCACATTCTGACAAAACACTGTTGCAAATTTTCACTACTGCATTAAAAGCTTTATGATCTCTGCAACATGATGCGAGGGGATTTTATCATGACGTCCCCCCGTAGCGACTCTTGCTTTTGGCAGTGCGTGAAATGTCAAAGGTGTCTCAAAACAATCTCAGCAAGAAAGACTGAGTTCATACATATGCCAATATGAACAAGAAACTTGTTTATTACCATGAGAGAAACAAGGAACGTGTTGGGAAGATGGAATATTATTAAGTATGCAATGACGATGGTCCGTAAATGTGATCTAACTGTTTATTGCATGGTCAAAGCATTAGCTATAGTAAGTTAACCATATTTTATAAAACCATGTACTGCATGGCTGCACAAATGTTCACTTTAAGTGTATTTTGCAATGAACTTGAATGTGTCATGGCTAGACAGAGCCACCCTTTCCCATACAACGTAATTACTTCTGCACTAAAACTAGCAAAATAACCTAGTTTCTATCCACTTTTAGCACTGTTTTGTTATCAACAGAAAAATGTGTAAAACATTTTTTTTTTTTAAATTTGCCGTCTTCTGCCTATTTCCATTCAAATGGCCTTTTATCAATAAAAATGGTGTGCGTGATGACGTCATGCTTCAAAAACACTTTGTCGAACAAGTTTTGGTTTATCGCAAAAGAAATCTGCCCTTAAGCCATTTCCATACACAAGTGTGTGTATATCACTAATTGTCCCTAGCCCCCCCCAGTTGCCCTTCTGATAGGACTGTAATATTGGTCCTAATGTTGCGCCTATCGCAGGTTGCCACCGGTTCCAACCCGAAAGCGAATCGTCATGGCCCTGTTCAAGATGGCAACCTGCACCAAGTAGTGGGGGAAACTTTCGGTCTTAGTATAAGGACCATCCATCGATGTGTATATGCTGTGTGCACAGCTATTAAAGAAAAAATTATGCTGTGTAGTATCAGGGTTTACATATATGATCCATTCCTGATTTTCAATAGGCTAATCTGAACAATCATCTAAAGCATTGCTATCACAACTGCATTATGTCCCACATATTTGTTCCGCAACTTTTAACGACCAACTGAACTTGATTGTCATCTAAAATTAATTTTAGCGTCATAATGCAATTTACATTTTCTGAAGAAGCTCAGCAAATGCGATCCGAGGTAGAAGGTTAGATTTAATTAAAATATTTAAAAGTTTTAAAATGTTCAAAAGATAGTTTTCTGAAAGTGAACTCAGCATTGGACAAATAGTTTTATCTAGTCTTGAAAAAGTGTAGAACATTCTGAGAATGTCATTTAGCTGACTTTTTTCATCTACAGAACAGGGTAATACTAATTTAAGTAAAGAAAAGGCAAGTATATAGGCCTAACAATATAATTTTTTCGTTTGGTAACTTTTTTTAATTGAATGCTTTATTCGTCTGGTAATTTTATACAGGGAATTTTGCCGACATTTTTTCAAAAATAAGCTAAACATTTATTTTATAGAATTGGGCTATATGTTATTGTTCCAAAAAAAGCACACTGAAGTTTTCTCTTACGATTGTGTATTTATTTTTTAATTTAAAACATCTTTCAGCACAGAAATTATATGTTTTTTGTATTATGGTCTAATTCCATGACTGCTGTCTATTATTTTTGAATGGTGTGGAAAAGCAACTTTAATAAATAATTGGATGGTTCTGCGATTAAATTAAATCGCAAAGTGGCCATTCATTTGTTCTCCGTGCACTTGTCGATGACGGGTGCATGATACCAGATCTTTGTGTTGGCACTCCTGGAAGTATGGAGATGGAATTGTTTCATATTAACATACAAATGGAAAGAGATTCACAATTAGAAAGTTGGTTCACAAATAAATTTAATGAGATTCACAAATAAATGTAAAGAGTTTCACAAAAATGAAATGAATTCACAAATAAAAAGAATGAGATTTACAAATAGATGTTAGGAGTTTCACAAAAATAAAGTGAATTCACAAATAAATAACATGAGAATTGCAAATAAAAAAATTATTTACAAATATATTTTTTAACTCAAACACAACTCTGTCCAGCATTCATTTGTGAATCGCACGCATTTATTTGGGGAACGCTTCCTGTGCATTTGTGGATCGCTACACGCATTTGTAAATTTTGAAACAAATCTAGTGTCAAGATGTGCACACAAATCTACAAATAGGTGGACTCCACCCATCGTCTACTTCGTAGCACGTTCTATCTTCAACCAATCACGCTTTGTTTTACTATCAGGGCGGGACCAGAGTCACAGCTCTCATGAGCATGGAATCAAGCACATACAGATAAGCTCCAAGGCCGCAAACTTTTAAAGAAACGAACTTCATCAGAGGAATACTGTGACTTAAGGTTCGTATAATTTTCTCTTAGTTATAAACCTGTGTAGTCTTGTTAAATGTTGACAGCTGAAAATTGCCCATTTGTAGTGTTCTGATCATTAGCTTTATAGCTAACCTGGCTGACTGTATGAGTCTGCCATTTTAATTTTAACCAAGTTTCTTGACTGAAATGTGTCGTCAAAACCTTTACTCTTAACGTTACATGGCAGATCCAAACAGACACACTACTAGACACTACAAAAGATCAGTAGTACAGATAGTGCCTTTAGAAAACATGAATCATATTAGATGATCTTAGGAGCACAAACCATAAATTAATACCCTATATTACAGTGTACAAGATATGCTATGGCATTAATTTGGTTTCACATTATGTTAATGTATTTTTAAAAAATCATTAAAGTAATCTTTCAAAGGATTTATATTTTTAGCACTTAGTGTTATGGCAGACCAGTCCAATGTTACTCACAAGAAATAATTATGTTAACCCTGTAAAACAATGCATGTTTCACTTATTTACTCAGGAAGTATATGGGCTGTGAGATACAGGAGGACAATAATAATAATAAAAGTGTTGCGAGGATACTGGAGAACTGGTGCTCTCTACTCCACATCACAAAAAAAATGGAAACAGTTGTGGGACTTTTGTGCTACTGGTGATAAGACATCACAAAGCTCCACTTCCCAATCTTGTTTGTGTAACATGTTCTTTTCTATACAGTAATGGACTTGTTTATAACACGTAACTGTTATTTTTTCTAGAGCCTGACCGATATGGGATTTTTCAGACCGATTTTAGAGAGAGAAAATTCACAGATTACCGATATTGTGGCCGATATAGCTAATTTTTGATCTGGAATGAAAACAGACCTTTTCTATGTGGATTGTGCACCGATTTTGCACCGATATGACTATGCAAAGGTACTCAGAAGGCTGCTTTCTTAAACAAATATTTTTATCAAAGAATATTTTATATTATTATACATTGTCAACAAATTCTAGAAATGAACACTGAGAAAATAAAGAATAATTAAAAATACAATAAATAGCTTAATAAATATCAGTACCGTATGTTTAGTATAAGTCAACTGCTGACCATTTAAATAAAGAATAAATAAAATAGAAATCAGTACTGTATGTTTAGTATCAGTCAATTGCTGACCATTTAAATAAAGAATAAATACAAATAAAATAAATAACTAAATAAACATCAGGGGCCGGTTGCAAGACCTATACGTACGTTACAACTTAGCCTAGTTGTGGCATAAATGGGCACAGTCAAAATTAATGCAGTACTAAATATTTGAGCGTTGCACCATTACATTTATGTAGGACGTAACCCTACGTTTGTACTAAATATTTGACATCAGACTCAACGACATCAATGAGCTCATGTTTTGGTTGACAGGCTTCAGTTCTTTCAACATATATGATGTTGCATAACACGTGTTTAAAATTACGAGAGAGAAAAAAAAGAAAAAAAATTACATTTAATCGGCTCTTCAGTATGAAACCAATCTAACAGTGCAGTTTTTAGGGTGCATCACCCGGTGTCAAGTTTCAACACATTCAAAATATATATAGGATATTAAAATGAATGTCTATTTTTCCAGCCTGCTGTATTAGTATTTATTTATCACCCCTTATTTATTTTAGAAACAGTTCCTATATATTTTTATTTACACAGAGCAAATATACTATTTATTTAGTCTACTTTTATTACGTGTCCTATTTTAACATCTGGAAAACCAGACTTTTAAATATTACATTTTATAAATGCAATGACTGGAATTGTTCGGCTGAAGGGGGTACCAAACTGTGAATCCTGAACAAAACAGTTTGGTGAATACATGTTTGCACATTAGCTTCCACTCAGCTGACAAGCAATGAAAGTAGCTGCGTGGTTAGCTAGTTAGCTATATGCTCATTGTTACGGAGAGTAAAAGATGGACCAGCATTTCATCTCACCAACTAGGGAACAGCGTAGCATGAAATCAATACTCAACAGACACAATCCACCACTGTACCGTTGTCTGTTGAGCTGCAAAAAGATGCTCTGATGTTTACTTTTCAATCTGCAACGTTACTGACTGCACTGACAACTATAGGTGGCTAACACAGCAAACAGATATGATAAATGGGAGTGACATGGTTGTCAGGGACAGGGTTAACGTTATATAAAATGATGGGGTCATTGTTTATTGACTTTCCAGTATGTATTTCACAAACTAGTTAGTTAGCAATTTATCGAAGCACCTGAAAATGAATTTACCGCTGAACTCTGCACTGCTGAACTCCGCCCTGTCTGCAGAGCCACCATCAGTTCAGAGTCAGCTCTGTAAACAATGAGTCGGAGTGCACGCTGTTGGACAAACTACATTCTAAAGCATTGTTTTCTGCATTATATGTTCTGAAAAAAAGTTTTCATATCTGTGCATATCGGTAAACATATACACCGATACCGAAATTTCGGTAGGGCACAAATTTTTTCCTAATCATTTGTGCAGAATGCTCTTACCCTGATTAGGAATATCCATCCCAGACAACTGATACAACACCATGACATGGCAATGAGGATGTTCATGTACAACAAAATCGAGCAAAATGCAAGCACTCCAGTTGTAATATTCAATTCCAGTGTTTGTGTATGTAAATACATGTATTGTCTTTTGTAGTTACATGCATGACAACCTGTAATTTGGAACTACAAAATCATACATTTTAGCCAGACTTGCTTTAAAGTGTTAAAAAAACAGACACTCTTTAAACCCTATTTACCTCAAAATGCCTTGATAGAACTCAATAAAAGATTTGTCAACTAAACGACAAAACATTTTTTGTCAAATAAGATGAGTCATGATTTATGTTGTTCCAAACCCAAACGACTGACTTTCTTCTGTGGGAGGAACTCAAAAGGAGATGGCAGGAATAATGATAGGGACTGACAGCCTCGTTTTCATTTCAGCCTCATTAGCAGCATTTACATTTTACAATGTATGTTCCACAGAAGAAACTAAATAGTACAGGTTTTAAAAAAAACATGGTGGTGAGTAAATAACAGAATTTTCATTTTTAAGTAAGTCAACCCAAAGACAATGTTACGGTTTATTTAAATGTTGTACTGCACTTTAATTTCAAGACATGACATTGTAACTTAAAAGAAATCTGACATAACAGAAAAATAAAGAATCTCATATTACACATTTTAAAAGGTATCCTGTATTGGAGCTGCAACCACTGAGTTTGGGAGCAGGTGAGTCAAGTGCTCAAAGTTGATGGGCAGTACACAGGGGAAACACCTGAAAAAGATGGCAATAACTAAAGAGTAAATTATCACTGTCAGAACATGATGCTGTACTTTATGAAGGGACCCCGTAACAGTACCTCCTAAAACATTCACACAAAAGTACTCAAATGCAAAATTCTAATAAATATTACCTTACAACTGCTTTTATTAAATACATTAGCATAATGCGAAACCAAATTATTGGCTTAGCAGATTTTATACACTGTAATATAGGGTATTCATTTATAGTTTGTGCTCCTAAGATCATCTAATATGATGTTTTCTAAAGACACTATCTGTACTACTGATCTTTTGTAGTGTCTAGTAGTGTGTCTGTTTGGATCTGCCATGTAATATTAAGAGAAAAGGTTTTGATGACACAGTTCAGTCAAGAAACTAGGTTAAAATTAAAATAGCAGACTCATAGTCAGCCAGGCATAAAGCTAATGATCAGAACACTCTACAAATGGGCAATTTTCAGCTGGTGACATTTAACAAGACACTTCACATGTTTATAACAGAGAGAAAATTATACGGACCTTAAATCACAGTATTCCTCTGATGACGTCCGTTTCTTTAAAAGCTTGCGCCCTTGGAGCTTATCTGTATGTGCTTAATTCCATGCTCATGAGAGCACTGTGACTCTGATAGTAAAACGAAGCATGAATGGTTGAGGATAGAACGTGCTATGAAGTAGATGATGGGTGGAGTCCACCTATTTGTAGATTTGTGTGCACATCTTGACACTAGATTTGTTTAAAAATTGACAAATGCGTGTAGCGGTCCGCAAATGAGCGCTGGACAGAGTTGTGTTTGTGAGTTAAAAAATACACTTGTAATTTTTTTTTTTTATTTGTTAATTCATTTCATTTTTGTGAAACTCCTTACATTTATTTGTGGATCTCATTCAATATATTTGTGAACCACATTTTTATTTGTGAATTTCTTTCCATTTGTATGTTAATATGAAACAATTCTATCTCCATATGGATGTGTCATGACGCAGATGTGTTCGCAGCATCGGATCTGTGCAGGTATGCCGTTAAAACCAATCCAAAACAGTTCGAGTAATGCTTCACGTACAATAAATTGGCTTCCAAGGCTGTATACCTTGTCGTCATGATTAACACAGGCTAATGATTGGGATAAATATTCATTTTTGAGTTAATGCCAATTTTATCGACAAAAAGTGTTTCCAAACCAGTTTTTCCGACATTTGAAATATCGACATAGAGTTTATGCGCTGGAGTTAAACGGAAAAATATTATGTCGACACTTGTGAATTTCAGTGATAATTTGCTTGGATGGATTGTTTCCATCACCTATATTGGTAAAAATCATTATTATTATTTTTTTCTGCACTACACCTTTTGTTGCAAAAAAATTTTTTTTTTAAAAATAAATAAAAAAACCTTGGATAGAAACGTAGTTACTGTCAAGTTACACAAAATTCGGTCAACACTAACCCCATTAGCTGCAGCAATCTGGATGATCAGCTGAATGGCATCTTTCATGAAGAAGCGTCCATCTCCTCCCACAACCAGGGTACACTTTTGCCTCTGAGCAGAGTAAATGGTGGAAATAATACTCTGGATAAAGTTCTCCGTATAATGCTGATTCTGCTGGAATACGGTCACCCTCTTTCTTAAACCGCTGGTTCCGGGCTTTTGATCACTGTACGGTTTGGTCTTGATAACCATAATTTTCACCATGTTGCAGCAGTAGTGCGTATCCGTCACTATCCGGGTGTCTAGCGGGATGTGTGGTCACCACGTACCTTCTCTGCTCACACACATTCACCTTTCGCCGCTCAGACAGACACGCCCACATTTAAAGGAACAGTAGCCTTTTGCAATGTCATTGCTCTACAATTAAAGGAACAGTTCACCCAAAACTGAAAATTCTCTCATCATTAACTGACCCTCATGCCATCCCAGATGTAAATCACTTTCTTCTGCAGAACACAAAGATTTTTAGAAGAATATATCAGCTCTGTTTGTCCTCCTCACAATGCAAGTGAATGGTGATCAAACCTTTGCAGCTCCAAACTCACAAAGGAAACATAAAAATAATCCATATGTCTCCAGTGATTAAATCCATATTTTCTGAAGCGATATGATAGGTGTGGGTGAGAAACAATATCCTATTCAAGTCCTTTTTTACTCTAAATCTCCACTTTCACTTTCAGATGTGAAAGTGAAGCTAAACAGGCACCACCTGAAACTTTCAGATTTGAAATTGGAGATTTCATAAATTTGTATCTGTTTCTCACCCACACCGCTCATATTGCTTCTGAATATATGGATTTAACCACTGGAGTCTTATGGATTACTTTTATGTTTTCTATATTTGACTTTTTGGAGCTAAAAAGGACTGATTACCATTCACTTGCATTATAGGACCTACAGAGCTGATATATAATTCTAAAGATCTTTGTTTGTGTTCAGCAGAAGAAAGAAAGTCATACACATCTAGATGGCATGTTATCATGATGTTGCAGTCTCAAAAATACAGGTTAAAAGCCAATCTGGAGCAGCCGGCTTTAAAATCACAGATGTAGAGAACTTGGTGAGGGCATTTCTAGTTGGTGAGAGAGATGTAGGGTAAAAGAATGCAGTTTAAATACTTATGTCATGTGACCTTTTGTGTCTTGTCCTACAGTTTCTGTAGAGAACTTCAAAGGGCAAAATAATTGTCCGAAAGGTATAAATAGAAGCACAAACCTACACGTGGTGCTAAAGGCAATGGCAAATAAAGTTAAGCCCTGTGTGTGCGTTATATTCTTCATGTAGTTGCACAACTCTATAATTTAACAATTTTCTGCAACAAATACAAACATTTCTTCAGAAACCCAAACTGATATGACATGAAATGTGATTGGTGGGTGTGTTAGGTAGGAGCTACAGTCTGGTCTGTCTTTTTCCAACACTTGCATGTCATTTTTGAGGACCGTTAGGTTTAAATATGTGCAAATATACCAAAATAAAACACAAATGTATCAATCTATCTCAGAAATAAAAAAAATAAAAAAAATAAAAATACTGTCTACACAATAGCATAATTTCAACAAGCGTGGTACATGAACATTTATGATATTTTATAAATCTACCGGAAATTACAATTATTACATTCTGTGATTTTTTAAAATTATCACATTTGCTTTATTTACACATTAAACACTTGAACATCATGAATGTAAGATCTACAGAATATCAGTCGTTAACTAATGCTTACAGAAACAGATTTGTATTTGTACAAAGGCACATCTGCTTCTCACAGTACATTATGTGAACAAACATAATTTGAGAACACAATCGTAAACTCATTATGCTTATAATAATCCTAATAGTAACAAACAAGCACAAGTATTATTTGATTTGGTTTACATGCAATCTACATCACTTGTGACATAATAACTCCCTTAAGTGACTGCAGCATTTACAAACTTGGTATAATGCTCTCAACACAGTTGTAGGTCCACTCCTGTTGATCGTTTAAAGCCATGATGTGCTGACACACCTGAACAAAGAGCAAATCAGCAAATCATCTTATTTAAAGATATTCGGTAAAGTTTATGACTAGCACAACATTTGAGAAAAAGTCTCTGCGAATACATGTGTTCGATTTAGCTAGCCTTACTGCAGTTTGGGTTTTTTTCATTAGTTTCATTTGAGAATGGGAAATAGAGCATGAAATGCACCCCGTCCTCATTCCACAGAAGAAATTGGCTTGCGTTTCCTTATTTTGAGAGTGAAAATGTTTCTAGGTAATTTTCTCACCATTTTAGTCCTAGCAGGAACCTCCACAGCAAACACACTCATGCCCCTGCTGCTCACACAGTTCTTGCTCTGCTCATTGTTGATGTGCACTGTCACCTTCTGATTGGACTATGGCAACGTGAGTGATGAATACATGGAAAACAACAGGGGAAAAAAGTAACAAGAAAACCACAGTAAGCCAATTTCACTCATGAATTCAAAACAGAAACACATGAAATCTGAATGAAATATATAATAAGTGACCTATTTTGATGTAAGGAGGTTATGTTCCAACATTACAGTTACATTCCATAAAATTTGTTTCCTTATCAAAATCTCTTGCAATTGCCGTGCTTCTCTTGGCAGATCTAATGCCCTTTTTTCTGTTGAGTTAATCTATGTCGTAGCTGCTCAAGACATTGCAATTCTACTCATGACCAGTGCTCCTTTATATAAAGCTTTCCAAACAATTGGAGGTTTAGTAACATTCTGGTACACTCAGTGAATGTTAAGTACTATAAATGCTAATGTGAGGACTATGCAGAAATACCTTAAAGGAAAACGTGTTTCAGAGATGTGTTTCAATAATCCAAAGACCCTTTCTCCTGAAAAATCTATCAATTAAAAGAACTACTAGACTGAAAGTACAGCAGTGAGCTAGTTTGGCTGTTTTCTGGGTGATGGTAGCATTCTATTCTGGGAAGTCAAAGACTGTAGGTTTAAACAATAAACTGGGGGGCCATTGTGAACTACTGTGCCTCTGTGACCCCACTTACAACTGGTATAAAGATGCGTCTCGGGTGATCCGATCACATGTGGTCAGACACATCACTGTTTACACCTGGTCACTTAAATCCATCTCCTGTAACCACATATGTTGGGATTTCGAGGGGAGGGTCTCTGAATTCATGACGATATACATCAGTCACTACTTTAGTGCGTAATTGCATGATAATAAATTGCAAAAAAGTCATAATAGACAAAGAGGTCTATTCTTTGGTCTAAAACCAACGTGCTGTTTCTCCCTGATGCAGTCTAAATTTAATCAAAGCACAAATGCAACATTTCGAGCATAATTCTTAGCTATTTTAGCTGAGTACCTGCATTAAAGGCGCTTCAGATGTTTGTTCTTCTCATCTGTGTCCCTGCATGTTGATATCAGACACACTGAAGAAGATCTGTGAAGTTCTCATGCTTGTGCATGTATCAACTTTTTCAATTTTTCTGATCAGAAGGTTTTTTTCCTTTTAAAGCCGCTCGTCACCGGCAAAGTTTAAACTCTTGTTTTAGTACAGCGGTTGACTGACAGATGAGGGGTGGTGCTTCACTGCTGTCTGGGACGCATTCAGGACAGAGTAGCGTTTACACCTCAAAAGCAATGCGGTCACATGCGTTTTTGACTACATTCGTATGTGGTTTTTGCGAGCCGATCACAAAACGTTTTAGACCCTGTTTAGACCTGTATTTAGCGCTGATCACTTCTGATCGGATCATCCTGAATGCATCTTGACACCAGGTGTAAACGGGGTCCACGAGTCACCTTAGGTTAAAAATATATGCTAAATGATGAATAACAATAATCAATGTACCTTATTGGCTATGACGGATGAAATCCTACTTTCTCCTTTGTATGTATACACCAAGACACTCTCGTGACCCTTCAGAGATTTGGCCTCTGCTTTAGATGATATAGACCTCTGTACTACTGAATTCAACATCTTAATTCCAGAATCCAAATGAACTGCCTGTAATTTTGCCTTGACCTTCTCACAGTAGACATCAATTACAAACGGACAGGCCTGAGGGGACAAGAAACAAATACACACAAATACGCTCAACATCTTCTGAATATATTGGCTTCAGGTCAACAACTGCACCTGGAAATGTACAAATAAATAAAAAAAAAGAAATAAATGCAAAAAACATCTTCAGTTTTCACTCTTCTTGCAAAAGCAAAGAGTATACTCATGAAAACTTTAAATTTACTTTCTCATTGAAAGTTTTAAGAATGAGTGAAGGTTGAATGGTGTTAAATTCATTGTACCTCCACCATCTCTAAGTTGCAGTTGTAACCCATGGCCTCCAAAGTGAGCTCCAAATCCCTGGGGTCACCCTCACGATCATTCGCTTCCATTAGGTTGAGCTCCAGGAAGCCTTGTTTAGTTAACTCATTATTCTTTGTGTTAAAGTTCTCTATAAAAGAGCACATGCAATTATTGAAACAATGTATAATTTTTCTAAAGCTTGGGTAATGTCAGAACAAAAGTTAAACATTAGGAACTAGAAACATTACATTGTTCAAGATCTCACCAATAATCTGAGGGTTTAAGGTGGGGTGGGGAACGTCAGGCCTCAGGGCTGTATAAGGCCCGTGTGGCCATTTGAGGAATAATTTGAAAAGCAAAAAAATGGCATTGATTCAATTAACTGTACAAAAAAAAAAAAAAAAAAAATGATTGAAAATTATAAAAAAATTGTGTTTTTTTCTCCTTTTTTTCTCCCAATTTGGAATGTCCAATTCCCAATGTGCTTTTCTTTTTTTTTTTTAAAGTCCTCGTGGTCGCGTAGTGATTCGCATCAGTCCGGGTGGCGGAGGACGAAACCCAGTTGCCTCTGCGTCTGAGACTGTCAACCCGCGCATCTTATCACGTGGCTTGTTGAGCGCGTTGCCACGGAGACATAGCACGTGTGGAGGCCCCACCGAGAACACCCCACATTATAGCGACCACGAGGAGTTTACCCCATGTGACTCTACCCTCCCTAGCAACCGGGCCAATTTGGTTGCTTAGGGGACCTGGCTGGAGTCACTCAGCACGCCCTGGGATTCGAACTAGCAAAATGTTGTATAATAGACATACCTTTCAATGTTTCTTCTTGGTGCGTGAGCACGTTATGGAATGCGTACACTAAATTTGACCCACGATCAAGCAATTGGATGGCCCGCCAATAATTTCATAAATACTCAAATGTCCCTTAATGGGAAAAAGGTTCCCCAACCCTGGTTTTAGGCAGTATTTAAAAATAAATCAAACACTGGCAAATCAGGAATTTGCTAAACTCAATCTCTTTGGAGTAAATTTTTTGATAACATTAAAGCACTGATCTATTAACTGTCCACTTCATTCATAGACACAGTGTGTTGGTATAAGAACCTTTGCAGATGGCCCAAGCATCCTCATCGCATTTCTCTCCACTGGTCCTTTGTTCAAAGAAGTTGTACTCCTCTAGGCTCAACAGACCATTTCCGTCCAAATCTATCACTTCAAAAATGTCAGACAAGGCCGCCCTACATGTGGAACAAAAGGATGTAGCATTTTTGTACACAAACACCATATATTAAGTATTATAAACTACATTCATGCTGTACCACTATAACCTAAATCCAATGAACAGCATATTACATTTTCTTATGCAGGGGTGTCAAACCAGAGTCTGCAGACCCCCTATGTGGTCACAAGAGGGCGTTAGGGGCCTTGTAGGACTGTGATTCTCACAGGTTCTGGGGGTATGCGAAAAGAATTGGATTATGTTTGCGTTGTAATTGGCTATGTTTAACTTATAATACAAAATGTATGACTTAAAATAACAGGGGTTAGGGCTGGGTAAAAATATACATTTTCCAATTAATCGTGATTTTTTTTAAACTCGATATCTTGAAATCATTTCCTAAATTCCCAAGATCAATCTTTTAATATGCGAAGTAAAGCACCAAGATCCTTTCACTGCACATTAAGTTTGGTTTGGCTCGTTCCATGCATGTTTGTCCAAAGACGAGATTCACACAATCCAATTATCATTGAAACATTTCTCTTAATATCCTTTCTGTTCTTTACAGTCAGTTGTTGATCAAAAACAACAAAACATTTAATCATAATAAAGAACCCGTGCCACTCCACTCATTTATTCGCTCAACCAAAACAAAATGCAGAAGTGAGGGTTTTCTGAAAGAGAGTACCGTTTTAACATTTATTCTACATATCAGTGTAAATACTTGTAAATAGTACAAATTGTGCATGTAAAAAAATAATAATGCAGGCCTAACTAATATATTATATATATATATATATATATATATATATATATATATATATATATACACCTATACATACATACACACACACACACACACACACACACACACACACACACACACACACACACACACACACTACTGGTCAAAAGTTTTGAAACACTTGACTGAAATGTTTCTCATGATCTTAAAAATCTTTTGATCTGAAGGCGTATGCTTAAATGTTTGAAATTAGTTTTGTAGACAAAAATATAATTGTGCCACCATATTAATGCATTTCATTACAAAACTAAAATGTATTTAAAAAAAAAAGTTTTTGAAATTGATGACTTGGACCAAATAATAAAGAAAAGCAGCCAATAAGTGCCCAACATAGATGGGAACTCCTTCAATACTGTTTAAAAAGCATCTCAGGGTGATACCTCAAGAAGTTGGTTGAGAAAATGTCAAGAGTACATGTCTGCAAATTCTAGGCAAAGGGTGACTCTTTGAAGATGCTGAAATATAACACAGTTTTGATTTATTTTGGATTTTGTTTAGTCACAACATAATTCCCATAGTTCCATGTATGTTATTCCATAGTTTTGATGACTTTACTGACTTTACAATTGTTCTAAAATGTGAAAAAAAAAAAAAAAGATAATAAAGAATGAGTGTTTCAAAACTTTTGACTGGGTGTGTATATATATTATACACAGCATAAATACACCGATCAGCCACAATATTAAAACCACCTGCCTAATATTGTGTAGGTCCCCCTCGTGCCGCCTAAACAGCGCCAACCTGCATCTCAGAATAGCATTCTGAGATTAAATTCTTCTCACCACAACTGTACAGAGCGGTTATCTGAGTTACCGTAGACTTTGTCAGTTTGAACCAGTCTGGCCATTCTCTGTTGACCTCTCTCATCAATAAGGCATTTCCATCCGCAGAACTGCCGCTCACTGGATGTTTTTTGGTTTTTGGCACCATTCAGAGTAAATTCTAGAGACTGTTATTCGTGAAAATCCCAGGAGATCAGCAGTTACAGAAATACTCCAACTAGCCCATCTGGCACCAACAATCATCCATGCGATTATCTAATCAGCCAATCGTGTGGCAGCAGTGCAGCGCATAAAATCATGCAGATACGGGTCAGGAGCTTCAGTTAATGTTCACATCAACCATCAGAATAGGGCAAAATTTGATCTCAGTGATTTGGACCGTGGCATGATTGTTTGTGCCAGATGGGCTGGTTTGAGTATTTCTGTAACTGCTGATCTCCTGGGATTTTCACGAATAACAGTCTCTAGAATTTACTCAGAATGGTGCCAAAAACAAAAAACATCCAGTGAGGGCCAGTTCTGTGGACGGAAATGCCTTGTTGATGAGAGAGATCAACAGAGAATGGCCAGACTGGTTCAAACTGACAAAGTCTATGGCAGAGGTGGGTAGTAACGTGCTACATTTACTTATTGTTGAGTAACTTTTTGGAAAAAATTTACTTTTATGTGTATGTTTCATGGTGGGCACTTTTCACTCGTACTCTTTTTAAGACATTTTTTACTTTTACTTCGTTTCAATGGGTAGCGTTCCTGTTGTTACATTACTGGTTTTAATTTAATAAGTGTTAATAAATGCATAATTTATTGAGATTTTTGAACGGGACTTTTACGACAGTGGAACTTCACAGCTGCACGCTGTCACTCGAGTCGCGTTCAACACTACAGCAGCAAGCACACAAAACGAACATTTCTTCACTCCACACAATGCCTTCATTTTACACCAAGACAAGGATATATTTCAAGATTAAAGTTGCAGCTCCAATTTAAGAAAACACGGTGAGTTAAGCTTTAGAGATTGTGACAATGTGTGCTTGTCAGTGTCATGGTGATACTCATTCATTATCAGTGTGAATCTGTAACTGTGGGCTCTTATGACCTCAGTTTCTAAGTTTACGCTTTTATATCAGTGCTGCAACATATCAGTGCCTCCTGTATAAATCCTTGAAAACATCTGCATTAAGTGCAAATATTTTGCCCTGCGGATCGCGATTGTGAGCATTTCTGCACGTGCAAGTTTGGCGCGTGAACAGCATTTGACAGATGCGGGCGTCTTTGTCTTATGGACAACACACTTCCAAACACAGAGATAAGGTGCAATTTACCCTTAGTGTACAGAATTATCTAAATTTTTCGACACATCATGCTGGACCGTCACTGAACTAAATTCACACAGGACGTAAAAAGCTGTGATATAACGAAAGAAGGCATGAATAAAGCATGATCTTGCTTCAGTGTACAATTAAACTTTATATATAACTTGGGACTGTGTGACATTGTCCACGTTTTTCACTGTAATAATTACTCATCTAACTGACAGATTCATCCAAATCTGAGAAGCATCCTTAAAGTGATAGTTCAGCCTTTAATTATTATATCATAATTTCCCGTCCTCATCTTCTTCCAACCCCGTGAAATGTTCTGTATTCTGTGGAATCCAAAAGATGTTAGACAGAATGTTAGAGACTGACAGTCTCAGTCACCATTCCCTTTCAAAATATGGAGAAAAAAAAAAAAACATGCAGTAAAAGTAAATTATGATTAAGGATAGCATTCTGTCTAACATCTCCTTAAAGGAATAATTTTTCCAAAATTGAAAATTCTCACATCATTTACTCACCTTCATGCCATCCCAGATGTGTTTTTTCTGAATATCTCAGCTCTGTTAGTTTATACTAGAATGCAAGTGAATGGGTACCAAAACTTTGAAGCTCAAAAAGCACATAAAGGCAGCATTAAAGGAATTCAAATGACACTGGTTGAATCTATGTCTTCAGAAGAGATATGATAAGTGGGTAAAACATTTTTAAATCCTTTTTTACTAATAAATCTCCACTTTCACATTTTTCTTCTTGTGTTTTTGGTGATTCAATTCTTTGTGCATATCACCCCCTACTGGGCAGGGAGGAGAATTAATAGTAAAAAAAAGGACTTTATATATTATAAATTTATATATATTTATCTGTTTCTCACACACACCTATCATATTGCTTCTGAAAATCACTGGAGTCATATGAATTACTTTTATGCTGCCTCTATGTGCTTTTTGGAGCTTCAAATTTCTGGTCACCATTCACTTGCATTGTATGGACCAACAGAGCTGAGATATTCTTCTAAAAATCTTAATGTGTGTTCTGCAGAAGAACTAAAACCATACACATCTGGGATGGCATGAGGGTGAGAAAATGAGTGCATTTAAATTTTTTGGTGAACTATCCCTTTAATTTGATGCATGGAAGAAAGAAGTCATATGGGTTTGGAACAACATGGTGGTGAATGATGACAATTTCCATTATTAACAATAATATTAATAGTATTGTTATTATTATTATTAATCATTCTGTAATGCATGTTAAATGTGTATCATGTACATGGAATATAGGAGAGTAAACATCCATTATGTTATATGTAAAAGTAACTAGTTACTCACTACTTGAGTATTCTTTTTATTGGATACTTTCTTACTCTAGTAATTTTTAACATTATTACTTTTACTTCTACTTGAGTAATATATATATTTTTTTTAAATAACTGTACTTTTACTTGAGTAAAGTTTTTGGCTACTCTACTCACCTCTGGTCTACGGTAACTCAGATAACCATTCTGTACAATTGGGTTGGCGCTGTTTTGGCAGCACAAGGGGTACCTACACAATATTAGGCAGGTGGTTTTAATGTTGTGGCTGATTGGTGTGTATATATAGAGAGAGAGAGAGAGAGAGAGAGAGAGAGAGAGAGAGTTTGGCCTACATGTTTATTAATACTGTCTACCAAAATGATGAAAAACTAATGACAAAATAAAATTTGTCAAATTAATATTTCACAGTATACCAAGCTAACTAACTGCACATTTCACAGTTCATTTGGCCTGGTTTTGTTGTTGCTGATGAATAAACATCATAAATTGTATTTATCTATTAATTATATTCATATATATATATTTAAACAATATTTAGCCTGTAGTACACATTCTTGATTTTGTGTCAATGAAGGGGTACTTGAGCCTTACTGATGGTGCTGTGGAGGTACTTATGGCTTGGGAAAGGTTGGAAAACACTGCTGTAGGATATTTGTGACAACAACAAAAAAAGAAGTGTTTTAATTATGGATGTCAATCAATAAATTTGCGATCAAATTAATTACATGATATGCCGATTAACTAATTAAATTATCGCTATAAATTCCATATTTAACATTTGCTGAGAAAGGCCCTCAAATAACAATAATTAAATATACAGTCAAATGATTAAATTATTTAACATTCAAAAATAATAATAATAAAAAAACAAATCTGCATATATTTTTGTGAAAAAAGTTTTTTTTTTTTTTTCTTCAAGCATTCATTTGAATTCTAGGGAGTTTATATTTTTGTCTGTAAAGTTGCTTTGAAACTGTATTTACTGGGAAAAAGCACAATCCAAATAAATTTAAATGGAATTACAATTATTTATATAAACGTTCTACTACTGGGTAGAAAAATAGTTGTTTAAAAAAAAAACAACAAATGTTTAAACATTTTCCAGATAACATTTGAATAATTTGTTTTGGCTTTAGTACGAAGACATTTATTTAATTTGGCAAACAACATGTTGTCTTTGTTACAATTACTAAACAATAAACTGGCGGACCACAATTACTTTTCACACACAGTACAAATGGGTCTGACTTCATGAACATATATACTGTAGCTGCCTTTATATTTTAGAAAGGGGATCCCTTGCAAGGGAATCATCAAATTTTGGTGTCCTCATAATGAAAAAGTTTGAAAACCTCTGCTCTAAAGTAACACAACCTTAATGGGTACTAACTCAACTTTGTGAAATCAACCTAAAACTCAAAGTAAATATATGTAATTTTTTTTCATGTCATTTAATTTTATTTATTTTTAGCTTAGCTGATGCATGATTGTAATTGACTAACTTGAACTCTTTGGTTAACTCCAGCTCTCCAGACAGGGTGCGGTTGACTAGCTGAGCAGTTTTACTGGTGGTCTTCCTAGTTCTCTTCATCAGTCTGCAGCCAGTGGTGAAGGGGAAAAGGAGAAATGAGCCAGCGTTGAGCTCTCCCCTCCACACAAACCTCTGTCCATCAATCACACAAGACGTACATTAGACTCCCTGCTCTATTTAAAGGAATAGTTCACCCAAAAATAAAAATGTTCTCATCATTTACTCATCCTCATGCCATCCCAGATGTGTATGACTTTCTTTCTTCTGCAGAACACAAAGAATATTAGAAAAATATCTCAGCTCTGTAGGTCCATACAATACAAGTGAATGGTGGCAAGAACTTTGAAGCACCACAAAGCACTAGGTGAGGGTTAGAAATGGATCAATATTTAAGTCCTTTTCTACTATAAATCTCCACTTTCACTTTCTTCTTCTTTTGTTTTTAGTGATTTGCATTCTTCATGCATATCACCACCTAATAGGCAGGGAGGAGTATTTATAGTAAAGAAGGATTTAAATATTGATCTGTTTCTCACCCACACCTATCATATTACTTCTGAAGACATGGATTAAACCGTGTGTATTACTTTTATTTTGCCTTTATCCTTTTTTTGAACTTCAAAGTTCTGGCTACCATTCACTTGCATTGAATGGACCTACTGAGATATTTTTCTAAAACACTTCAATTGTGTTCTGCAGAAGAAAGAAAGGCACACACATCTGGGATGGCATGAGAGTGAGTAAACACTTTAAACATTTCATTACAGTACCTGTAAGGCAGAGTTTCATTTCAACCGCCAGCTTCTGTCAAGTTCAAGCAGTTCTCAATTTAGTGTTTTTTTTTTTTTTAATGACTCCTTTTATTGTAAAATAAGACCAAATTTGGCCTTACGTAAGTAACTCTAAACAAACAATATTATTGCTGAAAATATGTTAACATTACCAAATACAAGCAGACATTATGGGGTTATTATCATATTTTTGTTGGGCTCTCGTTGTGTCAGAATTCTCTATCTGCTATATTCTATGATATTTCAGAACAAAGAAAGTATACTAGGTAACACTGGCTATAATAAATGGCATTCGAATATGATATATGTGTAAAGGTTGCTACCTAACTACAATTAACTGTTGAAGCTACAACCATTTCTGGCTGTTTTTACATGATGTCACAAAAGTCAAGGGAAGTTGGAGCTTTCATAAAATTCAGAGTTTGTATTTACGAGTTTGACAAAGATATGAACAGATGACATAAATGAAGCATTTGTAACCAGCAGAAGGAAAGTGATGCACTTACTAACCTCTTTATCTCTCAGTTCAGTAAAGCAAACTAAGTTTGTATCTTCTTTGGTCTCGTTACCCATCACCACATAGAGAGCTGTGTCCACACACATCCATGGGGAAGGCTTCTCTGAGGCATACACAGTAAAAATACTTTTAACAAAAACACAAGTATTCTTTTTCAGATATTTGGATTACTCCAAATCTACAACTGAAGTATCTTTTGTGTTTAAATCTATTTCTAATGTATGTACCAGGAATCAGGCTCAGGTTGCAAGGTCGTATGGTCAGGTAGACGCTGGTTGTCTCTGGGATATGCAAGCGATACTGGAGGGAAACAATCGTTCCATCTTCCTCCACGTAAAAACAGCCTCTCATAAGAGTATGATGCCAATTCTGGTAAAATAAGGATTAAAGGTATATCATTCTGTAGTACAAAACAGCACAATCCACATAGTGATATGACACTAGTATTGCACTTTCCATGAAATGGAAAATTGTAAAATTCAAAGTCCAATAATTCCAGCATAAAAAAATAAAAATGTTTTGGAATGAGGCAGAAGATAATGCGGGCAACCACAGGGTGGTGCTATTGTAAAAGCTTTGCTCAAACAAAGGCACTAAAAATCAAATTAAATCAAATAATCTCTTCAGAATGTAAATAATATGTGCATCAAGGCTACAATTTCAATATAGAGCACCAAAATTCATATTAAACAATATTTAATGTAAATTAAAGAAACAAGGCCTGAGAAAACCCATAAATTCTTGTCTAAACCGAGTCTTTTTGCGGTTTTAACTGCTGTTGTTTGCGCCCAGCCAGAATGTTAAAGCAAATATACTCTAAATCATCAAGTAATCAAAACTCTGAGTCAAACAGACTCATTTCGGACCCAACAGAGAGTAGTTTTCGGAAATAAACCTAGTCCTGAGGTGCCACAGAGGCCTTTTAATGTACAGAATTGGTTTATGCTTCTTTTCAGAGTGCTAAAAACATGCTCCTGAAATGACACTTCTTCAACAAAAGCAATTTCCTCCCAGAATTTATGCCGGGTTGTGAAACGAGTAAAGGATCAAATCATAACACTTAGGTGGTTTGTCCACCCCGAATCAAAATGAAGAAAGGTGCCCAAGGCAAGTGTCTACTTTAAAAGGCCCTGATGTAGTGTCCCAAGGAGATGGGTCACTCGGCTGGACTAATACACTGCCCTGTCACATCCCAGAAACCTTCGTAATTTAGAGTCTCACACACACACACTGCGAGCCACCATAAAAACACACAACCTGGCCTTTTCCAATCCCTGTACCCAATTATCAACCTCCTGGCTCAGGTAATACAACAATAGAGGCGATAGAACTTTCTTCAGCCAAGAGCAACTAGTTTTTTTTTCCAATCTCGTTGCTTTGACGAGTTTAGTCATTATATTTCTGTGGTTAAGCAAACCAGCTGAGGTTAAAGTCAAAAGGAGTACAAACAAAGGGATAGAGATCAATAGCACAGCTCCACTCATATCGACCAGGTGTAAATTTGCCACCAAAAGGCTTCGATACTAGAAAAACACAGCAAAAGTATAGCTGCCTGTAAGGCAACTTGAGTTTGGACAAAGTAAAAGAACAACGAAGCAGGTCACAGTACACTTTGGTTGTAAGCAAAATGAAAAAAAAAAAAAAAATACAATAAAAAAAAAAAGTGTAAAACAGGTGGACGTGTATTATTTTATTCCTGAATTACAAATTCCATTATTACTCAGCTTTTACCCACTGGACAATGGCATTTGTTATGATTTTATGGTGCACTGTAGCAGTGATCTATACAAATGCAAATCTTTAAATGTTAAATGGATAGTTCACCCAAAAATGAAAATTCTCTAATCATACTTATGTATATTATTTTTTCTTCTGAAGAATACAAAAAAACAAGGTTTTTAGAAGAATGTCTCAGCTCTGTAGGAAATACAATGCAAGTGAATGGTGACCAAAACTTTGAAGCTCCAAAAAGCACATAAAAGCAGCATAAAAGCAATCCATACATTTAATACAGTGGTTTAATCCATGACTTCTGAAGCAATCCGATCGGTTTTGGGTGAGAACAGGCGGAATATAACTCCTTTTTCACTGTACATCATGCCATTGTGGTCTCAAACAAAATCATGATTTTAAGCTTGATTACACTTCCTATTGCTTGACGCATGCGCAGAGAGCTAGATGGCGCTAGGAAGTGTAATTGAGCTTGAAATCATGATTGCCAAGGAGACTGCTGATGTCAAGATTTAGTAAAAAAGGAGTTATATTTTGGTCTGTTCTCACCCAATCGCTTCAGAAGACATGGATTAAACCACTGGAGTCTTATTGGTTACATTTATGCTGCCTTTAGCTACTTTTTGGAGCTTCAAAGTTTTGGTCACCATTCACTTGCAGTGAGCTGAGATAATCTTCTAAAACTCTCCATTTGTATTCTGCAGAAGAAAGAAAGTCAAACAATTCTGGGGTGGCATGAGGGTGAGTAAATGATGAGATCATTTATATTTTTCTGTGAACTATTCCTATAAATGATAAGTCATTCTGTCCATGTAACTCCATGATGCGATGTTAACATCTTTTGATTCAAAATCTTTATTAAAGGCCTTTTGATCTCCCCAATGCTATCCCAACTTCTTACCGTGTCCCTCACATTTCTTTTGACAAAGTGCATAGAAAAATGGAATGCCCTAAACATCCCCACAAACATGCAGTTGGTACCTGTAACGATTTGGGCTCTACCAGTCTGCCACTCTTACTGCTGCCAGTGCCCATTGTGATGGTAGTGGATAAAGATGACCTACGACTTCGAGCTGAAGATGGTCTGGATGAGGTGCGACTGTCTGTCAAATACAAAAATACATACAAAAGACATAAACAATTAGACGTGAATTTTAATTACAACAACAGAAACACAATGCAATCCATCAATAATACAATGTTTAAAGGAATATTCCAGGTTCAAGACAAGTTAAGCTCAGTCAACAGCATTTGAGGCATAATGTTGATTACCACAAAAATTAACTGTGACTCGTCCCTCCATTTCTTTAAAAAAAAAAAAAAAGAAGCAAAAATCTGGGTCAGTAAGGCACTTACAATGGAAGTGAATGGGGCAAATACTCACTGTTTCAAATGTATAGCCATAAGACGTAAACAATATGTGTGTTAACATGATTTAAGTGTAAAGTTATAGCCAATCATACATTTCGTTGCCATGATGATGCAACAACATAAACCCTAATACGACCGTAAAAATGACAATTTAAACAACTTTACAGCTCAAATAATAAACAAGTTTTAACTGGAGAATTAATGTAAGTGCTTTTATAAAATTAGAAGCTTCACATTTTTGTCTTTAAACCCTCCAAAAATTGGCCACATTCACTTTCATTGTAAATGTCTCACTGTAACTTCGATTTTAGAGTCCTGTAGAGTCCTAATCTTATTCATATTAATGACAACTATGATTACCTAAATCAAAAGGTTTTAAAAGCTCCTCCTCCCATACAATCCCTTTATTGAATTTACATTATGATGTATGGTACAAATCCAAATGAATCCATCTGTCATCACTCATGAGGGGAGATCAATAGCTAAACCATTAGCTTCTATCTAGGAGGCTGCAGCATGAGGAATGAAAACAAAATTAAGCGTGTTTATTTGTTTTTGAGCGCTTGCACATATGTGCACTGATGTGACAGAGAGAGAAAGTTGTGATGTTGGTGGTACAGTGTATATACAGCCACAAAAGGTATTTGGACACCTACAAATGTACGACATGTTATTGCATTAGATAACAAAATATCAAACCAAGAGGCATTTATTTTAAAGAAAGAGCACAAGCACACTTTCTCAAGCAAGACATTTCGCAAATAGTAGTTTGATAGGTTTTAAATTATAAAACAACAGTTATATTGCAACTTAAAGGGGGGAAACAATTTTTGGACCACATACAATGTATGTGCCATAGTTATTATACTGTGACATTTCAAATGACTAAAATACTTATTGTGTATGTGTACATTTGAATATTATACAGTACTGTGCAAAAGTTTAGGCACTTAAGATGTTTCACAAAAGCATTTATCTTAAGATGGTTATTTATATCTTCAGCTTTAGTGTGTCAATATGAAATATAAATGTTAGACTCCCAAACATTACTTTTGCAAATAGAAAAGTTTAGAATAGAAGAACAGGGAGCCCTGCAACAGATGTCATGGCCCCCACAGAGCCCCCCACTGAACACTGTGTCAGTCTGAGATTACATAAAGAGACAGAAGCAATTGAGACAGCCTAAAAAGATAGAAGAACTGTGGCGAATTCTCCAAGAAGCTTGGAACAGCCTATCTGCCAAGAACTAGGAAAAACTATGTCCAGGTGTACCTAGGAGAATTGGTGCTGTTTTAAAGGCAAAGGTGGTCACACCGAATATTGATTTAGCTTTTTTATGTTTACTGGACTTTGTATGACATTAAGTGATAAATGAAAACGATTTATGTCATTATTTTTTGAAGACATCCTCACTATGCAAAATTTTTCACAAGTGCCTAAAACTTTTGTACAGTACTGTGTGTTTCTGATTAGACTCTCATACCCAACATACCTTTCCTCTGTGTGGTTTCCATCTCTGCTCTGGGTTGTGTCTCTGAGGCTGGGAGCTCTGGTAGGGTCTCTGAGCTCTGAGAAGGTTTGTCCAGTTGGTTGCCAAAGTTCTGCCTCTTCAGTTTGGCATCTGCCTCAAGCTTCTCCAGTGCTGCAGCCTGACACTGCTCTACTGTAGACCTGAGAAGCCTGCAAAACTGAACATCAGCTGGGATGATATATTAACAACTTTCTCATCCCGTAATGTGTGCATTTACATTCCAAACCACAATTTTCCAACAAAAAGTGTTTTTATCATGCAATACTTAGAAACCTTACCTCTGCATAGTCTAACTTCCCATCTTTGTTGACATCTGCTAAGGAAAAGATTTCATCCACTTCCTTGGGTGACATTTTTTCTCCAGTCTAAAATGACCAATTCACAATATATATATATAAAAAAGCAATCATCATAACAGGAGATATGACCAATGAGAGACTTTAACTGATTCTACACTTACTGAAGTCAGGATTCTGCTGAGCTCATCGTGTGAGATATATCCATCACAATTTACGTCAAATTTCTTGAAAATTCTCATAAGCTGGTCTGCTTCCGCTGGTTTTTCCTTCTTAAGTATCTCACAAAAGTCATCAAAATTCAACTTCTTAGTTCCTGGGGGCCAATACTTGTCTAAAGCTTTCTGCGATGGATTTCTACCCGCTTGCTGAAGAACTGAGAGACAAAGACAGCAGAGAGACAGACAATAATCACATACACTGGCTAATAACCTAGTGGTAATTCCTGGTAAAATTTATAATGACATTAGATACCTTTCATTAATAAATCATTAATGAACAAGAACACATACTTATCAGATCATTAGTTAAAGGGATAAATTCACCCCAAAATGAAAATTCTGTCATCATTTACTCACCCTTGTGTTGTTCCAAACCCAGATGACTCCCCCTCCATGGAACACAAAAGGAGATGTTAGGCATAATGTTAACCTCAGTCACCATTCACTTTCATTGCACATTTTCCCCCCCAGACAGCAAAAGTGAATGGTGTCTGAGGCTAACATTCTGCCTAACATTTTGTTCCACAGAGGAAACAAAGTCATGCAGGTTTCAAACAACATGGGATTTATAAAATAATGACAAAAGTATCATTTTGGGGCCTGGGTAGCTCAGCGAGTATTGACACTGACTACCACCCCTGGAGTCGCGAGTTCAAATCCAGGGCGTGCTTAGTGACTCCACCCAGGTCTTCTAAGCAACCAAATTGGCCCAGTTGCTAGGGTGGGTAGAGTCACATGGGGTAACCTCCTCGAGGTCACTATAATGTGGTTCTCGCTCTCAGTGGGGCGTGGTGGGTTGTGCATGGATGCAGCGGAGAATAGCCTGAAGCATCCACACGCGCTACCTCTCTGCGATAACGAGCTCAACAAGCCATGTGATAAGATGCGCTGACTGATGGTCTCATACACTGAGGCAACTGAGATTCGTGCTCCGTCACTCGAATTGAGGCGAGTCACTATGCCACTATGAGGACTTAGAGCACATTGGTAATTGGGCATTCAAAATAGTATGATTTTGGAGTGAACTATCCCTTTAATGTATATTCATAAAATTTTAAATATGTCATTAAACTTTGAATTGATTCATATATTTTCATATTTGAAAGTACATAAATGACTGATCTGATACGTATTATATAATGTTGTTTAAAGATTTATGAATTATATATATATATATATATATATATATATATATATATATATATATATATATATATATACAGGTGCATCTCAATAAATTAGAATGTCGTGGAAAAGTTCATTTATTTCAGTAATTCAACTCAAATTGTGAAACTCGTGTATTAAATAAATTCAATGCACACAGACTGAAGTAGTTTAAGTCTTTGGTTCTTTTAATTGTGATGATTTTGGCTCACATTTAACAAAAACCCACCAATTCACTATCTCAAAAAATTAGAATATGGTGACATGCCAATCAGCTAATCAACTCAAAACACCTGCAAAGGTTTCCTGAGCCTTCAAAATGGTCTCTCAGTTTGGTTCACTAGGCTACACAATCATGGGGAAGACTGCTGACCTGACAGTTGTCCAGAAGGCAATCATTGACACCCTTCACAAGGAGGGTAAGCCACAAACATTCATTGCCAAAGAAGCTGGCTGTTCACAGAGTGCTGTATCCAAGCATGTTAACAGAAAGTTGAGTGGAAGGAAAAAGTGTGGAAGAAAAAGATGCACAACCAACCGAGAGAACCACAGCCTTATGAGGATTGTCAAGCAAAATCGATTCAAGAATTTGGGTGAACTTCACAAGGAATGGACTGAGGCTGGGGTCAATGCATCAAGAGCCACCACACACAGACGTGTCAAGGAATTTGGCTACAGTTGTCGTATTCCTCTTGTTAAGCCACTCCTGAACCACAGACAACGTCAGAGGCGTCTTATCTGGGCTAAGGAGAAGAAGAACTGGACTGTGGTCCAAAGTCCTCTTTTCAGATGAGAGCAAGTTTTGTATTTAATTTGGAAACCAAGGTCCTAGAGTCTGGAGGAAGGGTGGAGAAGCTCATAGCCCAAGTTGCTTGAAGTCCAGTGTTAAGTTTCCACAGTCTGTGATGATTTGGGGTGCAATGTCATCTGCTGGTGTTGGTCCATTGTGTTTTTTGAAAACCAAAGTCACTGCACCCATTTACCAAGAAATTTTGGAGCACTTCATGCTTCCTTCTGCTGACCAGCTTTTTAAAGATGCTGATTTCATTTTCCAGCAGGATTTGGCACCTGCCCACACTGCCAAAAGCACCAAAAGTTGGTTAAATGACCATGGTGTTGGTGTGCTTGACTGGCCAGCAAACTCACCAGACCTGAACCCCATAGAGAATCTATGGGGTATTGTCAAGAGGAAAATGAGAAACAAGAGACCAAAAAATGCAGATGAGCTGAAGGCCACTGTCAAAGAAACCTGGGCTTCCATACCACCTCGGCAGTGCCACAAACTGATCACCTCCATGCCACGCCGAATTGAGGCAGTAATTAAAGCAAAAGGAGCCCCTACCAAGTATTGAGTACATGTACAGTAAATTAACATACTTTCCAGAAGGCCAACAATTCACTAAAAATGTTTTTTTTTATTGGTCTTATGATGTATTCTAATTTGTTGAGATAGTGAATTGGTGGGTTTTTGTTAAATGTGAGCCAAAATCATCACAATTAAAAGAACCAAAGACTTAAACTACTTCAGTCTGTGTGCATTGAATTTATTTAATACACGAGTTTCACAATTTGAGTTGAATTACTAAAATAAATGAACTTTTCCACGACATTCTAATTTATTGAGATGCACCTGTATATATAAGAAAAGTGCTTCACATTTATGTGGAACACCGTTCTCTGAATAACAAACCTGTGATCTCATAAGTAATATATAGCGTTTGTATACATGATGATCACTATGCAGGTGGAGGTATTAGGGTGTATGGGATGCATTATGCTCACCGGTGCACAGCTGATCTTTTGAGGTCATATTCATCAGACTAGATCTGAACACTGACAGATACGCAGCCCTGCATTGCATATAAAACCTTTCTTCCTCTGAACGCTGCATTATGAAAACACACTAATCGCAGATTGTTTCAGATGCACGAGTATTGTGTCGTGAGTGAGTTCAGTTTGTGTTTTGTGTCAGATTGCCATGGCTGCCGTGTATGTAAACAAACCCCGCTTACGCCGTTAAAAAATGAAGTACCAGGAAACAACTACTTTCGATGGTTCTCCCATAATATATTTATTCATCAGACATTTTTAGTTTGTATGTGTGATATACGATTAACGGGTTAGCGAGGGTCTCGCACGAAAATTATTTGTACTCATGTGTTTAGTAATTATCAAGGCGGAAAAGAGTTAAAACACTCTCACATACTTTAACACGCGTCTAGAAGCAGAATGAAAGACAAGTGTTTCCAGGGGAACTAAATTACTGCCGCACCGCACCAAACTTCAAAAAAGCAAAACACCAACGCGCCAGAGACATTGGTGTGGTAGAAAGATCACCCATGTTGGTTGAAAAAAAAAAAAAAAAAAAAAAAACTTAAGGTGGCGGCATGTGCCAAAGGTGCGGAATACATCAAAACCCCAAAGAAGAAGAAGAAGAAGAAGAAGTTTACTTAAAATAAGATTACTTAGAGAAACATTAAACATGCCATAAGTTTATTTATTCATTTGTCCACACAAAAAATGCAACAACGTAATTTTATATTCATATTTTGTGTGTTGTGGCGAAGCCAGCATACAGTGACAGTATCAGATGGTAATACTTTTATTTTGGCACTAAATTATTATTACCATATTCCTGTACTAAGGTATTTTGATGGTACTCCAAGGTACTTCAAATAATGCCATGGCACTACCATGATACATATCCAAGAAACCATGGTAGTACTATGGAACCATGTCCAAAACATGGTTGTATCGTGTTGCCATTTGGTACTTATGTTTGTTAGTCTTCTTAAGACTTAGGTTGGATTGATGTCTGTAGTTATTTGAGTCGGCGTATTTGTATTTATTGGATGGAGGGGTGGTACCTGATTCACTGCACAGGCTATGCATGATTCTGTAATTTCACTTACAGTGTGAAGAGAGCCCTTCATTTACATGACAAAGAAAATGTGAGTGAATGAAATCACAGACACAAATGATCAGACTTTTCTTTACCTCATATTTCAGATCAGAAATGTTTTTGTTTTTCTTTCTTTTTTTTTTTCACATGCTTCAAAGTTAGGTCCACTCCAACCCTTTTTAAGCCAAAATCAGAACCATTGCTGTTTACTGATGTGTAATGAAAGTAAATAAATAAGAGCAGTTATTTGGTTATTAAAGCAAACATATGTTTACAGTACAGTGAAATAAAGAAATCATACCCATAATTATTTAGCAGTTTTCAGTGTGTAATTATTTAGAATATTATGACTTTGTTTTTAATCAATGAACATGCAGAACTGTTTCACATGTATCTATTTTAGACCCCAACCAAGAGGCATGCATTAAACAGGAACTACTCCCCTGTGACTGGAACTCGATTGATGAGTCCCATGACTAAACCTGCAGGTACTGGAACCCACAGTCCAGTTCAGCTACTGTGTCCTCATCAGTCTCATAAAACTCCTATTTTCTCTCTGTTTGCCCCTCAGGGGTTTTCATATTTGATTTGTATTGTGAACAATGTAGGGATGTGCCATGGTGGTCAACTAATCGTCTAGTTGTCCAACAACTGACTAGTCGATTAATGGGGTCGACTACTAACATTAATATTTTTAGTGGTGGTGGTTTTAATGGGAGACACAATTCTCAAATTAATTGAGAGATGCAACTTCTTGGAGAGCGTTTTTGCGTGATTATAGCTTGCTGTGCTTAAAAATGAATAATGGTCAGCACAGTGAAATCTTATGCAAGAAGTTTTGTCTCTTTAATGCTTCAAGTTTTGTCCATTTATGCACGGCTACTGTTTCAGCCATCAAAGAGGTGCATCGATCAACACTACATTACAAGATGATCACTGTCAGACGTTATAGCCTCTGCTGTGAGTCATGTTCACGTATTTGTGAGGTGCTTGGCGAGATTGAAAAGTATTTTGCTGATTCTGTCTGACACTGCTTAAATAAAAATAGTTGCAGTAAAAAAGGTTTAAACGGCTGGGTATCGTAAACTAGATGTGTAACAGCAGCATTATTTTGTAGTTCTGCGCTTTTGAATGCGCAGCGAGGATCACCCTGAGACTCCCATGTGCTCTGGTTATATTGAAGTGCGTCATTCTGTGTTCAGGATGCGCATAAACGGTTTTGTGCCGCTCTGTATTGGAGCCTTTCTTATTTCTTCTCTTACTTTGATAGTTTTGTGCAAGAAGATGGTATAAACTGTATAATAGTTTGTAATAGTTATTTAGCCTATATGTTTCGTTGAATAACCGTTAGTTGCCATGTTGAGGCGCTTAGCGTCCATATCCCTTTGATCGGGGCCACGTGAACATAAAGCCTAGTTATACATTATCATCCTTAACACCGATAGTAGTTCAAACAACCGACCGACTAGTTGATTATGAAAATAGGTAGTTTTGCGCATCCCTAAAACAAAGAAATATATATATATATATATATATATATATATATATATATATATATATATATATATGTGTGTGTGTGTGTGTGTGTGTGTGTGTATGTATGTATATATATAGTATATATATATATATATATATATATATATATATATATATATATATATATATATAATGTGTGTGTGTTCTTTTCTCTTTATAGTCACATAAACAGCCGTGCTCATATTGTCACCCAAGCACTGTATAGTGGGAGTCTCTTGTAATCCAGCGAGCTTGCATTTTGATTAGCTGTCAGTGAAGCCATTAATAATATCTTTGCTCATGCTGATTTGATAAATTGCTGACATTTGGTGCTTCATCAGCAGGTAATTCCAAAGCAGGTGGGAAGACAACGAATCCTAAAACGAAAGAGCCAATGACAGATACTGAGAGGTAAGGATGTAGTCAAGCAATTTACCCCATTTCGACTTATTAACAATAATATTTTAGATTAGACAAATCAAATACACAGTATATAGCATATGTATAAATCTTCTGTGCAATTACGTTAAATGGATAGTTCACCCAAAAATAAAAATGATCTCATTTTTTCACCCTCATGCCGTCCCAGATGTGTGACTTTCTTCTGTGGAACACAAACAAATATTTTTAGAAGAATATCTCAGCTCTGTAGGTCCATATATTGCAAGTCAACAGGGTCCAACATTTTGAAGCTCCAAAAAGCACATAAAGGCAGCATAAAAGTGATCCAAATGACTCCAGTGGTTAAATTCATGTCTTCATAAGCAAAACGATAGGTGTGGGTGAGAAACAGATCAATATTTAAGCTATTTTTTCCCCTATAAATTCTCCTCCCTGCCCAGTAGTTGGCGATAAGCACGAAGAATGCGAATCGTCAAAAACTCTTAGAAGAGCACTTAGGAGGGCTGTTTGAAAGTGTAGATTTATAGTAAAAAAGGACTTAAATATTGATCTGTTTCTCACGCACACCTATCATATCACTTCTGAAGACAATTATTTAACACTGGAGTTGTATAGATTACTTTTATGCTGCCTTTATGTGCTTTTTGGAGCTTTAAAGTTCTGGCCACCTTTCACTTACATTAAATGGACCAACAGAGCTGAGATATTCTTCTAAACATCTTCATTTGAGTTCTGCAGAAGAAATAAAGTCATACACATCTGGGATGGCAAAAGGGTGAGTAAATGATGAGAGAATTTTCATTTTTGGGCGAACTATTCCTTTTATTGACATTAATTGTTAATGACACACTTTTGTTGTGGCAGGTTGTATGGTGTAGTTGAGGTGCTTTCCTAAAACGTGATTGAATTTGGCAGAAACCAGGAGTCTATTTTTATAGGGTTACTAACATTGGTATAACAGATTCTGTTCATCAGTTGAACAGAAATAAATCTCTCCTCATTACTGGATATTTCCTTTGTCCCACTGGGCCAATAGCCATTATGACTGAATCAGAATTTAATGACAGGATATGGAAGGAGTTTCATCACCATCCAAAAGTCTCTCTGATTTACACAGCACCAAAATAGTTGGATAAGGAGAGTTTAAGAAAAGACCTATTTCCTTTCCAGTGCATACTAACACAGAGCTCCATGCGATCCATCAAGACAAGCATTAGTTTTGAATTTTATAGTGCAGTCATTTAAGAGGAAACTAGTTAAATATATATAAAAACATCAATAAAGAGAGCAGGCTTATGATTCATTTAAGAAAGTTTTCATTCGGGGAGTCTAACCGGAGAGAACTGATCTTGTGCAAAATGTAGAAGAGAGCTTGACTGGACTAAGGGACTTGTATTGTATGTCTCCCAATATTTGTAAGTATCGCTTACATTTTTAATGTCTTCTTAAGTCAGCTTGTCCCTTCACAGACTTATAGGAATATTGAATATGAAGCAGGAAGCCTGTGTCCTTATTAAGCAAAAATGTATAATATAATATAAATGCATGATTAGCAGTTTAAGAATATAAAAAAAAGTAAAAAAAAAAAAAAAAAAGACATTTTGAAATTATTTTCTTTGGGGGTTTTTTTCTCCAGAATTGTGTTCCTCAGGTCTAAGGTGAAAAGGTCTCTCAAGGACCTAATGAAATACAGGCGACAGCTGGTGACGTTGTTGGTATGGGGATCAAATATAGTTGTAAAAGGCCACCTTGTTCTCAATTTACCATGTAGTAATGTGTGTTTTGAAGGATTGTTTATAGACTGGTAAGATTGATCTTCACCTTAAGAACTAGACCAAGACTATACTAGGCTGTGTGTGTGCGTTCAAGTTTAGTGTCTTAATTTAGCATTGTCACAATACTAGACCAGGGCCGTAACCTCAATAGACATTGACATTAACCTTCTGATGCATGAATATTTAACCCCCCCAAAAAAATCTCAAATGTATGTATTTTCAAAGAGTTAAACGTCTGTCCATTACGAAGTTAATGGTAAGTTTTCCACATTAACTTGATTCCTCCTCACATCCTCACCATTTAATTGTATGCTGTCATAATTAAAAAACAAAATGATAATGTAAATAGGACAGTGATAGAGATTTATGGAAAAAGATAATCAATCATTCATGGTTGTTTACATATAACACCAAGTCATGAATGGTTAAAAATGGCTTCTTAAGACCTGTAGTGGACACACTGCACAAAAGGGTTAAATTAGTAGTTGACTGATATGTTTATCAATGGTTGATTTATAAATTATTACATTTTGTCCCCCAATCCTGAATATGTGGTAACAGCCTTAAATTAGACTAACATTATTTTGATGTTGAAGCCAGGTACAATTAAAGTGTCTTAATGAGGTTTCACACCATACCTATTACTGTTATGTCCATGTTACTACAGTACAGGAATGCCCTATTTAATTTGTCATAGAAGAAATTGGCATCCTCATTTAAATGTCTGTTTGAATATAGCCAGTAGAGGGCAGTAGTGAGCTGAGAAGTCTCTTGCTGATGAGTCCTGCTGATCTGCAAACAGAACTCAAAAGGCATGAAAATCTTCTAGTGAAAGTCTTTTCACTAAGTCATGTGCTGGATATGCATAGAACTGCATAATGACACCTCAAAGTTGCTTTATCAACATTATTTACACTTTGTATATTCACTATTTAAAGAGTTAAACAACATGAGGACATTAAAAGTCAGTTGATTAATGAATCTAAGCATTTCTCTTAGATCATATTGCAACCAGTAACAGTTTTGTTTCAAATCTAAAATGTTGTCCCATCACAAAACAGTCTCTGTTAGTATCTGTCACAAGGAAAAGTTACTTCCCGCATTGGATTAATTCAAATTACAGTATGCTGATTGTGACCCCATTGCTTTAAAAGAGCCAGATAAAGAAAACATTATGTGTTCCACTTTTATGCGAGTCATGATTGATTTCAAGCTCTGAAATTCTGGAGCTCGGTTACGTGGGACTTTTGAATTGACATTTATGAGATTTGCTTTATCAGTGCTGTATTCATAGAGATTTGCTTCGATCAAGGGAAAAATAAAAGGTCCTCTTTTTCTAAGAAAAATATTTCATTTTCCTAACACAAACAACCAAGAGCTCCTCTTCATGAGACAGAATTAATTCAGTTATTTTAAACACACATTCTGCCCCCAGCAAAGCTGCACTTGTGATTCAATCACACAATGGGGATTTGTTGCAACTCAATGGTTGGATTGTGACACAGTTCAGCATGTTTTTAAGATAAGGTCGCCTGAAATTGTTTTAATTAGTCACACTCGATGACCTCTGCGTATATGTTGCTTGTAGCTCTACACCAAAGGAATGTCACAATCTTCATCACATGGTGAAGCACGAAATTTATCAATGTGGAGAACAACAACAACAACAGTACTGAGCATTTTCACATTTACAGGCCTGGACAAATAATCGGTCCTTTGTTGTTTTAAGACATACATTGAGAGTAAACAAATTGTTATTCAAGGCTATGTAAGAGTATGACGTTTGACTGCGTCCTATGTGAAATTAGGACAGATTGGACTATTTTCATGCTTCAGCTGTAGTGTAAGTGCTCAAATTGCATTATTTGCATTGCTTGAGGTTGTTATACACAATTATTTGTATTTATTTTTTATTTTCTCCCCTTTTCTCCCCAATCTGGAATGCCCAATTCCCAGTGCGCTCTAAATCCTCGTGGTGGTGTAGTGACTCTCCTCAATCCAGGTGGCGGAGGACGAATCTCAGTTGCCTCCGCGTATGAGACAGTCAATCCTCGCATCTTATCACGTGGCTTGTTGAGCCACGCAATAGGCTTCACGCTACTCGCCATCCACGCACAACTCACCAGGCGCCCCACCGAGAGCGAGAACCACACATTATAGCGACCATGAGGAGGTTACCCCATGTGACTCTACCCTCCCTAGCAACCAGGCCAATTTGGTTGCTTAGGAGACCTGGCTGGAGTCACTCAGCACCCCCTGGTTTCGAACTTGCAACTCCAAGGGTGGTAGTCAGAGTCTTTACTCGCTGAGCTACCCAGGCCCCCTGTTATACGTAATCATATATAGAGTGGTAGAACACTTCCTGAGATCCAAACATGTTTGGAGGGAGCAGATGTTCTATTTTCTGTATGATGTCTTAGATAAGGTGCACATGGTAAAATTTGGGTTTATGTTCACTGAAACCTCACAGCATTGATGCAGCATCACTTAAAAACAGAAGTGGGTGGGGAGCAGGAGTGATGAAAATGCAAAAATACAAACATGGCTAACAAAAAAAAAAAAAAAAACGATGGATGACAGAACATATATTGGATGACGAATCAGATAATGGGTGTATTTACTCACAAAAGAGTGAAAATTGGCAGAGATTTATATGGCTAGAATCACAAATAACAGACATGCCTCTTACAAAATTGTCTCCATTTGCAATATAGAAAGGCATTTCAGGCATAGCAGGAACATAGCCGGACAAATCCTAGTAGAATGCTCCAAGAAAAGCCATGCTGAAAACATCATGCATGCAAATATGTTGGCAAATGTACCAATAAAGGCATTTTATCACCCATCATTGAACAGCAGCAAAGGAGTTATACGCACCAGAGAGTTACACGATATGGACGAGGCTGAAATAGCATCAGAATTAACTCAACAAGGTGTAATGAATGTCAAGAGGATCACAATCAAAAAAGAAGAACAGATCATTAAGACAGACGCTTACATTATAACCTTTAATAAATCCCAACCTCCAGAGAGGATCCAAATTGGATATGTGAGTGTACTGGTCAATATTTTTATTCCAAACCCACTGAGATGTTACAACTGTCAAAAATTTGGGCATGGTTCTGCTTTTTACAAAAGAAAAGAAATCTGCTGCAACTGTGGAGAAGAAGGACATGAACCAGGGTGTTCAAGACTGCCAAAATGCAGCAACTGTTCAGCTAATCACCCAGCCTCAATAAAAGAATGTCCGATTTGGATAAAGGAAAAATAAATTCAAAGAATGAAATGTGTTGAAAGGATCAGCTTTGTTGAAGCACGAAAAAAGATTGAAGAGACCCCATCCTTTAACCTGAGGAAAACATATGCTTCTGTGATGAAACCAACCATGAGCACCACTGATTGCCAGACTGATTTGACCTGGGTGAACAGTGAGAAACCACAAAATGTCAGCAACAGAACTTCCGACCCAATCAAAAAGAAGCAAGGAACACAAAGTCAAATAATGACAAATCAAACCCAACCCAAGGAAGACGAAAGATCATCAAATGAGCACAACCAGTCCTTGAGAGGGAAAAAGATACAACAAAATACAAAAACTCAGTCAACAAAAGCGAATCAAGAAAGAAAAATACAAAAAACTGAATGTTTAAAGATTAATGATTTTGAAATGACAGAGACTACAAATTCCCGAAGTCGAAGCTTGTCTCCAAAATGCAAAGGTAAAGGGCAGATACTTGTCTTACCTACTTGAAAATGAGGAATCATATAATTCAGTGGAACTGTTGAGGATTTAAGGCAAATTTTCAGAATTGCAGCAACTAGCAGCTATTTTGAATCCCATTGCCTTCTGCCTCCAGGAAACCCATCTAACAATACACAGACAACTGACACTGAAAAAGTATAATATCTATTACACTTTGGGCAAAAATATACAACATCCATCTGGTGGATCAGCTATATTAGTAAGACACGACATAATCCACAGCCAGTAAATACAAACCTGCAAGTGGTAGCTGTACATCTAACTCTTCATAAAACTATTACTATGTGCTCTATTTATATACCTGATGCCTCGGTGACAACACAAGAACTAAACAAAATGGTAGAACAGTTACCATCATCATACATATTAATGGGTGACTTTAATAGCCACAGCACATTATGGGGAGGTAAACATACAAATACCAAAGGCAGAAGAATAGAGGAGTTCATATACAATAATGATTTGTGCTTACAAAATAATGGTTCAAGCATATATTTGCATCCAGGATATGGAACATACTCCGCTATTGATTTAACTTTGTGTGAACCTGAAATAATAATTGACTTTTCATGGCAAGTATGGAAGGATCTTTGTGGAAGTGATCATTACCCACTGATTATAACATCTACTGAAGAAGATATACAACAAGACACTTCTAGATGGCAATTGAAAAAAGCTAATTGGTATAATTTCCAAAAACTTTGTTATGAGAAGTTCAACATAGACTGGCAAGAATATCAAGATATACTAGAAATATAAAAGAAATTCACCGATATACTGATTGAAATAGCAGAAAAAACTGTGCCAAAAACATCAACAAAGTCATGCCGTCGGAGAAACCCATGGTTCAATGAAGACTGTAAAAAGGCTATTGCTGATCGGAAGAAGGCAGAAAGAACCTTTAATAAACATCCCACAACCAAAAACCTCATCAGATTGAAAACTTATAGAGCACAAGCATGAAGAATTATTAATGAAACAAAAAGGCAGAGTTGGAAAAAATACGTATCAAGTTTAACATCACAGACACCAACAAAGAAAGTATGGGATATGATACGAAAGATGAAAAATAAGGAAGGAGGACTACAAATACAACATATAAAAAATCAGGATACTTTATTAACATCAAAACAGGATATTGCTGATAAACTGGCGGAGATGTTTGAGAGAAATTCATCACTAGAAAACGGCCTTCCCAGATTTAAGGAAATACAAATAAAACAGGAATAGGAAAAACTTAATTTCTCTTCGGATAACACCGAACTGTATAATCAGCCTTTTACAATGGAAGAACTTCTGAAAGCTATTAAAAACTCAAACGACACTGCAGTTGGACCTGATACAATTCACTATCAGTTCCTGAAACATCTACCCCAAAATACACTATTGATCCTACTGAATGCACTCAATAGCATTTGGAAATCAGGAAAAATACCAGCTAACTGGAAAGAAGCAACCGTTATACCGATACCTAAACCAGGAAAAGACCATACTGACCCAAACAATTATCGCCCAATAGCCTTAACCAGCTGCCTATGCAAAACCATGGAACGAATGATCAATGATCGGCTGGTGTGGATTTTGGATCAATAAATTTCAGTCAGTAAGATCAGTAAATTTCAATGTGGATTTAGATGAGGGAAAAGTACTCTTGATCACCTTATAAGATTAGAGTCTTTTGTACAAGATGGTTTTATATAAGAAAAAAAAAAAAAAACATAGTAGCAGTATTTTTTTATTTAGAAAAGGCTTATGATATTATGTGGAGGTATGGCATTCTAAAAGATTTGTACAATATGGGTTTCAGGGGATGTCTACCCATTTTTATTTCCAATTTTTTAATCTAATAGAGTTTTTCGTGTTCGAGTAAGAAACGTGCTATCTGAATTGCATGTACAAGAATCAGGAGTGCCCCAAGGAAGTATACTTTCAGTAACTCTTTTTAGCATTAAAATTAACAGGATTGTAAGTGTTATGGGGCCAATATATATTCCGTAGCCTATATGTAGATGATGTGTGCATTTGTTATAAAGGCAAAAATATGAACGTAATTGAGAGACAAATACAAATATGTATAAATAAAATGTATGACTGGTCAGTACAAAATTGATTTACATTTTCTAAATCAAAAACTGTGTGTATGCATTTTTGTATTTTGCGCTCTATGCACCTCGAGCCAGAACTCTTTTTGGAAAGGGAACCTATAAAAGTCATAAAGGAGACAAGATTCCTAGGACTTCCTTTGGATAATAAACTATCCTTCATCCTTCATATCAAAATGCTGCGGAATAGATGCTTCAAAGCAATGGATATTATAAAAGTGCTAGCAAGGATCAAATGGGGTGCAGATTGTGAAGTACTCTTGAGACTCTATAGGACACAAAAATGGACTATGGGAGTGCAGTTTATGGATCTGCCAAGAAGTCATATATTAAAATGTTGGATACAGTTCATCATACAGGATTGAGACTTGCACTAGGAGCATTTAGGACCTCTCCAATCCAAAGCTTGTATACAGAAGCAAGAGAACCATCACTATATAACAGAAGGCTGAAATTGGCCTTTAACTATGCAGTTAAACTAAAAGCTAATGAAAGTAACCCAGCATATCCTTCAGTCTTTCATCCTCAACATTCACACCTGTATGAGGCCAGACCCAGGTACATCAGTCCTTTTGGAATTCGCACAAAACCACACTTGGAGAACATGAACATTAATCTGGATATCCTAACATCGACACATTTGTGCCCTATACCGCCCTGGAATATTAAAAAAACAACTATCAAGATGAACCTGGCTCAGTATACTAAAAAGATAAATCATCCAAACGTCTACCAGGACAAATTCCTGGACATGAGATGCAGCTTACCATCTCATGTACCAGTGTACACAGACGGATCAAAGTCAGACAGTCATGTATCTCTAGCAGTAGTGATTGGCCCAAAAACGTTTTGGCAAGTGTATTCCTGGACAAAGTTCAATTTTCACAGCAGAAGCTTGTGCATTATTACTAGCTTTAGAATAAATAGAAAAGGAACAACAAAGTCACTTTCTAATTTGTACAGATTCTAAATCCTGCCTGCAAGCACTTGAAGCTCTGAAAACAGAACACCCTACAATTATTAGCATAACAGGAAAAGTGGACTCTTTAAAAAAAACAAGATTTCAATATTGTCTTTTGTCGGATACCAGGCCATATGGGATTGGCTGGCAATGAACAGGCAGATAAAGCGGCTAAGGAAGCACTTCAGTTGGACATGACAGAATGTAATATACCAGCATCTGATGTTAAACCCATATTGAATCTGTACATTCACAACAAATGGCAAATGGAATGGAATGAATGCATATATAACAAACTACATGAAGTGAACCCAGAACTAAATCAAGGAGTTTTTTTATTTCCTCTTTGAAAATAGATATGACCAGGTTGTATATACGAGATGTATATACAATATACATCTTTTGATAGAATGTCCATATCTAAATGATATTAGACAACGCTTCTATTCAGAAAATATATTGATGGACATTTTCAAAAAGGTCTCTCCGGGCAAATTTTTAGAAATGCTATCACATACTAAACTGAAATCTCTATATAATTGTTATTACTACTACTGTTATTATTGTTATATATGTGGATTTTTGTATCTGTCAAACTATTGTAAACATTGTTTAATTTGAACACTGTCGTCTTTGCCATGAATATAGCCATTGCTGCTGATATGGCATCAAAAATATTAATAAATAAATTATAGTGTATCATTTTAAATTGTTTATTGTTTTAGTTTGAAAGCCCAGAGCTAAAATTACACCTAAAGGCAAAATATAACTACAGAATATAAATGTTTTGTTTATGTGTATTCAATTTAAGATTTCTTCAAACTATTTTAATTCAACTTAAACAATAAGATCTTTTGAGACACTATTAGATCTTGGCACAGATCACTATTGCCCAGAGACACACACATCATTGCAATTAAAACCACTCACACATATGTATATGTAAACACGCAGTGTCACTTGAGCTGTTCAGGAGCTGGTTTGGATGACACATGATGGCGAGGATATGACACTACTCAGTGTTAAAGCCAAGCTGAGCACCAGTCAGTGATACCGCCAAGACAGCTGAGAAAATCCACAAGGATATTTTAACTTTGACAGGCAAACCGCTAAATCCATGTCCCTAACGGCAGCGGCAATCACCTAATAGCTTCTCAAAACATTCTTCACTGTAACAAGCTGGTAGGGCGTAACCTTGTCAGAGGCCTAAAGGGCAATTCATGATTTTTCAAGATGTAGAATTCCCACACATTTTGACCAATGATTTGTCATGACTTTTCCATGACCATTTCAGTCATTCATTAAAAAAGAAAAAAAAAAAATCGCACTGTGAATTTGGCAACAATGGGTCAAAAGTTCTGCTGGCCGAAATGCAAATCACTGCTCCCATTGGCCGAAGCTGGAAGTGCTGTTGGATGTATGTTTTTGTGTGAGCTCCAGTTTCTGGGTGAAATGTCCACAGAGTGGCACCAAAAAAGTTGCACTTTAAGTTTTAATACATTCAACCGCAATGACCCTAAACCCTAACCCTAAACCTGAGCGTCAGTGGAGTAAAATTTAATTTTAGTGTGAAAATTCAGGTGCCGAATCACACTCACCGTTGTTTGCGCGAACGTGATTAATTCCGGGTTTCCACAGGACCAGATCCCCTGTCTTGGAGGTTGCTCTTTCTCAATGTGCTATCAGTAGCACTAGAGGGAAAGGTGAACACATTTGAATTGATGCAAAGATGTCTGATGGGGGAAGCCTCTTGTCAGTAATTTGGCAGAATTGGGTCGAGTTCACGGTACATGAACTTTTGAAAGCAACATGTCAGTTTCCTGTGTGATAATGTTGCGTCCATTTGTATGTCAGGTACCAGTCTTTGGAATTAAAAGTTTTAAACAATAACACTTTTTAATATACCAGTGTGTACAATAAAACTCTAAACAAACAGGGCTCTGTTTCCCAAAAGCATTGTGAGCTAAGTAGATGGTAGAAACCATTGGCGCCAGTGGTCTCTACGATCAATTTAAGCTTGCAATGCTTTTGGGAAATGAAGCCGAGGCTGATGTTAATACCCTAGCTTGTGGACAAGTTTTACTCTACACAAGCAATAATGATGAGCAATAACTAGCCAATTAAGTATTTTAGAGCAAAGCAGAACTGAAAAATGTATATTTATTATAGAAGATTTTACTAATTTCCACATATATTCCAGGCCTGGAAATGACAGTTTTATTATTCCCTGACATTTCTGTGTTTTCCATGACTGATAACCCTGCAAAACTGTTTTAGGACTAACAAAAGGTTTTCAAGCATTCTTGAGAAGCCAAGTCTCCTAAACAATCAGACCAGCTGTAAATTTGCTGGCTTATTCAGGCATTACCATGTCTCCAACCTCACCCTGCATGTTGCTGATGAGCACAAAATGGAAAAAGAGAGCACAATAATTCTGTGGCACTTTTTTTCGCCTGGACCAAGGGTATTGATTATTTCTATGTGGCGAGAGATTTGGAAAATTAATTTAAAGGAGCTGAGCAAAGGATTCATAAATCGGCCCCTGCCTCCACCTCTTCTATGCCCATACAGAGACATTATGTTCTAAATCAATGTTGCACTTCACAATATATTTTCTTTGGATCATGAAAATAAATAACATTTAAACAGTTCTGCTTACCGCTGAAGCAAATTTTATCTTCACCAAAGCCCTCCGTCTTCGTGAGGTGGCCTGCACGCACATCAGCAGATGTAGTAACGGATTTTATGGCAAGTTTTCCATAAGAAAATCCTATATAATGTGTATTTTGCGATGACAAAATGAGAAGGAAGAGGACGGATCAGCAGAATAAAAATTGATCAGGCCACAGATGTGGTCGAGCCGTGGGAGATTTGTAAGACAGCCTTAATAGACTGTATTAAAAAATTCCTTAAAATGTAATAAAAGAAATAGGTTTTTGGTTCTGGGCTGGGACGGGGTCACATACCCTGCTAATACCACATCAATCCTGGGCCGTTGAAGGATAAATGGGGTCTGTTTGGGGTACATTTTAATATTTTTGATGGAAAACACCAGTAAAATGAAAGAGCTGCTGTATATTAGAGGGGTTTGTTATATCAGAGATGGTAGAGTGGAGATGAATTAGCATTGACGAGTCTGCATTTTGGAGATGCGTGCAGGAGAATGAAATGCGAGTTAACATTATTTTAGCTGCATTCAGTCAAAGAACCATTTCAGATACTTAATTTGTGATCGTGTAGCAGTGGCATCTGTAGCAGTTTACAAAATATATGACTAATGGTATGACTTATTTGATAAGAGCCTTCAAAGTTAAACTACATTCATGTATTTTCAAAATGATCAATGATGAAACATATTAAGCAAGATAAAGTGTGCTAATTTATCTATGATGGTTTTGCTGGGTTGAAACCGACCAGCAGCTCTTATGTATTTCTGAAGGAAATCTTAAGGTATGTCTTTATTTTCTACCGTAACATTGGGGGACTTAAGTCATTCAACTCTTAATGCTCATCACATAATATAGATTCCATTATTTCTATAATAATTTAGGTTTTGTGATTAATGAGACCAGTCAGTTTTTTTCTAGTTAATTCTAATTAATTGACTGATATTTAACCATTTTGACATTACCTGTACTAGGTGATAACCACCTCGGTTTGGCTGATTACCAGAGGTGTTCCAAAATGTACCGACAGTCTTGTCAATCACAATCAACATTTTCTGTTTTTTCATAATAGTAACACAGCATTGCAGATGTATTGGCTAATGTTATCATTAACTTGTGATATAAATATATATCATCGTTTAGGACATTTTCTTTGTACATGACACAAGTAATTTTTCCAACAATTGTTTACAGACAGATTGTTTCACTTTTCATTGACTATATCACAATTCCATTGTGTCATAAGTTTACATACACTAAGTTAACTGTGCCTTTAAGCAGCTTGGAAAATTCCAGAAAATGATGTCAAGCCTTTAGGCAATTAGCTTCTGATAGGCTAATTGACTGATTGGAGTCAAATGGAGGTGTACCTGTGGAAGTATTTTAAAGTATCATAAAAGTATCTATATCTACAGTAAAACGAGTCCTATATCGACATAACCTGAAAAGCTGCTCAGCAAGAAAGAAGCCAAAATTGCATAAAAAAGCCAGACTACAGTTTGCAAGTGCACATAGGGACAAAGATCTTACTTTTTGGAGAAATGTCCTCTGGTCTGGCTATAATGACCATCGTTATGTTTGGAGGAAAAAGAGTGAGGTCTGCAAGCCAAAGAACACCATCCCAACCGCGAAGCATGGGGGTGGCAGCATCACATTGTGGGGGTGCTTTGCTGCAGGAGGGACTGGTGCACTTCACAAAATAGATGGCATCATGAGGAAGGAGAATTATGTCGATATATTGAGTTAAAGCTCGGTTGCAAATGGGTCTTCCAAATGGACAATGACCCCCAACCATACCTCCAAAGTTGTGGCAAAATGGCTGAAGGACAACAAAGTCAAGGTATTCACGTCACAAATCTCTGACCTCAATCCGATAGAAAATTTGTGGGCAGAACTGAAAAAGCGTGTACAAGCAAGGGGGCCTAGAAACCTGACTCTGTTACACCAGTTCTGTCTGGAGGAATGGGCTAAAATTCCAGCAACTTATTGTTAGAAGCTTGTGGAAGGCTACCCAAAATGTTTGACCCAAGTTACACAATTTAAAGGCAATGCTACCAAATAACAACAATGTGTATGTAAACTTCTGACCCACTGGGTATGTGATGAAACAAATAAAAGCTCAAATAAATCATTCTCTCTACTATTATTCTGACATTTCACATTCTTAAAATAAAGTAGTGATCCTAACTAACCTAAGACAGGGAATGTTTTCTATGATTAAATGTCAGGAATTGTGAAAAATTTTGTTTAAATGTATTTGGCTAAGGTGTACATAAACTTCTGACTTCAACTGTATGGTAACATATGTGGCCATTGGCTAGCTTGCTGTCTTGATATGAGTACCAGCCATGGAAAAATATTATTGGTTGACCACTTGTAAAAGTTATAAAAAACAATTATACTTAATTTGACAGAAACATGTTATATTTGTGAACATTTGGGATGAACTACCCCATCTCATCATTTTTTATTTATTTTTTTCAGTGTAAAATGTAAAAGCAAAAAGTCCCAGTAATTTGACTGAGCTATTAAAGGAATATTCCAGGATTAATATAAGTTTAGCTCTATCAAGAGCATTTGTGCCATTATGTTTACCACAAAATGAATAGGGCCAACCCGTAAACGTTAAAACACTTAATGTTGGAAAGGAAGAGCCACAGGAAATAAACAATATGCATGTTAAAATGATTTTAGTGAGATATAAACACTTACTAACCTTTTCTGTGTGAAGTTATCTTCATTTTACAACTTTTGTTGGCATGACGACACAATGCCATAAACACTAAAACGACTGTAAAAACTATGATTTAAACAACTTTACAGCTCAAATAATAACGTTTTAACAGATTTAATTTAAGTGCTTTTGTAACATTAAAAGCTTCACATTTTTGCCTTAAAAATCCTCCAAAAATTGGCCCCATTCACTTCCATTGTAAGTACCTCACTGTAACCTGCAAGTTTGCTTTTTTTAAACAAAAGGATGGATGAGTGAAATTATTTTTGTGTTAATAAACATTATGCCACAAATGCTGTCGATTAAACTTAACTATTGAACCTAAATATAACTTTAATTAAGCATTTTAGTGTGCTTGAAAAACATAACATGAAATACATTGCTTCATTTTTTTCAATCTTTCATTTAATTAAATCTGCATTAAAGCTAGACTGTAGACATGCAATATGCCATTGTATGTGTATATAATTCTGTGCACAGCTACAAATGGAATAGTTCTCCCTTCATCAAAGCTGCAGCTCTGTCAGCATGTTTGATATATACTGAACATCCTATCAATCTGAAAGCGGCAAGATGTCAGAGGAGGCTGTAGGTCGCTCTATCGTAGTCGAAATGAGACAGCGCTGCCGACACCTTGTCATCCCATCTCAGACACATTTACATTGAAACCACTCGCTGAAAAGATTTTTCCCCCTTTCACCGGGAATCTGACAAAATGTTGATTCTACAATACACGGTGTTGCGCTGCTGCGAAAATAGTGTTCTTACTGCTGGCAATCTGTCCCATTAGGGCTGATGCAAAAAGAAATGTATAAATACGGAGTGGGGTTCAGAATCTTAAATATTTTGTATTCATACTACGCCATATCGTTTCATTGTTTTAAAAGTTTAAAGTATTTGAACTTTATTCCTAGGTTTAAATTTAAATTCAGATTTTCATTGCGGACCGTTCTGTTGAACCCCACTGGATGAGTTTCAACAAAACAATAGATGCTGAAAAAGTACACACACATCTTAAACTTAAATACAGAAGTTAAGAGAATTCATTGTTGATGTTAATCTGTCTTTTTGCTTTGGCAGGATCTGATAGATCTTCTCTCCGTGTTCAACTTGCACTGCAGCAGGTGCCCACTCAGATCTCCCATTTCACCATAAGGTGGATCGCGTAACTCTCTCTTTATCACTTCTACAGGCCTCGTGAAGGACAAAAGCTTAAGCTGACCTAACAAAACACACCCTTGTCACATACACTCTGAGCACTGCTACAGTTGAGAAGAACAAGAACTTTAGGTTGTTCCCAACATTTTAACATTCATTATTTTTTCTGTTCACCATTGGCTGAAAAGTCTGACTGTAAAGTTCACCAAGTTCAAAAGAGATCAGCAGGCACAGCATTATCTGAAAGCAATTTTATCTTATGGTTGTTTAACATTAGCCCTTAAAAATGGTATCATAAACCCCAGCAAAGTGTGTCTCTTTGCTGTTTGTTTCCTAATCTAATGTCATGTGTAAGACGTTAAAACCAAAACCTGTTCATTTTCTGCTTATCCTCGCTGTGTGTGTGTGTGTGTGTGTGGCACCAGAGCTAGCGCTGACTGTAACACACTAAACCCTTTGTGACCTGATAACATTTATAGTTGTAATGGATTTTCTTAATAGCCATCATTAACTGGCACTAAGAGGGGTGAAAGGGATTGCTTGCACTTTTTTCTGCTGGTATTTCAGCTTTACAGCATTATCTTCTGATATGTCTCCTTCCATGATTTTTGTTTTACAGCCCATGGAGTCGAAGCATTTTAATGTGTAGCTTTATAATCAGCCTCATGTCTTCAGTCACTTCCAAGATAAATCCATTGTATTTAATTAATCTTTTACTTCACCACAATTATCATCAAAAATGATAATTTTGACCTTTGGTGACCTTTGGCCTTGAGACCCATGTTCAGATACAAGATAGAGAATTTTTCATTTTGTACAAAAACATTAAATAATGTTTATAAAAAATGTTAATAAAAAATAATGTCAACACAAATGGTCCCTTACAAACTGGTCATTTATACAATCCCAATATCCCATTAACTGAATTGATCTCTAAGGCATACAAGTGAGAGAAAGTCTGGCAGAACTGTATCTCCTTTCATTGGAATCACTATTCTCAACTCGGGCAAGTTCTCCAAACCTCATTAAGGGGAAATTGAATTTTCTCAAATATTCCCATCCTGTTTTATTCTGACCCAAGGGATTCTCCTCTCCTTTTACCATAATTTTGTTCTTTGCACTGTTTGGGGTTCTTTCTTTGACAACCAATGTCTTTGAAAACATGTTTCAGTTTGTTTTCTTTTGGCTCTTTTTCCTCTGTGGTTCCGAAAACTGGACTATGTTGAAATATATGACAAATCCCAGAAAATGGAGAAAGGAGAGGATGGAGACCACCACTGGAAACAGATCGGGCAACTTTGCTGGGGGCTCCAAACACACGCTCGTAAAGCTCAAAACAGCCATGGCAACCAGTGAAAACCAGAACTGTAAAAGACAAAGTGAACAACACTTATTTTTTTGTCCACTAACAACAGAGATGAAGAATCACAACTAGGAGACTTTTAGTCCTAGACCAGGGGTTTTGGGGGTCCGTGGAAAATTTCAGAGGATTTTTTTTTTTTTTAAGTGTACAATTTAAAAAAAAAAAAATTTTTTTTTAAAGGTTTAAGGAATAGTTAACCTAAAAATGCCATCCCAGATGTGTCTTTCTTCCTTCTGCAGAACACAAAGATTTTTTTACAAATATCTCCACTCTGTAGGTCCATACAAATGCAAGTGAATGGTGACCAAAACTTTGAAGCTCCAAAAAGCACTTAAAGGCAGCATAAAAGTAATTTATACAACTCCAGTGGTTTAATCCATGTCTTCAAAAGCTATCTAATCCGTTTTTGGGTGAGTGTACATCTTGCCATTGCAGTCTCTAGACACGATCAAATTTCAAGCTTGATTACACTTCCTAGTTCTTGACACTTACACAGAATGCTAGATGTCGCTAGGAAGTGTAATCAAGCTTGAAATCATGATCACCATCGAGTATATTTTGGTCTGTTCTCGCCCAAAACCAATTGGATTGCTTCAGAAGACAAGGTTTTAACCACTGGAGTCTTATAGATTACTTTAATGGTGCCTTTAATTGCTTTTTGGAACTTCTAAGGTCTGATCACCATTCACTTGCATTGTATGGAGCTACAGAGCTGAGGTATTCTTCTAAAAATCTTTGTTTGTTTTCTGCAGAAGAAATAAAAATCATACACATCTGGGATGGCATGAGGGTGAGAAAATGATTCGAATTTTCATTTTTCAATGAACTATTCCATTAACATTTAACCAAATTTGACATTACCGTTTCATTTTGCTTTCCAAAGGCTGGTGAGAAATCATGAAGTCAATCATTTTTCTAGGGAGATTCTTCTAGCCATTGTCATCTTAAGCTGCTCATTTAATATTTATTTTGAAAAGTGCTATGCAAATACTGTACATTTGAAATTAAAAATGTTCTCTTCTTTCTCTTTTTTTTTTTTTGCCTTTAGTACAATAACAATATAAAAGCCAATTAATTAATTTTATAAACATTTTGACTTTATAAGTGTATATGGTTTTTTATACATTTTATAGCTGCCTTTATATTTTAGGTAGGGGGTCCCTTGCAAGCAGATCATCAAATTTAGGATCCTTGGCATCAAAAAGTTTGAAAACCTCTGTCCTAGATAAATGAGACAACAGCATGATACAGAACCCTTTAACTAGATGTTTATTTTCCACCCTGTTTCAGGATGGGGAGTCGTCTCAGGGAGGGTGGCATAAATATTAACATGTCTATTTAGGACAGATGGAGTGAAGGATCAGTGGAAGTGCTGGTGTGAGCAACATGACCGCCCCATGAAACCCTACCTCTATCATTGGGCCCCCTTATTTATGTCTCTTGTGTAAATAAATATATCTAGGCAAACCTGTGTTAATGACTCACGCTACATAAATAGGCCATCTCCTTGTCTCGGACATTCACGCAAAGAACTGTTGAAATGTTCAGATCTAAAAAGCACTAGGAAGAGCAAGGGGTCAAACTAATCTGAAAATGATGGGCAACTTTTCAGGTGGGGACTGTAGGCTAACCTGACTTCTGCACTAGCATAAATTTCATTAAAGAGAAAATTCGGTCATCGTTTACTCATCTTTGTGTAGTTCCAAACCTTTCTTTCCGCCATGGAACACAAAGGATGATGCTCAGTCTCGGTCACCATTCCCTTTCATTGTATAGACAAAATATGCAATCAAAGTAAATGGTGACTGAGGCTATCAGTCCCTAACATTGGAAGGAAGAAAGTCATACAGGTTTGGAACAACATGAGGGCGAGTAAACGGTAACAGAATTTGTATTTATGGGACAGATATTCCTTTAATTTCAGTGGTGTGGAGTAATGGGGGGGGTGACATCAAAGTTAACTTACTTTCCATTTGATGATCTGGCTAAGGTTGAGTTTAGGCAGACAGTACCGAGAGACTTTGAGGTACAGGCCCAGCCTGAGCTCTTCATCTGTACTTCTCTCTAAAGCAGAGAGCAGATAGAGACTCAGAAAGAGGAATGCCAATGAGGTCACCACATACGGCAACAGTAAACCGTCCTTCAGCAACAGGGGGAGCATGCTACAAAGAACACACAAAACACATAAGCATTAAAAACATTAAAAACATAAAAACAAGCATAAAATATCTTTATCTTGATAACTGATAACTGATTATGTATCCCTCCGAAGAACTAAAAGAACAATTCACCCAAAAATGAAAACGTAATCGCCCTCATGTCGTTCCGAACGGGTGACTTTTTTATGCGAAACACAAAAGATGTTTTAATGAAGATAGGCCACCATCTTTACAGTACAATGGCAGTGGATAGTGCTTTAAAAAAAAAAAAAAAAAAATCATAACATCTTTTGACATCCGTTATGCGTTCACGAACGCTGCAAGAGAAGCTCGTTCACTGTGGCTAGCCTGTTCAAACAAGAACTTGCGTTGTTCAGCGCTAAAAATACGTTCTCATGTCAACACTCATGGCAAGTTTTCACAGAAAATGAATTACGTAAATTCCTAGTTGTTTCTCACCAAAACCTAAAGTGCACCCAACACAAGAAAACTTTAAATATGGCACATGTGTTGCATGGACTACTTTTATGATACTTTTGGGTCATTTTAAGCTTTAAGGCATGGTCAGATTTACCTTTGCATGGCAAAATTCCGAGGTGGAGAAGCCATGGCCAGACATTATGCGTGTGACAAACCAGCATAAAACTAATTGTCAATGAGCCTCTTTTTAATGCTGCACTTTACTCTCTGTGAGAGTGAAGTTAAAAAGAAAAAAAGCTGCTAAACTGATATCCTTGTCCATTGTGAATATTCAGTGTAGCTGTACGAAGCCCCGCCCCCACAGAGGTCACTGCCAAACCAAGCAACTTCCTATTGGTCAACGCAGCGAATTCGCCTGTCAAAGTTCACCAAACTTGAACGAAATCCGCAGGGGGAAATTCTTTGTCAACGGTAGTCCATCGTGCAAAATTCATCGCACGGATTCCCATTGAGATGACTGTACGGAATTGTTCACCCACGGAATTTTGCCAAAGGTAAATGTGACCGCGCCTTTAAAGGTGCACTCAGTAATTTTGTTTCCCCATTTAAAAGTTTTCCTTCTAAAGAAATGAATTGTAATTTTGAAACGGATGTATAAAATCATGACCACTCACATGAGATGAGGACACTAGTCCAATCAGTAACCTTATAAAAGCTGTTTTATTCTACATAGGGCAGGGGCGCCCTCATGGGCGCTGCCATTTTAGAATCACATGATAATACTACTCGTTTAATCTCATTAACCATCTTGTTATTGGACACTTTCACTCTTGGATTAAATCAATCATGACTGATTGTGAATAGTGAATTTCTACAATGGCATCAGTAACTGAAAACTATTGATTTTGAATGATGCTGCATCCACACCACTAGGTGTCACTAAGTCCAAGATGACACGAACAAAAAGTTACTGAGTGCGCCTTTAAAGTGAAGCACTATCCACTGCCATTGTATTTGCAAGATGCAGGGGGATCGTCATTAAAACGATTAAAAGAAAAAAGTCATATTGGGTTGGAACGATATGAAGGTGAGTAAACTATGACAGAATTTTCATCTATTTCAATAAATACAGCCAACATATTAGACCTCACACAAGCATTTATCTTGAGTTGGAAATGATGATATCAAGAGTAAATATTACACTTAGGCATGGAAATAAACTGTCATAGCTCAGCTATTTCCATAGGCATTGGCTGAAAAACAATAACTTGTGCACCAACCTGATCCTATTATGAATAATACTGCCATTGAGCAAATGTGTTGACAAAATAAAACAATCTTTGTGTTGGCAGAACAGGTCATGACGCAGAAAAAAAACAATACGCGCTGTGAATTTCTATGGAACCACATTTTACCATAATTAGTAAAAAGCGTTCAAATTAACGGTGTGTGTTTGGGACATAGAAAACTGTGGCAATGTGTTGTCTCTGTATGCTCTTGTGGATATTTCCCGTAACAGTCCAACAATTACTCTGTCATACAATATAATCCAATTATTTCCATAACAAAGAGCTTCATGTCTTTGGCAAAAAACATAAATTTGTAGCATTAAATCTGCTATTAAAACTGTATTTGTGGAAGCAAGCAGTATGATTCTAGAGAATGGTGGGCTGTGTTTATACAAAGGGGTCTTAGTTTAATGGTATGTGGGCTATGTCAAGTAATCCAGTGATATCCTTACACTAAACCATGCACACAACAATTAGTGTTGACAGCTGGGACTCCCCTATCAGCTACTTCTCTTCCTCTCACTATATAGTCATTTGCTGACTTTGTTTCCATGGCCTTGAGGATAACATTATTTATAGTAATGTGATTTGAATTTTGTAACACATATAGCTTGATATCTTACCTGAAAGTTGACGTTAACAAAAACCAAATGGCAATCAGAGGGATTTCATTGATGACAAGACAAACTGGCCTGTAAAACACATATTTGATTTTTGAGAAAATATCTACAAAGCAGATATTTTTATATGATGCCAATTCTATAATTATATATTTGAAAGGGCAAGGACTAGGTATCATGATCATCCCTCCCCACTGATCCAGTAATTACGCTTCCTCTGTCAGCAATCTTCTAACACCTTTAAAAACAGACACTCCTAATCCAGAAACATGCCTTACTGATTGACCAACATGTGCAAGTTGTAATGCAATAATTAAAAGCTGTTGCTTGCAGCTGGCTTTGTGTGTATATTATGTATAACATACACCGATCAGCCACAACATTAAAACCACCTGCCTAATATTGTGTCGGTCCCCCTCATGCCACCAAAACAGCACCAACCCGCATCTCAGAATAGCATTCTGAGATTATATTCTTCTCACCACAGTTGTACAGAGCGGTTATCTGAGTTACTGTAGACTTTGTCAGCTCGAAACACTCTGGCCATTCTCTGTTGTTTTTCTCACTGGATGTTTTTTGGTTTTGGCACCATTCGGAGTAAATTCTAGAGACTGTTGTGCGTGAAAATCCCAGGAGATCAGCAGTTACAGAAATACTCAAACCATCCCGTCTGGCACCAACAATCATCCATGCGATTATCTAATCAGCCAATCGTGTGGCAGCAGTGCAGTGCATAAAATCATGCAGATACGGGTCAGGAGCTTCAGTTAATGTTCACATCAACCATCAGAATGGGGAAAAAATTTGATCTCAGTGATTTGGAGCGTGGCATGATTGTTGGTGCCAGATGGGCTGGTTTGAGTATTTCTGTAACTCCTGATCTCCTGGGACTTTCACAAATAACAAGTCTCTAGAATTTACTCCAAATGGTGCCAAAAACAAAAAACATCCAGTGAGTGGCAGTTCTGTGGATAGAAACGCCTTGTTGATGAGAGAGGTCAACAGAGAATGGCCAGACTGGTTCAAACTGACATAGTCAACGGTAACACTAATAACTGCTCTGTACAATTGTGGTGAGAAGAATAGCATCTCAGAATGCTAACCTGAGATGTGGGTTGGTGCTGCTTTGGTGGCACGAGGGGGACCTACACAATATTAGGCAGGTGGTTTTAATGTTGTGGCTGATCGATGTATGTACTAACAATAACAATGTGAGACAAATTATTATATGGGATGGTTTTACCTGTATTTTAGACAGTTTTCATTTATTTTTTAGCTTTTTCGTCTTTTATATTTTACATTAAATTTGTCTTTTAAAATGTCACGTAAACGCTTCAGTACAACTGAAATTGTACCAGTCTGATTTTTGTGAAGTCAAGACCTAGATAATGCGATTGTAGCTTGGCTTCATCCAGCACCATTCTCCAAAAGACAAATGTAACATGGTATGTGTATTACAGGTACTTCCTCAACGGATGTCCTTCCTTCAAACATTTGATTATGCATCGTGTCATGAATACTTGGACAGGCAGGTTAAGACTGTAGCACGACTACTTAAAACTCCCTGTAGCTTGATTATAACTGCACATGTAAAGGTACTTTTACGCATATTCATGTATAGTAAATTGTATAATATTGTAGGTAAGTTTTTGATGAACCCGTGTAGATTTAAAGGTGATGTTATTTCAATGTTAAAAAAACTTAGCCCTATCCCAGTTTAAAGGAATATTCTGGGTTCAATACCAGGTAAGCTCAATTGATAGCATTTGTGGCATAATGTCAATTACAAAACAAATATATATAATTCGGATATATTTGTCACTCCTTTTCTTTTAAACCTTATTTATTTCATTTTGTTTCACTTGTTGTGTTCCCAGTCAAAAATGACTGGCCATTGGAAATGAATGGATAAGACTACAAAATACAGAAATATTAAGTGTTCAGGAGCATCCCGAACATTTAGATGAGCACATATGTGGATGTGTGTTTACACAAAGTTCTCTGACACGTGCACACACACACAAACACACGTGTGTCAAGTGCCCTTTTGTGCATCGTCTTTCCATGTACTCTTTGAGGAATATTTCAAGATCTACTTATCATATAATGTTGTGATTGGGCTCGTTTGAATCAGGATAGTCTGCGGTAAGTTACAATATGTCATTTTCTATATGTATGTTTCAGAAAGTAATAAGGAAAAACGTGACAAAAAGCCACTCCTGACAGTAAAAAACCTGTCACTATTACAACAAAAAAAAATAAGTTGATAAAAAGATCTAATGCAATATCTTGTGATAATATATACAATATGAGAGATTTATAAACAATCTTAGTGGGCCGGTCATTTTTGACTGGGAACACAAAATGTGTTAGCAAAAAAAAAAAAAAAGAAAAGAGAGAGAAAAGAACCCCGCACAAGGGTTAAAAAGCAATAATCTGGGATACAGTGGGGCAGGAAGTGAATGGGGCCAATCCATAAACGTTAAAATACTTAATGTTTTAAAAGTACTGCCACAAGACATAAACAATATGTGTTAACATGATTTTAGTGTGATCAAATTTACACATTTTCTGTGTAAAGTTATATCCAATTTTACATCTTTGTTGCCATGACGACGTAACACAGAAACCCTAAAACGACCATAAAAATTATGATTTAAAGGTGCACTAAGTAATTTTTTCCTCATTAAAAAAGCTGTACTCCATAAGAAATTAACTGTAATTTTGAAACATATGTAGGAAATAAAATGAAGACTCGGGTCATATCAGTAACCTTTTAAAAGCTGTTTTATTCTACATGGAGAGGTTCCGCACATGGGGGCTGCCATGTTAGATTCACATGACCAGCCAAATACTACTCGCTTAATCTCAGTAACCATCCTGTTATTTGACACTTTCACTCATTGATTCAAGTAATCATGGCTGACACTGATTTGTGAATTTTTACATTGTCATCTGTAACTGAAAACTATTGCGTTTGAATATTGCTGCATCCAGGCCACTAGGTGTCAGTGTAAGTCTAAGACGACATAAACAAGAACTTAGTGCACCTTTAAACAATGATTTAAGCTTCACATTTCTGCTTTTAACCAACCTCCACCCCCATTCACTTCCATAGTAAGTGCTTCATGTTAAATCTTTGCTTTTGTTTTTTTTTTTGTTTTTGTTTTTTAAAAGGAGGGACGAATATAAATAATTTTTCATGGTAATCAACATAATGCCACAAATGTTGTCAGTTGAGGTAAACTTGTATTGATTGTACTTGTATTTAACCTAAAATATTTCTTTAATTTGGATAGGCAACTAAGTAAGCCATTCGTGTGTTTTTGTTTTTTTTTATTAAATTTTTTTTTATAGTGCTCTGTTTGTTTGCACATTCTATACAGCCTTACATAGCAATACTGTCTTAACTACATATCTAAATTTGGGGTGGGACTAAACAAACTATGTCAGATGGAGTGTGCGTTAGAGAAACCAGTTCAAAAACATTCAATGATTATTAATCAAACAATCATGATTTCTGAAGTTGTACAGTACCTCTATCAGCGCATAAATTACAAACTTCACCTTCTAAGGTCTTATTGCAGTACTACATACAGGAATACACCTGCATAACAAATACTTAAATTACTTAATAATGTTTATTTAGTTTATTGTACTATTATGAATCATGTCATAAAATATCAACATTAACGACATTGTTTTGAGCAATGTGCTGTTTTCGACACTTTGATTGAGTAGTATGAATTATATTAAGATGCTTACAAGGCAGCTAGAAGGATGGACTTCTCATGGACTTGGAAGGAGAAAAGGAAGAATGCCAGGGAGGAGTTCGCCTACATTAAAAACAGACTGGGACAGTCAGTGGTCGAAAATACAAATTGTTGAAGTGTCATATGTAAACACATAATCATAACACCACTTACCAAAGCGAGCTTGAACTGCCATAGAGTAGGTTTGGATAGCAATTTTAATGATGATGGCAGGATGAACAAGAGAGTGAGAGCAAAACTGTAAGCACAAACAAACCAAAATAATTTCATTGGATACGTCCATGCATTAATGACAGATTTACTATACACACAAACAGAGTGGAGAAATATGATCAAGAGCCCCGGATGCCAAAGCCGGTAATCTATCCCATGAAACTAGAGGAGGCGGCTGCCTGATCTTTTTATACATCCTCACCGTCAACAAGAAAGATCCCAGCATGCAGGAAATGCATGAAATACTGGCAAGGCCTGGCGAGCTCTCACAGAATTACTTTAACCCCTCAATCATCACTCCCTTGGAGGAAAGGTGTGTTGGAATGGTGAACATGGCATAGGTTTAAGGAACCTCCATTAGAGTTGAATGACCCCACTGGGAAAAGCATCTGGGTGCAACATGACTGATGCGATTGTGACGGGTGTTAATAGTATACAGTGAAAAAGTGTATCTGAATCAATTGTTTTTTTTTTTTTTTTAAAGGTACAGATTTCACTAAAAACAGATAGTGTTCATAAAAATAAATATGCCCATGAGAAAAATAATTATAGACTCTGCACAAATAGACTGAACAGAGACACAAACAGAGATCATTTGAAAATTCCTTTCAGAATTTTTAAAGAAATAATCTTGACCAAACCCTAGCACCTGCAGATTAGTGTCCACACCAAATCTATCCAATATCAGTAACTTCTCACAATCTTTCTGTGCCCTCCACTATAATCAGATGTGTTTTGCAAACTTGGTAAGAGGGAATAGGGTGAGAGAGATTGATAGGAGGAGATACATACAGAGTAAGGAAAATGAGAAAGGGTGGCGGGTAAATGGATGGGGAAAGATTACCTGAGGAACAGCTGAGTCTCTCTGGACAGCAGGGTCTTGATCTTTATCAGCACATTCAAGCTGCACCATGTGTTAGCCACTTTATCCTGTCAACAAACACATGCTGTCAAAGTCACAAAACGAATGCGCTCCGGACACAATGACACAATGAGAATGACTGATACACTGAGCGTTAGATCAGTTTTCCGTTCTTTAAAAACCGTTGTCCAACGATTTTATAAATGTATCTATTCTAATGCATTACATACATGCAATAACCCATTAAAAAAAATGAATGCAATTAATCACGCCCTCTGATCTGTATGTAAATTCCATAAAAAGGAATTTTCCTAACATCGTAGCAATTCAAGCTTGAAGTAATTAGAGATGCACTGATATAAAATTTGTGTGCTGATAACAATATCCGATATCCGATTTTTTTCTCGATTATTTAGGTATCTGCCGATACCGATAGTTTGGTGGTTCTGCTTTTTATGCTACCTTATTTAAAATCACTTCTAATTAATTACACAACTTTGAAAGAAATGAAAATAATAAATTTCTCTGTCTCTACATGTTATCCATGTTTTCTGCATTACGTCGTCATGGCAACAAAGATGTAAAATTGGATATAACTTTACACAGAAAATTTGTAAATATTATCTCACTAAAATCATGTTAACACATATTGTTTATGTCTTGTGGCTGTACTTTTAAAACAATAAGTATTTTAATGTTTATGGATTGGCCCCATTCACTTCCTGCCCCACTGTATCCCAGATTTTTCCTTTTTAACCCTTGTGCGGGGTTCTTTTCTCTCTCTTTCTTTTTTTTTTTTTTTGCTAACACATTTTGTGTTCCTAGTCAAAAATGACCGGCCCACTAAGATTGTTTATAAATCTCTCATATTGCATATATTATCACAAGATATTGCATTAGCTCTTTCTGGTCCCAGATTTAAACAAAATGCTGAGACAAAAAGCACATTATGACCTTACATTAACTTCATTCTGAATAGTCTCTTGTTAGGCACATTATCAATTTAAAGTAATTCCACACCAGATACATTTCTTTTACACACATCACGAGTTGCAGGCTAATAGTCGGATGTGTTTTTCCACCCCCTTTTGACAGAAAGTAATCAGCCCTGAATATCTGCTGTTTTTGACAATCAGCATATGTACAATGAAGCAGATAATTGCTTTTATCTTCAAACACATCGGTGCACCTCTAGAAATAGCATGTCCGCTCATGATGCAAGACGTCAATAGTACTCATTTCCAGAGGAGAAAAGCTTTCATACTGAAAGATGTGACGCAAAAGGTAAAGACAAATATCTGTCTGACACAGACAAGTTAAAAATATTGCAGACGAAATACAAAAAAAGTCCTGTGTCAACAACCCTCAAAAAGGCTGAATACAAAATGGATTGGTGTAGACTGTAGACCAGTGATAGGCTCATGTTAAATTATATGGAAATAAAAAAATCCAAAAAATAATAATAATAATTTTTTTATGTTTATTCAATGCTATCATCTGCAATAACACTTTCAACTGTCTTCATTTTTTGGCTTTACACAGTAAATATTGATAAGCTATATGTGATTAATTGTTATTAATTTGACTGGCAAATCATGTAACTAATTTGATTAACATTTTTAATCGATTGACAGCCCTAATAATAACATAAATGGCACAAAGTGATTTGTGAGATTTTACGTTTTTATACTGTGAAACAAAGTACAATGTTGTAGCATCATGAGAATTCATGATCATGCTTACAAAATTAGCACTGACAAATACGGTAAGCGTCTTTAAATGGCATGTAGCTTTTGAAGAGAAAGCAAATAAGTGGCATTACTCAGAGTAATCATTTCCCAACTGAAAGTGGCCTAAAAATTCCAGTGGGCATTCTTGTGGAGCATTTGTACAAAGGGCAAGGGTGAAGTATTACACTCCCATAAATTTTCCTGACAAGGAACCGGGATGTCAAAAAAGCCATGCACTTATCTGTAAACTCACAGACACAGGGTTACATGTATGAAGCTAAACTTACAGCTTTCGTGCCGCATACCAAGCACATTAATACCGACACGTAGCTTGCGGAAACTTCGGATTTGCCACCTGTAAAAGACCGAATTGCACCCTTTATGAAACCAATCCACTATAAGAGCCCATTGACCTTTTCACTGGGGTACCGCCATGTGATTCCTCAAAGACTGGTGGCCAATAGCAGTTTTGCAACAGTGGAAATAGTAAATGATCTGAAAGTCGCAGCCCTTCTTTTGAGAAACCCTCCATACTGCCAAGTCCTCAAAAACACAGCTGCTGCCTTTCACAGCTGTGTGTCTGACCGAGTGGACACTACAGCTGAAGATGAGCAAGAGGGCTCACAGTCACCACCAATGAGATCAACTCGATTTGGTGCACTTGGAAAAACTTCCATAATGTTCTCTGCTCTCTGACCCAGATGTCATGGAATGACCTCTAAGTTTGGACACATAGGCTAAATTTAAGAGTCGCCACACATAAAGACAAAAGCAGTCACTCTTTACAGGCCTTTTAAAGACAACACTGTTTGTTACCATTGTTGTTGACTTGAACTTAAGGTAGAGGTTTGGAAGAAATGAATAACCACAGTTTATCCTGGCCAAAAAGTACAATTATCAGAAGTTCCACCCCTAAATCTTGCTTCTATTTTTCCCTGTGTTTTGCAAAACAGTCATTTAAATTAAAACTATTTTAAATCAGATAATCGCTTGTTCAGTGGCGGATCCTAGCAGCCACATGCATGTTCCTTTTTTTCTTTTCTTCATTTGGCATGAAGGAAGACCCTTGAGTTTCTGTGTGCGGTTGTGTTCCTTTGAATCTTCTCCTAATTAAATAAATAATGGCTTTGTTTTGTAATCCGTAATTGCCAAAATTATTTGGTATTACATGTTTGTTTGTTTCTTACGCCATGCCAGCTTCTGTGGCTATTTTCATGAAAACCAGGTTTAAGTAGTAGGGGGAAAAATAAAACTAAAGATGTTTAAGATCCATTTTTGCTAAAAACTCATTCATTACATTTTGGATTGACTTTGTTAAAAGCCTTTTCAAAGGTGAAATACGTGAATGTAAAAAATAGTGAACCTTGAGTTTTTACAGTCACAATCAACATTATGCACCATCAAAATCAGGTGTTTATGCAATAATTTAAACAGTCTGGTTGACATGTAACTGAAATATTCCCAAAGGAATTCAATCAAAGCGAAATTGGAAAAGAATCGAGAGCTTGTGTATCAAAATTGAATCAGGAAATCAGTCCCGAAACTTGGCCCTAGATAACATGCTAACTTGCGCTAGAACACATGCATGCTTACGGCTAAATAGTACCTAGCTTTTGCGTCCTCTGACGAATCCATGCTAGTAGACCTCCGGGCAGCAGCCAAGACTTGTTTAGCACTTCCTGCATCATAAATGCTCAAGGCTCTAGGTTAGAATTACTCACACCTTGTGTTTTATGTTAGCCTCATGTCAAGCAAATGCATGATATATTCTGGGCACTCAGCCCTCCGCAGAATTTTCAATTACTTCTCACAAAACAGCACGTCCTGCGCCACTTCAACAGCAGGGTTTTGGGTGCCTTTTAAAAGCAAGCTGCTTTACTTGTACAGTCAGTACAGTGTTTGTGCAGTGTTTGACCTGGCTTTAGACAATGCACAGGGACAGAGCACTGGCTTTCCAATAAACTTAACTTGAGCCCCTTGTTTACTAATCAGATCTAAAGGATGAATCCTGCTCTAGACACAAGGGGTCTTATTTGGGCACTTTATGAATATACACTACCGGTCAAAAGTTTTGAAACACTTGACCGAAATGTTTCTCATGATCTTAAAAATCTTTTGATCTGAAGGCGTTTGCTTAAATGTTTGAAATTAGTTTTGTAGACAAAAATATAATTGTGCCACCATATTAATATATTTCATTATAAATCTAAAATTTAATTAAAAAAAAAAAAGTTTTTGAAATTGATGACTTGGACCAAATAATAAAGAAAAGCAGCCAATAAGTGCCCAACATATAGATGGGAACTCCTTCAATACTGCTTAAAAAGCATCCCAGGGTGATACCTCAAGAAGTTGGTTGAGAAAATGCCAAGAGTACATGTCTGCAAATTCTAGGCAAAGGGTGACTACTTTGAAGATGCTAAAATATAACACAGTTTTTATTTATTTTGGATTTTGTTTAGTCACAACATAATTCCCATAGTTCCATTTATGTTATTCCATAGTTTTAATGACTTTACTATTATTCTAAAATGTGAAAAAAAATTATAATAAAGAATGAGTAAGTGTTTCAAAACTTTTGACCGATAGTGTAGATCTGAATGGCAACAACACCAGTGCTCCAAGTTGTTCTTCAATTTGCATCTGTATCAATGAAAAGAGGATCTTTACTGTATGTACCTACTTAGGAATAATATTCTGCCACTAGTGTATTTATGTATTCATGCATGCATACATAGACATATGTAATGCATGTGGATAAGGATTTCAAGGGCATTTCCAAGCTGACCCTGCATCGGACATTTTTTAACAGGCACAAAACAGAGCTGAAAAAGCATCACAGAAGCAAAGCATCATGCTGTGATGATGTGTTAAAAACCCATTCCTTAAGCCATAAATATGGCTGATTTACGTATATTTTATTGCCGTTCCCAACTAAAGTAAACCTGAAAACCAGCATCTGGTGTACATACTGCTGTGACCATTACCGAATAGTAACATTTTATTCATCCAATTTTTCTTTGCCCATGGCAAGGTATTTTCAGCTATGTTATAATGGGTTCAGAACAATCCAATAAGTAGTAAAGAACCTATTTAGGTGGATTTAAAGAGGTTTGCTCATAGATGGTTTGTGATGATGCATATACATTAGGTAAAGTACCTCAAACAGACCACGGCCGATGGGAAAAAGGCGATGAAGAACCTGTAGAAGTTGATGTGGGTCGGACAAAAAGGGCAGCCAGCAGAGGGCAAAGGTCACCATTACAGTCAACGAGATCTTGGCCAGTAGAAAAAGTCTGGATACACAAAAAGCTCAGTGAATCATTTGTGCAACAATATATTATCATTACATAAAAAATTTAAAAAACATAAAAAATATTTTTGTAAGGATTAAAAATAAATAAATAAATAAATATTTTATCCAGGGCCAACAACCTGTTATACATTACAAGTCCAAACAATTCAATTAAAATGTGCAACAAGTATTTTTATGTTACACTAGCTGTTACAACATTGGTCTTTATACTGATGTAGCATAAAAGGAATAGTTTTTGGCAATGAATGCTATTATAGAAATACAATACCCCATTCACTGCTATGTTGTAATAGCAGTTTTGTAATGTTTTCTCATATGACAGAAGTGTGCATCTCATGCAAGTCAACATTATTTTACACATATTTGTATAAAGTACTATTTAGGAGTACATTTTTTTTATTGTGAATTATTCAGTCACCTTTAAATAAGTGTTGCACATTGTCACACAGAGTAAATAGCACATTACAAATTACAAAAAGGTTTTTCCATTCATAATGGGTTGTAAATACCCAACAGGTCCCTTGACTCAATACATCCTTACAATATTTTGCTGTATATTGGAGCTGCTAACACCTCTCAGCTGTAGATATACAGTTGCACGCACAAGCATAGCAGGGAGGGTCAGGCATGGCCAGAGAGTCATCTGGACATGTCTCTTCACAGGCAAACTAATCCATCAGTACATATGCCCCCAAATGCCCTTGGTACATTGTTACTAAATAAACAAATGAACTACAGCAAAGAGCTGAGTGCTTGCACTGAGAATGGCTACAAGACCCATGTATAGACTCTTACATGTGAGAGGTTATGAAGTGATTTAAAGAGATGTCAAAACAAATACTAGAGTAAATCTAATTTTCAAACCTGTCAACTACACACTCACACTGAAAAATTCTGTAATAATAAATTATAATAAAAATCCCACCTGTATTGAAATCAAGTGGAAGTTGACAGAATAAGTCTGTTATTCTCTGAAATAAATAAGATAGTCAAGCTGTGGCATTTCCAGCTAAAATAATTAATTGTGATTAATCTCAAGATTTTTTTTTTTTTTGGCATCAACATGATTAAATTCAACTTTGCAATTTGCCTCTTAATACATAAGAAAATGTATTTTTGATGCATTCATCGCTATTTAAAGAAAGAAATCAAAACAATAAGCAACATTTTTTTTTTTCCATTGCATGTACATTAATGGTGCATTTCAGTCGTAGGGAATATTTCATTCTTGTTGAGCTTCGATAATCAACAGCAAATTACTTTCCTTTAACTACAAATCTGTATTTAATTTATAAATTAATTTATAGTTCAGGATGTTTTTTTTTTCCTTTACTGATAAATGAGAGCCTGGATATGGGATTGTCTTGTGTGTCAATTGAATATGGGTATCTATGTGCTAATGCTCTTGAAAAGGTTCAGACTGTTCTCGCCAGTCTTTTAAAGGTTTTAATGTCATATTAGATAAATGCATTAACTGTGTGAAATAAATGTAATGCTGTTACAAATATTTAAATAACTAAGTCACCACATTCTGAAACCCTACTTTTAATATGAGACCTCTTGGCTTCTGAAATTTCTGGAGGTCCTTATCAATAACAATTATTCAATTTTAACACAACCACAATTAACCACAAGATGCAATGTATTTACAACCCAAGAGACTCACCCTCGGCCAGTAAGGCCCTGTTTAATACACTTTCCCAGGAGGTAGCAGAAGAAAGGCAGTGAGTGGTACAATTCCATTTGTTTGTAATTGAGGGCAAGGGTGAAGGCCAAAGAACCAAAGACATCCCAGCCTAAACCAAGTCCCAAAATGCCCCAGAGGGCAAGACCTAGGCTCACACTGTTATATCTGAAAATGCTGTTAAAGACTAGGTACATGCTGTTGGATGTTAAATCATTGACTGATAAAAACTTAAATTAAATAACCGTTTTGCTGCAAACATTATTGGGCAAATTAAGGTTTACATTTTCAGCACAAAATCTAACTGTAGGCACATAAATCAAAACAAGGGCGTAGCCAAGAAATTACTTTTGGGTGGGCCTCTATAAAAACGGATGTACCAAATTTTTTCTCTCAATTTTCCTTAGCAACAGAAAGGTGGCGCATTCAAACAGTTCTTTCACACTTTCAGAAAGCAGAATTTCTGCATTTTTTTTTTAAAAAATTGATTTTATAAATATATATTTGAAGTAAAAAATAATCTCTAATTTGGGTGGGCCCAGGCCCACACCAGCCAACCTGGGTGGCTCAGTGAGTACTGACGCTGTCTACCACCCCTGGAGTCGCGAGTTCGAATCCAGGGCGTGCTGAGTGACTCCAGCCAGGTCTCCTAAGCAACCAAATTGGCCCGGTTGCAAGGGAGGGTAGAGTCACATGGGGTAACCTCATCATGGTCGCTATAATGTGTGGTTCTCGCTCTCGGTGGGGCGCATGGAGAGTTGTGCATGGATGCTGTGGAGAATAGCGTGGGCCTCCACACACGCTACGTCTCCGTGGTAACGCGCTCAACAAGTCACGTGATAAGATGCGCGGATTGACGGTCTCATCGGAGGCAACTGAGATTCGTCCTCCGCCATCTGGATTGAGGTGAGTCACTAAGCCACCATGAGGAGTTAGAATGCATTGGGAATTGGGCATTCCAAATTGGGGAGAAAAGGGGAGAAAATCAACAAACAAAAAAATTAAATAAAAAATAAATACTAGTGCAGAATTTGGGTAAAGGATACTGAAAATGGCCATAGTCAATCAGTATAAGTCCTGGATACAGAAGTATGCAGAGGGCTGTGGCGACCTGTGAGAACAAAGACAAACAGTGACCAAATGACCAAATCAAGCACATCCCAATGATTAAAAAAACATGACAAACTTCAAATCAGCCATTTACTTTTTGTTTAGGGGACCCATCGCAGAGATAGAAGCAGTAAAGCAAAACTGCTGGAATGTAGATCAAAACATCTGCAAACAAAACTAGTGGGAACATACAAGGGAGGGTTAGTCCAAAAAGCATTAAAAGCAAGAGAAAAGTGAAACTTTTAACCATGTGACTGTGTTGATATTGAAGACTACAGGCGTTCAAATACACTCCTAAGGCTACAAAATAGTGTTCTGTCATAGAAGCCATGCCCTAATATTAATTTACCAAAGGTAAACGATTAAATAAATAAATTAACTTCACAAGACAGTGCAGGAGACTTGTGGTCAGCCTACTGAAATCCTGGAAACTGTAATGAATGAGGATGTTCATTTTAATTAAATACTCTCAAATACTGTTTATGAGTGGTTATGTCTATGATGATTACAGTATTTCTCTAAATTCAGTAAATTGAATTAGGTCTACTTTTTATAAAATGAACTACTGGAGTTTATACCTACCAGTGGTCCTCATGAACAACTTATGAGAGTGGCTTTCATAACCTCTAGATGCATGCAACTCTACCCAGTCAGGATTGAGTAGCTTTGCTCTATTATAGAAAGAAAAAAATAAAGAAAAAATTACATATGCACACACACAGCCCACAAAGATCATAATCATCATCACCCAACCATATTCAACTATTACGTTAAAAAGCTCTAATGGATGATGTACAATGTAAAATAAAACTTACACATATGCACACACCAGACTATGATAGGCTGTCAGAGGAGGATAGTCAAGACCCCAATAGTTCAAATCATTATTTGTAGTATTAAAGTACCTTGTTTGGGGGAGAAAAAATAAAATATTAAGACAGACCTATAAGACATTTTGCTTTTAGATTAAATATTATGGCACTGAATAGTTTTAAAATGAATATACAAAAATGGGGGAGTTTTTAACAGTCACTTTACTTAAGGAATATTTCGGGTACAAAACAAGTTAAGCTCAATCGACAGCATTTGTGGCATAACGTTGATCAATTAGGAAGACTCGTCCCTCAGAAATGTAAAGCTTATAAGTTTATAAAAGCACTTAGATTAATTCTTCTATTAAAACTCATGTATTATTTGAGCTGTTAAGTTTTTTTATTTAGTCATTTTAGGGTTTGTTGACAATACATCATCATGGCAACAAAGTTGTAAAATTGGCTATAACTTTACACAGAAAACGTTAGTATGTGACTTCCACTGTAAGTGCCTCACTGTAACCCAGATTTTTGCTTTTTTTCAAAGAAAGGAGGGGCAAGTCAAAATTATTTTTTTGGGTTATCAATATTATGCCACAAATGCTGTCCATTGAGCTTAACTTGTATTGAACCTGGAATATTCCTTTCAGTATACAAGATGATTGAGGGACAAACCATTCTTGAACAGGTAGATTGTAAGTCACTTCTTGCCAGTGTCTCTGTGCCTCATAGTCCCCAAACATCGGTGGTTTACCTGCACCTAGATTCCATTAATGAAATGGATTAGCAGAATAGTGCGACGTATGAATTACTATTAAGATATATAAGGAAGGCTCTATGGGTTATGATTGAGAATTACATCTTATAATCACATTCTTTCACAGATTTTGTATATCCCATTGATTGTCATTTTAGCCTTGTTCATCATGATTATTTGGGTCGTCGCGACACACTCTCTCACGGCGAAATTGTCAGGATTCGTACGACTTTTCTAAATTTGGCTAATTCGTATGATATCGTGTGACTGCACTCGTTTGAATTCCTACGACTTTCACTACAGCCAGTGACATCGCTGGATATCGTTTCCATCTAACAGGCGACAATCCTGTTTAGTTTGAAGTTTAACTTCAATCAGTAACTATTATTAAAATTACACACTGCTTGTGAAAAGTCCAATAAAAGTCCCATTTTAATCTATTGCACTAGTGTCATATCTTCATGTCCCCTGGACTGCATGCTAAATATCTCTCAACCATAACATTAGCCTAAGGGTTAAGAATGACATTATCTCACTAACATTAACGTGTAGTAAATGTGTAATTTTAACATTGATATTACAGTTTTGTTTTTGTTTTTTTGTGTCCCTTGACTTATTGTCCACCCTGTTATGTCATTATACTGTAATGTTATAAAATGAGGTCACACACTGGAGGTTTTTTTTTAACTTAATTTTTAGATGTTAGTATATGTGATCGAGCATGACATGTCCACTCTGTTATGGAACGATACACGGAAAATGTATTTAAATATGTCAATAGCCTACATTTATGTTAACAGACTTAAAATCATCAGTATAGGGTCACAAATGTGTTATATGCTAGATATTATTCACAGATCATGAAGTGACTAATTTTACTCACTGAATGCCCTGTTATTGCCCACTCTGACCCTGCCCACCTAACAGGATGGACATCTGAATTTTTAAGAAATACAGCTTGACCTGTATTGTATGACTTACAAAATCTTTGACATATCCCTTTAACGATAAAACATAAAGATAGTACTTATTAAAATATGTTTCATTTTTCAAACGTTTCAAAGCCAAAAAAAAAAAAAAAAGGCATAGAATTGTAGAAATGGCTCATTCACAGATGAACGCACTGCTCCTAACTTCTCTTCTAGACTTGTTGACGTGTCAACCCTGAGCATAAACGCGCAGGTCATTCGTTGAAAACAAACCTGAGTACGAGTTAAAAGACACAGCCCATCTCGTCGTTAAACCGAGCAGCACGCACAGGGAAATAATGCTCCAGTTCTCCATGTATGTTAGCCTTCAATGTCTTTGATTTCAAATCATAAATTTGTCAAATCGATCATGCTTTCCTAGAGAGCCCAATCGGCTGTAATTCACTTCCTGAAACACAACGTCAGCGGTGCGACATGAAAGGCGCCTCATGATGACATCATGCACTACCTAACACGTGGATTCAATTGATCAAGCGGGTTCAACGTGTAGAGGAGCTACCTACCTCAGGTTTGGGTTAGGAGGTTGTTTGTAGCTATATGCTTCAATCTAGTGCAGTAGCCAAAGTATAACAATTGCTTTTGGTCTAATAATGGACTTACCTATGGAACATAAGCATGTAAAGACACTGACAAGATGGCTTGAATTCACTGAATTTAGCCTGTTAAAAATCTTGAACAGTTTATTTTTTAGGCTTTCCTTCATTGATGAATTAGTGATGACTCATTATTACTGGTTGCCCTATGTTTTGTTTTGTTTTGTTTATCGGTCTGAAAAATCTTTTTTTTTTTTTTAAATGGAGGAGCATAAAAAGCATTATTTGATGTTCGTTTAGTCTGTGATCTAATAAATTAAGGAGCACAGTGTCTGTTAAAGGGTATCAAAATGACAACACTTCTGCTGTTTGCTTTTTATGTCTGTAACGGTTTAAGGTTGATGTCAATAATTCAATTACTCGACTTAAAATGTTCCTCAATTCTAGTATTTCCAACTCTTAAAGGGATAGTTCGCCCAAAAATTAAAATTCTCATAATTTACTCACCCTCATGCCATCCCAGTTTCTTTCTTCTACTGAACACAAACAAAGATTTTTAGAAGAATATAATATTTCAGCTCTGTTGGACCTCATAATGCAAGTGAATGGTGGCCAGAACTTTGAAAAGCGTAACAGTAATACACACCACTCCAGTGGTTAAATCCATGTCTTCAGAAGTGATATGATAGGTGTCGATGAGAAACTGATCAATATTTATTTTTTACTATAAAAATTCACTTTCACATTCTTTTGTTTTTTTGTTGATTTGAATTCCTTGTGCATATCGCCACCTACTGGTCTTAGGTGAAGATTTAAGTTAAAAAAAAGGACTTAAATATGGTATATCTGTTTATCACCCACACCTATTATATAGCTTCTGAAGAAATAGATTTAACCACTGGAGTCCTATGGATTACTTTTATGCTGCCTTAATATGCTTTTTGGATCTCCAGAGTTCTGGCCACCATTCACTAGCATTAAATGGACGAACAGAGTTATTGTATGGACCTACAGAGTAGAGATGCACCGATCCGATACCTGGATCGGTATCTGCTCCGATACTGACGTTTTTAGATGGATCGTGTATCCCTCCAAGGAGCCCGTTCCAAATCCGATACTGTGTGTTAGTCATGTTCGTTCCTGTCAAGCTCCAAAAATGACATAAAAGCACCATTGAAGTAGTTCATATGACTCGTGCATTTTATTCAAAGCCACTTGAAGACATGCGATGGCTCTGTGAATCACAAAAGGCTGTGTTTAATAAGTAAATATATAATATGCTCGTGCAGCTCCAGCGCGCTATTGAACGGCGCTGCTCTGTTTACACACACTTGCGGCTATTTTTAGCCTTCACCGGTTGTGCAACATTTGAGCGCTACTCAAGAACAACATCTCAGATGTAGATGCTCAATAGTTTGGTTCACTTATAAACGGTGCCGGAGGTGCATTTTACCAGAATTTGAATAAGAAGCGAATTAAACTACTGTGAACTTGCCTACAAACAGACACATACAGGACTTCCTGGAGAGATTAGAATGTCAAAATAAAAGCCCGAGGGTTTTAAAGTTAAATGTTCACGATTGAAATATATTACTGTTGTATTTAAAATTCTAAAAGTCAATAATAATAATGTATTATTATTATTATTATTGTTATTATCATCATTTGTTTACAAATTATAACAATGTTTAAGTTTAATGGGTTCCAAAAAATAACTGTGAATGAAAAGTGAGCTGATATCTTACAACTAAATTGAACAAAACAACAAACAAAAAAACAAAACAAGAAAAACAACAAAAAAAGAGATCTAAATCCTTTAAAGTCCAGATACAAGTTTAATGTTTTTTTTTTTGTTGTTGTTGCAAAAAACAAACAAACAAACAAAAAACAAATCAAACAAATAACTGCCTTCTTTTCTACTGCATGAAGGTGAGTAAGTGATGAGAGAATTTTCATTTTTGGGTGAAATATCCCTTTAACTGAGCAGTGGCGGTATCGCCAGCATTTCTTTCATTTTAATAGTCGCTGGATAGCGCAGCTTCTTTGTGGTAAGCCCATCAGTTATTTACAAATAACTGGACAACTGCTGACTAGCAATGACACTTTCTCTATAATAAGTGGCCGAGTAGTCACATTCCACTCCATGGTATATTAATGTCCCTGTTTGCCACATTGGAAAATTACTGCTTCGTTTCTGCTCCCTTTAAATCATCCTTTCTTTCTTTCTGTACACTGAAGTCATTGAATATGTTCTTAAAAATAATTTGACATTATTTTTTGTTTGCTTATCGTAGCCATATTGTCCTGTTTTTTTTTCTGTTTTTGTTTTCTTCTTCTTCTTCTTCTTTTTCAGTTAGTAGGCTAATTGAAAAAAAAAAAAAAATAAATAAATAGTGTAGTATTTTCTTTTCGGTGTGGGCGACCAGGACCATTAAAACACAGATAACGTTAAAAAACGTATTCAATGTACAGTGTAGCTATGTCTAATTTAAAATAAATTATCTTTAGGTTTTACATGACTTACATGGGCGTGAGGCCGTGCATGTGAGGTCCGCGCGCTGCTGACCCAGCAGGAAAAGCGCAGGCAGTGGGAACACAGGGACGCTACACCTGTGTATTGCGCGAGAGCAGGTGCATCCACAAAGGTCAAAGCGTTGTTTATTTTACCCAGAAAATGCTCTCGACCACTTGTCATTTTAAAAGTGCTTAGCGAGGGCTTTTGTATTTCACACGCCAAGAAAAATAGAAACTTCACTTTCGTCCTTCAAAACAGCTGTTAAATACCTTGAGTCAAAGTTACAGGCTGGTTCGATCGCAAACAGATATGACACAATGTGATATAGTAGCCGGGCAAAATAAACTTGATAGTGCTGAAAACCCAAATAAGATTCACAAATAAGATTAATCACATAAGCTATGTTAGAATGTTCTTAATAAACTACTTTTCAATTGTGGCAAAATGATTATATTTTTATTATTTTATTATATGTAATTATTATATTAGAGCCTATATTTTGCATGCATTAGCCTATCCATAATTCGGTATGGCTTAAGGTCACCTTTATTGTTGTTGTTGTTGTTTTCTAATTATTATTATTGAACGTAGCCTATGTCTAAAGCGAGGGTGTTATAACCTTGCACTCGTTAAAGAGTCAGCTCTTTCCCACCAGCCTGTCTTTAAATAGATCCCTCATTTAAAACCCGTTGAATCTGAACAATTTCACAGTGTCTCTAGTCCAAAACAAATAACATCTAACTGATACACGTGCGCGATCATTATCCTCACAACAGTTGCAAGGAAACATGGCACGTTTATTTTAGAGACATGGCCACTGCAGATACATCAAGATCTGTGCTCCTATTAGCCAAAGCACGCGTTGCCTTGATGTCATTTCTTACTGGAAACGCCATCTAGTGATACATTTAGGACAAAATCGGAAATGCTGTAATTATGGAGAATTTCTGATTGACTTAGTGTGAGGTTATCACATTGTTTAGTTTTGCATTAGGCTAATGCAAAACTAAACAGTGTGATAACCTCACACTAAGTCAATCAGAAATGTGTGTGTGTATGTGTGTGTGTGTGTATATATATATATATATATATATATATATATATATATATATATATATATATATATATATATTCTGTTTTCGGAGTATTTTATATATGTAGCCTATTTTCTGCTGTTGGGCTTCAGAAATATAATTATATGGCTATGTAGTGATCATAAATGCCATAAGAATTGTCACTTTCCATAAGGAAAAAGAACTGAAACATCTATGGACTAATGTTGATATTTTTTTTTTATATTTTTTTTTTTTTTATTTTTTTTTATGCGAAATCCAGCAATAAATTACTATAGGAATGTGCTGTCAAACTCCACTGTGACAGGAAGGCATCAGAACAATTTGCGTACAAAATGTTATCCCATTTTTAGGAATAAGGAGGCAGTTGTGGAATAGCCCCCCTGTTATGTTGTGCCACTCAGAATGTCAGTCTCAGCAGCGTCTTTGGCCTGAAAGTGAATTTAAGAAGAGAGCACTTTTCCCATGGGTATCACTTAAATATAGCCCTAACTCTTGTGCGCCACACACCATCTACCATTTGCTGTTTGAGTAGAACTGATTAGCTAGACACAACTGTGAAATAGCGTGTTACTTTAATAGGAACAACTTGCAAAACATTTTTAGGTCGCCTCCATTTTCACTTGTAAATGTATACGGTAGTTTCTCGACCTTTTTAATTAGAAATTATTTAGCTTGTATGGCATATTGCCAATGCAAGCTTTAAAAGGCAGACGGAAAACCGTTTATGATGTGGTTGTTGTATGATAATCTTATTAAAACTAAAATTGTTACAGTTATTGTGAAAATTATGTGAATTCGCATATCAAAATAAGCGTTTTGTAACGTTAATATTTAAAAATGAAATGAGCTCGTGTGTTATTGCAGGATTTTTTATTTTTATTTTATTATTATTTATAATTTTGATTTAAAACCTAATACATTTAGAAATATCGACCACCATTTGGGGGGTAGGACTGAGTTAATTCTTAAGAATAACTCGCAGAAAACGTCTGTGTTCGAAAAGTAGAGTAGCTTGTCTTTTTTCTTTTCTTTGGTTTTTACTTTGTATCTATTGTGAACAATCCCTCACTTGACTAAAGTGATGTATAGGCCTCATTGTTTTAGAACACATTTATTCTGATTTGAAATGAGAGCTATAGGTTTAAGATTTACGCATTTCAATATAGTAACAAAATTCCATCAAATTGAAATGTGTACTGTTTAACTAAATTAAACTAATACAATTAAACACATTTCGTTTTTATTTAATTTAAGATTACTTAATTCAATTGACGGAAGTTTATGAAATTGAAATGCTTAAATATTATTATTGTTATTATTATTATTTGAGTGTAAGTCTGAATACTTCATGTCTTAAATCCAAAATATAGCCTATAATGATCAGTTACATTTAACCATGTGTCTTATAACGTCTGTAGTTTCAGGAATCATTTATTTGCGATTTAATTAAAGCCTAATTTGACCTGATTTTATAAAATCGATTCTGTCTGAGATGTGTTGGATTGTTTTCATATTTATTAACAAATGAAGTTGATTTACAACACAATATAGCTACATAGAATACATATATTTAAATGTTATAAACATACTTTTTTCAGTCTTTGAACAAGAACAATTTCATGTTTCATATTGAAAACAAAGCAAAAAACAGTATTCGTGAAATAACTTTTCTCAGGATACCTTGAAAACCAAATAATGAAAAATAAGGCTCAATCAACTCTGTCATCCAATTTAACAACGAAATTAAAACATGTAAATGAATTTCTTTGTACAAATATTTACAAACATTACCTGTACTGAAAGCATTCCTTTTTTGATTATGATTTTTTTTCTTTCTTTCTTTAAAGTCTTTACATGGCTAGATTGGGGCGGACGAATTGTCCAGTGCTGCCTACAGTCCGTACTGTGCCTTTTTATAATAAAATATGTGTAAAAAATGTTTGATTATCATTGAGAAGGCCATTTGGATACCGCTGTTGTGGACACTGTGGGTAAAAACTGTCCAGAGATTATGTTTGACGGAACGCTGAGAATGGGCGCGATGGCAGCTGATGTCCGGGATAAGGACAGGGACTGTGCGCTCAGTAAAGCGGACTGCACCGTCACGGGCGGCCGCAGGAAAGTCTGTGCGCTCGCAGAGCTGCTGGAGACACCGATAATATTCTCTATGCTGAACGATGGTCGACTGGAAGGCTCAGATTTGATCATTGACGCGGTGCTTAGGCTGTTTAATTGTAACTGGAGACTTGGACTCAGATGGGAGTTAAACGCTTTTCTGTTCAGTTCTGCGGAGGATAAGAGAGGCACCGCCGGAGGGAGCATCGGACCCACCGGGGGAATGTACGGGTACTGCAGAGCGGCTGCAGGGTGCGAGTAGGCGGCCGGGTGAATTCCATAGTGGCGTCCGTAAGGATTCCCAATACTATATGCCCCAAAACTCTGCATCATGAGGGCGGTCTGTTCCCTGAGGATGTCCGGCTGATGTCTCTTAAAGCGTTTCCTCCTCCTGAGAAAGCTGCCGTTGTCAAACATATCTTCCGACTGGGGGTCGAGGGTCCAATAGTTGCCTTTGCCCGGGTTGCCCGGTTCCCGTGGGATCTTGACGAAGCAGTCGTTGAGGGACAAGTTGTGGCGAATGGAGTTTTGCCAGGCTGGAAACTTCTCCCGGTAGTAAGGAAAGCGGTTGCTGATGAACTCGCAGATGCCACTGAGCGTCAACTTTTTCTGCGGGCTCTGCAGGATGGCCATGGTGATGAGGGCGATGTAGGAGTAGGGCGGCTTCACTAGGCTGTTCTTGGGTTTGTTTTGCATGGGACTGGAGGAGCTCTCCTGAACATCCCCCTTGGACTCGCCCTCGCCGGCGCTCTCGCTGCGTTCCTTCACCTCGATCTCCTCCACCTCATCTCCTTGGTCCTGCATGCATTGGCTCTCGCAGTCACTGTCCCGCTCCATGCTCTCGTCGCCCTCCCCGACTACGTCGATATCCACATCGTCAGCTGTGAGCACGGTCTGACCGGACATGTTGCTGGCACTGGTGCCTCCAGACAGGGTCATCACCGCTCACTTTACTGCTGGAGCAACCAAAGGTAAGAGCAGTGGTCAGATCAGGTGACGACCAATGGCTATAAATGCAGGTCAGTCCTGGCCTGCCGGTAAAACTTAAACTTAACAAAATAATTCTCCAGTCCAGTGGCTTCTGATCTAAACTGGCCTGTAGGCACACCTCGTCTCGTTTCGACTGTATTTCCTCCAAACTTAAGAGTGATTTTGGACCGAGGAGTCAAGATGACGCACGCTTCTGAAGGAAGGCTTTAAGGACTGTCTGATAGATTACTTTTCACTTAAAGATATACTATCAGCCCCGTCACGTGACCCGCTGACGTCAGAGGCCGCGCTGTTATACCGCTGAGCTGAAGTTGTTTCATGGATTTGTCAACAAAAGGGAACAACAGTAACATCGGCTCTGTTAGTCCGTCATAGACCATTTAGCGGTGGCGGATGGGAGAGAGAGAAAAGAAAATCGGCCTGCATGACTGAAATCATCTCCAGAGCTGATGTGCATTCACTCGCCCGCGCCAAAACGAAAATTAACTTTTCTTAGACCAATTATATTGAAAGCTGCTGAACGAAAACGTCTACAGCTAAGTTAATTGAATCTCTTGTCATTATATTGTGTGCTCGAATATTGCATGATAAAAACAAATAGTTCAAAGTATTGTAGTTTAATAATACAATTCCTTTGTAGTTACTGGAGAAATAGTGCGCATTAATTCAAACAATTCTTTAAAAACTACTTTATTTTCTGTGTACTTGCACTTGAGTGTTTCTGTAGACGTCGCAACACCGATTTTGTTAAGTGTGAAATAAGTGCAAAAACAATGGAAATCTCTAAATAAAGGTCTTTCTGAAGAGGTGTTAACGACCCTCATCATTGCTCGTGTTAACATATGAATAAAGTAGGAAATGAGCGCGCGGGTAATGCATAAGAGCCATTCACACGCGCACAGGTGAGCGACGCATGTGGGATATTCCCAAGTAAAAGAAAGCGGAGAGGGCATATGTAACCTCTTTTAACATTTCCTGTATCGTGTGAGAAAATGTTACTCAGTGTCACTGTGCTTCATGGGAGCTGCATGGTACAATTATACGGTTTTAGTTGCATGCTCTTGTTGCTTACTAATATTTGACAGATAAAACATGGATTTGATTTTTCCATTTATCGTCGATGCACAGAAAAAAAAAAGAAAAAAAAAACTTCAATTGTTAGATGCATCACTTATTTAGTCACAAATAATAAAACGTGTTATTGGTGTGATGCTTGGGAGTGTCTGTCCCTTTTGTAGCTTAATGAAAGTAAAGGCTATTGAAATGACGCTAGAATCAATTAGGCTATTCTTTACCTCAAATCTATTTGGGCTAACAAAACAGGCTGTATAAATGGCTTGACAGTGAGACCGGCATTCCTTTACCGAATCGTCTATCTTGGCATCTATCGGTGTTTACAGCAGCTATGCTCTAAAATTGTTGTAATAACGAAGCTTATTACGTTATTATTAAAAATCTTACTAAACTAAAAAAAATAAGGTAGGCTATAGTTAATACTTGTTAATAATATCAAATATTATTATAAGGCTTATAAGAGAATATTAATATTATTTATTTATTTATTATTATTATTTTATAACGGTAACCTCAGCTCGTTATACAGTGGTTATTATGTGTTATTTTCCGTACGCTTGTTTTTGTAGGATGGCATTTAAATTGAAAACCTGGCCGCCACCTTTTACCCCGACCTTTACCTTTGCTTACCATCCTTCAACTCTCTAAGGAACGCGTGCTTGTGCGACATCTTTGAGGCTGTTTTTGCACAGGCCAATGAATGAGATTAATTAGATCATGTCGTTAGTAATGGGATAGAAGGGTTCAGGCAAGCAGACTCGTGTGATGCCCCGTTTGTCAATATACGGGCTACTTAGAGGATGAAACCAAGACACATAAGGCTGTCAAAAGCCAATGTTTGCTTTGGAAAATATAGCTTTTTTTGTTGTTGTTGTTGTTGTTGTTGTTGTTGTTCATTACGCATTTGTTTAATAGGCTAGCGTAGCCTATATAAACTATACACAAAATTGTTCAATTGTTTTGTTGAGTAGATATCCATTCATTTTACGCTAGCAATTAATTTACAGGTAGTTGTAGGTTGGGCGTCAAGGCTAATTGCGATTATGGTTTAATTATAAGTAGGCTATAAATACAGGCTTAGGCCAGTTGTCCGAATTCGTTTCTGTTTCTGTTGCATTTTGTAGAATGAAGTGATTTGTCAGTGGCTTAAAATGTAAAAGACCATATATCTCGAAATGATATCACCATGGATGATATCGCCCAAAAGGAGATCAAATTCGTCCTCTCTGTGATCTTATGAAGCTCCATAAATCCGGCTTTATACCTTCGCCGGTTGTTAATGAAATGTACATTTAAGCACACATGCACGGCTTAACCCGACAAAACCTTTTAGAATAATAAGCTAACTCTTTCCAGCACGAACCTATTAGGAGACGCAGGTATAGCAGGTGACGGTGCGGATACAGTGTCTGAATGTGATTACCCAGCAAGGTCAGAAACAAATAGCAAAGCAGGATCGAATTTATGCCTAATTAAATCGCAGAAATAAAAGAGATAGAAGGGGGAATTGAAGGGCGTAATAGGGATTGTGTCCATTCAAAGAACTGCGGAGCAGACGATGAAAGGATATAACCCACATGAAAACTGAACTTGAACCGTACGGATGCTTCAGCCTACAATTTGAAAGGCATATTAATGCAACGCGGATTACTATTCGTGCAAATTAGCGTATAGCCTGATACACTATTTAACAATCACTAATATAGGATCTTTTAACATCAGATTAAATAAAATCTAAGATTGTTCCTGTCAATAATTACTAGGCTATATATTTCGTTGTAATAGATTTATCATTGTTACCACCGAGATAATGTTTAATAATAATAATAATAATAATAATAATAATATATATATATATATATATATATATATATATATATATATATATATATATATATATATATATATATATATATTACATACACACACACACACACCATCGGGCGTGTTTGATTTAACAAATAATGTCTATGATTCCAATGCTCACCACACTGTTCCGTACTGTTTGTCATGAATTTATGTATAGCCTATGTATAGCCTAAACTAAATAAAGCTTTGCATATGGCTGCGTCTAATGTGAATGGCACAGCTTTTGCAAAGAAACTTCTCTAAAACTGGTCATTTTGTTATGTGAACGCAGTTTCGGGCAAGCTTGTACAAGTGTAATAAATGAATGGCTTTGTTAGCGCGCTTTTAATTACGGCTATTGTACCAATTATTTTATATCAACTCTGCATTATCGGCATGTCAGTTTTAATAAAAAGAAGCCATTTGAAGCAAAACTGTTCGATCTCATCTAGAAAGGGAAGTGTCCAAGTCATGCTCGGGTTAAAAAATGACTTTTCATTTAAATGCAATCCTTAATTGGATTTTCTACGGTCGACACCGTGATTCCCCAAGGCTATACCCACCAGGATCTCCGTTTTTTTTTTCTCTCTCTCTCTCTCTCTCTGAATTCACCCTCTTGAAGAATCCACTCTATCAACCTGCAACTTTCTGTCAAACAATATGATCCAGCTCATTTTTAACAGTCTCTTTTGCGGTATCATCCTGCATACTCCCACCGCACAGTCGAACCAGCAAATCAGTGTTTTCTCCGCAAATGTGGATGAACAGAAAATAATCGCTTAGGCACACAAAATAGTATATGACAACTGTATCTCAAAAACGTTTCGAAAAGTAAGTTTGCTGGCAAATCAGTGGACGAATCGAGATTTGGAATTGCGACTTTCCTGAATAAAATAAAATCAGGTCTGCAAAACAACTCATTTTCATATGGAATTATTGGTATTGAAGTCAATCTGTTTATCGTGGTCACAATATCGTAACATTATGTAATTAGGCCTAACTTTATTATTTTAGCGTTTTTCTATACAAGACACTTGAGTGCTATCAAACGGTTCAATGAATTCAAATATATTAATAAATGAAAAATATATATATATATATATATATATATATTATAAAAACATTTTTTATTATTTTTTAATATATATTTGACGATATATATATATATATATATATATATATATATATATATATATATATATATATATATATATATATATGTTTAGTAAATATTGATCAATTTTATGCTTTTAATATGTTTTTGTGTTTTATGGCTCAAAATATTTCTTCTATAGTTATTGCTATTAATTATTGTTAACAACAAAATACAGTGGTCTGTTGGGTTGAATCACCTTAATAAAAGGTCTGTTCGAGTTTTTAACTGACTATAAATCTTAGAATAATACATTCTACTGTAGCTGTTACGAAACATTTACTAAGTTGCCGTGTTAAGGCCTAATAAATTATTTGTTAATACTGGTTCCATGGAGGCTAAATAAAGTTTAATTTGGTCCATGATGTCGAGGATGGGTGCAAAAATGACACCTTCATACAGATTGCCATGCCCATGCGCATAGTTAAGCATGTGTGATGTTGCTCGGCTTGTGCGTTCATTGTTATTGAGATGAAGACTGAAGTAGCACATTAGCACGACGAAAAAGTATTTGGGTTTCATCTCAGTAGGCTACGAAGCTGAACTTCCTGCATAACTGTTCTTCCATCCAACATCTCACAGTTATTCATCCTCATTATACGTCCAGTTTGATCATTTTTGCTTTCAAAAATGAAAACCGTGTCGTACCCTTTCAGTGAAGCATAGAAATATTAAATCACAGCTTGTCAACATCCAAATATTCATTTATTTATAGCTTGCTCATCCTGCCTGTAGGCTAATTGTAGCCTAAGTCTTAGGCTAATCCCGAAAAAGTCTAATAGACAGACTAGAATAAAAAAAAAGTTCTTACTCATTGTGTATGTTTTTGTAGGCTATGATCTTTAAGATCAGCTGACTCGCGACTTTGTCTTTCTGTTTTTAAATAATAGGCTGTTAATCGGAAAGGTTCTCATATCACAGAAGGCTGCACTTGATGGAAATCAGACTGTTAGTCCTTAATTGAAAATAAACGTAAACCTAGTATAACTGGAGTTTCATAGCTCACACATGTAGATCTAGGTATGTAATTTAGACTGTCCTACATTCAGTGGTTATAATATTATTTATAAAATGCTTATTTGTTAACCAATACACGAATGACCTGTAGCCTACCTGCATATATGAACGCAAATATGATGTTCCTCAAAAATGGGCTACATACCTGTAATTGCCAGTGACATTAGTGAATTGTAACCTATTATATCCAGCCTTAAAAGTTTTAGGCCTAAAATATGTAACAATAGAACGAAGCGTTGTTGTATTATTGTGTTGTTCACTGACCGAACAATTTCTTTTCCAACTAGAATAAGTGTCCAGAGTCGATGCAATCAATGGCTCTAATTCATTAGGTCTACTCAAGTTTATATCTTAGGTGGGCTATGGCCCTTGTCATTAGCCAATAATTCTTCCCATTTGGGTCTCACAAGTTCTCTCTGTACTTTAACAAATGCCCCCGGCTATAAATACTAATGAAATATCTTTGGCTAATTTAATTTTGCCGGTAGACTTGTAGTTATGGCTGAACTTTCCCATGAGAGGGGCTGATTGAAGGGTCTCAGATCCTATAACGGAAGGGGGAAAACATTCAGAGCATTTCCATAATTACTCAATTGGCAGCCTAATGACCTTCCAGAACAATAAAAAGATCTCTTCTTGATTCCATCTTTCATGCTGACATTCACTAGATTTCTACTTTATATGTTGAGAGTTCACAAGATAACAAGTGTACTTTCTTTCTTTTTTCTCGCCATAGAACGATTATCCTCTGCACATCTCTTGCTAGCAAATGAAAGAGATCTGCTTGTCGCCCTTATCTCAAAGTTAGATAATTTATGGCCTTCTGGGGTTATACAGATGGAGTTCGAGCAAATACATTTTCATGTTGCGTTTTGAATGGTGGGTCAGAAATAAAGGGCAGCATAATTAAAAAAAATCACAAGTCCCCCGCGAATGTAATTATGTCCTGCTTTGCAGAGGGGTCTGCATCCAAAAGACGCATTGTTCTTAGTTTTTTTTTTTTTTTCTTCATGTGCATAAAGACTGCTGTGAATTATTATTATTATTATTATTATTATTATTATTATTATTATATTTTTTATTTATTTATTTTTATTTTTTGGCCAGTGAAAATAATCATGTTAATTTGGAAATGGTTGCATCACATACTCATTGTGCACGGGGATATTCTCAAATGAACCATATTCATAAAAATAAATAAATAAATAAATAAGCATGTCAGATTAAGTTGTTGCCGTAGAAATATTTGGGTCAATATAATTGGATCTATTTTAATATAAACATGCACTGTGTGGTTTGTATTTCGCTCTCCATCCTAGCAGAACCATACACCAAGACCATTACGATTTTAATATTTCTGTTATTCAAAGAGCAGTTGAGTGACGATCAATTTAAGGATAAATTAGGCTATGTGCAGTAGGCTACTTTACACATCACTATTTAGTACTGGTTTTTAAGACATTATAGCATTCTACTGTTCAGAAGTGTATATACAACAACAACAAAAAGTCTAGAACCAGCAAACTAGACTATATAGGCTAGTACATATATTTGAGAGTAAAACTGAATGCAAAGCAAGCAATTATTTAATGACACATTGTTATTGCTATTGCTGTATTTAGCAATGTATCAATAAGATATTTCAAAATGTGCCTAAAATTCCTTCAGTTATCCACAATGTTTTGCATGCACGATTCACAGATTAATTCAGAAATAGGTAAAATGAAGCTAACTGCATTACACATTTGTCTGACTGAATTTGTTTTAGTTTTACTGTCATGCCCAATTAACAAGCAGTCTATTGCAAGCTACGATAAGATGGTTTTTAGCCAACAAATGATATCAACCCTGAGGATCTTTCTCAGCCTTGTCAATGTGAGTGCACTGGATTAGACTCGCAATGCTCAATGCAAAAAGTCAAAAGGGAGAACATTGTAGGCTACTGTATACATAACTAAAGTGACAGTCTTTAATTTAATTTTATTTATTTATTTTTTATTTTTTAAATGGGCGGTGAAATTGTTTTGTTGGACCATAAATTGTATTGCTAATGCTGCATGCACACACCTAATCGTGTGACAGTTCATGGCACCATGCAACACCCTTAGGCTGATTCACCATTATGTGCCATCTGTTGGACAAAATGGGAAATGAGTAAGATGGACAACAAAGGAAAAAGCATTATTGACAAAGAAAATAAAATATTGAGCTGTTTTCGCAAAATCAAGCAAAAGACAACTGAACAATAATATTTTAAGATGTGCACAAAAGAAAATCTTCTGTGCATGACTACTGAATCATATTGCATTCACAGTCCATGAAAACATTTTTTCTCAAAGCTAACTTTGCTCATTCCACTCTAGTTCCTCAGTATGAAAAGTTTGTGGTGTAACTTTGTGAATGACTGCTAATGGCCATGCGTTGGGTGTTGCTCATGTTGTTTCCAGTTGAAAGGTCTTCTATTAAGAGCAGGAACTTGTTGGGAATCAGGCTATTTTTATTATTTAAACACATAATAAAATCATCAAAGTGATGTGGCAAACTGTCATTTGGCAGTCAAGAACCTTGCCCTGGAATCCCGTGGCTCTCAACAGCCCAGCAAAGGACTTGCTAAATGGCTAATAGGACCATGTGACTTGACTTGATAAGGGGTTCAAAACAGCAGATTTAATTATCATGTTAGAATTCTTCATGAAAACAATCTATACTAGAAATTAGAACTATTCCTGTCAGATGACTTGCATCTGCAAGTAATTCTATTTGGGACAACCAGTCCCCTTCTTTGAATGTTGTCAAATGTTTATAAAGTGCTTAATCTGGCAGATGCAATCAGTGAAGCCTGCAGTAATTGTGTGCCGGCGTCAGCACCCAGGATTCACCGCCCAGATGCCTTGATCTTTATGAAAGCCTTAAAAGCCGAAACACTATCATGGCTAAAGAAACCAAGGCCATAAGTAACTAGTATTTTGCTTTCCACAGTAGTGTCTTGTGTGCGCTGCTGCTGCTTTTTATTTGTTTATTTGTTTTTTTTTTTTGCATCATAACTTTTGTGTCAGTCATAGGTAACACATTTTTAATTTAACTGATCAGGAGTTTTCTCATAAGCTTTCTTACTGGAAGGTTGCAGAGCTCACTATTCAACTAAACTACTGTTCAACCTGGTCTCATAGTGTTTGTGTCCCATGGTAAAATTTCTGTCTCAAACTCTTTTAAGCATCCTAAGGGTGTATATTCAGGTGCGCTATATAAATCAATGTACAAGCCCAGTTAGATATTTTGGAGTTTTCTGTGCAGACTGATCTCATGGGAAAATCAGTGACAGGAGGTCGAATTTCTTGTCTGCTAAAATCAGTCCATGCTTTACAAATTTTCAAACTGCCTCCCTTGGCCAAAGCTGGAACTGCAATTGTATGCATATGCACCTTCATACGATGTTGCGCAATAAATGAGCAAACATTATACAAATGAAACAATTGAGTAGTAATTACATGAATATACTCCAAAACTGTACTGAGACCAAAACAGAGTTATTTGAATTCTTTGCTAATGTATTATCTCACTATCCGGGAATCAGAAGGTATTTCTGGGACATCAAAGGTGCAGCACAGGTGATTTTAGGGGTGCTTTTACCACGTGGTGGTGCTTGTTCGCATTTCAACACAGCGGCTCTGAATTGGGTAGAAAATCATTCGGAATAATACGCGATTTCCCGTGTGAACATGTTGTTTGGTGGTAAGTCTAAACTTTTAAGTGTTTTAAAAGTGTTTTTGTTATTATTATTATTATTTATTTATTTATTTATTTTCAGTTTCTTCCCTACAAAGGTTTAATTCTTCCCTCAGTGTTGCTTTTCGTTATCACCCTGCCTTGGGGCAACAGTGCATAGTGACCCCCCTCTACAGCCACTAGTCTGTGGAAACCACATATTAAATTTGCCTGGCATAAGTCACTTCATTTAGAACTGAGCTAAATTCCTCAGTGGGTCATTCATCCATGTACAAAGTATAGACACACATCTCACACAAAGAAAGCTAGTGAAGCATAATATTGAGGAAGTTACATACATTTCAGGCTTTGTCGGCTATGTCATGCTGTTTTGTTTCACTTAGCTGAGGGACTTATAGAAAAAGGGTGGTATGGATGTACTGTGTTTAGGATTATTGTCTAAACAGACTTCTCTTCATAAATATACCAGAGCTTAATAGTTTTCTTTTCACTTTTTTATTTATTTATTTTGCTATTATTGCTTCATGCAGCTCTAAGTGACTTCATGGTCAATTAAGTTCAACAGGTAAATTCAATGCAATTATTTGTTTCTCATATTATTCTTTTCATTATGCATGTGGATATTTGATTGTTTTATTTTATTTATTATTATTTCTTAAAATAATGTTTTGGCCAGATTAATAATACATTTAACTGCAATTATACATTATCTTAGCTAATGACAAATTTATTGAGTCATACAGACCATTTATTATGAGGGCATTTCACACTATGAATGAAGGAAGGTGATATTGCACACTTGTTTTATTAAATGCATCACAGAGGCACAAGGTCATTATCATAGTGCCAAGAGAGTAAAAAAACAAGAACAACAACATGTTTTTCATTTAATGAAGAAGATTTCATATCACCAGTTAGATTTGACATTGAGAGGGTTCACAATTTAATTTTGTGTTATTCATGGGTGGAGTGTCTACAGTACAGCATTTGTAATTTAGATAAACATGCAAGATGGAATGTTAAATGGGAGATGGGTGATTCTATTTGATGAGAATAATTATCTCATAAAACAATAAAATCAACTTTCTCTCCCTCCCCCTCCCTCTCATATACTATATATATATATATATATATACACACACGTATACATTTGTTAAGAAGTGCTCTCTCATTAAGTGCTTCTTTCACTTGCTAATGTTGTTTTTGCATGGTCCTTTTCCTGACCCAAGGTTACAGTTGGAATATTTCTATGTCACACTTTGAATATATTAATTGAAGAACCATCAGGCACTGTTTGTGTTCTCTCACTGAAGGCAGCCGCACCCCTTTGCTTGATATTTCCAGGCCCCTCACTTGCGGCTGACATAGAGCTCTAGTTTCACATTAAAATTAAGATGAGATCAGGGGAACAAGTCACAAAGGTCACTACCACAAATGACAAGCCAAGCTTCTGGGCAAAAAATACCCAGAACACACCATTTCAGAATACTGTGGGGATTAAAGTGTCCCATACTTAGATTATAAATGCATAATATGAAGTGTCCTGAAAGTTGCTAATAATTAAAATAAATAATGAGAGGCAATTATGAACATACACTTACTAACCACTTTAGTAAGTACACCTGTACACCTACGTATTCATATGATTATCTAATCAGCCAGTCTTGTGCAAGCATTGCAATGCATAAAATCAGGCAGATATGGGTCAGGAACTACAATTAATATTCACATCAACCATCAGACTGGTGGAAAAATGTGATCACACTGATTTTGACCATGGCTTGATTTTTGGTGCCAGATTGGCTGATTTGAATATTTCAGTGACTGCTGATCTCCTGGGATTTTAACGCACATCATCCTTCAGAGTTTACTCAGAACGGTGGCAAAAACGAAAAAACATCCAGTGAGCGGCAGTTCTGTGGAGGGAAATGCCTTTTTGATGACAGAGGTCAACAGAGAATGGCCAGACTGGTTCGAGCTGACAGAAAGGCTACGGTAACTCCGATAACCCCTCTGTACAATTGTACTGATCAGAATAGCATCTCAGAATGCATAACATATCAAACCTTGAGGTGGATGGGCTACAACAGCAGGAGACCATGTCGGGTTCCACTTCTGTCAGCCAATAACAGAAAGCTGAGGCTGAAATGGGCCTACCATCTGTGTATCTCAGCAAAAATCGAGATTCGTCAGACCAGGTGATGTTTTACCAATCGTCTACCATCCAGTTTTGGCAAGCCTGTGCCCACTGCAGCCTCAGTTTCCTGTTATTAGCTGACAGTAGTGGTACCCAGAGGTGTCTTCTGCTGCTGTAGCCCATCTGCCTCAATGTTGGATGTGTTGAATGTTTAGAAATGCTTTTCTGCATAGAACTGTTGTAATGTGTGGTTATTTGGGTTACTTTCACCTTTCTGTCAGCTTGGACCAGTCTGGCCATTCTCCTCTGACCTCTGTCATTAACAAGCCGTTTTCGCCTACGGAACTCCCATTCGCTGGATGTTTTTTGTTTTTCGCACCATTCTCTATACACTCTAGATCAGCAGATACAGAAATACTCAAACCACCTCGTCTCTCACCAACAATCATGCCATGGTCTAAATCACTGAGATCACATTATTTCCCCATTCTGATGGTTGATGTGAACATTAAATGAAGCTCCTGGCCCGTATCTGCTTGATTTTATACATTCAACTACAGCCACATGATTGGCTGATTAGATAATCGAATGAATAACTAGGTATATAGGTGTACCTAATAAAGTGGTCGGTGAGTGTATGGGTGGAGATAGAGAAGAGGTCTTTTATTCAGTCGAGTGTCATATTTGCATGTAGGGAAGAGAATGAAATAATAGAATACTGTAATTTTTTTGTTTCTTTCATATGGCATTATGAAGATGCAGCATTGTTATGCCAACAAAATATACTGCTTGATATGCAAGTTAAAAACCATTTGGCTAATTTACTGTAAAGAATCTGCTTGAAATAATGATTCATTTGCAAATCGGGCATTGCTAGTTCTTATTCTAAACTGCCAACAGAAATACAGGACACACATGATTGCTGAAAAATTCTTAGGGGAAATTTCTCAGTTCATTTTGGAGCGCTCGTGCACAGTGCGTACAGCTACAGACTGATCTTAACTCCACACGTGTTGTTTAACTGACACTTGGTGCGTGTGTAACTCAGGAGGTATTTATACTTGAACACTTTATGCATTTTCACTGATCGGATAGCTATCCTATCATGAAAAGGCCAAGTGTAAATGCCCTCCAAGATGCATTCAGATTAGAAAATGCAACACATAACAACTGTTGCCTTTTGTACCACAATCATTAAAGCAATTTTAGCAGCCTACTGTTTTTTTTTAGTTTTTATTAGCTACATAAAATGCTCACAGAAGTGAACACTATCTGTTTTGCAGAGATACTTTTATCTGGTCACTGAATGTGCGTACCCAATTGGATAGTAATCCAACTGATCTAAATGTGTGAGTGAAGGTCCTCAGAGTCTATCAATTATTATCATTAACCTCTTCCTTTTTTTTTTGGATTCACTTTTGACATAGCACTTAGAATTGTATGGAAATCAGATACCTAACAAATTAGAATGTATAAAATATCATAATCAGATGTTTTGCCTACCTCTGTTATCTCTGTTTTGTGGTACAGTATGTGTTTTTGTGTGGACAAACATGGCTTAATCACCCAATGATAGTAAAGCACTTGACCTGTGTTGAGAGTGGAACTGTTGACTGTGAGTGGTTTCACATTCCTAGTGGGATCATTTGTTTCATCTGGTGAAGGTCTTTGTTTCCCCAGTGCTGGCAGGACCAGATTAAGAGGTGCACACTGGATGGATGACTGCTGGCTGAATGAAAGATTGGCATAGATGTCTGCTTATTTACTCTTACAGACATTAGCCTGTCAGAACAATAAACCTTTCCTGTTTTTGATTCTCAGCATTTCTCAGTCTCATTCTCAATCAGTAACAAGAAATTAATTTAGTAAAATTTGTAATGATTTGTAATGATGTCAAAACTCCTGCCTTTTTTAGACCAAGTCAGAAAAATTCCAAATTTTGAAAATACATAATATTGTAGGTGCTGTGGTGTAGCTGTTAAAGCATGTGCTGTAGTGGTGGTTAAAATAAGAATAATAAGTATATGGCAAAAAGATTTGAAATGGGGTGATTAATACACACACACACACACACACACACACACACACTCGGGTCACCTTTGTTTTGAGAAACCTTTCAAAAGACCTTATTCACGCTAGCGCCATCTTTGACAACGAGGCTGTTAGGGATAGACTTACCATCTCTTCAATGGCTTGAAAGGTTTAAAGCTGCATAAAGCTCCTAGATCACATCTGATTTTCCACAACTCATGTTGTCTGGATTTCTTTGTATACTAAATGTTCTTGGACAGATATTTTATCAATGTTTTGTCAGCGGAATGATCCAAAAACACTTTAAATTGCAGTACAGCCAGTTGAAGAGACTGTAAGTCTATGCAACACACTCTCAATGCGAAATCATCAGGATTCGTATGACTTTTCTAAATTTGGCTTATTCCTATGATATCGTAAGACTGCACACGTTTGAATTCCTACGATTTTCACTACAGCCAATGACGTCGCTGGACTTCGTTTCCATCTAATATGTGACAATTACTTGCTTCTGTTACATACAACAGCTTCCTATCATGTTTACACACTCTACTGATCGGTTAAGTTTAGATAAGGGGTTTGGGTAAGGGCATTATATTAACCCTTACCAGCCGGGGCGTTCAAATTTGGGAACAATTATTATTATGGTTCCTGTCTCAGTATCTTCGCCGTCCAATCACCGATTTTATTTCTGAAAACTGCCAGATACTCATGACAATATAAGCTAAAAGCACATAGGATTGGTTAAGGGGTTACTGGGCGTGAATAATAAATGTATCGTCATCATCGTCATCCTCCATCTGCCTGGGCGGAGCCAGAGAGGATATCCTGGGAGACTACCTCCAGTGTTGGACTTACTGCTTCAAACTGAAAATTGAGGCGATATTTCGAGGTAAGACAAGCTATTTAATGTGTTGTCAACATTGTCTATTGAAAGTCAAAACATTTTAGTTACGAAGCATTTATTTGTAGGAGTAACGCTAGTTATTTCTGGAAAAAATGACATGACTGTCGGCATTCATCGGAAGGCAGCTAGCCTCTATTTTTCTGTGAAACTTGCTAAATGAACATTAGCTAGCAATACTATGTAAATTTTTAGCTAAATATCAATAACTTTTTTGGCCAATTTTGTCACTTGTGGAAGATAGTCAAACCTTTTTAGTTATGAAGCATTTATCTACATTAGCTAGTTTTGTTCTGGAAAAATTGACGTGACCGTCATCGGCGGTAACATTTTTTTGCCAATTTTGTCGCTTGTGAGAAATCCGCCAGAAGTAATGTGAGACAGAGAGCAGACGCTGTTCAGACCTGCCTGGAAACTGGCTTGCTAGTTAGATAAGTTATCTAGCTTGTTGATTTTCCCATGTAATAAAAAAAAAAGGTACATCTCTTTCTATAATTTAGCAGATAGCCTTACCCATCCATCACACAGACATGATTTTAGATTGGGTGTAGCTTCCTGTTCAAGTGTAAGAGGGCTGTCTGCAGTTGGACATTCTGGTTAGTCTGCAAGCCTTTGGTGACTATTCAGTGTACAGATTTGTGAAGAACACACTGCTGGCTACCGATTGTGTACTTTTTTCTTTTGTAGAGATGGATAGAGACTATGGCTCCCTGCTCAGCACCCTCAAGAGGAGGAGGCAGCTGAGCACACAGGAGCAAGATCTGTTGGACCAGGAACTACTGCAGGAAGACCTGGGCCATGAGGAGATGGAGGATGAGATGGAACCTGATCCCCAGCCAAGACCATCAACTGGGTATGTATGAATGTGTATGTATTGTTTGTTTCTATTTCTCATATGACTGATACTCACAGTAAAGCGTAAACCTTTCCCTGACTCTGTTTCTTATCCCTCGTACTCTGACATCGATTCACAGGCACCAAAACCTCTCCCATTTAAGCCTAGCTGTCCATTCAGTATTGACTTAGGTAGTGTGTGTCAGGCTGTGCGGTCAACATATGATGTTGCAAGAAATTGACTTTTTCATGCTGTTTTTTACTCAGGCTGTAGTTGCTGAGATATGCAGCATTACAAACCATCAGGGGTGGGAGCTCGTCGTAAACTTGTCCATCATATTCCAACTACCCAGGAGCTTGGATGGAGGTGACCCCCGATGAATTTGACAGATTTCTTGGGTTGCTCATTTACATGGGGTTTTCAGTTCTCCCTGATTCCCATCGTCATTGGGGAACCAACTCACTTCAGGGCTCGTGGGTGAGGGGATTTATATCGTGTGACCGCTACAAGGCTCTTTTAGCAGCTCTACATGTTGTTGACCCTACCACAGAGGATAATCAGGATCACCTTAGGAAGTTGCATTATCTTATGGACCACCTCAAACAAAAATGCCAGCAGCTCTTTCAGCCTAACCAAAATCTCGCAATAGATGAACGTATGGTCAAGTCTAAAGCTCGGTCAGGATTTAAACAATACATGAAGGGCAAGCCTGCTCGGTAGGGTTTTAAATTATGGGTGATTGCAACAACAGACTCAGGGTATACTCTCGACCTTAATGTTTACACAGGTAGTCATGATGGGCATGTCACTGACTTGGCCACCAAAGTATTTGAATCGTTACTGCAGCCATTCAAAGACAAGGGCCACAATGTTTGGTTTGACAACTTTTACACGTCCCCAGCTCTTATGGTTAAGTTGTTAGAAATGGGAACTATTGCCTGTGGGACATGCAGGGTGAATCATAAACTGTTTCCTGCAGAATTTAAAGACATCAAAAGATGGGAATGCAAGACAGCTCGTGGGGGTATGAGGTGGTGTAGGATTGAGGGGAATATACTTGTAATTCAGTGGAAGGACACGTGTGCAGTTACATGCCTTTCTAATTTCCACAATGCGAATGGCTCAGTCGAAATTACTAGGTTTGTAAAAAATGATGGCGACAAAAGAACAAAAGAAGTAGCCCTCCAGCCCACTGTCATCAGCGATTATAACAAAAACATGGACGGTGTTGATAGGTCAGACCAAATGATAAAATCTTACGACATCCTACAAAAAACTCAGAAGTGGTGGAAGACACTTTTTTTCCACTTCATAGACATTGCTGCCGTCAATAGTTTCATATTGTTTAAGGAATGGCAACACATTCACACCAGGGGATGAGCATAGACCGGTGAACTTAACCCAGATAGATTTTAGAGAAAACCTGGCTTGTCAGCTGGAAGGTATCGATATTCATGCAAGTTTCCTTTTGCATACACTAAAGCCTGTAGTCCCTCCTTTGTCATCACTCCACACAGCCCATGTCCCTAAATTTGAAGAGTCCTCTAAGAGATGTTGGCTATGCTATCGGAAAAGTAGGACTGAAAATAAAACTAAAGTAGCTTGTTGCGCTCCGGAATGTAATGGCAAAAGACTTTGCTTGGTTCGCGATAGGAACTGTTTTCAGTCTTGGCACTCAGCTGAGTGTGACCAGTTTCGTGAAGAGGCCTAGGTTGGGCTGTGTTTACTGGTGTTGTTGTCCTCCCCCTCCCCTCTTTCCTCCCTCTCTTCTCCGCACAGGTATTGCAGTTGTTGAGTATTCATGAATGTATATATATTCTGTTCCTGCACTCTTTATTAAAAATGTATTTACTGTAGATAGTTCGAAAGTTTGATTTTGTATGTTTTGCTGTGTAATTTGTGTGTAATTCTAATGTTCAAATTAAATAAAGTGTGTGTTTTATTGAACACATAAAATGTATATTTCAGTGTTGTGTCCTTCAATTTCAGATGCAAATCTTCAAATTTCAATTTATTATAGGTGTTCAAAAGGAGAATTTGAGGAGTGGTCATGTGAAATGTATCTTAACATTCTAAATGTTTGTTTTATTCAGTTTTCCCACAAATCACTAGAATGATCATAACTTTTAAACAATAGATTATATTTCTGATCTGTCTGCTATTCTACATTGCCCACAAAATTGTCTGATGAAGTATGGTGGCCGGAGAAGATTTTTGTAAAAATTGCTGTGTGAAATCTTATTGATAAAGGATGATTAGCCTTAAATAATCATACATATATTTATATTATTTGAAAGCCCTAGTTCTTCTCTTTAATATGGTATATACAGTCCAGGTGTATGATGTTATATGAATATTAATGTAATGTGAATTTGGATATGAATATCATATTCTGGCACAGGATGGAATTTTGGGCTCGGGCTTTAAAGGGTTAATAAGTATGTCCTTAATGCCTCGTGCGCGGAACTCACACTTACTTTCGCATTAGACATCCAGGAATTTGCACGTGAAAAAGTCATAAGAGTTTATGCAAACAACATCGTGCGAGACCATACGAAATAGCCAACTCGTAAATTATGTATGATCTTTCATGAGATTGGGTTGGTCTGTCCCTCACAGCCTTGTTGTCATTCCTATTAAAAAATCAAATATGGCGCTAGCATGAATAAGTTCTATAGCCCTGTGTTGTGGATGCTTTCTTATAATTTAACTTTAAAGGAGTTGTCCGTAAGTATAATTATGTGTTGGAGAGAGTAACCTAGACTTAGTATCTGTCTGTAAAATTCCTGATTCCCAGAGTGTAGTATTTACTTCTGATGTTGATATGTGGGCAACTCAAAGAAATGTGAAAAGTAGAGAGAAAGAGCATGCAGAAAAAGAGAGAGACAATTCAGCAGGATTTGGTTACCACTAACATTGTGACAAGTGTGCAACAACTTCCCAGCCTTGTTTATTGCTGGAGAGCAGCATGCCTTTAGGACGCAGAGGTCCGTGTTTTGGACAGGTCAGGGGGCAGGACTGTGCCATATGAAATACTTCAAACAGCTTTAGATTGCCTGCTTTGACATACACATACACAAGGGTTAGGTCACTAAATAGATATTGATCCATGTAGCTACGTCCCAAGAAGCTGTTGTGTGTGACATCTAAGAAAGATAAAAATAAATGATGGGAAGGGTGATCTTTTCTTTCACCCTGTCTTGACTTGACCCTTACAGCCAGCCTAAGGCTGAAAGGGAAGGAGGGAACAATAAATTAGAAAAGAAGAAAATAAAGGGTGTAATCATAGAAACAGTATTTATGTTGAGGAAGTTTATATTATTTTATAATTTTTCTAACCTATGTTTATAAATCAAAATGTTCTGACTTTGAGATAACTCTCTCATATGAAGAGAACATGAAAGCAATAGCTGGGTTTACATTTGAATGCACATTTTTAGATATATGATCAAAAATGCTGCTCGGAAAAAACTTCCAAAATGTGCAAAAAAAACTTTACATACACTCACTTGAAGTGGATGTTTTTTTTTTCTTTCTTTTTTTTTCTTCGGTATGAAAAAATCCACATATGATGAAAACACTTTTATTGAATAAATTCCTAGATGTGAATCAAAAAAGTAATGTGACTTTGCCTCAACAAGTGATGTGACTGAATAATTCCCTTATACCTGGACTAGTTATGGGCTCTTGAACACATGGGATGGCAATGCAGCTTCATTCGCAAATAGTTTTCGCGATGTTTAGATTTTCACAAAAATTCAATTTGTATCTTTGAAAATTTGCACTGTAAAATCTAATTAGTTGACCTTACTTAGATTTTTCAAGGCAATCGGTTTGCATGCTTTTTCTAAGTAAAAATACTTATTTGGCTCAAGTAAACTGAACTTAATTTTTTAAATAACATTAACTAGTTACAAGTAAGCTTAACTCATCTATCATTGTTTTGATTTAATTATTTAAATTGGGTTATACAGTATAAGGGAAATTATGACTAGACTCTAAGTTAGCCATATGGCACCCTGGACTCTACTCCGTACTTCTTGGTGCACATAAATCTGCACTTTTGTAAAGTACAATTGAGTAAAGAAGAATGGCTTAAACTTAACAGGCTCCAAGTTCACCAGAGGTAACACTAATCACCCTGATGGTGACTTAACAAAAATCTAAATTATCAACCAGCTACAATAAAACAACAACAATAGTCATAAGAATTAAAACTAAATACATTTTTAAATAAAAAAATTAAAAACAAATTTATTTTACTACATAAGTTCCCTTGTTTTTACCAAACAAACAAAATTTATTCAAGCGCAAGGGTTTATGGGTATTCCACACTTGTACTTGGTAATTTTGAGTTAGTAGTACTCTAAGCCAAAGTTTAAAGAACTTATTTCTTTACTATTTGAGTTATGATTCCAAAATGTGACATTTCAAATAATGTTTAATTAGAACCACTTAAATGTTTTTATTAATGTCAACTTAAGGATTTAGAGAGTAATGGTAACTTAATTAAAACTGGTAAGAATAGTAAAAATTTAAGATTAAGTTGAGTTAACTATTTTTTTATAATTTGAGATTATTATTAGTATTTACTGTGTGTGATATATTAAACCTTTCCATTGTTTTAAGAAGTCTCTGCTATTCTCCCCAAAAAAGTCAATGTATTAAAAAGAACAAAACCTGTTGTTGGGTCCAAACAGGATTTTGTTAATTGGTAACAGCATTTAAAGGACTGTCCATTGCTTTTTGTGTATGTGTGGGTGAATGCTTATTTGTGAACATTACTGGCATGAGATATGCTTCCCAAAATATGAGTCAGTAAATGTTCTGTCAGTGTCCTTGTTGTGGTCATTAGCCATTGACCACACTGGGCAGTCACCACTTATTCACTTAAAAAGGCAATTCTTGTGACTTGTAGCTGGTGTTCACCAAGTTCTGTTTTGTCATCCATCCCGTGTCTATATGACATCCATATGCTTTAATATGGGGTCACTTATTTGCTTTTGTTTTTTTTAAATGGTTTGAGCAAATAAATTATTTTGATCAGTTTTTAAATGTTATATTATGTATTTAACCATTTAATATTTATGTAATATTGGGTAGTCTTCCTATGATTTTGGGATCACATATATCTCTGGTTATAGACAGTTTGTCCAGTGTATGTTTTGTATGCTTGTTATCAGTTTAATAATACTTCTATTAAAAAGCCAATTAATTAGACATTAATTTTGCTCTTCATTTGTAAAAATGTAAATGCTTTAAAAATACTATGTACTGTATATACTCAGTATGAGGGTGAGTGAAATGCCACTCTTATAGGCAAGGTTAAACAGTAGTTTACATGGAGATAAATGGACATTTGGATTATAATTTGTCCAACTTCATGACTGATTCCATATATGTTGTTTGGGTATTTTACTTCTGTGACAATATTAATTGGTTGTATATAATGAAAGGATCTTATAAGAGCTCATATCTAAGTCTAACCTCACCCAAAACCCTTGAGAAGATATGTTGCATGATGAGAAATTAAATTCTGGACATTTTAACCAAGGTGGTGCAGAAAGGAAATTATAGACGACATGTTATGGGCTCCCATTAAGGTTATTTATTCTTTAGTTGGTAGATCTTTAACATTTAATGGCATTTGAAATCGTAATCACGTGTTAAGTTGAGGCCATTTGTATGTTAATAGTTCAATGGCATGCGGTTCATGGAAGTGTGTGGCTAAGCATCTTGGTTTGAACCGTCACACTGGGTCATTGACTGCAGAAGTGTGAGTATGTGTGGCGTGTGTGGGAGTGAGGTGTCTGATCTCACAAAGACCTATAGAGATATCTGTCACCTCTATAGAGAACAGCACTTAACGTTGGCAAATTGCAGTTTTCAGGAAATAAATTTAATAGAATATTATGATTTCAATTGCTTGTGTTGTGTTGCTTCATTGAAGATATAGTTAAAAAATAGTCACTATAACACACACTTTAAATAAGCTGGAAAACCACTGGCAAAAACTCTTGCGGTGCTTTTTCTCTGAATCTGAACAGTGTAAATAAATAGAAAATGCACAGAGCACCTTGAGAAGGTGGAAGCTAGGCATGTTTTGTGCAAATGTTTAGCATATTAACATATACAACTGTAATTAAAGTATAATTAGGGTGAAAAATTGCGATCTGGCGCAATGAGCCTCAGTCGGCTTATCTGTTTTCGGCATCATCTTATTTATCCCGGGAATAGGGCTTATGAAATAAACATTACTGAGTGTTGTATTGTTATCATTATCTTGGAAAGCAAATAGGTGCTGTGTGATTACGGGGGGCGAAGAGCGGTGGGGGCCTGGGGGGAGGGGGGATGGGGGTATGCAGAGGCAAAGGGAGCTGGGATAAATGAGTGTTAGAAATGAGAGTGGAAATTAGAGGGGGATTAGTGTTGATTCTAATGAAGCAATTAAAGAGTAAAGTGCTTCTCTCAGGTGCCTGGACCCACTGCCTTCTCACCACCTGACATCAGATGCTACTTCACAGATATAGATTTAATTTAGAAATTCGGGACAACAAATGAGTTAGTATATGTATGCATGTGTCTGTTAGGAAGCCACTTTCCACCCTCTCACTCCACATTGCATTAGAATAGGCAGAGCGCAAGTTCAGATGCATATAAATAGCACAAAGGTTTAGAGAAGATGAAATGAAATGGAAAAACAGCTTGTATCAGAAGCATCCTGCCCATTTAAACTGGATTTCAAGTGCAATTTCCTAACACACACACACACATGTTGGACTCTCCATAGACATAATTATTTTTATACTGTACGAACTATAGATTCTATTCCCTAACCCTAACCCAGTTTGTAACCTAAAAACAATGTCCTCGTAAATCACCCAAACACACACACACACGTTGGACTCTCCATAGACATAATGATTTTTAAACTGTATGGACTATAGATTCTATCTCCTAACCCTAACCCTACCCCTAAACCAAACCCTCACAAAAAATTTTCTGCATTTTTACATTTTCAAAAAAAACATCGTTTAGTATGTTGTTTAAGTGATTTGAATTATGGGGACACTAGAAATGTCCTCATAAACCACATTTATAGCATAATAATTGTAATTACCAGTTTGTAACCTAAAAAAATTTCCTTGTAAACCACTTAAACCTGCCCACACATACACACCCACACACACACACACACACACACACATGTTGGTGAGGCTATCCTTATGAGGACTCTCCATAAACATAATGATTTTTATACTGTACAAACTATAGATTCTATCCCCTAACCCTAACATTTCCCCTAAACCTAACCCTCACAAAAACTGTTCTGCATTTTTACATTTCCAAAAAAACACATTTTAGTATGTTTATTAATCAATTTGAATAATGGGGACACTTGAAATGTCCTCATAAACCACATTTATAGCATAATACCCTTGTAATTACCAGTTTGTAACCTAAAAAAATGTCCTTGTAAACCACCCAAACCTGTACACACACACACACACACACACACACACACACACACACACACACACACACACACACACACATTTGCTGTTTAAAACTCTTTATTTTGCAATGTTATTTTGTAAAATGTCTTACCTGCTCTTATCCATGCCACAAAAGTGCATGGTGCTCACTGGCTGTCAAGTTCAGTTGCTATTTTGCTGGGTTTATTAAAAGAAATTGTATATTAGGTCAGAATTTGAACTAAAATGATACTGCTGGGCTACTGATATGTTTATTTTCCTCCCCAAGAAATTTATTTAGTTCTAATATTTGTTCTTTGGTCATGTATTTTCTCACCTAGAGCACCAAGTCAGGACCCCTAAAAATATATAGGTTCATGGCGCTCTGTCTCTTCATGAAACTGGTTGCGGTGTTGGTGAAAACAGACGGATCTCACAGTGAAGCCAGAAAATGTAGGTTGACTTTTCTATAGCTAAAATCGGTCTATGCTTACTGGAATTTGAAACACTGCCCGAGTGGCCAAAACGGAAAGTTTTGTTGGGTGTATGGGCACATGTGAGCTCCGTTTCACAGGTGAAATGCCCACGGAGGGGCGCCAAAAGTGAGCTGTGAAGTAAGTTGTTTTCAGCTGTCCAGGATGTAATACTGTAAAGAGAGGAATGCATATTTTATAAACTGAACCCCCCCTAATCCTAACCCCAAACCTAAACCTAACCATCAGTGGAGTAAAACATTTAATTTTAGGGGAAAAAAATGCAACCTCTGAATCGTGCTGGTCACTGATTCTGCGAACACAATCAATTTCCGGTTTCAATGTGGGATGCAAACCCGGGTCTTCCATGCTGCTGACGCAATGCGTTTCTGGTCACACCACAAGGGAAGGCAAACATGCTTGAGACAATGCAAAAATGTCTGATAGGAGATGGCACTTGTCAGTGAGTTGGAATAATGTGGTCAATCGTAGGGTACTGGAACACTCGGAAACAACATGATGACTTCCCATGTGATCATGTTGGTGAAAAATAGGGAAAGAAGAAAGGAAAAATTCTGAGATTGGGATTTTGGTTCTGACCCGTTGTCTGTGGGGTAATGAAGCCTCTCTCAAAGTCAACAGTCCAGAAACTCCTTTGTCCTCCTAAAAGAGTCTTTAATTTTTAACACAAACTTGCACTTAGGTATGCATGAACTTTGCTAAAACCCAAAGACATGTGTATAATAGGGGTATAATGGATGGCGGCCACACGCTCTGTCTAATGATGTCAGATTTTTCCGCTGGAGCCCTGATTGAAGAGGGCCTAATGTAAATTTAATTTGGAGTGATGTATAGGGGGAGGGGGGCACGAGATGGCCTTGTCGCAGTAGTATGGATGGGCGTCCGTGTGTATGTGTGAAGAAAGGGTTCAGTGAGGCCCAATGGACTCTTTAGGGAGCAGCTGGATCCCCGACTCCCTGTCCTGTCAACAGAGCCTCCTTAACCAGGATTGATAGTATTGGTCAGCTTGCTAATCCACACAAACCCAACTACGCAACATTTACCCCACACAATGTGGAGGGGAGGGACTGTTGCATTTGGTTACCAATGGGAGGGCAACGTTTTACTGTTATGAGGCAAATCACACCCTTTTCTTCTGTGCCAATGCAGGTCCCTCACTCTCCACTGTCTCTGTTCTCCTCCTTTTCTTTACAAATGAACTGAGTGAATGCTAAGTCAATGTTTCAGTACCACTTATTACCATCATTATTACGCTCTACACTGGGCTCTATTATATTCAGTGAACAATGACTACAATGAATACAATGATTGTCAAGATCATTTATGTTTATTTATTTAAGCAAGAACAGCAACATTTTCTCATTAATGTACACTCATTTGTAGTGTCGCAGATCTAAATATGAATGCAATCATGTCAAAGCAGATTTTAATGTCGCAAAGACCAATGTTTGATTTGCTCTGCAATCAAAAATGTAAGTGATATACTGTATATTCTGGTTTAATCTTGCCTTTAAAATATACATGCTGCATCCATCCCTTCTCAGTGTCTAATGACATCACTGTCACACTAAAGTACCATTTCACTGAACCTGAGAGATGGCACTGAGCCCAGAGCATTCACCCTCTGATTCCATTTTTATTATTCTTTGTGTTTAACTAAGCATTGAATGAACACTGGAGCTAATTCCAAATTCCCTTTGTCATCATCATTTTTAGCGAGAAGTCGCATAATAGATGCTCATAGCAGGCCAAAATGAATCGTGAATATTATTCATCCGTTCAAAAGGCAAGCATCCCCAGATCCAATTTTATGTATTCATTAAGTGATAATGATATCATGCTCTTTTAACTGGGAAGAAAAGAGCGTAATTGAATAATAACAGTTGTACTGTCCCAAGGGAGAGGCCTCTGCAGTTCCTGAGGGACTGACCCCATGGGGCAGAGGAGTGGAAGGGGGGATTGATGGAATTCTATTACCCTGCTGATAGATTTATTATGAAGGTCTGAGTGGACTAGCTGCTCTACTTTGTCACTCACACTAATCAGCCGCTGAAGGTTTTTAGTGAGCGATGTGGGTGTGTGTGTGTGTTCATATGTGCACGTGTTCTGACTCTCCCACTTCTGACAAAGACAAGGTTAGGAGAGGATGACAGACATGCTGTCACCCCCCATCTCCCCTCCCCACGTTTCATCCTCTTGTCCTCTTGTCCCCTGGTCCTGTCACAAATGGGCCAGCTGAGCTTCTTGACCTCCTGGGTGAGCCCTCATTTGTTTATTAATGGTCGACATGTGAACCAGCATAAGGACATGTGTCAGCCAGAGCAACAGTCAGCCGGCAAGACACTGTGTTGGGGAAGAACCATTTTTAAATGCTTAGGAAAGAGGAGACATGCACGTTTAGGCATCAGGACAAGACAGCAATGGGGTGTGTGCACACAAACATACACTCAATTGTTATCCATCCACACACACAGAGATATACCCAGATGTACTGGGAAAAGCTTCCTCCCATAATGACGTTAAGACTGCTTAGACAAATTTTTGATTGCTTTTTGTAATCTCTGCTAAAGCTGATATGTTTAACTTGTTTTGTTCTCCAAACATTTTCAATTAGGTTTATTACAAGACTATAACTCTTAAAGACAGCAAATGCATGCTTTTTTATATTTGGACATTATAAACATTTACATTTGCCTTTATTTCTTAAAGCAAATGGTGACTGAGAGTAACATTATGCCTAGCATCTACTTTTGTGCTCCACAAATAAAAAAAAAAGCCATGTGTGAGCTGTTCCTATTTTCACGTGCCGTTTTTGTCACTTCTGTTCTTGATACTTCTAGCTGTAAGTCAATATGTCCTTTTTGTGTGGACATACAGTATGAGCATGTAACTGGTCCTGTCACCTTGTTAGGTTGAGTTTTTGTCATTGTTCCCTTTCTGTCTTGTTTCGTGTACGTTCTTTGTGTGAGCGCACGGGTCTGGTGAGTTACCGCCATGCACTCTTCAGTCGGTCTTGTTCGTGTCCGGGGCATGGTGTCTGGATCCTGACTTCCTGTCTGGTTTGGTTTTGGTCTGTGTCAGGATCTGGACACTCATGCTCCATGTTCTTTTGTTTTGTTCCAAGTGTGTTGACGTTTTCTCCCTCATGTGTTTCAGGTGCCGCTGGCATGCGGAATCAGCATTTCCATGGGAACCCTGATTGTTTCCATGGGAACGCTGATCATGCCAACTTTCAGCTGGCGAGCGGCACCTGTTCCTTGTTTGTTCTTGCCTATTTTAATCCCCTCGTGTGTCATGTCCTTTGCTGGTTTGTTGAATGTAGTTTAATGTAGTTCAATGTTGACTGAATGTCTTTGAGTATTGTCGAATGTAGTCTTTAATGATTGATGGATGTTACCATTATGGTAAGCTATTTGATGTGAAGTAACTTACCTCACTTTCTCTGCCTAGTTGGTCCTGTCTCATGCATCTGTTGGTTGCCTGCGTGTGTCGGGTGTGTGGTTGCCTTCCAGTTTGCTGCATGTCAGCTGGGTTTCCACGGAGGAAACCTCGTCTTTGCCCGCATGTCGGGAGCTAGAGCATCCTACCTTGCTGGGCATTGTTCTGCACCTCATAAAGCTTCAACGGAGGATTCCACGAATCTATTCCTGACTTCCACAATGCACACACTCATTCTACGAACACACTCTTCACGGATTGCCCCTTGCGCGGCCAAGGCACGCGTGCTTCTCAGAGATCTCTTCCTGCTGCTGCAGCTGGTGCCGGGATCCTAGACATCCACAACTCAGTCACTACTATTATTGTAAATAAATCCTTTGAACTGTTCCTCTGCTCTTGGGTCTGTTTGTCTCGCTATCACTTTGACAGAACAAACCAGCCAAGATGGACCCAGCGGAGGAATCTACTCTTCGCTATGCCCTGTGGCAGCAGGGAGCTTTACTGGGACGTGAGCAGAATAAAATCTCCGCAGCTCGCTGATCTCACCACTGTCATACAACAACTCTGGCAGTCGCCGATACTGACCTCACCCAGAAAGTGCCCTCACCAGCTCCGGTGATTCCCCATGTTTCTGGATGCTTCAAGCCCTGCCCCAATCCTCAAGCCCCGTTCTCAGGTGAAGCAGACTCTTGTTGCACCTTCCTTGAAAAATGTGCCATGTACTTCTCATTGCAGCCCTCTGCTTTCCCGTCAGAGTCAATGAAGTTGGCATACGTCATCATGTGCCTCACCGGAAGGGGTACTGTTTGGGGAACCGCCATGAGAGACAATGGACGTCCTTGTTGTGCTTTGTTCATAGCATTCGCCACGGAGCTCTGACAAATGTTGATCAGCCAGTCACGCTGTTTCCGCTTTGGTAGATTCCAGAGCCAAAGGGAACTTGATGGACATCGACGTGGCGTCCAAGCGGCAAGTTCTGATGGTCTAGTGTGACGAATCTATCATCGCCCAGAGGAGGTGGAGGAGGAGCCGGCCACCTGCTCCTCAGTCGCTGTCAGCATCCATGAGCACGGAGGCCATTCCTCTGCTGCTGCCAGTTTCCACAGCCATAGAGGTGTTCCCTTGCCGCTGCCAGCGGCCACGGAGGTCGTTCCCCCTTCCCTGCTAGCGCTCACGGTCACGGAGGCCGTTCCCCTGCCGCTGCCAGCGTCCACAGCCACAGAGGCGTTCCCCTTCCGCTGCCAGCGGCCACAGAGGTCATTCCCCCTTCCCTGCTAGTGCTCACGGCCATGGAGGCCGTTCCCCTGCCGCTGCCAGCGTCCACAGCCACAGAGGCATTCCCCTTCCGTTGCCAGTGGCCACGGAGGTCGTTCCCCCTTCCCTGCTAGCGCTCATGGCCACGGAGGCTGGTCGTTCCCCTGCCAGTGCCCACGACCATGGGGGTCGTTCCCTTGTTGCTGCCTGTGCTTACACCCATGGAGGCCATTCCTCTGTCACTGCCTGTCCTCACGGCCACAGAGGCTTTTCCCCAGTCCATGTTGGTCCTCACAGCCACAGAGGCTGTTCCCCAGTCCATGTCGGTCCTCACAGCCATGGAGGCTGTTCCCCATGTTGCTGCGTGTCAGCTGGGTTTCCACAGAGGATACCTCATCTTTGCCCACGTGTCGGGAGCTAGATCGCCCTACCCTGCAGGGCGTTGTTCTGCACCTCACTAAGCTTCAATGGAGGATTCCACGAATCTATTCCTAACTTCCACAATGCACACACTCATTCTACGAACACACTCTTCACAGATTGCCCCTTGCGTGGCCATTGTGCGCATGCTTCTCAAAGATCTCTTCCTGCTGCTGCAGCCGGTGCTGGGATCCTCAACATCCACAACTCAGTGACTACTTATATTTATTGTAAATAAATCCTTGAACTGTTCCTCTGCTCTTGGGTCTGTTTGTCTCGCTATCACTCTGACAGTAACACGTTCCTGCTTTTCAATAATGAGGAAGAGGTGAGCCAGCTGAATTTCTGCATTCTCAGTATTTCAGTTTTCAGTGTTGACATAAAAAACCACACACACACAGAATGGCGCATGTCACTCCTCTCTCCTCTGTGGCTCTCAGCTCCCTTTTATCTCTCTGTCGCCTCTTACTGCAACACAGAACAGCTGTTAGTAAAACTGCCCACAGGTGTAACTCCTTACCGCTTTTATCTCCTGGTCTCGCTCTTCATTCACAAATTGGTGTTTAATCACGCCCTCACCTCCACATACCCCCATCGTCGACTCAGGTCGGGGAGCCATCCGGCCTGTCCATTACTCCCCACCATTTTGAGAGAGGAAGTCCACGACAGCCATCTACGCCCCCGGTCTGTGGACCACATCGAACTTAAACGGCTGAAGAGCCAGATACAACGGGTGATCCACGCGTTGGTATCCTTCATGCGATGGAGCCACTGGAGCAGGGCATGGTCCGAATAGAGGGTGAAAGCCCATCCCAGGAGGTAATATTGCAGGTAAGTTCCACCCACTTGATAGCCAGACATTCCTTCTCAATGGTGCTGTACCTCGACTCTCTTACTGAGAGTTTCCAGCTGATGTACAGCACCGGATACTCCTCCCCCTCAACCACCTGGGACAACACGGCTCCCAACCTCCTGTCCGACGCGTCAGTCTTTAAATCAAAAGGGAGAGAGAATTCAGGAGAGTATAGAAGTGGTCTGCCACAAAGTGCAGCTTTCACTTGAGTAAAAGCCTGTTGGCACAGCTTCATCCACTGGACCGGATCTGGCACTCCCTTTTTAGTAAGATCAGTCAACGGGCTGGTGACAGTTGAATAGTTAGACACAAACCTACAGTAATCTCCAGCCAGCCCCAGGAACGATCTCACCTCCTTTTTGGTCTTGGGCAAGTCGCAATCACTGCAGTCTTATCAATTTGGGGATGCACCTGCCCATGTCCCAAGTGGAAGCCCAGATACCATAGTTCCATTTGCCCAATTGCACACTTCTTCAGGTTTGCCATGAGCCCCACCCACCGCAACGATCTCAGGACAGCCCTCAGTTGCTGCATGTGTCACTGCCAATCATTACTGTAAATGATGATGTCATCCAGATAGGCAGCGTTATATGCAGCATGTGGGTGGAGGATTCTGTCCATGAGCCGCTGAAATGTAGCTGGGTCCCCAAACAAACCGAACGGAAGGGTCACAAATTGGTGTAAGCCAAACGGGGCATAGGAGTCAAGGGGATCTGCCAATATCCCTTTGTCAAATCCAGTGTTGAATAAAAGCGAGCCTAACTGATCTAGCAGTTCGTCAATACGAGGCATTGGACATGTGTCAAATTTAGACACTGTGTTGACTTTTCAAAAATCCACACAGAACCGAACCGACCCATCGGCCTTAGGTACTAGAACCACTGGGCTGAACCAGTCACTGTTGGATTCCTCTATTACTCCCATATCGAGCATGGCCTCAAGTTCCTCCTGTACCTCTTGTTTCTTGTGTTCGGGTAATCTATAGGGGTGGGTGTATTCCACTACCCCTTGGGTCGTCTCAATGTGGTGTTCTATGAGATTCGTGTGACCAGGCAGAGGCAAAAACAAGTTGGAAAATTCCCTTTGTAATTTGGCCACCTCCATGATTTGGGATGGTGAGAGGTGGTCTCCACAAGGGACCAGGGTGACTTGATTTTGGGGTTTTAAATTCACCTCCGGTCCAAGCTCCTCTTTCTGCGGAATCACCATCGCCAAAGCCATGGACACCTTCTCTCTCCAATATTTTAGGAGGTTGTGGTGGTACACCTGCCGTGTTTCGCCTCTATCTGTTCGTTCAACCTCATAGTCGATGTCCCAAACTCGCCTTGTGACCCTTGCCACTTGGTGAGTAATTTGGAGCTCGATGTGGGTAGCAATACAAGTACTTTATCTCCCGGTGAGAACTCCCGAAGCCGAATACCCTTATTATACAGTCAGGACTGGCGTTTTTGAGCCTGTAGCAAATGCTTCTGTGACAATCGCCCTAGTGTGTGGAGTTTTGCTCTCCGGTCAAGAACGTATTGAATTTTGTTTTTAGTCTGTGAAGGTCCCTCCTCCCAATTTGCTTTTAGAACATTGAACACGCCACACGGTCAATATCCATATAGTAATTCAAATGGGGTGAACCCTGTGGAGGCTTGCGGGACCTCTCAAACTGCAAATAATAGGGGCTTGAGCCACTTATGCCAATTCTGAGCATCATCGTGAACTAACTTATGAATCATGTTCTTAAGGGTTTTATTAAATTGTTTGACCAGTCCATCTGTCTGAGGATGGTACACACTGGTCCGAATCGATTTAATCCCCAGTAATTCGTAAAGTTCACAGATAGAGCGAGACATGAAAGTAGTGCCTTGATCAGTGAGGATCTCTTTTGGGATCCCTACTCGGGAGATAATTTTGAAGAGTGCCTCCGCAACACACCGCGCCGAGATGTTGTGGAGAGGCACTGCTTCTGGATATCGCATTGCGTAATCCACCAGAACTAATGCAAAGGGATGCCTGCTTGCTGACCATTCTAATGGCCGATGAGGTCCATACCAATTCTTTTGAAGGGAACCCCAATCAGTGGTAGAGGGTGCAATGGTGCTTTTGGGTTGGCCGGTGGATTCACCAGTTGACATTCACGGCATTTTGCACACCATCCATGAACATCCCCTTGAATGCCCGGCCAGTAGAACCCAGCCATGAGTCGGTTTAGTGTTTTATCTTGCCCTAAGTGGCCTGCCATTGGAGTATGATGAGCTGCCTGGAATAACATTTCCCGACAGCTCTTTGGTACCAACAACTGGGTTGTATCTTCCTTTGTCTGAGGGTCCTGCGTCACCCGATACAACCGGTATTTTATAACTGCGAAATATGGGTATGCAAGAGCAACTGCCGGCTGAAGTTGTTGCCCATAGATTACTCTCACTTGGTTGAAGGCGTGCTTAAGGATTTCATCCAGCATCTGCCCCAGAGGGAAATCCCCTATGGGAAACCCTCTCAAGGGTGGGAGAGTCGAGCCCTCCTCCTCCCTTGCATCATCCTGATGAGGAACTGATGAGGACGACCCCAGCACTGCCTCTCCAGCCAGTGTGCTGCACACCCCACACCATATTACACTGTTGCAGTGCTAATCCATACACATTCCCTTCAATAATGTTTGGAACGCCGGCCAATTGGTACCCAATATTAGTGGATGGGTGAGGCGGAGATTAACCGCAGCCTTAAAACTATGCTTTTTTCCCCGGAATTGAATTTTGACAGCCACTAATGGGTATTCATGCACATCCCCATGTACACACCTCACCCTCACCCTTTGGTGCTGCATCCAAAGCCTTGTCTTGAACCAAGCATTGGTGTATAGAGGTTTTATTACATCCTGAATCTGCCAAGGCTTGTGTGGTGGTGGGGGCATGGTTGAGTGCCGGCTTGTGAACGGAGAGCATGATCAGGAGATGAGAACGGTAAGGATCATCACCTGGCAATGATTGTCTCTAACAGCTGTTTGTTATTGCAGTGAGAGTTGGAGACGGATTTAAGAGCGAGCCAGACACCAGCGAGGAGAGAGCCCTGCACACACACCCACTGAGTCTGTGTGGCCTGAGTGTGTTGAAAAGTTTTGTTTGAGTTGTAAAAATATATTTTCCTTTTTGAGTGGAAGTTCACCGTTCCCCGCTTCCTCCTTTCCACCCTAAGAACTTGATTTGTTACAGCTTGGTATGTACCTCCTTGAATACTCACTGGTATTCTGTACATGCCTGCTTGATTGGGGGCAGCCTGCGACACATCAGGGACCTGAACCAATGCCTCTACCTCCATCGCCTGGCATTGGTCCTGAAAATTTCCGGGTTCCCCACAGTGCCAGCAGACTGGCCCAGGCTCCCCCCCACACCCCTGGCAGCAGAATCACCAACCTGCAGGGAAGGCGAGAGAAAGAGGAAGCTGGCATGTTAGGGAAACCCCAGGAATGGAGCGTTGGTTTTGGCAGAATGCAGCCCCGTTTCCGGGGTGCAGGTACAGGAAAAGGGGAAGAGGAGGGGGAAGGGCGAGAGGAGAGAGGAGAGAAAGCGAGAAAATGGTGCTCACCGGCCCCCAGATCCACTGCCAAATGGTCCTCAGCCAGCTGGATTGCCTCCGTCAGTGACAGCGGGCGGTGGCACTGGACCCACTCAGCCATTCCTTTCGGATCACAATCCTCTGCCAGCAGCCACCTCCGATAGGCATCGCGGAGCTGTTGGGTGAAGGCAAACGGGCGACCGTATTCGATCTACGGCAGCGTATGGAAGCGCTGCCGGTGTTGTTCAGAGTTACGGCCGACTCGCTGCAAGATGGCCCACTTTAGGTCCATGTACTCCATGACGTTAGCGACCGGAAGCTGTTGGGCTGCAAGCTTGGCTTCTCCGGACAGCAAGGGCAGCAGTTGGGCTCTCACTGCAACACAGAACAGCTGTTAGTAAAATTGCCCACAGGTGTAACTCCTTACCGCTCTCATCTCCTGGTCTTGCTCTCCATTCACAAATCGGCGCTCGACTATGCCCCCACCTCCACAGTACACAAGCGTGTTCTTTTCCACGTGTGTGTTAAAATTATGCATGTGATCCCTGGCACTAGCTCACAATTAATGATAACATCTGAAGCACTTCATTATCATGACTGCTTTTGATAGGGCTTCAGTATTCTTGCTTTTGCCCATCTTGCACTCTTGAGCAGACAAAAAAAGCCTTGAGGAATTTAAAGGCTCAGAAGATAATGAAAATATAGTTTAAGTGCTGATGTACATTATTCCATTTGAAGTCCACATTGACGTGTCATTGAAGGTAACATGAAGACACACAGACTTACCATTGTAGGGATATCCCATTCATATCTATTGTTCAACTATACCCTATCTCTAACCCTTAGAAACACATTTAGTCATTTTAAATCTTAACTATTTTATAAGGATAATGTTTAACCCATTTACAAAACCTTTATCTTTGTGGGAACATCCCCACTATGAGGTTTTGCCATTCTTCCGGTGACAATTTAATCCCCACAAGGCAAAAAAATGTACACATGCACACATTTGTTGCATTTATCACATCTTCCAGCCTGTAAATGAAATTCTCCTTTAGTTGACCTCCTTCGAAGGTGGTTTGTGCAAATCATTGTCTGTTTTGCTTACAGCTATATCTGTTAGACATTAGTGTGTGAGAGTCTCTGTTTGATGTTTCATGCAGTAATTAGTGACAGCTCTTTCCCAAATTTCCCTACCAACACCTACCCTGAAAGTGGAGCCCCATCTTTCAAAACCTCTGTTTAAACATTGTTTCCTATGATAAAAACACCATTTGTTTTCCGCTAGCTTTCTACTACGTGAAGATAAATATTTTGAAACTCTATAGGCATAAATAATTGATTTATGTTAAACAACTAAGGCCAGTCGGTTCATGTGGACAGTCTAAGCTTTTTGTTATGGGACATTGTACAATTCAACACAGAGGGGAATTATGTTTATGCTGGCGGGATTGCAATTAACGTAGGAAACATGCAGTACGTGCATTCACTCTTCGCAAGGCTGGTTCTGGTTAAAATACTATCGTGAACTAGTGGTGCTCCGGTTTTTGTTTACGTACCATGGGGCAGAACTGTAAACGTGCTTGATCGCTGGTACACACACAGTGTTTTGATATGACAGTATGAGTCAATCAGATCACTTCCCGCATTGAATTGATTTCAGACAGTTGCTCTCGAGTAATATTGGTGAATGGGATCTCAGTGCTAAGGAAATTAGCAAACATCCAAATCTGTCCAAGACCTCATAACTCATATCATTGTATTGATGCTGATCTTACAATAATATTTCCCCTTGCCTGTTTGATCCTGATTACTATAGTATAGGGATCCAAATGGTCCAAACACAGCAATCAAACATTTATTTTTTTCTCATTCTGTATGCTCTGAATTTCACTTTTTAAGTGTTTACTGTAAGTGTTGAGTAGATGTTGAGTCCTTCTATTTAATTTATCTAAAGGCGTATTTTGCTTCAATTTATGGGACACAGCAGGAGATCTTAGGCAGAATTAAAGCCTCAGTCACCATTTACTTTCATTGTATGGAGAAAAAAAATATGCAGTGAAAGTAAAAGGTGACTGCAGCTGTCATTATTCCTTACATCTCCTTTTGTGTTCACGAACATAAGAATAGCATATGGGTTTGGGATAACATGAGGGTGATTTTTTTTTTTTTTTGGGTGAACAGTCCCTTTTAAGTTCCATGACCAATATGTACTGCAGTGGAGCCTATATGTAGCAACGAATGAGATCTTTTTCTCACTAGCTCTAGCTTGCACCTGGCTCAGTTTTTACATTCTCTGTCTTCCCACTTGAAGTGGATCAATACTAAAGAATGGCTGTGCGTCGATGGCATGTAATCATCTTGTTGGCTGCTTTGACACTGATCCTCCATTATAAGCCAATGAAGCATGCTGGACATGTCACGGACCCTAATGCAGAGATGAAAAAAATGAAAATACTTTATTAATAAATAAAACTCCCATGAGGGGGAAAACATAAACAACCCCAAAGGGGACAAAAGTAATCCAGGGAATCAGGCAGTGGGAAAAGGGAAACAGGACCAACCGGACTGCACTGGAACAAGGTGACAGGATGACTGGAATGCAGAGGAACAATACACAGGTCTGTACAGAGAACATTACAAGACGAACTGGCACTCGACAGCACACACGAGGAGACTGAAATAGGGAGAGAAATCAAGTATTAATCCAGGGCAGGTGTTAACAATAATGAGCAAACAAGGATGTGGGGTGTGACATCAGACCGAGAAGCACACAGCACTCTAGAATAATAACAAAACCGTGTGCTCTCACAAGCAGGCAAAACATCCGATTGGCACCTGGTGTCCATAAACGGGAACACAAAACAACACCAAACACACAGAATGAATACTAACACAGAACAGAAAGCACAGAGAGGGAGGGAAGGGAGGAAAACCAGGGAGGGAACATAAAGAAAGGGGCGGGGTCCGGTGGCCTGGGGGAACGCCTCAGGATGGAGGCAAGGTCTGGAGGCCTGGGGGGTGACCACAGGGCAGGGACAGGAGGCCTGGGAGGCAACCACAGGGCAGAGACAGGGGGCCTGGGAGGCAGTAACAGGGCAGAGGGGACAGGGTTCAGGAGGGAGTGGTTCAGGGAGCAAAGCCTTGGAAAGCTCAGGGAGCAAAGCCGTGGAAGGCTCAGGAAGCAGTGTCAGTGGCTGTGAGCTCAGACAGTGATGGGGGAACAACCTCCATGGTCATAGGCACTGGCATTGATGGGGGAACAGCCTTTGTGGCTGTGAGCTCAGGCAGTGACTGTGGAACAGCCTTCGTGGCTGTGAGCACAGGCAGTGACTGTGGAACAGCCTTTGTGGCTGTGAGCACAGGAAGGGACGGGGTAACAACCTTCATGGCTGTGAGGCCAGGAAGGGACTGGGGAGCGGCCTCCATGGCCGGGAGCGCTGGCAGCGACTGGGGAGTGGCCTCCGTGGCCGGCCAGTTCGTAATGTCACGGATTTGAGGAAAGCTGAGATGATAAAACCAAAATACTTTATTAATAAATCAAACTCCCATGAGGGGGAAAACATAAACAACCCTGAAGGGGACAAAAGTAATCCAGGAAATCGGGCAGAGGGAAACGGGAAACAGGAGCAACCGGACCGCACTGGAACATGAAGGTGACAGGATGACTGGAATGCAGAAGAACAATACACGTCTGCACAGACAACATTACAAAATGAGCTGGCACTCTACAGCACACATGAGGAGACTAAAATAGGGAGAAAAATTAAGAGTGTTAAGGGTGTAAACAATGAAACAATAACGAGCAAACAAAGAGGCGGGGAGTGACGTCAGACCGAGAAACACGCGGCACTCTAGAAACAATTGCAAAGCCACATGCTCTCACAAGCATGCAAAACATCCGATTGGCATAAGCGCACATAACCAAGACAATAAGGCGATATACACTCATGCCAATCGACAAACAAGAAGACAGCTCGTGACCCGGCATTTTTGATGCAAGTGTATGCAGCCAAGATGACACAAGTGCGATAACAGACAGACAAGGAGTATGAATGCCTGGGCCCGACACAGACAGGAACCGAACTAGACAGGAAGGCAGGACCCAGTCACCATACTCCAGACATGAAACACAACAGACAGAAGAGCACGTGACCGGGAATAAAACAGCCCGCACACTCACACAAGACAGACAGAAGAGCGCGCGGCCGGGAATATGGTGCATTCCATTTGTACTCGGAAGTCGGAAATTCCGAGTTCCCAGTAGGAAATTTGAACTGGAACAACCCCTCAAGTCGGAGTTCCGACTCGGAAACTCGGAGGAACCGCAACAACCCTGACTGTGTGGATATAGTAGAACAGTGATTCTGGTTTTGCTTCAGGACCCAGATTTTACATTATCAAGTAATGACCCAACACAGAGGTTTATTGTACAAAAGTAAACAAATATATATTTAAAATCAAACATAGAACTACACTTATTTTTTAGTTGTATTTTTTTTATATTACCATGAAAAAGCTTAGAAGGCTTGTTTTTAATAGTTTGAGTGTTTAGTTTCTAAATGTCTATTTTTTTTTTTTAATTCATTTAGATTTGTGTTTATTCACATTGTAACACATAGTTATTGCATTCTGTCTTTTATACATTGTCTTGTTCCTGATTTTCAAGGATGAGGGCATGTCACACAACTTCTCTGTGTTGGCTTCTGCCTAATTTGGCTAGTTTTTAGATTAATTTGCACCAAAACACCACAGCGTGGATGCACAGCCTGTGGTCAACAGCAAAAGGTATGGAAAACATTTTACCCTCTCTTTTAAAAGTTGATAAGCCTATTGATTTTAATAGCAAAATTATGCACAATTATATTGCTAGTTGTATTTTATTATTTGCATTTGGCATTGTTTTTTCCCAGCTGTCCGCAACCCTGTTAGAACAACCCTGGGACCCTGTTTTCACCAGTTGAGAAGCACTGTTGTCGAAGGTATGACTAAATATTTTCATTATTGAAATGTAATGTCTGTTAATACATTTAACTGCAAATAAACCTCTAAAGTGACCCCAAACAGCTCAATCATCTCTGCATGCTAACTGCGGGTGATGCACTAAGCTGCATTGGATCTGACAAGATTAGAGAACTGCTATAACCATGGGTGCCTATCCATCCTCTGAACTCTCCAGGTTAATTCCTCTACTCATTCTCCATGGAGCCTTACTCCTGTGCTGGACCAGCAAAATATAGAGCCCCAAACCTCACCTGAGGGAACAAGACCAAAGACACAGTAGCCTTAGTGTTTAGAACTCTGAGATTATTGCCTTTGCTGACCATTCTCACACTATGTCTGTCTGGCCCCAGGAGAGCCCCAGACTTCTTCCAAACCACATTTAACCATACATAACCACCCCGGTCCCTTCCATTCAGTCTGGCTCTTCTCCTATAGGGCTCCATGCTGAAAATGCCACAGGACCGAGGATAGAGCCTTGTGGGACACCGTCTGGACCTGTCTGAGCACTGTCACGGCTGTTTGCTAGCTCCCTGCAGGCATTTTGATGCTTGGATGAGGTAATGAGATTTAAGCTCTCTATTGGAAGATCATTGGCATGGAAGGGCTTGGAGAGCAATGTCTGGCTTAGAGTAAGCAGAATTTAATGATGACAGTTACTAACCATTTTGACCAATTGAAATTTAGTTATCCATTTAATTTAAAGGTAGAATCCATATTGCCTGAACAGTGTATAAAGGTTTTCCTTCCTATGCCTTTTTTTGTTTGCATTGTATAAAGCAAAAAATAAATAAATAAATAAATAAATCAAATTCTTGTTTTGCATGCACTAAAGGCATTGTGTTTTGTCCAGTACAATGACATCTCTTGATTAACAAGATACGGTAAACATTGGCATGCATGCCTATCTGTAAATCTTTTCATTCAGACACCATTTGTCTTCCACAACAGCTCAACCTCCTTTTGACTCCTTCACAGACATGAGCTACATTTCAATTGCAAGATGAGTGACACAGAAATATCTGGCTATCAGGATAAAGTAATGTATTCTCCAGATAAGTACCAGCCCCGAGGTGGGACCCCACTCTCGCCTCCCAAGACTGGTGGCATTGCTCCCTTCAGGTATAAGCAGTAACCGGCTTTAATGTCATTTAGCTGCAGGGTGGCCATCTCCTTATTGCCTCATGAATCCTTTTCCAAATGCCATAACATTTCCCGAAAAGCCCCCACTTTTTAAATCCAATAATTAGAAATGTCTATTTAAAGTTCACTGCTTCTGCACTGATATCAATTAGAAGCCATTTGAAGGTGATCAGTATCAATTGTCAACAAATTAAATCCTCCAGTTAAGGGAGGCAAATGTAAAGGAACACATTCATCTTTTGAGGAAGGACTCTGTATCATTAGTACTTGTTCCTTTCTATCTGCTAAAACGCATGACACATTTCATTAGTGCTTCACTGCTGGTATTCTACACCAACAACAGTCTGGTGAATTGAGTGATTTAATTTGTTTTTCATTAAAGTATGGACACTGTAATTATAACAAATTTGGATTTATTGAAGAGTGAGAAAAACAGAAATAAAATAGCAAAAAATGTCTAGTTGAATAGAGAAAGAAATTGCAATAAGTTCTTATACAGCTGTTATTATACACTGTCACAAAAAATGTGCAAAAATTGTACCATTAGGGGTACAACAGCTTGTCACTGGAGCAGTACCTTCAAATGTACACCCAAAGTACCTTCTTTACACCTGAAGGTACTAATATGTAGATAAGGATTTAGATAAGACACTTAGGGTACTAATGTGTACTCTTTCGGGACAGTTAAGGTACAAATACATTCCGATTAACATATAAAGGGGACAGTGGGTGTACCTTTGAGGGTACTACCTCAATGACAAACCGATGTACCCCTAACGGTACAATTTTTGCAGTTTTCATGACAGTATAGAGAGAGAGTCCTGAAAAAAATAGATATTTTAGAACATTGCTTTATTAACTAATTATTCTTCTGATGTTGTACAGTATCATTAAATAGCAACACCTTATAGACAGACAGACAGACAGAAAGACAGGTAGATAGACAGATAGATTGGTAGATGAATGGATGGATGGATGAATGGATAAACAGATGGAAGAACAAACAAACGAATGATGGATGGATGGATAAAGTCCTGAAAAAAGAAAGATTTAAGAACATTGCTTTGTTAACTAATTATTCGTATGTTGTAAAATATCATTAAAAATCAACACCTTATAGACAGAGAGACAGGTATAGAAACAGATATGTAGGTATACAGGTAGGTAGATGGACGGACGGACGGACGGATGGACAGAGAGATAGATAGATAGATAGATAGATAGATAGATAGATGACAGTACTGAAAAGGAAGGAAATGTCTTGTTATAGTAAGTAGGTATTTGTAAAGGGGTTATAAGGGATAGGAGGAGGTGAGAACCGGCTTGACAATATAAATAATAATTTAATAATAAACTTAAACAAAAGCACATAAACACATACAGGGCAGCTGCCCATAGTTCTCTCTCTCTCCCGAACTGTTGTCTCTGGTCACCTTTATCCCTTGCTCGCCTCATCAGGCTGATTGGGTCCAGGCGTGCGTCATTCCGGCCCGGCCCTGCCCTCCACGCTACAGTATTATTTCATAATTTAGTGTTTTTAATGATCTGTTAGTGCCGCATAATATGCTGTTCATTTTCAGGAAGCAAAAACCTTATTGTTAGGAATCCACCATCTGTTTTTCAAAGGGTTCTTTTAACATCCATCTTCTTTGGACAACACAGTGGCCTCATTGAAGGGTGATTAGAGGACTGATTGGCAATAAATTATGTATACTTATTGTAAATCATTATATTTTTCTCTGCTGACAGGGAGCTTGAATATTACATATCACATAAATCAGGTTATAATATGGCAAGAGATTAAATCCTAAACTGATGTTTTATGATGACATTTGGATCGGATGTTCTGATAAAATTTTTGCCATTGACGAGGAGTCATTTTGATTTAATTAAGTGCTCAGATGCTATTGAATGCTGCCTCACATATTTGTGATCATTAATTGAACAACAAATTCTGTGTGTCCATGAACACTTTGGAGTGTTTTTAATTGATATTTTTTAGAATGTTTTGCAGGAGTATTTTCCCTTTAGCTCTCTCGTGTCTCTTTCTGAGCGTTTGCAGTGAAGCACAGAAAGAGCAGCCTGAGGTGTCACCTCTAATAAAACATTTATATCCACAGGGAAAAGCATGTCCAGAGCTGGCGACCAGAGCAAACTCAGGATTGGCAGAGGGAGGTCCTTTTGAAGTAAGTGTTTTGAAGGTGGGAAGCAATGGTGTTCATTGTCTGGGAACATCCCCCCACCTCCCACCTCCCATCCCACCGCATGGGGGTAAGCGTTAAAGTCTCACAGTAGTAGCAGTAACTTCAAAAGCCATCCCATGAATGGGACTGTGTGACCCCTGCCCACTACCAGCAGCTAAATTGGTAGATAAAGAATCAGGGTAATTTGTATCGACTCAATAAGTTACTATGTGGCCAAACAGGAAGGTCATGACTTCATGCCGCATCTGTGGCCCCATGGCAGACGGACATCAATGTAACATCAGTTCTCAAAACACTGGTCTCCCACTCCCATTTCAGACTTGATGCACTGCCAACAAGGAACGATTGTGCAGCGACAAGAGGTCAAATAATATCAGGCCTGATAGTGGCATTGCAATAGGGCAATAGGCAAAAGGAGGAAGTGGCGCTATTTTCTGGCCTGGTGCAAAACAGTCTGCATATGTTTGTTTGAGAGAACAGCTTTCAGCATGAGATCATAGCCGGATGGATGGAGAGGGATGGGTGGGTGCAAGAGGGAGGCGGTGGAGACAGATATGACCCTCTTCCCCTCATGGGAATGACAGAGAGCGGTATTCCCCCTCCGTCCCACTCAGTTTGCTCAACTCAACCAAAATTCTCTGAGCATTAAAATCAATGTTGCCATTGTTTGGCCAAACAGTGCATTCTGACCATGGCCAATGCAAAGAATTCCCAGGGCCTTGTCCTTACGGACCATTGGGACATACAGATTCGATTATGAGAATGGCCAAGGTTGTCTTTCGCCCACTCTGAAGAAAGGGTTTCCTTGTTCCTGGCTAGGACAATGGTGTTTCTAAGTGGCATGTGAAACTTGCTGAACTTTGTGCAATAATTCAAGCCTTTGATTTGACAAATGTTTTTGTGCCGTCCTCCACATCTGCAAATACCTCCGCAATTTGGCTCAGAATTATGTGGCTCAATGATTTTCTCACCCTTATCTCTGCATCTCTGCACATTACGAGCAATGGTAAATAGAGAGAGAAAAATCAACAAGAAAAAGCAAATGAGAAACAGAAACGGGAAGGTGAAAAAAAAGCATGGAAGAAAAAGTTAGGCACGTTGCATAAGTTTTGCTATTTGGCTTTTGTTGTTTGAATTAAAATAAAGGTTTCCTTCTTGGCTGTCACAATCTATTAGAGGCAGGGGAGAGCTGCTATCACTGTGCAGGCTGGCTTGCCTGGAACTGGGAGTGAAGCTGACGGTGTGTGGAAACTAACACGGGCACTGCGCTGTGACCGTGTCACCTGCAATCAGCACCAGCACCCTGCCAGATTAATCATGACAGTAGGCAATATTTCCAACATTATTAGAAGAGAAACCTAATATTTTGGGACATCAGGGATCCGGTTTCTGGTGTCCATCAAAGTGAGAGCCTTCATTTTATGCTCCGTGGATGGGTAACCTCGGCACTTAACCCCTTTTAGATATTCCATCTCTCTCCTCTCCTGTCTTTCAAAGCCTAGCTCAGCCCACCTTGGAGAATAAGAGATGTTTTGCTGCAGTTATGCATTCAAGCCACCAATAGTGTCCACACCTATTATGTTGCATTTTCAGACAGTAAAATAAGTGATTGTATGTGTATATTAGAATATAATGTCCATGCATGCTGACTATTTTTAAGGTGCATGGTAGCAGACCAAAGGGCTGCAAGAAGTGAAAACAAGAATGGAAGCAGTGTGTATTATATTGAGTATGTTGATTTCTGTCTGAATTACTGTAAACATTTTAGAGAAGGAAGCCATTGGAGATTCAAATACTGTAAACATAATCTGACATGATTGATAATAAATGTTTTATTTTGTTCCTTAATTAAAAAAAGCATGCATTTTATACAAATGTATCTGATTTATTATTATTATTATTATTATTATTATTATTATTATTTAAATAATGCTAACACAGAAATTTTGAAAATAACGAATGGTTTCGAGAATTTATCTGTAGCTTGTTCTTGAGCTATGTATGGCGCTTATTTAATTGTCACTTCTTTCAATTCGTGCTTAATCTATAGGCGGTAATCTATTCATTGATTTTACCCTCTCACTACATAGAGCAGGCTTGTGGCAGCTGTTTTTTAGCCAGCACATGTTTGATTCGTCTGGCACAGGACGCTTTGTGCATCAACGTGTGACTATTCATTAAGAAGACTTAGTGTGTGTAATACACCATAGCGTTTCCCCATTTATTTAATTTGTGAGGCTCTGACATCAATTGTTGAGCTTCGTTTGCCCAGTCGTGGCATCAGATGTCAGTGTTAATAAGGTAGTGGAGCTGTGTGTGTGTATCTGTAAAAATGTGACCACGTGTGGTGTATAACTGGGCTCTGTTGTGCAAGATAAAGCCGTGAAAATGCTTAGTTTTGACTACAATGGATTTTTATAGATTAAAAACAGAGAGATGATACATAAAAGCATTTATTGCAGACCATTTGCCATTTTGCCTTTAGAAAAATGTATTGAATGTAATGTAATCTTCATTTCCTCAGAACTCTATCTGGCAGATTTTTGCCTCTTGGGCCATTCCCACATTCTTTAGCCTTGGTTTTTGGACTTTTGGACAAGACATTTATTATAGCAAGCCTTTATACTGGTCTTATATTCTGTCCTTTGGATTTCTATCAGCCTTTTATGCTGAATGGACTCTGGCGTTTTAAAACTAAACCCCATTTGAATAATGGGCCACAAAAGGATGGTGTGTGTTGGTCTAAATCGGACAGCAGCCCTCTATGTGCTGGAAAACATGACTTCACAACACATCCTTAACTCAGGCCTGTTCTCTTTTATCATTCACACTGGCTCTAACCATAAACTCATCTAGAATTAGATTAAAATGGACAAACACAATGGCCAAAGGTCTGTGGAGAGCCGAGCAAATGGCATGACTCAGTTCTGAAACATACCCAGTCACAATTAACAAGCTCTTTGTCATGGACAAAAAAACACCATTGTGGTGTTGTCCTCTATGAGTTCAACCCACCCACTCACAGGTCCAGCATAACTCATGTCTCAATGATACCCATTATGTTCTTGTTATAACAACTCAGGAAAGGATGTTCTAACAAATAAGATGGCAAAGACCTATCAGACTGCACCTTAAAAGAGAGGGAACTCGAAGGGATAATTCCATCGTTCAGGTCTAATATATTTGTACCCACGCACTTTGAGTCACCTCACAAAAGAGCCAGTGTCTTCTATTCTCAGTAGCTGGGTTTGAACTGAGAAACTTGGAATGCTTTGTAGGCAACGGAAGAGAATTTATTCTTTACGGTGATTCATAAAGTATGCTTTACCATACGCCTTTGCACAGACTGTCAGACATTTAGAGTTGCAACAGGCTAAAGAAAGTTTGAATAGATTAAAAGAGTTATTGCAGATCTGCAGCTCACTTGGTTAAATCAAATAAAGACCTTGTTCTGTAAGACCAGGAAGGTGAATGCTGGTTTGATAATACACTCTAAGGCCTGATTGTTCTCATGTAGCAGTATTTTTTGTAAGGACACTAATGCAATTGCACAGTTGTGGAAGCTGCTGCTTTAAAAAGATAGCTTCCTAATCTACAAGAAACTCACAACTTAATGTAGCCAAACTACAGTCAAGCTACCCTTTAAAAAAGTAGTTAATAACACTACATGCCACTAACAAAAAGTAGCAAACAACATTGAAACTATTTAAGGAAGAAAATATTTTTTATAATATAGCCATCAGATGATATTATTAATTCTACAAACAGTAGGCAGTAGACCTATTTATCAAGAGAAAAGAAAAGAAAAGAAAAGAAAAGAAAAGAAAAGAAAAAAAAAGAAGATTGTGATATTAAATTAGGGAGATATTAAATTAGGGTGATAACATTAAATTGTACATAATAATGTTTTTAAAATAATACTGAATACAGATTAAACTAAACTGAACATTGAACATACAAATAAATTGATACTAAATAAAACTAAAACTCCATGAACTCCCTGAATTTTATATAACTGAATCGAAAATAGTGATAAACAGCAGCTGTTAACTTCTGTGATGAGGGGCTCAAATTGAACAAATGACTAGAATGAAGAGGATATCCCCACACAACATATACTGTACGTGAATTGGTGAATAATTTATTTTAATCTGTTCACTTACATGAACCACGCGAACAAACCGATTCACTTTAATATTTTGGACTTCACTGCGCTATGTATACAAGAGACAGCAGTTTAGGTGAGCACATTTGATTATGCTTACTTGGTTGTAAATCTGAATGTGCAATATAATTTGCCAAAAAATAATGTAACATTTGGCCACATAACACTGCTGGTCAATGGAAAAAATTACTTGTATCTGGAAAAGCTACACTATTGTGAAAATAGCTGTACTACTGTCACATTACTGCAAAATCTCATTAAATTTGTGCCATTGCTACTTTAAGCATGTTACTCCCCAACACTGTTTACATTATGTGATATTGAACTTAAATCCATTATTTTGTGTGCATCTTAAGCAGAGATTATTTTATATTTTATATTTGACTTTGTGTCATTGTGTATATCTGTAGTCAAAGACAATTTTGTGGACCAAATGCACACAAAATTTTAAGCTCCATTTTCTCTTTTAATCTCACTTTGAACGCGTTTACAGTAAACAACACTTACTAGTAGACGTCATCTATTTTACTTGTGAAGTTACCTTGGTTACATTGTCAACTACACCATATTTATCAGTTATATCCATCCATTTAATAATTTTTCTAAGAAAGTTTGCCACAGTAGCACTTGGTGACATCCAACTTTTTAACATAGATGACTGAATAATTTGTTTCCATTATCATTCTATTAAATTAATTAAATATTATCTTTTAGGTAAGATTTAATACAAATATTAAATACTCAGTCTAATCAGTCAATTTAATAAGAATTAGATTAACAACTAATCTTTTTTTAATCTTTTGATTAGTTAACAAAAGTAACTTTGTTCAGGTTCTTCATTCATAGACTAATTACATTTCAGAATATCTGTACATAAATGTTTTTTTTTTTTTTTTTTTTTTTTGACGATCTGCAATGTTTTGCAAAGATACTTTAGCTAACACTGTCTTTCCTTTACCATGTCTCTGGAGATTCAATAAAATAAAGTAAAAAGAGCTCAAATAAGTTGATGCTCAGGCTAATTGAATGTACACATGCCTCCCACCAATCCAACACACACAGTATGTATTACAATTACCTAAGATGCCACCAGATCTCAGGTTGAGCAAAGTTTAAATCAGTCAGTTTCTCTTTATCCCTCTCTTTGTCTTTATCTGTTCATCTCTCTCTTAAATAGACTTTATTCAACCACAGACAAAATGCAGAAGCCCCCTGCTCTCCTGGCAAATACAGCTGCCAAGCTTGGCTGGCCGTTTATTAGTTGAAATGCAATGTAATGAGAGAGAGTGCGAGGGCAACGACCCTCTGATTCAATATAGCAAAAATTTTAACAAAGAAGTGTGAAGCTTCAATAACTCTCCACCACGATGCGAACATTTTTATTGCTGAGACTATGTCTGCTGATCACACACATAGTGATATGTGCTTTTAAATGTGTTTTCTTCATAGAGTCCAACTTTGTGGTCCAATATGATATAGTTACATTCCATCGGAAAGACCTTGTGCAGTATCACATGCAACATACTGTACATCTGTCTGTGCGTAATATTTCTGCCGAATTAACATTGAACATTGGCAATATGAGGATTCACATAGATGCTTGTTTGGGTTGATTATGGAAATAGGAGAGCATTTTAATTAACTGCTCATATGACTATATACATTTATGTGCAACTGGGCTTAGTCCAGAAGTTCCGCCTGTCTTGTAAATGAAAATGAATGAAAAAGGCTATTCCTTATTAAGCAAAAACAAATTCCTTTTATATGTACAAGTCATCAAAACTATGGAATAACATAAATGGAACTATATAATCCAAAATAAATCAAAACTGTGTTATATTTTAGCATCTTCAAAGTAGTCACCCGTTGCCTAGAATTTGCAGACATGTACTCTTGACATTTTCTCAACCACCTTCTTGAGGTATCACCCTGGGATGCTTTTTAAACAGTATTGAAGGAGTTCCCATCTATGTTGGGCACTTATTGCTGCTTTTCTTTATTATTTGGTCCAAGTCATCAATTTCAAAAACTTGTTTTTTTAATTAAATTTTTGTTTTTATAATGAAATAAATTAATATGGTGGCACAATTATATTTTTGTCTACAAAACTAATTTCAAACATTTAAGCCTTCAGATCAAAAGATTTTTAAGATCATGAGAAACATTTCAGTCAAGTGTTTCAAAACTTTTGACCGATAGTGTGTGTGTGTGTGTGTGTATATATATGTATTTGATAAGAAGCTACAACCTCTCCAGAATAAATCAAGTTGATTATTGGATGGTAGAGGTTTGAAGTTTAAATTAATGCAGGTAAAACTTGACATTCAAAAACCACTGTACTTTTTTGTCTCGTTGAAACTGAAGTGCTACAGCACCGGCCTCTTTAAAGTTTATTCCATTGCCAGGACCGTAACAGAACCTCCAAAGCAAAATTGTTTGTCTTCCCCTGCTTCAGTTTTATTATTCCGCTTGTCTCCACCAATAAATTATGTCTTATGTGTTTACCATCGTATTAAAACTCCCCTCAAATCAGCGTTAAACTCTTCTTTGTGTGCCATACAAAATAATGCTTTCACTTCCTGGAAATGGACTTGGAGAGGCAACAAACAACAATAATCATTTATATCAATGGTTTAGTGTGGCATGTTCTATAAATTGTCTCCTCAATTATCAAATTGCATCCTTGTCTTTTCCTCTTCTAATTGGCTGTCAGCATCTGCCTGAGATATGAAACAAAACAGGCCTGTTTTAAAGCAGAATGTGGAACTCATCTCATTTATCAGGGCTCAGATCTCTTCTGCTGCAAGACAGTGGGGGTTTTAATATGGCCAGAGTTGTCTCAAGATAAATATACGGGGTGAATTATAAGTGGTGAAATGAGTCTTTCATAATCAGCTTAATAGTCTGAAAGATGGTACAAGCAGTGTTTAGAGACTATTTTAATTGCAAAGGATAATACATTGGTAGGTGCCTATGCATTATAGATACTAGATGAAGTCTGATTAAGTTTAACTCATTTATAAGGTTAAAGGATTGTGCAGGGTATTATGTGTGCATTCTTATAGATGCTCCGTTCCAATGACTCTAGGTCAGCTGTGGAAAAATAGAATTAGCTGTTTGTTTCATAAAAAACAACAACAACAACAACAACAAAAAATTCATATGAGGACAAAGTTAAAAGCTTGAAGTAAAAGTAAGGCAACAGATAAAGCAAAGGCATGCTTATTGCTCTTATGACTAGTCACACTCAAGGTGCTACTTCAATTTATAAATGTGCAAATCCAATTATTTCAGTGTGCATTTACAAAAAGCACTAAGAGAAACAATGTTCTTTTCAAAGAAAGATTAAACAGCTCTGTACATACTGTGCCATAGTAATGCAGCTGCATTGCTACATAGAAGATATGCTTCACAGACCAACTGCTGTTGAATCTGTTGGAACATTAGTGTTAAGCTAACGTGATCAGATGTGTGGTTTGAAAGCAGGTGGGCATCTGTGGCAGCGGAGGTGTGGTCAAGCGTCCATCCGGAGAGAGAGAAAAAGGTAAGGGCACTTGCACCTGAGCTAGATTATGTATAACACCTGTCTCTAATTCCAGTGAACATGGGGACAGCAGTATATAAGCAGCCACACTACCAGCAGAGAAGGAAAGAGAGTCTGGCACAAGGAAGGCCATGGTGCTCCTGAAGCTGCTACGTTTAATCTGTTATGTTTGTGAAGCTGTTGCGTTTAAGTTACTATGTGCCTGTGAAGCTAATGAATTTAATTCTACGTGCCTGTGAAGCAGGCGTTTGTGAAGTTGTAAAGCATTGAAGTGGCCGATTAAATGTCCTACCTGAGCTGGAAAAACCTGCTTCCCTGTGTTCTCCTTCCCTTCTGTTTGTGAGCTGTTACAGCATCCTACATTATAATCATGTTTGACAAATAATTCTTTGTCCATTAATTAAGCAATATCACACAAGCAAGAGTGCTATTATTATTCAGCTGAAGGCACAAGGCCACAGGTAACAGCTGTGCTGATGTTCTGTACTACAGCATGATTTATAAAAACAGTTCTATAAACAAAAAGTTCATGTCAAGTAACATGAAAATGAAAATAGTTCCAAACAAAGCCAAAGTAGGATCAACCAGTACATGTTTGTGGGAAATGCACAGACTAGGGTCACGTCCACACTAATACAGAATGTTTTCAGTTGAAAATGCATTGATTTGGCAACGTTTACACCTCTCATCCACACTGGAAGGACATTTTACTCCACCAAAAATTGAGAGTTTCAAAAATGCTGTGTTGTCCTGTGAGATTTCTAATTAAAATGTAGCCTAACAGAATGCTGCAAACACAGACAAGTGGAGTGGTATAAACAGTATATTGTCTCAGTGATTTTATACTAAATATCAGCACTCTTGGAACAATGTTTGTCCTATCAGATTAAAGGAACGGAACTAACAGTTGTTTAATTAAGCAGAATTATTGAGCAAGCTATTATAACATGTTTAATCTGAATAAGAAACTGGACAAATCTCTATCTATTGTATTTCAACACTATATAAAAAAAAGCAATACTCCTTATGAATGACTGATGAGCATCTGGCCACTTCGCAAATCATTTCTTCTTCCTCTCAAAGAGTAATTCATTCTCAATTAAATGATTTCATCCCTTTGAGGCTTTTTGAATTGAAGTAAATTGAAAATTCCTCTATTTCTTAATGACATATTGCATCTTGTATCTTTCATCAGGAGCTAGGTGTGGCCTCTGGATAAACTGCTAATTCACTGAAATGGATATCTGAAGAATTTTTGGCAATAGATCCACAAATTTCTCATGTCAGCCTACTTTTAAAAGCTGAATAATTGTCTCCTGGGCTCAACCAGAACCAAGCATTTCATCTTTATTTTTATTTCCCAAACTAACTCTTTGCTAATAGGGAACTTAACTTTGTTGCTTCAACACAGGGTCATTTCAAATTACACCATTATATTCTTGCATAACACAGTATATTTACATATATACACACTCAAAAGCACTATGAGAAACAATGATCTTTTCAAAGAGAGATTAAACAGCTCAGTACATACTGTTCCATAGTGATGCAGCTGCATTGGTACACAGAAGATATGCTTCACAGACCAACTGCTGTTAAATCTGTTAAAACATTACTGTGTTATGCTAATGTAACAGGTCCTGCTCGACCCGCTCCGAATGGGATTCGAACCGGCATGGGAGGCATGGGAGGCAGGTGCTCTAACGAGGAGGCTAAAGGCTACAACCTCTAACGTCAGTCGCTAGTGCGCATCTTGAGGCCAGGGGAGTGAGGTTTACACACACTGCACAGCTACCAACCAGCTGGCTACTGTTACACTCACCCCCCTAAACCTCACTCCCATCCAGGTCATGGCACCACTGTAACCAGTCCTGCTTGACCCGCTCCGAATGGGATTCGAACTGGCATCTCCGGCGTGGGAGGCGGGTACACTAACAAGGAGGCTAAAGGCTACAGCCCCCAGCGTCAGTTGCTAGTGCGCCTCTTGAGGCCAGGGGAGTGAGGTTTACTCACTGCACAGCTATCTACCAGCTGGCTACTGTTACACTAATGTGATCAGAGATGTGGTTTGAAAGCAGGTGGGCATCCTACCTTATAATCATGTTGACAGGGCTACGGGCTAAGTTCTGGTCTTCCATGCATAGTTCCTATTAAAAAATAGGATCCATAATTTCAAGAACTGCAGATAGTTGGGGTTGCCAGCACATCAGTTTTTCTTCCACCAATTCCTTACCAAACTAATTTTCTAGTTCAAAATTCTCCAAACAACCACAGCTGTGCAGTCTTGATTTACCATTTCCACATTTACCTTGTCTCAATCAAAGAGCAGGAAAATAGTGTGAAATCTCTCTCTCACTCTCTGCCCCCCTCCTCCTACAAACAGTTGATACAATGTGATGAGAGATTTGTAAAAAGCAGCTTTTGTTTAGGTCCTGGTGTGCTGCAGAATCCTTTAATTAAGGGAAGTTGTAGTGCCATCAGAGGATACCAGCCCTGTAGACTCATCATGTATATTTGTTTTCACAGTGCTAGAGAGAAGTGATTGTCTTTTAATGGCTGGGGCCTGTGCTGTGCTTACCAATGCTCTAGCGTAAACTTTATTTTTCTTACCTTGCGGAAAATATTTGCTCATTGCTTTCCTGTTTTACTCTTTGATCTGTCGGTGAAAGCTACAGGAAAGGAATTAGCTGACCAGCACAGCCACGGTTTCTCGGAATGATGTTAGGCTGACACCCTTAGATGTAGGGTTAAAGTTGATGCCACCTCAGGCTGAGAAAAAGAGAGTTATAGATGCCAGTTCTCTTCTGATGCTCCAGGCACAGTCTTCTGGTCCCACACTACCACACAAAAGTTTCTCTGTGCAAAACACACTCAGATACACATCTGGGGGTGAAGGAGCAGGTTAGACTCTATGCGTTTAATTGCTTTGTGAATCATTGTAGATGTCTGGAAACATGAAAACATGGGATGTTCATTAAGTACGACTTATGCCGTGCTTGCACAGTTTCTTAAAGAAATGCTTTCTGAACCAGTCAGTTAGCTTACATAATAGTTAAAATCAAAACTGAGCCTAATAGTTTTGATTAGAGGTCAACACAACTACTCTCGGCAGCCTCTGACCACCAAGCAGACCTTTGTGAAGCCAGCACAGTTTTAAAACCAACCCCAGTCTTCTCACTGTAGCCAATATTTTGACCACACTTCTGCTTTATAAAGTCATTCAGTCTCTAGTCGTTAGAGAAAGCGAAATTACATTACTGCTTTACTAATGTTTAATTACATTAATGTGCAATATCAGTCGTTAACGGCCATTAATTATAAATGAAGATGTAATGACGGCCATTAATATTTAATTAAAGAGCAATCAAGTGTTATTTGGCAGTGTTACAAAAGTAGAAAGAATGTCCTCCGCCTGTATATGGTGGAAGACAAGACAATGGTCAGTGTGCCATCATATATTGCAGATACTAAATGGGAAGGGCATGAATACATTTACTCAACCTTTTAGAGGTGAAACTATCAGCTGATGAGTTTGGCTAACCATAATAAATGTCCCTCCACATATAAAAAATATATCTAACTAGTTTATTAAATTAAATTATGTATCAGGATTGGAAAACGAGTGTATAAAGCTGTGTGATACAGTATTAGCACACACAATACTGCCCTACAAAGCCAAAATGCAGTACCTATGGCAATACTAAAACTGATAAAAATGGCTTTAAAGCTTTTTGAATGTCCACCAAATTTGGATTAGAAAATACACTGAAAAAGTGGTAACCTGCAGTCTTTACCTAAAGGATCCATTTCTACATGATCTTACCCATACAAATTATTTTTATTGGTGTAACCTGATATGTCAGGTTGATTTTGTCAAATTAAATGTAATTTTTAACTTAAAATGAATTATTTTAAATGTTACCACATGAAATACATTTTTTAGGTTACCTAATTTTTTTCTTTTCTTTTCTTTCCTTTTTTTTTTTTTTTTTTTTGTGTACATTCAAATTAAATATATAATAAAGATGGCTATGTCGACAACATTAAACCTGGAGACGTGATGAGAACCAGTGAGGTTTGATGTTCTCAACACAGCCGCCATATTTAATTTAAGTTCTTTATTAATGATTTAATTTGATGTGAGAGTGATTAACAACTTAAATTTCATTCTGTTCATCACACAAAGTGATCATATTGCTTAAGAGGACTTGGAATATCGTGTTTGAGTCAAATCTGTTACTCTATGGTGTTTTTTTCTGTCCTTTTTAGAGCTTGACTGACTCACTATTCACTGTCATTATGGTAAATAAACTCAGTGAAGACTTTAAAAAAAAAAAAAAAAAATTTTTTTTTTTCCACTGAAGAAAATACGTCAAGCAGGTTTGGAGTGACACTAGGGTGAGTAAATAAGGATATAATTTTCATTTTTGGATGAACGTCTCTAAAGGTTTTGATTCAAGTCAAAAATATTATTGATATTATTAACATGCCTGAATCAACTTGATTTTATTAGGTTATGCCAACAAAACTATTTTTTAAAGGTTAGATCTGGCAGAAATAGCTCCTTAAGGTAACAATCGCAGGTTACCACTTTTTACAGTGTAGTCTCACTCTGTTTGTTCTGATTCTGAGCAGAGTTGAGCCACACTTATCTGTCACAGGACGAATCACGATGAGTCTAAACGACCTGATTTCCATCAATTTTGACAAAATGCATAGTTACTGCATTTTGCCTTTGCAGGGCAAAACAGGTCTTCACACAATCACTCGAAAAATAACAAAGTGGAGTTTAAAAACTGAAACAAACCCCTCAAGCAGTAACTATAGAGGGATCAAAAGTCTCAAAGACAATTCCTTTTTATTGCCGTGCATAAACAAAGATCAGAAATCAAAATGAAGTGGGCTGCTTTGGAGACACAATCGAAGCTTGTTTGCTGTTGAGTTCAGGCCATGTGATTCTCATAGTTTGCCTTGTGGTCCAGACTGTTGTGCTGAGGAACACCCATGCAGCTCTATTGAGATGGTAAGCACTGCTTGTTTACTCAAGTTTTCCCTTTTCCACATCCACAGTTACCAGTTAGCAAAACAAAAGGGCCTATGAGGCAATCATTTGTCGAGTGGGCTCGCAAGCACACTGGTCGAGTGGAGGAGGCCAGTTTGTGGTACGGCACATGTTTGTTAAGATGGGTGTCACCATTGTTTTAACCAGGACACCCTCCCTCTGCTCCTTGTGATGTCTTTGTGTACGTCCTCATTGCTTCCAGAGTGCCCCTTTCCATTCTGGAAGAAAGCTTGAGACACTGAGGAAATGTTTATTGCAGTTTATTGTCACCATTTGATTCAGCATTCTACAAAGAACACTTTGCAGTCAAATTATCTGTACGTTCATTTTGTTAAGTTGACCATGTTGCTTAGTGGCCAGGTACCCTGCAATTGATTGAGCTAACTCACAATACTAAAACTTCCGTAATTAATCTAAATCTGACTTTGACTGTGCACAACACCCAGAACTTTACTCATTTTAAGCTCATTATCAATACAAATCTAAAGAATGTCTTGTACTCTGGATACTTGCAGACTAATGGTGACCAACATGACACTTTGAAATATAAAGAGTCAACACTTCTATTGTCTTTTTGCTTTGTAGTGATAAAGTCCAAGATTATTATTCAAAGAACAATGTTTTTACCAGAATTTAATTATTGTGTTGAAAACGGCTGTTCTTAACGTCTATGAATAGATTGCAGATTTTAAAGACTCTACAAAAGTCGCTGCTTCTTCAGAAAATCAGACAATTCTGTCACTGAATATATTAGCATAAGATTATTACTCATCTGCACTGACCCCGAAGGATGAGATTCATTACTTATAGGCTTCCTTAATGCTAATAATATATATCTCTCATATATTTCTTCCCTGACAGTAATGACTAAATGTTACTTTTCATCCATGCCATTATTATGATCAAAATTACTTCTTGAGGATTTTTACTCTTTTTAAAATTCATTTCTGTCTGCTTTCCTCCAACTAATATTGTGGATAAAGACGGCTGAGAGTCTGCATGAGAGGATTAAAAAAGAAGACAAATATTTCTCAGAGTGTCAGTGTTCATTGGCAGTTCAACACCATGAACTTTAAGATAGTTGTTGGAATAATGTAAGACGACAAAGCTTTCCATTGTTCCCCAAATGAAATATGATTTTTTTTTTCAACAAACCAATATGTTTTACTTTTCTTTAGCTGTGAAAACATGTATTTCAGATAAGTAATCTATATCAGCGTGCACAACTATAAGGCCTTTTGTCCTTATAATTAAAAAAAAAGCAGCATGGCAAAAAGAGCAGAACACATGTTGGGTCTGTTCCATAACTTAGTAAGCCACCTCGCTGTCTCTTGCCTACATAGGCAGCTGTCTTCTAATGCAGCATCCTTACTGAAATGATGCTTCAGAAGCACTCCTCATGCACGGCGCACAGAACACAACTCGCAACTGATTTCAATACAGGTGACTCGAGAAATGATGCAACCCTCTAATGAGCATAAATACACACAACACACACACATTTTGGGGAAAAATGACGGTTTTGTGTCATATTAAACTGTTATTTATCGATAGTTTTCCATAGTGAATGAATTATAAGTATATTTATAATTCAAATTTCTCTCGCTTCGTCTGCCATCTTGGATTTATTTTTCCGCCGAGCTCATCACAGTGCATTCTAGGATCACCTACCTGGGGAAGGATACATCAGATGCTACCTTAGCATTTGGCCAAAACGAGATATCTTAAGAGCTAGCATAATTAAGATACCTACTAGGGATGGGCGATGCCACTTATTTTCTTTTCAATCTGATACCAATAATTTCAAGTCCAATACAGTCGGTACCGATACCAGTACCGATACTTCTATTACATTTTTTTTTTCTTTTTGCGATTTCTTGGGATAAAATGGGTAATTTAAAATATACATTTTAGTCATAATTCAAGTCATTATTATTATTATTTATTTTTATTTATTTTTTTTTTACATTTGTTAGCCTAAATAGAAAATTATTAGACTTCTGTTTTGTCCACCCTTAAAAATTAACCATTTCATTACAGTAACTATAGTTTAACCATGGGATTTTGTTAAACCATAGTTACCACACAATTAACCATGGTTACTAATACAATATTACTGTAGTAAAACTGTGGTTAACTATTTTTTTTTTAGTTACTTATTAACAACAATTACACACAATAATACATTTTTAAGAAATAAGAAATGTCATCTGTAGATATGTTGATATTTTAGCGTGAATTTACTCCAGAAGCTGTTTCTCTGATTTTCTATCATTACCTCTGCAAGGCACTGATCCCTCTTGTTTGAACGAGCCTTGTGATGGCGCAAGCGCTTGTCTGCTAGAGTCTTTCAGCATGCATATTAAGATGAGTGGAAGAACAAATAGTTCCCATCCTGCACAAGTATTTGCTAATATCGCCTAATCCTTTTTATTTCACTTTGAAGCTTATGATTATTGTTCATGTTCATGGTAACCAAATAATAATATCCCTATTTAAAAAAAATAAAAATACAATATATATATATATATATATATATATATATATATATATATATATATATATATATATATATATATATATATAATTTTTTATTTTTTTATTTTTTTTAGAATCGTCATTTTTTGTGAGGATCGATATTTTCGATTCAACATCAGTATCGGAATCTACCTTTTGGAACAGCCTTCCTGTCGGAGCGCACTGACGTCTTTCTTAAAATGCTGCCTCCGGAGGAAGCTCACTTGGTTTTGGCACATACCCATTGTCTCAATACATGTTTTTACCATTTCAAGTTCTTTTTAACTTGACACCCTGCCTAAAAAAACGCGCTTTTGCACAGGAGACAAAAACAGTGAGACGCAGCACAGCGTACTGTATCTGTACTTTTAGTATTTTTATTAACTTTTACTTTCACTACATTCAAAAGCATAATATCTTACGTTTTACACGCTACTTTGAAACGAATAAAGTTAGCGTTAAACAAAAATAGACTGGTAGTTCTTATTCTCGCGAGACTATAACCGTAACCCAGCAACAAATACGAGTCTCGCGAGAGTTTCCGCAGAATGAAGGTTACCATTCAGATATAGCGTTGTACAATGCTTTTGAGCGCCAATAGCGGTGCCATTTTTAAATTAAATATCTTCTGTGCTTGCCTAGAAAATACACGATGACGATATCGACTTTCAAGAACCCGCCGTCAAACTTGAAAAACACATCAAGGTAAGTAACTTTTAATATTATATTAATAAAACTGCCACAAATGCACTTGCTAGCAGGAGTCTAATCAATGCACTCCTGCCAATGCAGATTAGTTTGCAGGGAAATGTAGGCTATAGACACACACGTGTAAAGAGCCGAGAACAGTTTATTAAGCTTATTTCTATTTATATGTAAGAAATTGTATTGATCTCTGTTTTAGAAATTATCAAATCATAAAATTAACAGCTAGGCTAAAGCTTGAAACCAGATTTGGCTATCTTTTTTGCAATCTACAGTATATCTGTCTAGCATCTTCGGCCGTTAAAACAGTTCAATTAAACACGTTGACCTAGTGGGGTATGTTGTTGCAACGGTAAAACAATTATGAAACACAAAATGATTGATAAAATAGCAAAGGTTTAGTAATTGGTAATTTACAAAGATAACCATTGTTTGGCCAACAGATATCGTAACAAATTAAAACACAATATGCACTGACCTGACATTTATGAAGAATACCAGTCCTGAGAACAGAGGCCAATCTTTTGGTTAATGTCTTCATTATAGGTCATCCTTGCTTTAATGTATGCCAGTTTTATAAGATGAATAATCATATAACTCAAATAATCATACTGTACCATTGCATTCACATCAAGTTGCATTAGTTTAACCATGCTTGTTTCTGTTGTGTTGTTAAGAGCGGTGCTTTCATTTTATAATTTAAATGTGGAAAATGCATTGCATGTTTGCAAAAAAGTTTGAATCGATTGGTAGCAATTAAAGATGATTAAATTTCAGGTCAGGACTACATCAGAGACCATCTGGGAGTAGAGATCAGATCCCGATCACCAGGTGATACCTCCTAAACTTCTGATGAAGAAGACTTCTTATCAAGTATGAAACATGCATACAGTCAGGAACATGACACACACACACACACACACCATGTTTTTATATAATTGTGGGGACTCTCCATAGACTTCCATACATTTTATGGATTTATACAGATCTAACGATAATTTCTGTACCCTAACCCTAACCCTACCCCTAAACCTAACCCTCACAGAAACATTTTTGCATTTTTACATTTTTAAAAAAACTTCGTTTAGTATATTTAATAAGCCATTTCCCTCATGGGGACCGCTGGCTGGGCCCCACAAGGTAGGTTTTCTCAGGTTTTACTATCCTTGTGGGGACATTTGGTTCCCACAATATAGTATAAACATGGTACACACACACACACACACACACACACACACACACACACACGTTGGTGTGGCTATCCTTATGAGGACTCTCCATAGACATAATGATTTTTATACTGTACGAACTATAGATTCTATCCCCAACCCTACCCCTAAACCTAATCCTCACAAAAAACTTGTTTAGTATGTTTATTTTAAGAGATTTGAATTATGGGGACACTAGAAATGTCCTCATAAACCACATTTATAGTATAATACCCTTGTAAATACCAGTTTGTAACCTAAAAAATCGTCCTCATAAACCACCCAAACCTGCCCACACACACACACACACACACACACACACACAAAAAACAGATGGGTGAGAAACAGATCAATATTTAAGTCCTTTTTTACTATAAATTCTCCTCCCTGCCCAGAAGGTGGCGCTATGCACGAAGAATGTGAATAGCCAAAAGAAGAAAGTTAAAGTGGGGATTTATAGTAAAAATACTTAAATATTGATCTGTTTCTCACTCACACCTATCATATCTCTTCTGAAGAAATGGATTTTGCCAGTGGACAAAAATATGGATTACTTTTATGCTGCCTTTATGTGCTTTTGGAGCTTCAAAGTTCTGGCCACCATTCACTTGCATTGAATGAACCAAGAGAGCTGAGATAAATCTAAAAGTCTTTGTGTTCTGCATAGGGATGCACCGATACCACTTTTTCTCTTCCGATCCGATTCCGATATCGGAAATCTCAGTATCGGCCAATACGATCCTGATCCGATACCAGTGTTGTTTTTATGCATAATGAGTTTAGAATATCTTTACATTATTGTGTGGAGCTAATTGGGTGTACTCTATAATATGTAAAGAAACACAAACCTCTAACTACACATTATTTCAATATAAATGTATAGCTTATTAAGAAAAACATTAGCTAGTATACTGGATAATGTAGCAGAACAGTAAATCCAGTATAAGTCATCAGTAGAAAAGAAGCGTTTTTTTTTTTTTTTTAACTTGTATCTGGACTTTAAAGGATTCAGATCTCTTTTTTGTTCAATTTAGTTGTAAGATATCAGCTCACTTTTCATTCACACAGTTATTTTTTGGAACCCATTCAACTTAAAAATTATTAGAATTTGTAAACAAATGGTAATAATAATAAATTATATTATAATAGTAATATATTGTAATATATCTCAATCGTGCACCTTTTGTCACGGATCCACCTGTCTCTCTCTGTCTTTCTCCCTCACTGCTGTCATAGCGCTCACTCTTTACATGCAGCTGCATACCATTAGTGGCTAATCAAGGACTGCATATATACCCCACTTTCACACACACTCTTTGTCTGTTCTCATCGATAGTATCTCTGAGACTGCAGACCTTTTTAATATGTCAAACATACCTGTGTCGTCATTATTGCCTGCAAGTATCATAAGACTGTTGTGAGTTATCTGTTCATCGTGTCTATACCCTGTCTGGATATTACTCACCTGCTGTTTGTCACTCTGCTCAACTGGATTTACTCACAATGTTTATATCACTGTTATAATCATCTATTCAATAAACCCTGCTTCTGAGTTCATATCTCTGCCTCTGTGAGTCTCTCCGTGACACCGTGAAACCCTCACGCTTTTATTTTGACATTCTGAACTCTCCAGTCCTGTATGTGTCTGTTTGTAGGCAAGTTCACAGTAGTTTAATTCGCTTCTTATTCCAATTCTGGTAAAATAAAGCACCTCCAGTGCCATTCTAAATGCATATTATAAGTGAACCAAACTATTGAGCATCTACATCTGAGATGTTGTTCGTGAGTAGCGCTCAAATATTGTGCACCGCGTGAAGGCTAAAAATAGACGCGAGTGTGTGTAAACAGAGCAGCGCCGTTCAATAGCGAGCTGGAGCTGCGTGTACGTTTTATATATTTACTTATTAAACACAGCCTTTTGTGATTCACAGAGCTATCGCACGTCTTCAAGTGGCTTTGAATAAAATGCATGAGTCATGTGAACTACTTCAAATATGTTTTAATGGTTCTTTTATGTCATTTTTTTTAGGTTGACAGTAACGAACATGACTAACACACAGTATCGGATTTGGATCGGGCTCATCGGACCGATACCCGATCCGTTTAAAAATGTCAGTATCGTAGCCTACACCGATCCAGGTATCGGATCGGTGCATCCCTAGCTCTGCAGATGGAAGACAGTCATACACATCTGTAATGGCATGAGGGTGAGTAAATGATAAGAGGATTTGTATTTTTGGGTAAACTATCCTTTTAATAGACCAGTACTTTTTACTTTTGATACTTAAGTACATTTGAAAGCAAGTACTTTTGTACTTTTACTCAAGTGGAAATTTAAACGATGTAATTTTACTTTTACTGGAGTAATATTTCATTAGGGGATCTACTTTTACTCAACTACAGGATTAGTGTACTTTGTCCACCACTGTGTCTAGTGCATGTTTACATCGGAAAACAATTTGAAAACAGCGTGGACGGATACAAAAATGCGTTTGATGTGAACGACCCCTAATGTGTTTAGAATACACAGTGGCTGCATCTGTAAGCTAAGACAGCAGCATTGCTGCCTAATCAGGTAATAGCTTAACCAATAGCACTTTTGAATGAATGTACTGTACCTTTTAAGGAAACTAGTCTTAGAACAGTTTGTATGTCACCTTCCGTACACAGCCTCCAAAGGCAGCATTTTCCAGCTTTTAGCCACAGCCTGTGGCACAGTATTAGTGGTAGCCAGTGTGTGCCTTAAACAAATCCTTAAGCTTTTTCTCAGGTCTTCAGTATGCAGAGTTCACTACAATGTAATTAGACACAATCCGCCATGCTATATTCACCCTGCAAATATTTCATCCAATTTGGTCCATCTGATGGTGTCATATTAGACAGGCAACTTGGGTCCTTCAGCATGTAGCATATAAACCATAGCACAGTGTAAAGGCTTTGGCATGGTTCAGAGACTTCTTAAAAGAAAATATGTAAATGATATACAGTATATATATATATATATATATATATATATATATATATATATATATATATATATATATATAATCTCAGAATAGCATTCTGAGATGCTAGAGTGGTTATCTGAGTTACTTTGTCAGTTCAAAGCAGTCTGGCCATTCTCTATTGACCTCTCTCATGAGCAAGGGGTTTCCATTCCCAGAACTGCCCCTCACTGGATGTTTTTTGTTTTTGGCACCATTCTGAGTAAATTCTAGAGACTGTTGTGTGTGAAAATCCCAGGAGATCAGCAGTTACAGAAATACTCAAACCAGCCCATCTGGCACCAACAATCATCCATGCGATTATCTAATCAGCCAATTGTGTGGCAGCAGTGCAGTGCATAAAATCATGCAGATATGGGTCAGGAGCTTCAGTTGATGTTCAAAAACAAAAACAAAAACATCCAGTGAGTGGCAATTCTGTGGACAGAAATGCCTTGTTGATGAGAGAGGTCAACAGAAAATGGCTTGAACTGACAAAGTCTATGGTAACTCAGATAACCGCTCTGTGCAATTGTGGTGAGGTGAATAGCGCTGTTGGTGCTGTTTTGGCGACACGAGGGGGACCTACACAATATTAGGCAGGTGGTGTTAATGTTGTGGCTGATCGGTGTATGTATATATATATATATATATATATATATATATATATATATATATATATATATATATATATATATATATATACTATATATTGTTATGTTATCAAAACAATATATGTATTTGCTCATCTTTAAGTGAATGACAATCTTTTTTATTACTATATCAAATATACCACAATTCTTTTTCACCAATTTTATATTTTGAGACAGATATTGCCATCTTGTCCAAGCCAAAACCAAAGTATTACATCTAGAAGTCAGAAACAGCACTACTCTTCTAGTATATTTGCTGTTTTGTGGGTTAGATCATGCTTGGCAGCGTTGAGGAACAGTCCTAAAGCTCGCTGTAGCACAGCACTTCCAATGGGCTTTAGACTGTAAAGACAGACACAAATAGCTGACGCGACACTTTTATTGTGACTATTAAGGCAGGCAAGTTAAGTGGCCACCCCATATGTCTTACTCAAAGATGGGTCTTAATAGGGCTGTGGAGACTACAGTGTCATTAGTGAGACCAGATATTTATTTTCAATCCATTTTAGTTACTGGTGCCTTAATCCATTATCTTAAAGCTGGCAATGTAGCAATGAGGTGTATCTTGGCAATTTCTTTCCATACCAGAGAGAAAAACTGATGAATTGTAGGATGAAATGAGTATTTATGTAATTCTGTGCTTAAATGTGCTTAAATATGATTCTTCATGTAGTACATCAGTTCATTTAGTTATCTTTAACAGCCATGTGCTGTCTGATATAACATATGTTGCACTACAGAACTTTGGGCTCTCCAGCGACATCTGTGGTTGAAACTTAAAACTGCAAATAATTTGCGGAGGAACATTTTACGCGAGTTGTGTTTCGGCCCTCTCCTGCAAGGACAAATCTCATGTTTCAAAGTTACCTGGACATTGCCTGTGATCATCACTCTGAGATCTTCACCTGCAGAGCTGAATTCCTGATGCAAGTTTTTTATGTTGACTACGTTATTTGTTTAAAAATGTATAACCTAGATATTGCTTGCTTTGAAGAACATAAACACTCTTATTTACATATTTTTAATATGATTATTCACATGTTTTATCCAATACACAATGTTTGTATTGTATTACACATCAATTTAAGAGGAGCAACTTGTGATATGGCTGATATGAGTTAAATTGAAGACACTTTATTTTTATATTACAATCTACTATCTCAGTGGACAATGTAAATGAATCATAAACCTACAATAGTAGACTATGCACTGCAAACAATAAGACTGTAATTTATAAACAATACGAGGATTTAATAATGATGGGGATTAAATATATTTGATTAAACATGAAAATGACATGCAGAAATATTCAATAAAACAGTTACCATAATAATCATTTTCTTTAATCATTTCTTTGGAAGTTATAATAAAGAGATGGTTACACACAAATGAAAATTTAATTTACTGTGCTATGAAATCAGTAGGCTACATTATAAATAACTTCAGATGAGGAGACATTCATGGGAAACTACTGTACCTTGTTCCTTTAGTGGCTTTTGGATGCAATTATAAATTGTCCACTCTGTTCAAACACACTATCTGCTAAAAGGGCAGTTAGGGTAAAAAAAAGTGACAACAACTTGTGCATTTGTTGCGACTAGGGTAAAAGAGAAAACAGTGGCAAATACATACTTAGTGACACACACTCGTCTCGAAACTGCAGCAATGTTATAAAATACTCAAGTTACAGTAGCTTCACCGGAAAACGCAGCCTATTAAAAGGCATTGTGAATTGTAATCAAATGAGTAATGTTCAATTCATTACCAGCAACATAAGCTTTAACAAACCCCACCAGAAAACATATCTAATCATTATAGCAAGTTAACATTTTCACCAAACAGTCAACAGTTAAACATCCATCCGAAGACTAACTTCCTGCCACTGCTGTCCTGAAATGCGTCTGAATAGACCACCAAAGCTTCCCCAACCAGTACACATGCGACACCGCCGGACCTTCTTATTTGAACTTACAGACATGACAAACACACAAGGACGAATGACATAAGCCTGCAATTTTGTGCAACATCTGACTCGGCAGCTCTAAATCAAAATCATAATTGCAGCGTTACCATAGTGAATCTGGGTAAGACAAGGGCAGGGTTTTGAACACAGATTTTTTACATACTCACACAGTAATGAACCTTTGTTCATTTTAACCAAAATAATCTTACTTAATGCAGCTTTAAAGGGATAGTTCACCATCATGCCATCCCAGATGTGTTTGACTTTCTTTTTTCAGCAAAACACAAAGAGTTTTAGAAGAATATCTCAGCTCTCTAGGTCCATACAATGCAAGTGAATAGTGACCAGACCTTTGTAGCTCCAAAAATGGAAACATAGAAGTAATCCATACGACTCCAGTGGTTAAATCCATATCTTCAGAAATTATATGATAGGTGTGGGTGAGAACTCTAAATCTCCACTTTCACTTTTACATCTGAAAGTCACATGAGGTGCCTGTTTAGTTTCACTTTCATATCTGAATGTGAAAGTTAAAGTGGAGATCTAGAGTAAAACAAACTACTTAAATATTGTTCTGTTTCTCAACCACATCTATCATATAACTTCTGAAGATATGGTTTGAAACTCTGGAGTCATATGGATTACTTTTATGATTCCTTTGTGTGATTTTTGGAGCTACAAAGGTCTGATCACAATTCACTTTTTATATTATGGACTAACAGAGCTATTTATCTAAAAATCTTCGTTTGTGTTCAGCAGAAGAAAGAAAGGCATACACATCTGGGATGGCATGAGGGTAAGTAAATGATCAGAGAATTTTCATTTTTGGGTGAACTATCCCTTTAAAGGAGATGTGTGTGATTTTTCGAGGTTAAAATACTATCCCAGCTTAATGTGCAGAGACAAATGTAAGTAATCCATTCATAGGTTGATTTCCCTGAAGAGTGTAAACTCTGTAGCATGTTCAATATTACTATATTAATATTTCAATATTACAATATTATTTCAACATTTGTTTGAACATAGCAACATTGGCTCAAACAATGGTGTGAGTTTGAGAATGGGAGAATGTTTGGGAAACCTGTTTGAATTTGTTATAATTCTGTTTGGTGCTTTTAGTGGTGCAGAATTTAGCCCTCAGTATGCTAGGAGTGTCCGTACTTTGGTGACACATTTCCAAGAGCTCATATAAGCTCCTAGAAATACTCACATGCCTTCTCCTTCTGCTCTTCACTGCAGTGGCCTTTGCACAGAAGGAGGGGTGCTAGTCCACACAGTGTCTGCCGTCTGGTTGGAATGCTAACAGTGTGCAACCTGACTCTGTCTCTCCCCTGTGTTACCCAAACAGCACAGGCGCACCCTATACCTCATTCTATCTGACTCCTCGCCCCACCTGAAACTGCATCCATTAGGTGTGAATGTCTCCTCGCTCATATTAAGATATCAGTGGTGTTATTGTTAGAAATGCTGTATGTTTTCCTCTGTACAGCTGTGCCTATAACTCAGTGTCCATTTCTTGTTCTGTTTTATTTAAAGGGGCTTTTTACATGTTAGATTTTTGCTCTGATTGGTATGATCTTGTTCGTTTTGATAGGAAGTGTGAAGAGTTATTTTTCTGGTGTAAGAACTGTGTTTTCTGGACAAAGGTCATCTGACATTCTACACACTTTGAGATGTTTGTGCTGAGCTTGAATATGGCAACAACTACTGCCAAAATCTTAGTTTAGGTTGAGGTGCTTAATGAAGTCACCTTTGGTAATGATCCTAGCGGTTAACAGAGTTGCATGTATTTTCAGGGGCAAGGACACTGAACTGTTATTACAGTCCGATGTGGCCTTGGGTTCATCTCATCTTGCTCTCTAGCTTCCAATGTCATGAGACAATATGTTGCGAACACGTATTTGGGCACTATAGCAAGGGTGTTGATCCAATCAGCATTGCTACACTGATGACTCAGTTACCTGTGATGTTATTATGCTTTCATGCAATAAAACACAACTGGTATTAATTTAACAACATCGCCTTATAAAGTACAATGTCTTGCATTTTCATTGTAGATATAAAAAAATACAGTGGTCTTATTATCTAGAAAATGTAGAAATGGACAAATAAAAATACATAGGGATTTTTGTCCATGGATGGAGACTCTGACTACTAAACTAGGAAGCTGATTGAGATGTACGTTCCATATTCTCCAGTTTGTGAATTAGCGGTGCCTCATGGTACCATCACAATAAAGCACAAAATCAATTTCCAGAACTTTCACATTCATGGTTCCTCTGTGGTGGAAATGAATGCTCTTCCAAACTACAGTCTCTCACAAGAGAAGCATCTGAAGACACAAATCTTCCAGCAGTACTTGATCAACAAATGTGAATACACGCACTTACACGAGAAAAAAACAATCCCATCGTTTGGTGATTTATTTGTGTTTGTGAGGAGGTTTGTTGGGTGGGAAAGGAGGAAACGGGAAACTTGGGATTTCAACTTAAAGGTACGACTTTAATTAAACAAACTCAAAATGGCTTTTCAGCACAATACTCAGCACAGTCCTTTGTGTCTATACTCAGCTACAGTAGTGTAGCTCTCTCTCCCTGTCTTGTCGCTGGCGTGGTCGCTTTATACCGCTCTCCCCAATGCTTACTGCATCTAGAAACAGGTGTTAGACATTATCAGGCTCAGGTGTGTGCACCCTTACCTCTTTCTCTCTCTCCGGACGAACGCTCGACCATGCCCCCGCTGCCACAGTGTGCATCCCTGAAATTCTTGATCTAGGAGAACTCGGCTAGTCGAAGAGTGTTGGTCATTGGTTAAAACTAAACATGAGTGTGGTTTGGATGTGAAATTCTCATATTTCACATGCCAGCTGAAGAGACTGAAGAAGAGACTAATGAGATACTAATGTTAAAAATGGATAACTTTGAAGTCTGCCTCTCTTAGTTTGTTTAAATGTACACTTTTTATGTGATTCACAGCACAAACTTCCCATAGACAATGTGGCCATGACAAAAAAATGAATAGAGATTGTGGTGTTTATGGTGGTGTTATGTATTTGTTATAAAGGAATACTCCGGGTTCAATACAAGTTAAGCTGAATCACATTTGCAGCATAATGTTGATTACCAAAAATCACAGCATTTGTGACACATTGATTACCACAAAAAATAAAACTTGCCGCAAATTTGCCACTGATAATTTTCACGCACAAATGAGCTTTGCAGCAAATTTATGGTAAATTGTCCATTGTTGCCAAAGGTTTGCTGCATGTTCACCACTACTACCACAGACATTTGCGGCGAATTGCAAGCTCATTTGCATGTGAAAATACTGAGTGGCAACTTTGTCTAGATTTTTTTGTAAGGGTGAAGAAAGGACGTCAGCTGAGGAAGTCACATAGACGTTTTCCGGTTGACCTTTTGCATCATAGTAGAGCGTCAAAGAAGTCAGCTAACTTGCTTGTTAACAGTGAGATGCACACAGCAGTCACAACAATATTTTTACTTGTTGATTTAGGTGAAGATCAGATGTACATTATCCGTTGTGGTTGTTGTGATGTCCGAAAGCAGAAGACAACACAATTTGCTCCTGGATTGCTCTAAATATACTAGTTCTGCTTTGATTCACTTTCATCCTTATAAACTGTATGTAATGCGTAATAATAACTTTTGGACTGAGGAGAGATGTTGTGAATAAATAGTTGATTAAGAAAACATATGGTTTGTCTATATTTTCCTAGCAATCGCTGGTATTTAAGGTTTGTTGTCTGATTACTTGAAATAGTTCAGTATACCTGTCATTTGGTTCAAGCTGCACATTCAATAAAAATCATGCTTTCTGCCTCATTCTATGAACATGCAATCAGTCAAATAAACTGTTATAACCACTCTGATAATTGAAAGGAAGATATATGCAGTAAATAATGTGTAATTTGTAATGTTTACATACTGTATTCATGGCGCTAATGCTAGTGTGCTAACCTTGGCCATTGTATGCATCTATTACACTCTTTTATTGTATTTTAGTATGTAATTTGTGAAAATAGTCCATGTAAGATCATGAAAAAGTTTTTTTTATAGTTGTTATATATATATATATATATATATATATAAAGACTACTGCAAAGGGAAAGGGAGTTCAAACTGACTTCCGAATAAACATTATTTTTTGAGCCCCACATCTTTTAGCCCTCCAATGCTCTTACAGTGGATGGTAAAGTCTGCAAAAGGAATAGTGTTGTTGATGTTGTTTCTCTTCTTCTCTGCTATGTGTTGTGTTCGACTTCTGGGTTAAAAACATGTTGCACGACACCTCTGTTTTTCAGTGCATGCAGATAATGCAGAGGTCTATTGCGGTCCGACTGACATGAATACCTGCTGGACGGAACCAATCTACTATCGCATTATCTAGGTCTGTTAGTTCGATTTTGCAAAAAAAAAAAAAAAAAAAAAACGACTTTAGTCGGGCTAACACATTTACATGAGATTGAAAAAAGACAAATTATTGCTTCAATTGGACTAAAAACTAACTTTTAAAGTAAATGTAAACATACACATGGTTTTAAAAGTATAGTTACAAGAGAGACAAAGAGAGACAAAAATACGCATTTTACCATTATTAGTGTGATAAAATTGATGACTAACCTTTTCTGTTTAAAATGATCTCCAATTTTACAACTTTGTTGCCATGACGATGTAATACATACACTCGAAAACCTTAAAGTGACTGTAAAAATGATTTTCTGAAAGTGCTTTCATAAAATTGTGAGCTTCACAATTCTGTCTTTAAACCCTCTACAAATTGGCACCATTAACCCTTGAAGGACCTTCTGGGTCAATTTGACCCATTTTAGATTTTAACACAGATTTACATAGGGCTGCCCCCTAATAGTTGACCAAATGTTAGTCAGTGAGAAGAGTCTTGGTCGATGAAGTTTTGATTGGTCGGTTGGTTGCAGAAAAAAAAAAAAACTCTACAGGAAGAGGTGAAGTCACGCAGTCAGTGACGGACAGACATGATCGTTTACATGGCTGGTCCATGCGGTAATTAATTATGTCGGGCAGGAAATCCAAAGTGTGGAATCATTTTGAGAGGGTAAAGGATGACCCCAAAAGGGGACATGCAAACTCTGCAGGGAAATGTTCGCCTATCATTCATCGACCTCAAACATGGCTTATCATCTGAAACATGTAAGTAGCCTAACGTTAGCCACTTAGCATGGCCGCTCGTTCTAACGTTTGATAACCTAGATAAATATGCGCTATTAGGCTTATCCAAGTGTTCGTGGGGAGTGGAGAAGCAAAATTAGTACCTCGCTTACTGCATGTTTAACTTAATGTGCATTTCTCTCTATAAATTAAAAAAATGTTCAGACAGTCTCCTTGCTGGCTTTCCGACACATTCAGGATCATTACAGCATTTGCTGGTGTCGTTCTTGCGTGCGCTTGTAAAATGTATATTTTAAAGGCTCATTATTACGGTTTAGTATTTCTCTGTAATGTAGAACAGTGTTAGCAATGTAACTTATTACATTCTTTCTCAGCCCTGGAACTCAAAACATTTTCTGATGTCCCCCAAAATATATATATTTAAGTAATTAATATCATAAACATGCGACAACTAGTTAACTAATGGCTTAATCTAACGACTAATAGTCGAATAGGAAAATCTTTGGTCGGGGGCAGCCCTAAATTTACATCAACTGAACAACTGCATGCACACATCCCCCCCCCCCCCCACACACACACACATACATACTGTACATAGATACAAACAAACAAACATGCATACATACATACATACATACACACAACTTTTTCACACACCCAGTTTGTTTGGAGACCAATAAAATGATATAGAAAAAAAAAAAGAAATATGTAGAAAAATGCAAATTACAGTTTCTTATGAGAGAAAAATTATGACTCATTGTTTTTTATTTGCATAAAAGTATTTGACTTACTATACATAAAAATGACTGAAATATACATTAGGAAATTTGTAATAAGTAGGTTAATGAGTTATTGTCAATTGTTGGTGGAAAATTGGTAAATTCGGAATTGTAATTAATAATGACAGGTCAGTTTGACCCGGTGAGGTCTATGGTGGAACCTGATTGTTAGCACCAAGGAAAGGTTGACTTAAATTGTAAGTGCTTCACCTCGATTTTTGCTTTTTTTAAAGAAAGGGATGGATGAGTTTAAAATAATTTTTGTGGTAATCAACATTATGCCACAAATGCTGTCGATTAAGTTTAACTTGTATTGAACCAGGAATATTCCTTTAACTTGTCACTAAATTGGAAAGGGCTCTGTGATAATTTCAATAAGGCAAAGAAAATTTAAAGTGCTTAAAGTGGTGATTCACTAAGAGAAAGACCTGCATTTTTATCTGGTTGACATCAACCTTAACAAACTAATTTTAAAATAATGGTGCGTGTAGTATAAATGCAGGCTCCATTCACCAAGGCCGCTTTAGTTTGTTCAGGAGAAAAAAGTTTGCCTTCTTCCATTGTATAAATTAGGCTTAAGGATGCACTGCTTATGTTGTAGCTTTCCTCATTTTTAGGTTGCTGTGAATAAAGGCTAAATCCTCTAAATTAATAAATGTAAACATAGATGTACAGAGGGAAACTGTTCTCTCGCTTCCCATGAAAAATGGCCCATCCTTGCCACCTTTACCCTTCCACATACATTCTGCATCAGGGTAAGCACTCAGGGAGGAGAACCAGAAGACTGGCTGCTCATAGGCATAACAAGAGCAGAGGTGATGCCTCCAGAGGTGAGAACTGCCCTTATTCTCTCATCCCTGATGTTTTCAGTGCACCCTTGTCTTATTAGCTTGGTGAGACATGGAAGGGGGGGTTGGAGCTCCAGATTGAAGAGGATTAAGAGAGCTGGTGAAAATCGCAGCTCCATGCAGAGAGACCTTCTTTGAGGAACAGGCGGGGGCAGATGGGATGTGATCACAGGAAATCACAGGGCCCCTGACACTGTTTGTGGTCCTGGAGTGTTAGTTCTCACCCGTCATTGCCTTTGGTGCCACAGCCCACACTGGGGGAAGTTGTTTCAGCACATTCATAAAAAGGGGCATTTAGCATTGTCACAACAACATTTAAAGCAGTGCTACTGAAAAGGCACGCATGCACTACAAAGCCAGATGAGGCTCTATGCGCAAGTGTACACATTACTCTCAGGTAACTGTGAATGATCTCTCTGGGTACAAATTATGGTGTTGATTACTTACATGACAGGAACAATGATTAAATCTGGGAGATGATAATGGTGTGGCATTCATGCATTGACAACTTTGTCTCTATGTTCCTTTCCAAAGGTTGATGTATGGCATCATTAGGATAACCTCAGGCCCTTAAAGACACTAATCTTCTTCATCTTGTCCTTCACACTTTCCTGTTTTGACATATAGAAATATGTGTGTGTGCACAGTACCTGTGGTCTGTGTGTGTATTAAAATAGCAGTACACATAGCAATGTGTATCATCTGGTTATCAGATCCTCATAAAATAAAACAGTAAACACTATAAACTGGATTTTAATTTGAAATGATCAAAATTAAAAATAAATATAACTAAATTTTTACATTTTTTAAAGAAGATTGCTGCCACAATTCTAGGATGGGTACTTGTCAGAGAATTGCAATTTCCATAGCCTTGCTAGTGTGTTTCTAGGTGGTTGCTGGGTGAAGGTTAACCCAAATCAAAAAAGCTCACCCCAAGTCTCTAAGCTATTTTGGTTCCCAGTCTTTCCTTAAATATAAATCTGTGGGATTTAACCCCTGTTTGATCATCTTCCATGAGAACATCCATTAAGGGTGTGTTCACACTTGTAGTTCGGTTCTCTTGGTTCTCTTGGTCCGGACCAAAAAAGAAAATGATACATTTAGTCCTGGTTCGCTTAGTGTTCACACAGGCATTTTTAACACCGAACCTAAAGATACAAAACAAAAGGCATAAGGATAAGGTCACAACCTGATTGGACAGCTTTTATGACATAAATATTTTGCGACGGAACTTGCTGAACATCCAAAACAATGCTGGCTGCTGTGCTAAATGCGCTCATTGGATTTATGTATATATGGTGGTATTTTTACCAGCTGAGAACAAACAAAGAACTAATAAAATTTATAAAGGAGTCAAAACAGCGCCAGGAATTCCTACATTGCACACACAAAGATATGCTGCAAGGAGACAGCGGTTCCGGCATCTGTACCGAACTGTAATGGGCAACATAACTCCTATTATGAGAAGAACCAGGTATGCTTGAGGTCAGTATTAAAGGCAAATTACTTTCTGTTATTGGTCCGTTTAGACGTCTTTGGTCCATGCTGCGTTCATATATCAGTCAGACCGCACCAGAGTTCATTTGGAAGCAGACCGAGACCCACTATTCACGGGGTCTTGGTCCGCTTGTTTGGTGCGCACCAAGGTTTGGATGGCAGCGTTCACACTTGTTCAAATGAACCGCACTAACAGAGCAATCGTTTTAATCGAACCAAACCTGCCAAGTGTGAACACACCCTAAGTTAGTTTGATTGTTTAAAAAGTAAGAGCTCACCTCTCCTTAACAAGCTGCACAATTTTAAGTATTAGTCATGACTCATGTCTGTAGCACAAAGCTGTGCTGCTAAGTTGGATACTTAAGAGTTAGGGGTTTGTTCAAATATCAAACCCTGAGAGTGAGCAATAGCAATAGTGATGTTTGTACATACTGTTTATGGATATAACTTTTTAAATGTAAAAATTTAAATTCTCCACTTTCACTTCCACATTCTTCTTCTTTTTTTTTTTTTTTTTTGGTGATTCGCATTCTTCGTGCATATCGCCACCTACTGTAGTACCTGTAGTATAGACACAAAGTGGCAACAAATTGATTTCCTGGACTTTTGGCTTTACTGTACTTTGATGGTGGAACAACCTTTCTGACTCTATCCATGAAGCAGACTCCCTCTCTGACTTAAGAAAACAACTAAAGACTCAACCTTTTTGGGAACACTTGACCATATGCTCATAATATGTTTATAAAACATTTTTTGTTGCACTCTAATCTTTGTTTTGACTAGTACTTTTCTAATGCAATTGAAACTTTGTAATGTAGCACTTTTCATGTTGCTGTCTCCTTAAGATGAATCGCTTATGTTGTATCCTTCCTCATTTTGTAAGTTGCTTTGGATAAAAGTGTTTGCTAAATTAATAAAAGTAAATGTACTGGGCGGGGCTGGTTAGAGGTGGAGATTTATAGTAAAAAAAAAAAAGTCTTAAATATTGATCTGTTTCTCACCCACACCTATCGTATCACTTCAGAAGATATGGATTTAACCACTGGATATTGTTTAGTTCTGGCCACCATTCACTCACATTTTATGAACCTACAGAGCTGAGATATTCTTCTAAACATCTTCATTTGTGTTCAGCAGAAGAAAGAAAGTCATACACATCTGGGATGGCATAAAGGTGAGCATATGAGAATTTTAATTTTTGGGTTGACTATCCATTTAAAAATTAAATATTTCCATAATTTTCTTTTTGCTACGAAAGTCACTTTAAAACTGACTTGGCCCAGACCCAGACTTTCAATATTTAACTATGAAAATCCTAAATTATTTCAGGTTTAAAACTACGATAATCTAAACTAAGAGTGAAATAAACATACCATTTCAATATTTATTTTGTGATAATGATTTCTATCAATCTTTTAAAAAATTAAAATTTCCACCACACTAAACAATTTTGCCTCTATTATTCTTATTTTCATAAGTTAATGTACTTGTTTACTAAGGCCACAAAAATGTCAGTTAAGAGCATGCTAGAGATGAAATATGAGACAGTTAATGTTTGAAGAAAACAAAGAAAAATTAAGGTAAAAATTACTTGCGAGCAGAATATTTTTATTGGGGGTCATTTCCAGTCAAACTATAATTTTGCCAAATAATGCACAGAGTTTGAAAATTTTACATATTTGTGTGTATTTATGATACATCAAATGTTAGCTATGAAATTAGCCTTATCCGTACAAAGGAGTCTGCTATTTTATATTTTTTTTAAATGCCATTTCCATCACAGAATTTTATTAAACAAAACAGAATTTGGGATGTGGTGAAAATGACACTGTGGTTCAAATTTAATAACTTTCAGAAAAATATAACATAAATCTTCTGTGGTGCATGTACATTCACAGGTGGACATTGTTAGTAGACAATTTAAATAAAGTAGTGAGAGTGTGAAAAATCTTTACTTTCTAAAGGTCTATTTTACATTCTAGAAGTGCCCGACATTGAAGAAACCCCCATATATCTGAGTAAACACAAACGTGTCATGTCAGCGCAACCGTGCAGCTAATTTCAGTTTCACTTCTCAGTCTCACACCTGTCTTTAATAGCTAATAGCTTTGTTTTTTACATTTTGCTCGTCAGGGCATCGGCATGGTGGTGGCTGTAAACACACTGTATTACTATCCGCCTAGTCAGGTTGCACTGGGCAAATGTTTGTCAGATCACCTTTGTAAACACATACACCCTGACAGGGTCACCAGGAGGGTGTCTAACACTTAAGCCAACGTGCTGATACCGCAGTCATGTCAACGGAAGTGTAAGCATATCCCAGTTTTTCTAACAAGTCAAGCTGGCCGTAAAGTCCCCAGGCATCTGCCGACTCCACACACATGCCCACCCCTCCCACGCCCCAAAATACACACTTTATTTTCAGCATATGTCTTCTTGATTATTCTAGCCACTGAATTTCAGAAGATTATATTCCCCTTGCTTAAGTGCAAAGAGACAGCAGGGAAAAATGAGTGGCAGCAAAAAGAAGGCTGTAGTCTATGGGTAATGGGGCGACGAGGCAGTGTAAAGAGAGGGCTCTAGTTTCAGTGCTGCTGTGGTACGAGACAGGATCTCATGTCTGTTGCCTCCATCTGTCTGTCTGACTGTCAGTCTGTCTGTTTTGTTCTTGTTGACTGGGCTCAAGTGTACATGAGAATAGCAGACATTGTCTGTAAAGTATTAAGCCTAGGCTACTAGGCTATGTGATGAACAACATTTGTATTTCACTTGCATCGTTGTCAAAGCTGCAGGCCCTGAATAAAACACAGACTGTAAATACCACTAGGCAGTGGCTGAAAATTAATTGCCTAGTAAGGCACCCAATTGGTGGCTTTGAAATACAGTATATTGAGCACTATAAAAAGTGGCAATGTGTAATTTTTATTTAAAGATCTATTTTTACTTCATCTAACCCTTAACAATACTTTGGTAACACTTTACAAAAAGGTTCCATTCATTCAAATTTGTAAATGCATTAGCTATCATGAACAAACAATTAACAATATCTATATTTTTAAAAGCACTTGCTACTCATTATTAAAGTTAGTTTACAAAAAATGTAATTGTTCATTTTTAGTTCATGTTAGTTCATAGAGCATTAACTAATGTTAACAAATACAACTTTTGATTTAAAAATGTATTAGTATATATGTTGAAATTAACATTAACGATGATTAATAAATGCTGTAAAAGTATTGTTTTTTGTTAGTTCATGTTAACTAATGTATTTAACTAATGTTAACAAATGGAACCTTTTTGTTGTGTTACCAATACTTTCTTTGGTGTGACCTAATGTAGTCAGGTTGATTTAGCCATATAAAATGACATTTTTGATTTGAAGTAAAGCAGTTAATTGAGATGTTTTTTTTGTTTTTTTTTTCCTGAAGCCCATAAAATTTAAGGAAATTATAAAGCCAAACAAGGCAATTCTGTTTTGACAGAATCCATTTTTTTTTTTCAAAGCCAAGCAAGGCAAATAAAACTAAATTCAGATGATGATAATAATCAAGTTAATATTAAATGTTTATGTTTAATTTAAAAAGTACCTATAAATTATTACATCTTACATGTATTATTCATCTTAACTCTCTTTCAGTGTGCAAGAATGCTCTTCTGATAGAGCCTTAAGAAACACTGCATATTTCAACCTTAAAAAACTAACAGCAAATTACTACAAGTTCAGTCGAGTACTGTGATAGACACTTGACATTTCCCCGGCAACTGGTGGGTGTGTTGGCAGTTAAATATAAACAGCGGGTTTGTGGCATTGATTATTTGAGACAATCTTTGGAGAGGAGAAATAAGAAACTGCTGAAAAGATAAATGATCTCTGGGTTGGTTTCATCTCGGCAAAGGCCAACGCTCCTTTCTTCCACCATTTGTGCTTCTAGTAGAATTAAAGTTTAAAAGTAAGTTGTACAAATGACCAGCTGGATCTCCGATTTCCCAAATGGCCATTCTGAAATGAATAACTCCGATACATCACAGCTTGACTTTGGAGTGAAACTTGAGTTGCGGAGCTGTTACTCTAGATTTATTAGTGGCTGTATTTTTCTAGCGTCAACTGATGTTCTTTAATACTCAGTCTCCGGGGTTTAGTATTTCCACTCTACTGATGGTATATGCTATTCCTGTTAGAGTGTTAAACACAACAGAATAAGACACTTTGCAAAGCTCCCAAGGTAGTACTAGTCCACTTACCCTATTAGAACTGCCGCACTCCTCATATTCAGCTGCCCTGTAACCCCATATACATCAGAGTGCTTGAACACGAAGATTGCTGTGTCCTGGATTCCTGCACTAAACCTGTTTTTGGTCTACAAATTTAGACAGGGTGGAAGAGATGTAATCTGCACAACAGTGACCTTATGCAAGCACTAGTTTAGTGCGTTTTTTTTTTTTTTTTTTTTGTCAGAGAGTGACAGATGAAGGGAAAATAGCATGATTCCATAAAATCATCACAAATATAGAATTACTTACACTTGCGGTATATTTATATGTTGCACAGTATCGCGCTCAGTCTTAATGCGGCATCAGTGGTGCTGTACAGAAATGAAACATGACTGGGGTCAGCGTAATGATTGGCTAAGTGTTATGTGAATATGCTCTGGGACGTTACTAAAGATACCAAAGTATCAATATCCACACATGTTTAGTCAGATATTCTGTATCTGCATAGTGCTCAGCTGCAGCAAGACACTGCTCCTCTGAGCTTTGCACACTGGGGCTGATTGGCAAAAGATATTGTCACATTGAGCATTTATTGATTTCTGTTCCTATTTGCTGCACTGCACTAAAGTGCAATTTTTTATTTATTTATTTTTTTTGCTAATACATTGTTGAACAGCAATTCAGACACTTTAAAAAAAAAATCTCAGGTGACCTAAAATGTGTTTTGTGCGGTAAGATCTAAATTAAGTGGTTTTATCCATGTTAAATATATTATTTAATGTCTGAATCAACTTGTGACTACATTTTAGTTTTAAATCAGTTAAAATTAGCTCCTTATGGTAACAACTGCACTTTTACTGCACTCAGTTACTGAATAATCCTTCAACATAGGGTCATCCATGTCATGTTAAGTGTCGCTTTATAGGGTATGAATTAGCTGTTAATGAACAGTGGGTAGTAACGGATTACATGTAATCTGGAGGAATTGTACACAGACCTGATACTAGCCTCCAGCCATAATTACAATAGTCCACGCATAAATGCCCAAACGATTGTATTATTGTGGTAAAGTTTATTTTAGTTTTGCCAAATAGCTTTTGTACTCAGCTTTCAAACTGCTTTTGCTTGTTTTTGTGACTTAGATTCACAAATATAACTGGTCTGATCTGTTACACACATGGATGGTGTTTATAATGCCAAAATTGCCGAAATAAAAACATTTTTAAGTTAATTTTTTATTCCACTCAGAAACAGACAAATAGCAAGTGAAACACACTCAACAAAATCATATTATCATATTTTTAGAAAGTTTTCTTTAATGCATTTAAGCAACATTATGTCAAAATGGTTCAAGCTTATTCTACTCAAATGCATGTGACATCAGAAAAACAAGAATTAAGTCAATGGATGAAGGATGAAGTAATCCAAAAGAAATCAGATTAGATTAGATTACGTTACTGACCACAATTTTAGTCATGCGATTTGTAATCAGTACCAGATTACAATTCAGAGGTAATGTACCCAGCACTGTTTTATGAATCATCAACTTCGAAATAAGTAATTGGGTAATTCATCTGTAAACAATAGATAAACTAAAATATGTGCTTTGTGTGGGAAAAATCTTCATTAATTGGTTTGATTTTTGGTCCAAAATGCTTTGTAATATGACTGAATAAGCCTGACTACATTAGATTACACCTACGAAAGTAATAATCAAGGGTCAGATCAAGTATAAATAGCACCTTGTGGTAACATCTGCACATTTCACTTTTTACTGTGTATGTTTACAGTTAGGTACTAATAGTTTGTTATAGAGACAATTGTTGACATTGTCACATATGTGGCATCTCCTTGGTCCTCTTTTGTGTGTGTGTGCATATGCAGTTCTCTATACATGTTTACAGTTAAAGTGACATAACTTGTGTCCACCTAAGCTTGTCATTGTGAGCTGTTTGTATAGTAGAGGCTTAAAAGCTACAGAACATGGCATGCCGGGACTAATGTGTGTTTCTGCAAGCGCTGGTGTAGGGTATACCACACCTCACACCTCAGCTAGCCTCCCTCAGACCAGTATTTCAGACACAGGAAAGCCGGATTAGTGCCTTCCGTGTTGTGCTGAAACCAGGGTCAGGGTTTGAGAGACCTCTCGTCTCTTGTCCCTCTCAGTGTCTCTCTCATACTCTCACATGCCCCCACCCGCCAAACACACGTACATACACAAGCACAGCTGAAGATTTGACCTGTCAGCTACTTTCTCTCTTTCTCTAACACACATATTCGTACTCGCTGGTGGTCGTAAAAGAGGCCGTGCTGGCAGATGCCTGTCTCCCTCAGCCAAATATGAACTGAGAGGAGCTTCCTCAGCTGTTCCCCTCACATCAGCTGTAATTAAACCATCTCTATTCTGCTTCTGCTGCCCTTTCTCTAGCACTGCTGAACAACAACCCAATCTGTGTGTGGCATCCATCAGTGTTTATGTGTATTTGTGGTGTGCACAGTATAAGGGAGCTTATTCAGGGATGTACTGGATATTGTACAAGTTCCAAATTCAGATTTTGTTGATAATTAAGACTTTGAACAAGTTTCTCTTAAACATTTTTTGTGGCGTTTTACAATAAGGAAGGGAGTACGATATGAATGAATGAAGGAAAGAAGGAAGGAAGGAATAAGAGAAAAAAGAAAGGAAGGAGGGACGAAAAAGAAGGAAGGAGTAAGAGAAAAAAGGAAAGAAGGACATAAGAAAGAAGAAAAGAAGGAGGGAGGGAAAGAAGGAAGGAATAAGAGATAAAAGAAAGGAAGGAAGGACATAAGAAGGAAGGAATAAGAAAAAAGGAAGGACATAAGAAAGAAGTAAGAAAAGGAGGAGAGAGGGAAAGAAGGAAGGAATAAGAGAAAATGAAAGGAAGGACATAAGAAAGAAGGAATAAGAAAAAAGAAAGGAAGGACATAAGAAGGAAGGAAGAAAAGGAGGAGGGAGGGAAAGAAGGAATAAAAGAAAAAAGAAAGGACATAAGAAATAAGGAAGGAGGGAGGGAAAGAAGGAATAAAAGAAAAGAAAGGAAGGACATAAGAAATAAGGAAGGTGGGAGGGAAGGAAAAATGAATTAGGGAAGGACGTAAGCAAGAAGACAGAGATGGAAGAATGGAAGGAAGATAGGAAGGAAGGAAGGATGGAAGGAAAAATTAATGAAGGAAGGATGGAAGGGAGGGAGGGATGAGAAAAGAAAGAAAGAGATTATTTACTTCATGAATTTCACAGGGACAAGTTCTGCCTTTCTTATTAGCAACTTCACATTTTAATAGAACTTTTCAACCCCAAGATCTCTTTCTTCTCTCCCTATAAAAAAACATTCACATAGCTGTAAGAAAAGAGAAAGAATCATGGGAAAGGGGTGAGGCTCTTGTACTAAAATGAAAAAAGATTATGGTGAAAATTGAACTCCATGAGACATGATGTAGTATCAGATCAATCTAAGCAACATCTTCCCATGACATTAAAGCATTGCTTCTCATGTATTGTTCACTCTCTCCCACTATGGAGAAAATACATCACTGCAATATACATCATTCTCTGGTCCCATGAGTGAATGTAGGGATTTCTTTAAGACTGAGCAGAGTGCTTCAAATACACCATTGCTTATATAGTATTTTCTGTATGTCTCAGCAAAGAACAGGGAACGCTGACTTAATGTAACTTGCAATTATGAACCAGACAGCAAATTATAAGAAGGTTGGTGCAGTAATGAGGAAGCGGGAGACGGAGATTCTAACTAAGGAATGTCACTCTTTTATTCACAAAAATAAAAACATTCACTTAAAGCACAAAGGGGAAGCTTCAATTCACACCCTCAATAAGTTGCAACATAGCAGCGGCCAACACACGAGCAGCTTCTCAGCTGGGCTCTCTCTCTCAACTTCCGCTGTCTCCTGTCTTTAAAAGCCCCAATCACTCCTCACTGAAACACAAGACAGGTGTTAAGCACAGGTGGAAATCATTCACCACTCATCTCCCCTGCTTCACTCTCCACAGCACGGCGCTCGGCCACACCTCCGCCTCCACAATGTTATAATCACTTAATCGAATACAGACATATTTTGTTTAATTTTAAAGCTGAAGTGTGTCATTTCTGCAACTTTAGTGTCACCAAACGGAATTTGAAACATAGTTCAACCAACAAATAGTTTACTTATATTGTAGTTGCATCTGCATTTTATGCTGGAACAGGACAAAATATTTTTAAGGGAAAAAATTACACACCTCAGCTTTTCTGGAAGCTCTTCACTTCAATTAAATATAAAGGAAAATGTCTTGGTAATTAGCACGTCATCAAGCCTAAACATTTATAAATGCCAGACGTCTGCCATTCTTAAATCACATGCTATGTAACCTACAGAAAAAAAAAAGACAAATACAGCTATAAAGTATCTGTTATTTTCTAATTTCTTTAAGATTTGGTTAATTTTAGACACCAATAGCCTTTAAACATTTGCATAATCACAGTTTATACTGATTGGATACGTGAACCAGAAATTGTTAAATGAGCGGCAAACACACTTTATCACTCTTTCCAAAGCACTCAAATAGAAACATTACCTAAATAGCTGGCAAGCTGTGGCTGTTAGCTGAATGCTAATACATGTCAGAAAATGGGGTGAAAATTTATGACACGCCATCTGTTCTCCAGCATGCAGCTCAATGTGTACTTCCAATGTTAGCTCTAGTAAAGACCTCCCCATTCAAACTCACTAATCACTTTTCCTAACAAGAATTAGCTCCTGGTTCACTCTGCCCAATAATGTTTTAAACTTCTTTCCTCAATGGGATTAAAGTACTATTAATTCTCTCCTAGATGTCTCTCCTAGAATGCCCTCCTGGATACAACATTATTTTGTAATTAAAAAACAACCTACATTATCATTTTTTCATCATTAAAGAAGATTAAGAGTAATTTTTCAATGCTATACATCATTGTCAATGAAGACAAAGTTATTTTTCAAAGACAAAGTTGTGTATAATTTGTGCTAATGTTTGTTGCAGAGGGTGGAACCCAAATAATTTCTATATAAATATTGATGCTGAAATATATTTTTTATTCACAAGTGAGAAAAAATTAATTGAACTAAATTGACCAAACTTTCCATATTATTTCCATCATATCAATAGAATATATGATAATATGTTCTATATTATCACAAAATATAGAGGATTGTGCAATTGTTTTCTTTTGTTTCAAATTTAAAATAATATGGTTTGACATAACCTGTTTGCTTTTGCAGAGAGGGAAAAATGGTAAAGGTTATTGAAAATTCCATCCAATCCATCTGTCCAAACAAGTTTATTTTTGCATTCGTCTTTTTGGATCCCCCCAGGTCTAATGATGTCTAATCCTGTCTGATGAAGCGCTAAAGATTTCCCATATCCTAAAACAGTAAAAACCTAATTGTCTAGCCTCTGTCTAATTTAGTGTTCAGTGCTTTATATGGTCGGCATCTTTAGCTCTTTTCCGTGGTCTCAGAAGTGGTGAACGTTATGATCCCGCTGTCAGTAAAATCAATCCTTATCAATTTTAAAGTTCAATTTTGATTTCATGACTTTCTGGGGACCAGCCTGGGCTGAAAATGGCTATTTCAACCTCTTTTTTCTGCACTCCATCTGCCTATGTATTATTGATTGTCTCTTTTTCTTGCTGTTCTGTGTAGAGAGCGAGAGAGGAAGGGAGACAAGACTATGACAATAGTTAAAGATTTAGCTGAGTTAAATAGTGGTAATTATAGGCTTAGCTGTGGATCAGTCTGTAGTGAACGAAGGATACATGTGACTGTCTTATTTTTTTCATGTCCCACTCAAGATTTATTCCTTTTCTATGTGAACAGACTCATAGCAAAGAATAATCATAAATGGGATCTACTTAATATTGCCATTTTTTCTCATAAACAGCAGTGAGATAAAATGCATTTTCTCTTGAGTTTCAGGAAAGATCTTAACAATGTCGCAAATTATGTTAGATTTGCCAAGTACAACCCCAATTCCGAAAAAGTTGGGACAGTATGAAAAATGCTAATAAAAACAAGAAGGAGTGATTTGTAAATGATATTCACCCTTTGCTATATTGAAAGCACTGCAACTACACATTATATGATTACCTTGTATTTTTGAAAATGTACAGCAATTTCAAATCAGATGATTGCAACACACTCCAAAAAAGTTGGAACAGTCGAGTGTTTACCACTGTGAAACATCACCATTTCTTCTAACAACACTTATTAAGCATTTAGGCACTAAAGACACAAGTTTGTTAAGTTTAAAAAGTGGAATTTTCCCTCATTCATCCATTATGCAGGTCTTCAGCTGCACAATTGTACGGGGTCTTCATTGTCATATTGTGCGATTCATAATGCACCACACATTCTCAATTGGAGATGGTCAGGACCGCAGGCAGGCCAATCTAGCACCCACACTCTCTGTTTATTCGGCCAGTATGTAGTTTGAAGTTGTCCTGCTGAAAATTCCGGGACATCCCCGGAAAAGACGATGCTGGATGGCAGTATATGCTGCTCCAAAATTTGTACATATCTGTCTGCATTAATGGTGCTCTCACAGATGTGCGAGATACCCATGCCATGGGCACTGACACACCCCTGGCCCATACAGACACTGGCTTTTGGACCTGATGCTGATAACAGCTTGGATGGTCCTTTTCCTCTTTGGCCTGGAGAACACCACGGTTGTGTTTTTCAAAAACTATTTGATATGTGGACTCATCGGACCAAAAAACACGGTTCCACTGTTCTACTTTCCATCTAAGATGAGACCGAGCCCAGAGAAGTCAGCAGTGCTTCTGGACAGTGTTGATGTATGGCTTCTGCTTTGCATAGTAAAGTCTTTACTTGCATCTGTGGATGCAGCAGTGAATGGTGTTGACTAACAAAGGTTTACTAAAGTAATCCTAAGCCCATGTTCATGATATCCATTACAGACGAATTATGTTTTTTAAGACAGTGATGTCTGAGGGATCAGAGATCACGTGCATTCAGAAGTGATTTTCGTGTTGCCCTTTATGCACTGAGATTTGACCATATTCCTTGAATCTTTTAAATATATTGTGCACTGTAGAGGGTGAAATGCCCAAAATCCTTCCATTTTGTCCTTGGGGAACATTGTTCTCAAACTATTGGATTATTTTCTGAAGCATCTCTTGGCAAATTGACAAGTCTTGATTGATCCTTGCTCTTGAAGCACTAGGCTGTTTTTGGGGGCTCCTTATATACTATGACACGATTGCCTCACCTGTTTAACATCTGTATTTTAACTCATCAAATTGTTATTAGTCTTAAATTGCCTATCTCAACTTTTTTGGAGCGTGTTGCAATCATCTGATTTTAAATTACTGTAGATTAAAAAAAACAAAAAACAAAAACAAACAATGAAATTCACAAGGTAAAACATAAGATAATGTGTAGTTGTAGTGTTTTCAATTTAGCAAAGGGTGAATATAATTTAAAAATCGCTACTTTTTGTTTTTATTAGCATTTTTCATACTGTCCCAACTTTTTTGGAATTGGGGTTGTACCAAAGCCTGCGATCAAACTCAAGAGATTTCAATATGAACTCAAACATTTGTCATGAAATGATTGCAAGTCCAAATGATAAGAACTATGCTATTCACATTTATTTAACAGCTCTACTCTTACTGTATGTCTACAATTGTCTCATTTGTTTCTATTTTTATTTCTTCCAAGGATTTTTAGGAGAAACGTCTAAGAATAAGGTAATAAATAAACATAACTGAAATCTCTAATAAGTCTCCTACGAAAAAGAAACCTTAGAGAAATAAATTTTCCTCTGTATGGGGATTTAATATGAAGATATATTTAAAATGGGGATCAATAAGGGATTTAAGCTAAAAATGCATAAAAATCTTTTTAGTCAATCCTAAATAAGTATCCCCCTTTTTTGTCTTTATACTTGTGGTTTTAAGTGTACAAGCCAAGTTACTACATTTTTGTTGGCAACCTAGAGTGGTACAAACATTGCAGTGTTGGATAGAGGGCCTGGGGATATATGGGTCCAACTGTAAACTAATGCTCCTGTGATAACTGTCCACTAAGTGTGTGGGACAAGGATGCCATGACCCTGCTGGCCTTCCTACCAGTCCTTGCTAACAGCTTTGGCCCAGAGGTCAGCCCAATTTCCCCACTGCTGAGTACTCATTACACACACGCCCTGTGATAAATGCCCATAGCTGCACGTGGCTGCATTGACACGGCGCTGTTAGAGACGGATAGTCTCTGAGTCTCAAAAGGAGCGGTTACTAAGCAACCCTTACCTGAGTCTCTTTCTCACAGCATCCTCTTTCAACTCTTTCTTACTTTTTCTCTTTTAACTTCCTCTCATTCTCCTTTTTTTTCCTCTTTGCTGTTATAGCAGATTCTCTCTGTCACACACCCACTTTAAGAAAGAAAAAAGTGTGAGAGAGGATATGATGATGCACAACTGCGAAAACACACTCTTTCCACTCTCCCTCTCTTGTGACTGACCTCACATATTTACTTGAGGATGATAGTAATGAAAATGGCCAAATAGCGACATGCAACAATTTTTTAAAATTACTTAAAGGGTTAGTTCACCCAAAATTTAAAATTATCTCATGATTTTCTTATCTTTAAGCCATCCCAAATGTGTATGACTTTACTTCTTCAGCAGAACCGAAGTGAAGATTTTTATATGCAGATTTCAGCTCAGTTTGTTCAGTTTGTCCATACAATGCATGTAAATGTTTGCCATCAGTCTGCAGGCTGTTTGACGCTCCAAAAGTCATATTTAGGCAGCATAAAAGTAATCCACACGACTCCAGTCGATCAATTAATGTCTTCTGAAGCAAACGGATAGGTTGGTGTATGAAACAAATAGATAATTAAAGCATTTTAATACCAGCGCTGTATTTCTGTTTGAAATTAACTAACTCTCGCGTGACGTTCGTTCCTCTGTTGTAACAAAGTGCTAGCTTCCGACTTCTCGAGTGAATGTGCCATTGCGCTTGCGTCACTGATGCGTTGACTGCTGGCAGGAAGCGATTTTTTAAAAAGTTAATGAAGTTTTAATTATCAATTTATTTTTTACACAAACCTATCGATTTGCTTCAGAAGTCATTCATTGATCGACTGGAGTCGTGTGGATTAAGTTTATGCTGCCTAAATATGCCTTTGGACCGTCAAACAGCCAGCAGCCTGATGGCACCCATTTACATGCACTGAATGGACAAACTGAGCTGAAATCTGCTTATAACAATCTTCACTTCGGTTCTGCTGAAGAAGGAAAGTCATACACATCTGGGATGGCTTAAAGGTAAGTAAATCATTAGAGTATTTTCAGTTTTGGGTGAACTAACTCTTTAAAGACCCCATGAAATCGCTTAACAAGCACTGATTTATTTTATTGTGTTGAGATATTTCCTACTGAAACGTGCTGAGGAGCTGGTCACTTTTAAAATGGCCAATAGGCTATAGTTACATCACAGCCATGAACTATGATTTCTTACTTGCTGGTTGGTTACATGTGGTATTAGGGGGAGGGGCATTCATATCTAGAGAACATTTGATTGGACAAAAAACTCCAGTGCAAGATGAGTCATCAATTTTTTGGTCTGCCTGATGGTCCTGTAAGAGAAATACTGCAACTATTAAATGCATTTATCTGCTAAAGGTTTGTTTTGTTGACTTTTAGGAGAATACTGGCATATATTTGGTTTCAAAGCTAATAGGCATGGACTAAAAGTCTGAAATCAAAGGTCAGAGATTTCAATATGAACTCAAACATTTTTAATGAAATTATTGAAAGACCAAATGATCAGATCTGTGCTATCCTCATTCCTTAAGGATTTTTAGGAGAAACATCTGAGAAAAAGTTGAGAAATAAATGTAACATACAGTAAGCAAGATAAACAAATCTTCTGAGCTGTGAAATGGCAACTTTTAAACAACAAAATTTTCCTCTGCCTTGGGATGCAGATTTAAAGGACTTACACTAACACCTAGTGGCATGGATGTAGCATCATTCAACTGCAATAGTTTTTTCAGTTATCAATGCTTTTGTAGAAATTCACTATTCAAATTCAGCCATGATTAATTAAATTAATTAATGAAATCATCCAAAAACAGAGCAGATACTGAGATTAAGCAAGTAGCATTCAGCTGGTCATGTGATCCGAGCATGGCAGCCCCCATAAGAGGACCCTCTCCATGTAAATTTAAGAAGCTTTTATACCATTATGATACAATTATACCATGGGGTCCTCAGACTGGGGTCTTCAGCTCATGTGAGTGCTCATGATTTTATACCTTTATTTCAAAATTACAATTCATTTCTTTAGGAATACAAACTTTTTTAATGAGGAAAAATTACTTAGTGCACTTTTAATATTCTGAAAATACATGAAAAAATTAAAAGGATCCCTTTTTTTTATCTCTGTCTTTGAGCTTGTGCTTTTTAGTATAAAAGCAAAGTTGCTGCGTTTTACTTGGCAACCTAGAGTGGTACAAACATTGCCGTGTTGATTTAAAGGTTTATTTTGTCGACTTTTAGGAATACATTGGCATAAACAGTAGATGTCTTGAAATCTAATAGACATGGATTAAAAGCCAGAAAACTCCAGTTTTGATTTCATTGGGTCTTTAAATACTTCACCAGTAAGTACCTTGTAGAACTTGGTCTTTACTCTGACATAATTATAATTTTAATTCAGGTGTGTGTATTTACATACTTTTGGATAAGTGACATAAGGTCATTGTACCTCAAAGTGTAATAAATATAGAATGAGTTGGATTAGAGAGTATCTTTCCACTGTATAACGTTAAAGCTGTCTCAAAGACCTTCACATCATATTAAAGACCTTTGAAAGACTTTGTTAGCCTCAAAGGGTGTTTGTTTTATGGAGTGAACTCATGTACTGATTTTGGTGTGCCGCAAAATCCAGTGATGGACACAAGAAAGTGGATTACTGTTGTGTTTACTGGTTCTTAAATCAGACTTATTGTTTTTCCAGCCCTCTGTGTTTATAAAGACGCACAAATGTACACATACAAACACAGATGTGTGCTCACACAGACACATGCCACCATTTGCATCTGTGTGTGGATATACTTTGTGACTGTGTACAGTCATGGGATGCAGAAACCAAAACGAAGAGTCCCCAGGGTTTTCTGTGGCTAAATGTTTAGCTTGGGGACAAACTGTAGGTAGTTTGAGTGGCAGCAGAGGGCATTCTCCTCCCTGGTGCCAGGCATTCTTTGCCCTGCTCTAATGCCACCTGTGCCATACACACATGTACCTGCCAAATAAACACAGAGATTATAGAGGAATTAATTATTTGTGCTGTTTCACTTATAATATTAGTGGCCCCAAAATATTGTGGCACTTTTAGATACTTAAGTCACACTTTATTTTCATGATTGTATTAGTTAACAAAAATATCAAATCAAATGTCTTCTGCTATCCATTGATGTAGTGACTTTTAACCAACTGGGGTCAAGGGGATTTTTAGTGGATGTATGAAGTCAGTTCCCCTCAAGTTCACACAGTTGTCCTAGAAGAGTAAGCACAGGTGTAGTTGACCACATAGACTATGGACATTTTCCACTATTTTTGAAAACCAGAAAGTGTCCAAATACCTTGTCTTTAAAACCTAACAAATGTATTTTTGTTACATGGTTTGTTTGAAAGGTGTACATTAGTAATCTCTCTTGAAAAAAATGCTGCTTCATTTGATATTTTGTAATATTTTGTTAAATAAAAAATTGCACACATTTTTAAATGTGACTCAAGTGTCCAAACACTATTTGAGTCCACTGTACATATCGCTTGCCCTATATATTTTAAACATAAGCCCATATTTCTTCCTAAATGTTCTGTGGAAATACATCTAATGGCAGCTATGGCACAACACTTTTACTGGGCTCAATGACTAACCATCTACTCACTTCAGTGGTTTTAGCCTTTGCCAATGCATTGCAGTGATTGAGCAGCTCAGTAGGGCATAATTCCAGGCATTACTCTCCACTGCAGCAGAAACAACCCTAAACAGCTGGCAGACAGCACCACAGTGGGCAATTACTACAGCGAACATGATGATAATGTAGGTTTAGTACATTGCAGTTATGTACTTTATGTGTCAAAGTACAGCATGTAGGGAAAGAATATAATAACTAACATTGTTTACCAGTGTGCTAAGCAGTTTGTGGTTATGAACAGCAGAGAGGGTGTATGTGTGTGAGAGAAGTGTGTACAAGAGCAAGATCCTCTGAAGAGAGATCACAGGCAGTTCGGAGAAAGGAGAGAATAGGTGCTAAAACACTGTGTAACAGGCCTCCCTTTCATTCCTGAAGAAACAAACACATCTTGCATGTGTACTGAAGATACCACAGTGTGCATTCAAAGCCTTTGAACATGTACATCTGGGTGTTTAAATGAGTCTCAGAGCCCGTATGTCATTATTTGTTTCTGTAATAGCCCTTAGATTTGGATAAAGACGTTCTACATTTGAAGTCTAATGCGGCAGAGGGAAATCAGAAGAGCTGTTAGAAAAAAAAAGCATTCCCTTACGATCATCTGGGAAACATTCTCCGGTTGCCTTACAGACAACAAAGTTGCATACTAGAGCTGTTTACAAAACAAAACAAAATAACTGTAAAATTTAACGTGGCTCTACCACTGCCATCCTGAGACTGAGGGATGATGTAGAAGTCTTTGATACACTGAGCACGCAAACACACACACGCAACCCAATGTAAAGAGAAACAGATTGCCGTTAAGCTATCATGGAGTCTCCCGACCCATTCTTGATGTATTGAGATTCACTCTGACACTAATTACCTTAAATTAACAGTAGAGTTTGGTGTGACAGTTCAGGTAACTATTTTTCTATCAGTTTCAGATGAATGGGTTGGGGGAGTTGCTTGAAGAATGCTGTTGACAATTGGATTCTCAACGAATCTGCTGCAATCAATTTTTTCTCCTCCCCTTTTTCCCCTCTCCCTCCCTTGTTTCTCTCCTCTACGCCTCTCTCCATCTGTGATGTGAGGGGGGCATGGACACAAGAAAGGCAATTAAGATGTTATGAGTGTGCGTGCATGACACCACCGATATTGTCTTAAAATAAGACTCAGCCAGTTTTAGGTCTCCTGTGAACATGAGAGTAGTTTATCCATACTGTTACACAGGGATTGCTCATATTTTATTAGTGAAGCTTTGATTGTTTAATGTTGTGATATGGTGAAGGTTATGTTACACAGTACAGATCTGTTTAGACTGATCTCACAGTGAAATCAGAAACAGTAAGTTGACTTTTCTTCAGGTAAAATCACTCTGTGCTTACCGAGAGTTGAAACACTGCCCCCAGTGGCCAAAGCGGTAAGTGCTGTTAGGCGTATGGCCATGTGTGAGCTCCATTTTCCGGGAGTAATGTCCAAGGAGGGGCGCCAAAACTAATTGTAAAGCGAGTTGTTTTTAGCTGTAAAGGCTGAAATACAGTGAAGAGGAATGCATATTTTATAAACTGCACCCCCCAACCCAAACTTACCGTAAACCTAACCAACAGTGGAGTAAAAATTTTAGAGGGAAAAATGCAACCTTTTAATCTTGTTTGCAACTTATTATGCAAATGTGATTACTTCCCGGTTTCAGTACGATATCCGAAACTTAGTCTTCTACGCTGCTTTCGGTCGCACCACAAGGGGAGGTAAACACACTGGAGCTGATGCAGAAATGTCTGATAAGAGAGGCCGCTTGGTAGTAAATCTGGAACTAGGGTATTGGAACTCTCGAAAACAACATGCCGACTTCCTGTATGACCTTGTTGGATTTGTTACTAGGGGTGTAGGAACAACTGAAAAGAGGACCAACCTGGTCTCATGACAAGCCATAATGTAATAATTGGTACAATATTCCCAAATCATAAGACATTGTTTAAGATGGCTCGTACAAAACATAAAAATTTTACACCCATAGAGAAAAATATAACGAACCAGAGAACAATGTTATAACGATTTTTTTTTAAGTTTAACCCCTTATCCAAACCCTAAACCAAATCATGATTTTAATTCTGAAGAATGAGAATCATCTGGGTTTTGAATGAGCTTTCTTACAATTTTTCCTTAGTTTAACCACTAACCCAAACCAAAACTGTAACCTAGCCACAAAGTCAAATCCCTTATTTGTCCATTGATGTTTCTTTTCTTAAACTAAATTGTCGGATTGGGGACTATTAAATATTTGATGCCTGTATTGTATCGATTAGTCAAGTCGTATGGGCTCTGACAATTTCGCCATCTCATACGAATTATGACCAATTTTCATGAGACTGTGCTGGCGGTACACACATAAAAAAAAAAAAAAAAAATATTTTTTGAAAGTAATTATAATATGTGGGATGAATGTACAAATTGTTTTATATAATGGTTGCCATGTTCCTGTTAGTTGCTATTTCTGAACTGTAAATGTATATGGCATGCTAACGAGTTGTATTTTTGCATTTCTGTCGAATTATATACCTACAAATTCGTTTACATTCTAATTTAGTGTCCAGGATCAGAACCTTTTTACTCATTTTTCAATGTGCTTGTCTTACTTTCAAACCCCTTTTCCCAACACCCCTCCTATAGAATGATTACCACACATCTATATAGCCGGTCTAGTGGTTACATGGCATAACCATACTATTATATAGAGATTGTCATATTTCATCAGGCTATGTTAGAGATTTGGGTTGTAGAAACATTTTGAAAAGTGGGCGAGACACATAATGGCATGGATCTTTGAAGAGTAATGATAATATTTGGGGTGAATGTGGAAATTTATTTTATATAATAATAATTATTATAGTATATATAATTATTAATTGTTATTATTATAATTATAGATTATATGTATATATAGATTATATATATATATATATATATATATATATATACACACAGTACTGTGCAAAAGTCTTAGGCACATAAGATGTTTCCCAAAAGCATTTGTCTTAAGATGGTTATTTATATCTGCTACTTTAGTGTTTCAATAGGAAATATAGATTTTAGACTCCCAAACATTCCTTTTGCAAATAGAATAAAATAGAATAGTGGAACAGGGAGCCCTGTAACAGATGGCATGGCCCTCACAGAGCCCTCCACTGAACATCAGATCAGTCTGGGATTACACGAAGTGACAGAAGTAATTGAGACAGCCTAAATAAATAAAAGAACTGTGGTGAATTCTCCAAGAAGCTTGGAACATCCTATCTGCCAACAACCAAGAAAAACTGTGTCCAGGTGTACCTAGGAGAATTGGTGCTGTTTTGAAGGCAAAAGTGTTCACACCAAATATTGATTTAGCTCTTTTTCTGTTTACTAGACTTTGTATGACGTTAATTGATTAATGAAAACTATTTATGTCATTATCTTTTAAAGAAATCCTCACTTTGAAAGTTTTTCACAAGTGCCTAAAACTTTTGCACAGTACTGTATATACAGCTCTTGAAAAAATTAAGAGACCACTGCAAAATTATCAGTTTCTCTGGATTTACTATTTAAAGGTATGTGTTTGAGTAAAATGAAAATTTGTGTTTTATTCTATAAAGTACTGACAACATTTCTCCCAAATTCCAAATAAGAATATTGTCATCTAGAACATTTATTTGCAGTATATATCGTCATGGTTACTTGCGTAACCTCCGTTCCCTGATGGAGGGAACGAGAAGTTGTGTCGATGTAGTGATACTAGGGGGTCACTCTTGGGAGCCCAAGACACCTCTGGTCTTTGATAAAAGGCCAATGAAAACTGGCGAGTGGTATTTGCATGCCACTCCCCCGGACATACTGGTATAAAAGGAGCTGGCGTGCAACCACTCATTCAGGTTTTATGCTGAGGAGCCGAGACAAGGTCCGGCCATTTCAGCGGGTAGTTCAGCATTGTGGCAGGAGGGACACAAAGTCTCGTTCCCTCCATCAGGGAACGGAGGTTATGCAAGTAACCATGACGTTCCCTATCTATCACTCACTCGATGTTGTGTCGATGTAGTGACACTAGGGTTTCCTATACAAAACGCCGCAACTGGCTGAACTGTGTTACATGAACTGGCGGTGCGTGACGGGCAGACAATTGTGTGCCTAGTAGCCAGCATGCCAGGCTGACACGTAACCTCCCCCAACATAGTTATGAGTGTCGAACGGCCCCAAGTTGACTACCCAAAAGATAGAGACAGGCTAGCCCAGTTGTGGCTTCTTTTCCCCTTTTTCCACTCCCTAAAAAAAAGGGGGAATATCCGACTGAGCCAACCAGGTCTAGTCGGGGGGTGTCCCTCCCAAGGGGAGGACACCGTGGAGACCACACCTCACCCAGAGAGAGGGGGGATATTTAAGTGGAAAATACATCACATGGTCTTGCCGACCATGTGGAGAAGTCTCATGGTAGATCCTACTCAACGGGGGAGAAGTTACTACAAACATGGGGACTGTGGCAGAGGGGGCTCTGCCCAAGGAAGACGCAGTTTGCTAACAGGGAAACGAATTAGCGGAAGATATACATTGCATGGGGTTACCTTACAGGGAACCGCCACATGCGGAGCACCTACCCCAGAACAGGGCTCTTGGTTAGCACGTGTACTGGGCCAGCAGCGAGTCTCTCCGAAAACTCGACTGCCACAGGGCTCGGAGGAAGTCAACCAGGGAACATAGTTTGTGAACACTACTGGGAATTAATGGTGCACGTCTTCAGCTCAGAGCAGGTGAAAGGCGCTATGTGCAAGCGATACACCCGGCCGGCTATCCCGGGCTTATCCACTTGTATTGCGTGCCACTACCCGGGACGAAACCGGTTCCACCCGGAGGTTGTAGAACCTCGCAAATGTGTTGGGTGTTGCCCAGCCCGCTGCTCGGCAAATGTCTGTTAGAGAGGCACCCCTGGCCAGGGCCAAAGAGGCCGCTACACCCTGGTAGAATGGGCTCGTAGCCCTACCGGGGGCGGCACGTCCTGGGCGTGATATGCTGTAGCTATGGCGTCAATGAGCCAGTGGGTGATCCTCTGCTTGGAGACAGCACTTCCAATTCCGCTGTGCACAAAAGCAGACAAAGAGATGCTCAGAGATCCTAAAGCTCTGCGTGCGATCCAAATAGATGCGTAAAGTGTGCACCGGACACAGCAATGACAGGGCTGGGTCAGCCTCCTCCTTAGGCAGCGCTCGCAGGTTCACCACCTGGTCCCTAAAAGGGATTGTGGGAACCTTGGGCACATAGCCCGGTCGGGGTCTCAAGATCACGTGAGAGTAGCCCGGACCGAACTCCAGGCACGTTTCGCTGACAAAGAACGCTTGCAGGTCTCCTATCCTCTTGATGGAAGTGAGCGCAGTCAGGAGGGCAGTCTTCAAGGAGAGTGCCTTAAGCTCAGCTGACTGCAAAGGCTCAAAGGGGGCTCTCTGTAGACCCTGAAGAACTATGGAGAGGTCCCATGCGGGAACGAGGCACGGTCTGGAGGGGTTCAGCCTCCTGGCGCCTCTCAGGAACCTGATGATCAGGTCGTGCTTCCCTAAGGACTTACCGTCCACTGTATCGTGGTGCTATAGCAGCAACGTACACCTTCAAGGTGGAAGGGGACAGCCGCCCTTCCAACCTCTCCTGCAGGAAGGAAAGCACCAATCTGACTGTGCATCTCTGGGGGTCTTCCCGTCGGGAAGAACACCACTTAGCGAACAGACGCCACTTAAAGGCATACAGGCGCCTCATAGAGGGGGCCCTAGCCTGAGTGATCGTGTCTACCACCGCGGGTGGTAGACTGCTTAGGTTTTTTGCATCCCGTCCAGGGGCCAGACATGGAGATTCCAAAGGTCTGGTCGCGGGTGCCAGATGGTTCTCCGTCCCTGAGAAAGAAGGTCCTTCCTCAGGGGAATTCGCCATGAGGGGGCTGTCGCGAGGAGCGTGAGGTCCTAGAACCACATCTGGGTGGGCCAGTAGGGTGCTACCAGGACGACCTGCTCCTCGTCCTCCCTGACCTTGCACAGAGAATAGTTGAGAATGCGAATGCCCACCTCCCTTAACAGGGCAAGAGCTGCCTCTGCGAACTTCGTGAAGATGCGAGGGGACAAGGACAGGCCGAAAGGGAGGACCTTGTACTGATACGTCCGACCCTCGAATGCAAACCGGAGGGTCTGTGTTGAGGTAGAATCGAGACGTGAAAGTACGCGTCCTTCAGGTCTACCGCCGCGAACCAATCTTGATGCCGGACGCTCGCCAGAATGCGTTTTTGCGTCAGCATCTTGAACGGGAGTCTGTGTAAAGCCCGGTTCAGTACTCGCAGGTCCAAGATTGGCCGCAACCCACCACCTTTTTTCGGTACGATGAAGTAGGGGCTGTAAAACCCCTTCTTCATCTCGGCCGGAGGGACAGGTTCTATCGCACCCTTCCGTAGGAGGGTGGCGATCTCCGCGTGCAAGGTAGCAGCGTTTTCGTCCTTCACTAGGGTGAAGTGGATACCGCTGAACCTGGGAGGACGCCTGGCGAACAGAATCACGTAGCCGAGTCGGACGGTCCGGACCAGCCATCGCGACGGATTGGAAAGCGCAAGCCACACATCCAAGTTCCGCGCAAGGGGGATCAAAGGGACAACCTCGTCGGACGTACCGGCAGGTGGGGCCTTTCGGCAGGGCGGTAGAAAAGAAATCGGGACTGGGCAGTGAAAGGTGCCTCCCACGATTTTGTCAGCTCCTCATGCACTTCCGGGAAGAAAGGTACTGGAGTGGGGCGTGGCTGCTTTGAGTGGCGCCGCGAGCCCAGGAACCAATTATCGAGAAAATCATGGAATACCTGGAAATCATGTCCGTCTTCTCCGCCCAGCTGAGGCTTCTGCGTCCGACTGGACAAGCCCGCTCTCCGATGCTGTGCTCAAGAGCTCATCAGCTTTGTGGGCTCCGAACAAGAGGTCGAACTCGCCGTGAGACGATCTGATGGACTCATCCGGAATCCCGATCGGGGCAGACGAGTGTGCTGGGGAATGGGAGGTCCGCGGGGGGTTACCCGGTGGAGGCGGTCCCATTAGGGTCCCCAAATCGCCCCCAGTGCTAGCCACGCTGGCCTCAAACCCGTAGGTAGAAGGACCAAGGTGGGGAGCCGCTGGGGTGGCTTGCTTTCTTATGAAAGCAAGCCGCGACCGCAACATTGCCATGGTCATGTTCTCGCAGTGAGAACATGAACCATCCACGAACGCTGCCTCCGTGTGGGTCGCGTCCAGACACGAAAGACAGCGATCATGACCGTCTGAAGTTGAGAGGTAACGACCGCAACCAGGAATAACACACAAACGGAAAGGCATCTTTAAAAAGACACTTCTTTAAAAAGATGTTCTGTGTGTGCCGCTCTTTTAGAGAAATATACACTTTCAAGAAAATATACTCTCTTTTTTCTGCAGAAGCGCCCAAGGGCGTTCTCTGCAGTGGTCCAGTGCAGAGGAGGGAGAAGACGCTGAAATGCGGCGTCAGGTCCAGCTGAGGTGAAGGAACAGTCAGCTCAGTAGACATCGACCATTCGGCTCCAAAGAGAAAATCTGAATGAGTGGTTGCACGCCAGCTCCTTTTATACCCGTATGTCCGGGCGAGTGGCATGCAAATACCACTCACCAATTTTCATTGGCCTTTTATCAATGACCAGAGGTGTCTCGGGCTCCCAAGAGTGACCCCTCGTGTCACTACATCGACACAACATCGAGTGAGTGACAGATAGGGAACTATCTATCCGTAAATCTGCTTCAGAACAAAATGTACTGTAAAACATACTATACAAATAAAACTGAATTGAATTGAATTATTTGCTACATGCTACTGAGTACTAATTTGTTTACATACTAATTTATTTTCCAATATCAGAAGCAATGTATACCTATGACAATGCACCTGTCTTATCTTTCTATACCCCATACCCTCCTATAGAATGTCTCTCAGCTCCCCACAGTCTATTCAGCCTGTCTGCTGGAGTAGATTATGTGCTCCATTGCCTCTAAAGAGAGCTTAGGGAGGATTTGTGACTTGGTGGAAAGGACCAAGAAAAATGTTTTCTAATCAATTATTCACCATCTCACAATACCTTACAGGCAGAGTGTTGCATCTCGCTCTCTTTCTCTCTCTCTTTTTCAACATGCCAAGCCTCCCTCTCCCACCCCCAAAGAGCAGCCCAGCTCACAGCCAAGACGCTGTGGATAATGGTGGCAATTAATAAAGTGTCATAATCCAGCGCTAGTCTAGCAGGGGGTGGAGTAACTGCAAGTGTATGCGTCTTCGTGTGTGGCCGTGCGTGCATGTCAATGTGCTGTACGCTTTTAGAGCTGTGCAGTGCAGGTCAGGTCTCTGGAAGACGTGCCATGCCACAGTTCAGCTCGCACCATATTGGCACATAGCTGAGTGCTGGCAGAGGATCGCTTGCCGCAGCACAAGCTCACCAACACAGCCGAGCTATTGTGCCTCTTTGAGTATAGAGTGTAAACTGCATCACACAGGTGCGAGGCCCTGCTAACCCACACTAAACCTTAAGCGAAGCAAGTACCGGCAGGTTAATGTTAACCATTACTGGTTGATGTCCTGGAAAGAAGGTGCCCTACGCACATATATAGCTTGTTTGTGTCCTTTAGCAACCTTGTGCCAGATAATAACATATTAACAGTAATCTCACAAATCGAGGCACGGTTTCAGAGCTCTGGTACATTACAATATGGAAATATATGGATACCCTGACCCTAATAATGTCTTTTGTCTGGAGGAAGTTTTGATTTAGTCCATTTACTTGAGGTTTGTCTCAGTAAATTGTTTGTAATAGAGTGCAACTCTAGTTCTGGAAGTAAAATCCCATTAATTTTTTTCTATAGGGGAATTTATTACATAGTGGACGATAACTTGTTAAACTTTAAAGACAGACCTACTGTGAGCTCCAAGGTTGTTAATTGGTAAATGGCATTTGCTTCTGCTGAAACCATCAGTATACATGATTTCAACCTCATTTTAAAAAAAAAATTATAATAGCAGAATTTCTGGTGAAGAACTAAACTACCCATACTAATTTTTAAGAGAAAAGATCCACCTATAAAAGAGTTGCGGCAAACAAATCAACAAAAAAAGCTATGCAGTGACCACCCACCTCAATAAAGCATTTTGAATGACGCAATCAAGTCGGTCCCCCTACATTCTCAAACTACTTATTTGTCCATTTTTGAATATTTTGTAAGAAACATAAAATATACTGATTCTATACTTAAAATCTAAACCTTTTTATATATATATATATATTTATTTTTAATTTTTATTGAATAATGTGTATCTATATAGTAAAAAAACAAACAAAAAAAAAACAAACAAAAACAGCGTATTGTATACTGTACAGTGTATGTTATTATTTGTATATTGTTGAGTGTAATTATGTGTATAACAGATGTTTAAATTGTGTTGTGTTAATTTGATGTTATTGTAAATTGGTATATGTCTCATCACTGTCACGACTGCTATGTTGATTGGAACTGCACCCAAGAATTTCACACACCATTGCACTTGTGTATATGGCTGTGTGACAATAAAGTGATTTGATTTGATTTGATTGATTGAAAATCAACAACTTTAAAATAATAGTTTAAGATTTTTTTTTCATTATTTTTTAATTCAATTACGCCATTTGCAATGCTTCATGGAATTGTTTATTCTCTCATGAAGTGCAATGAGTACACAGTCTTGTACCTTTGTCTTTTTTGTCTGATTTTGTAATACTTTTTTGCTTCAAATCAAAGATTGTAATATTGTGAGCTGGTTGGTGTGGCTCATGACTTTGAACTTTTTTATGAAGGATTTTATGAGTGTACTTTGTGAACCAAGATGGCTAAAAAAAAAGTGCGTGGGCACTTTTGCACTCTATTAGACCACAGTTAGTTTAAATCGCTTAAATATTTCAGTGATTTGAAATTCTGTGGAATCGTACATAGAGGCATTATCTTTATCGGGAAAACTTCAAATTTCCATGAGTTTATTAATCTCAGCAGTGGCAGTGTGCAAAGTGTTTATGAGTTTTAGTGTGAATGTGTGCAAAGTCAGTCTTAATGCTTGTTTTTGCTTGTCAAAAACAAAACAAAAAAGTTGAGCTCTCAGTAAGTGTGGGAAGCTGTTAACTCTCTCTCCTTAGGCCTTCATTTTGTTCTCAATCACACCCACTTTTGACCATTTCCCTGTTGTCCATTTTCCTGCTGAAGCTTCCAGAAGCCACTACGGCTACAAAGACAGTCACTACGGATTCCTAGACTTGTGTCAGAATGCATTGGAACATGTTGATTTAGTCAGCGTTTGCAGCCAGTCAGACACCCTGCGCCTGGAAAAGCAGGCAGAGTTTACAAACCTCTCGCCATTTGTACACTCCTATTACCCACGATGGTCAGCGCATTAGTAACTGTCAGTGGGCCCGGCCCTAATGCAGTACTCTCATTTGACCCAATTCATTTCAGTGGGTGTGTCCAGCTGGCATTGATATATACCCCACAGTATTTTCTTGATGTATAATCCCTCAGTTCTTTGCTTTCCAGGGGTCTCTTACTTTCAGGCGGGGCCAAGGTGACAAAGGGGTTGATGAGATTCAAGTTTGGTTTAGTTTAAGTGTGGGGATGGGGGAGAGGGCAGGAGACCTTCTGGTGTTATGCTAATGTTATGCATATGTGGGATTAAGTACAAACATACTCATTTTTAATTTGTGAGAAATGGTTAAATGTTCAATGGAAAATTCAGAAATCTGGATGGCCAGTGATCAGGATGGATGTTCTTTTTTAACTTGTTTTGGTAACTCTTATCATGAAAAAATCAAATTCTTTAATTAAAAGCTTGTTTTCATGATGTATACAGTGTGAATGTTGTATTCATATGTCAGCCAACTGTCAACAGGAAGCATAACCTACATGATTAACTGCACATGGACATAGTTGACTCCTCTTGCATTCCGCATCTACAAAGCAATATGTTTTTTGTGCTTCAGAACTGGCTGTCATACAATAGAATGACTTTGTCTTCTCAAAAGAACATGCAGAGCAGTCCAGAAGCTCTTAAAAATGTGTCAAAGGAATTGTAACTTGCATATAAATGTCATTTGCCAGCAATTTTTTTTCCAATATAAGATTATTCCTATGTGAGTTTGGGAAGATGATAAGTACGCAATCATTTTAAAGCTACATCACATACAAAGTGATAGAATTATAATTGTACTTTGATGATACTAGCCTGCACTTTTTTAAAGATACACTATATAAGGTTTTTTGTTAGAAATGAACATTTCATTAATGAGCAAGTACACCAACAATCCGTCTTCCATACCATGTTTTTGCCTTACCTTGATCCACTATGATAAGTCTGTAATTATGATTTATATTTTAGAGCTGATTTTTCATGAAATTGCATACTTCAGTCAGTCATCTGTGCGTGTTTACGTCATGTCCGTAAATAAAGAAAAGAAGGTCTGGAGCTACTACAGCGTGTTTATACAGTATGTGCAGTGATAGTTGTGGTAGTATAATGCTTGTAGCCACAACAAATGAGCAACAATGACCATGAATCATTCAAAAAGGCAACCCTGTGGGGAATCACCCATTTTCAAAATAAATAAGAATCTGCAAGCAAAAAGGGAAAGCGACAGAGACTGTAATAATAAAACACGAAACAACATTGCATTGGCTTTTCAGAAGTGGCGACAACTCTGAGATCTGAAAGGATTTAAAATCAACACAGAGATGGCTTTTTCTTGCTCGACAGATAAGATATTTTATTGGACCGATAGTTAGCGAGGTTGCTCTCTTAGCGTGGTAGTTCGTTAGATTGCGTTAGCCACTCTAATGCAGCATGTTATTATGGATTGTGGTACTGCAGTGTTTGATTTCATTTTAGAGGAAGGACAGCAGAAAATTGTAACTTTATGCTGGTAACAATGCCAATCTCTAAGGCAGTTACTACATTGATCTATTTGCCTGCTAGCTAAGTTATAATTCCCCTGTTTGACCTTATCTGATATGACTAGCAATCGTTATGTCTAATGTCAGAGTTGGCAAACTTTTGTAATGTTATTTATTTTGAAACAATTTTTTTCAAGAATCAAAACAATAGCGGAAGATATGATACTTACCTGCTCATAAGACATATTTTTCGGATATCCGTCTTTTTCTTTTTTTCGTTCATTTTTATTTTATTTTTTTGAGGGGAGGGGGCGAGTTTTTATGTCAATAGTGACATTCGCTCTAATAAGATGATCACCTGAAACCATGGTTACACATTTACTCCTCAAACTATCAGATTCATATGTGCAGAAGACCAGAGCCAAAGCCCAGCTCACGTAATTACCAAAACAATGTTCCTCTGCAAGTAACTTGCAGTTTTATGCTTCAACTGCAAGAGGGCCAAAAGTTACATAGTGTAGCTTTAAGGAACAATTGAGGCGCATAATTGTTCTCATGTCAAAGGTAGTTTTCCATTTTATCATGTTTGCCAGACAAATGTTTGTTCAAATTTTGGCAATTCCTGCACATACAGTACTGCGCAAAAGTTTTAGGCACTTGTGAAAAATGTTGCATAGTAAGGATGTCTTCAAAAATAATGAAATAAATAGTTTTTATTTATCAATTAACATCATACAATGTCCAGTAAACATAAAAAAGCTAAATCAATATTTTGTGTGGCTACCTTTGCCTTTAAAACAGCACCAATTCTCCTAGGTACACCTGGACACTGTTTTTCTTGGTTGTTGGCAGATAGGATGTTCCAAGCTTCTTGGAGAATTCGCCATAGTTCTTCTATCTATTAAGGCTGTCTCAATTACCTCTGTCTCTTCATGTAATTCCAGACTGACTCGATGTTCAGTGGGGGGCTCTGTGGGGGGCATGTCTGCAGGACTCCCTGTTCTTGTATTCTAATCTTTTCTATTTACAAAAAGTAATGTTTGGGAGTCTAAAATGTATTTTTCCTATTGACACACTAAAGCTGAAGATATAAATAGCCATCTTAAGACAAATGTTTTTGTGAAACATCTTAAGTGCCTTAAACTTTTGCACAGTACTGTATATGTATGTTTTAAAATAATAATTCCAACTATTTCATTTATGTAGCCCCTTTCAAGCAATAATAATGTAGATAAAGAAAATCAGAATAAAATAGTAAAGCAAAGCAGACTCTACATTCCATAATAAAACATGAATAAGATATTTACCAACCCCTGGCTTGAATATTCATGAAATAATTATCAAAATGTATTTAATATATAAAATGTATAAAATACAAACAATATCCTTTAAGGTACAAAGTTATTTATTTACCTGATTGTATAATTCTGTCACATTTAAAGGGTATCACCTCAGTGACATGGTTTTTACCTTCTTAAAGGGATAATTCACATAAAATGAAAATGTACTCACCCTTTCAAACCATGTCAGTGGAACACAAAAGGAAATGTTTTTGGAAATCTATGCTATTCTAAGACACCATTCACTTTCATTGCACCTTTTTTTTCCCCCAAACAAAAAAAGGGAATGATGACTGTGGCTGTCATTCTACTTACATATCCTTCTGTTCCACAGAACAAAGAATATGGGTTTGGAAAACATTAGGGAGAATAAATGATCAACTGTCTCTTCAAACACCCAGTATACCTTTTTTCAGAGTGGAAGCATGTGCTGTACATTCAACTTTCTGCATGATATAAAATATAATCTCAATTTCAGTCAACTGCATGTACTTGTAAAAAAAAGAATATACCCTGATATGATGCAGATATTTAAAAGAAAATGTACACATGGTCAGTGGTTCTGTTTCCGTTTGCTGGTTACTACAATCTGTTGGACATTGGATTTGTTTATAGTGAGACAAGAACTCAAAAGTGGCCGCCTGATGTAGTTTATGCATTCAAGGGATAGTTGACTATTTGGAGAAAGGAGTAACCAATGACTACACCACAATCAAGAATTATCGGAAAGCTATTTAAAATGTTGAGATATGCTGATATGTGATTGAGAGATAGGGGAGTTGATCACACTGGTCTATGTATATTACATTTTTTATTTTTTTTTATTTATAAATGGGCAAATAGAGGAATGGTGTGCTTAGTGATGGCATGACTGTTAAAGGAAGGTAAAGCTGGGAGCAGGTAGAGGGAATAAGAGATAAATTGAAAGAGGAATGGAGAGATGGTGAGATGGAGAAAATAGAGGTGCTGGAGGAGCTTAGGGTGAGGGCTCTGCTCTCTGGGTGATTGCCTACCCTTGATATTGCTCCTCACCTTCAATGCTGTGCAGGCCAGGAGAAATTTCACCATGCGTCCCGGATCTTCCTGATGACACCCTTTCTCCCTCTCCCTGAAACATTTTCATCCCATCTCCCCTACGTTTGTTATTCTTCTGGCATGGTGGTGAAGAACAATGAAAGAAATGCATGAGATTCTTCCCCTTTTTCACCCTTTCATCCCCCTCCACGCCTCGCCTCTGGCGCACCTACATCAAAATGCTATCGGAATACTGGCCCTCGTTCTCTATATTGCTCTGCATAGCTTGGCATAAATCACTCTGGCCTTAACTGCAATGCACTCTTTTTCTCCATTGGACTCGCAGATTTAGTGGCATTTCAAATAGATAAACACACGCAACATCTATCAACACAACAAAAAAGGGGCCTTAATCAAAGGGCCCTGGTCCATGGTCTGCAGTGTCTCCATTTACCTTGAGATAAATCCATTGGGGTGACCAGCGCTGCAGCGGGGGTCTGACAAATCACCCGCGTCAGGCTGCACTGTGCTGGAGCTTATTGGCCTTTCACTAAGTGGTCTTACCCTTCACCGAAAAGGATGGTGCTTGTCAGGCAAGGCCAGATTAAAGCTAGACAAAAAGAAATGATTTGTTATTAGAGAACACCCAATGTGAATCTCTAAAAAGGAAACAAATATGTATGAGAGCTAGATATTTGTGTGTGTGTATGTGTGTGAGTTTATGTAACTGAGAGCAGTATGCTGGAGGGAAAAAATCATGGAGATGAGGCATAGGTGTTAGGTCAGAGATACAGTATCTGGACACAGTAAAAGACAGGACTTTGTGTCTATATTGGAATGTTAAAGACAAATGGACCATTTATGAGCATGTCACATAAAAGGCAAGAGAGGAGTATGAATCTGCTAAGAGCATAAAGAAACGTGATAATCTAAGAGGGCTTTATTATGTGCATTTCATACTGTAAATGGAATTAAATAAATTAAAATGTTCTGGAACAAATGGAAATTAAAATCTTTTATTTACTTGGGCTTTATTTTTCTTTATTCTGCTGGACATTGTGTAATGATGGCATTAAAGGCATATGGACTTTATGAGCTGTGAACTGTTGAGGAATATTACCTTTTATACTAACACATTACATTTTTGCATTAGTTCTAATAAATATCAACAAAGTATGTTACATTGTAACTTTTATTGAAGTAATATTTTAGATACTTTTCTATTAAAAAGTCCACGTGTAGGCCAAAAAGCATCTACATCTGAAGTGGCATATCTACCACAGCAAGGAGCATTAACACAGAATACATATACAGGAATCACAATCAAACAGTATATTCTGCTTGAATATTATATTTTTGACAGATGCTACCTCTGTGTTGATTCTCATGCACAGCTGATAGAAAACAAGACACCCCGACTGACATGACAATGGGAAAGATTAAGGGGGCTCTGAATGCAGCATTAGATCCAAAGGTAGCACAGATCTAGTATATTTTAGAACAGCTTCATTCATTCATCCATTCATTCATTCATCCATTCACCATTGCATCTTTACAGATAATTTAGAGTTGGCACAGATTAGAGGTCTGCACGGGTCTTAAAATGAAGTCCAAATCTGTACCAGAGACAGTGTATCCCGACCCTACCCTAAGCCCATACTCGACCTAAACCCGGAATCGCTCACTCTCTTTATAATTTCTTCTTTAAGCAAGTATTGTTGCAATAGGCTGTGTTTTATTAAGCATCGTACACACACAAAAAAAGCTAAAGTAGACACAGCGCAACTAATGAAACAGAATGCAGGTGTCTCGTTTTCACAAAGTTCTTTTTAACTTGACACGTTTTGGGGCGTGTTTATAATATGCAAAGCCAGTGTGTGTTGTCTCTCATTGTTTTCAGTATATGAGCAATAATATCATTTTATATGCACAATTACAGTTGGAAAGATGCCAACTTAGTTTTCCAATGCCCACAATGTGCAGTGTTGATTTATTACACTTTTGCTTACCCAGCCACAGCATTGCTACAATGAATGTGTGCAAACATCATTTGAAGTCTATTTGAAGTCAGAAATATACAGTACATGATGATGTAAAAAAGGCATATTTTAAGCACTTATGACAGATGGCACTGCTTTCAGCACACAGTTTTTTATTCCTCATTTGAATAAAGCTGAGGAGTCTCAACTTTTTGATGCTCTTGACCACCCTAAAAGCTTTCCCAATCCCACAATTTACCTCGCGAGCGTGGCACTCGGCTTCCATAGGAATGAATTGAAAACGCTCGCTCACAACACGCCATTGGAAGCGTACAGTTAAAGCCACGAGGCATTTATACTTAACGCACCCCTGTTGCACTCTTCGGCAGTGCAGAGAACATATCAGCTATTCTAGGAAGAAACAGCTGTGAAGAATATCTTTGCTGATCCATTTGTGCGTGTCTGTAAGTGAGAGCACGTGCGCAAAACAAGTTAGGTAGGCCTGTTTATTTTTTCATTGATTATAAATCCAAAGTCAAACTTGAAAAACTGACCCTAACCTGGCCGAAACACGATAATTTGTCGGGTCCCGTTAGACCCGGGTCAGGATGCAGACCTCTAGCACAGACCCACTTTAGAGCCACCTTAACCCCCCCCCCCCCATTTATCATGTTCTGCCATTCAGAATGCACCTGAAGACAGACCACCTTTCTGCAGCTACAAGCCCACGGTGACACAGCTACCTAGGGGTGGGCGATTTGACCAAAATCTTAAATCACAATATCACTAATTTATATTACAATAACGATATATATCACGATATAGTTACATTTTTCAAAAAATCTATAATTCTTTTTTTTTAAATAAATACAGTGGCATGCAAAATTTGTGCACCCCTGATCAAAATTTCTGTTGCTGTGAATAGCTAAGCGAGCAAAAGATGGCCTGATTTCCAAAAGGCATAAAGTTAAAGATATTTTAAGCAATTTAACTTTTTTTATTCCCATCTTTTACAGCTTCAAAAAAACAAAAAAAGAAAAGGGCCCAAAGCAAAAGTTTGGGCACCCTGCATGGTTAGTATTTATTAACACCCCCTTTGGCAAGTATCACAGCTTGTAAACGCTTTTCGTGGACAGCTAAGTGTCTTTCAATTCTTGTTTGGGGGATTTTCGCCCATACTTCCTTGCAAAAGGCTTCTAGTTCTGTGATTCTTGGGCCATCTTGCATGCACTGCTATTTTGTTGTCCATTGTGGATTTTGAGGTGTGTTTAGGATTGTTATGCTGTAGTAGAAGCCATCCTCTTTTCATCTTCAGCTTTTTTACAGATGGTGTGATGTTTGCTTCCAGAATTTGCTGGTATTTAATTTAATCCATTCTTCCTTCTACCAGTGAAATGTTCCCCATGCTGCTAGCTGCAACACAAGCCCAAATCATGATCGATCCACCCCTGTGCTTAACAGTTGGAGAGGTGTTCTTTTCATGAATTTCTGCAACCTTTTTTCTCCAAGCATACCTTTGCTCATTGCGGCCAAAAAGTTAGATTTTAACTTCATCAGTCCACAGGATTTGTTTCCAGAATGCATCAGGCTTGAACTTCTGACACGGAATTTTGTGGCGAGGATGCAGGAAAGGTCATGACTCTTCCATGAAGGTCATATTTGTGCAGGTGTCACTGCACAGTAGAACAGTGCACCACTACTCCAGAGTCTGCTAAATCTTCCTTAAGGTCTATTGCAGTCAAACAGGGGTTTGATTTGCCTTTCTAGCAATCCTACGAGCAGTTCTCTCTGAAAGTTTTCTTGGTCTTCCAGACCTCAACTTGACCTCCACCGTTCCTGTTAACTACCATTTCTTAATTACATTACGAACTGAGGAAACGGCTACCTGAAAACGCTTTGCTATCTTCTTATAGCATTCTCCTGCTTTGTGGGCATCAATTATTTTAATTTTCAGAGTGATAGGCAGCTGCTTAGAGGAGCCCATGGCTGCTGATTGTTGGAACAAGGTTTGAAGAGTATTTGGAAAGCTTTGAAATTTGCATCACCTGGCCTTTCCAAACAATGATTGTGAACAAGCCATAGCCCTAACAAGCTAATTAAGGTCTGAGACCTTGGTAAAAGTAATCTGAGAGCTAAAATCTCTTGGGGTACCCAAACTTTTGCATGGTGCTCCTTTCCTTTTTTTCACTCTAAAATTGTGCAAAACAAAAATAATACACTTATCTTGTTTAAAATGTTGAAAAGAATGTTTCATCTTTAACTTTATGCCTTTTGGAGATCAATTCATCTTCTATTCACTTAACTATTCACAGCAACAAAAATTTTGGTCAGGGGTGCCCAAACTTTTGCATGCCACTGTGTATTGTAATGCCTATTTTTGAAAAATCCAATCATTTAATTAAATACTTTTATAAATGAAAACTACTTCCTCTTAGATCATTTTCTCTTTATTTGTATCTTGACAAACTTAGTCAGAGTAAAAAAAAAAAGAAATTGGTGGTATTCAGAAAGTGGTAATCAACCTTACCACAATGCTAAATTTCACATTTCAGTCTGATGTTGTTGACTACTATTAATTTTATAAAACTTTCCTCAAGAAACTTGACATCTTCTGAAAGCAATGCAACAAAGGAAATAATTCATGAGTAAAAAAATATCCTTGATTAAAAAATACCCACTTCATTAAGCTCTTCACGGTAATCTCTGTAGACAATATTTGAATATTTGAAAGCAAAGCCGGCTTGTTTTCTAATATCTAACATCATTCAAACTGAATTTTATTAAGGGTGATGAGGTGTAGTTTAAAAAACCCACATGACAGATGACACAATATTGTTGCCGCATGACACATTGTTTTAGCTGTTTTCCTTTTCAGTGTTGGTTAGAATGTCAGGCTCTTTAGCCTTTTGAGATGTTTGACATCCTCCATATTGCTTTAAGGTAAAAAACTCAAAATTCAGTAGAATTCAAATAGGTCATGCAAGATTTGAAGTTGTGCCGCGAGAGAAACCGGATCGAGTAGCGCCAGTGATCACACGCTCTGTGTTCTCCTGTCTGTGGAGCACAATCTGGAAGCCTGCAGGAGTAGACTCGCTCGCGACAATCACGTGATACACAGCCGTGTGTATGAGATGAGAAGCATATTTAGAACGCAAGAAAAATTTCACTGAATTTGCTCCTGTGGCCCGAAATTTAGCTTGGGCGGCCGCTGAAAAATTGTCAGTACCTGAAAAACCCTGTTTCTTCAATTCTCAGTCTCACATGAAGTCGCACCGCCTTTCTTCTCAATTTCTCTGACAGAATGTGTACCATGTACAAGTTACGTGAATAGAATGAGGTACAAATTTCTTGCCACACTGTGGTGATTTTGCGTTACCACGATAGAGACGGTAATCCAAAATGTATACCGGTTGCCAAATTTCTACCTGTTTATCATGTCTACCGGTATATCGCCCACCCCTACAGCTAACCCACAGCTCATGCCCACACTCAGCCTGCAGTAACATTAGTACAGTGGTACTCTCAGATTTTGAGGAGGTGTTTGTGAGAGGCCTGTGACAGGAGAGGAGGGACATAAGAGATAACAACAGTAGCTGGGTTTTGTTTCGTACATGGTACCTCATTATACACTGAGCAGAGGATGTTCAAATGATTTTTTTCACTTGATTTTTTTGGGAATAATGACATGATATACCCATTTAAATAGACATAAATGATCATACTTTAGTAAATATGAAGTATATAATACATCCATGTGTACTTATGTACAATACACATTACATATTACAAAACACATATTTAATAAAATATAAATCATCATACACAAACCTCTAATGACTGTAGCAATGAATGTGTCTTAACTGTTATACGACAAATGATATGGTACTGTGAGACTTAAGGTGAATTAAGCTGAATAAAAATTGTGGTCTATCAGTTACTTTTTACCCCATTTATTTTAGCCAGACTTTGTGTACTACCGAGGTGGTGCACAATAACTGTCATGTAAATTTGCCTGCCCTCTTCCTGTAAAGTGATATATCGATGTACACTTGTTCGCTATGCCATTTGCACTGCACTTTGGACTAAACATATACTGTATGTTCCCTATGATTTGGAAGCTCACTTAAGATGGCCAAATACCCCGTGAAGTCCACTTCGCAGTGTACCCAGTGAAAGAGAGAAAGGGGTTACATCAAAAGGACAGGTGAAAGAGAGAGGGCGGGAGAATAGAAACAGGAGGAAATGGGGTGAAAAATAGAGAGTGGTAGGGAGAGAAAGAAACCTAAAGAGAAAGAGAGAGAGAAGCTGTCAAGCTAATGGCCCCTCGAGATTGGCTGTCTCTCTCTCTTTTTTTCCAAAAGTAATCTCCACTAGCTCTAAGCAGGTGTACCAGGGCCTGCCACACCATAAATAAAATGGATTGGCAACTGAATGGGGAATCGCATATAAAGCAATAAAGCAATTTTCAATCACAGTCTGCTTGCCAGGCTTTACTCTTGGCCATTGTAGACTTTAGACAGTCCCAAGGTTATGGAAACAGTTAGTGAGACATGGGGTGCTCAGACCCTTTCCCCACAAACACATAGACAAACACACACGCTCACACAATGACATACTTTACAACAGGAAAGTAACACAGTCACACTCACAGCACATAAAACTGACCTTGCCAGAGGTGCTGCCATCAGCTCTGCCACCATTATGCATTGCCAATTAACAGCTGGGAATGCTGGGAAACAATGCTGGAGAATATGTCATCCCATTATGTGATGCCGTGGCTTGCCGTCCATTAATTTTTGGGGAATTTGTACAGCCCACATATCAAATCTCTTCTATTCAAAATTAGTAGTTGGACACTTTCTGGTTGTCAAAAGTAGTGGAACATGTCCATAGTTAATGTGAACACCCGGCTAGGACACCTGTGTAAACTTGCAGGGAACTGACTTCATCCATCCGTCCGTCCATCCATCCACTCGTCTGTCTGTCCATCTGTCCATCCATCCATCCATCCTGGGTCTTTCACAGGGCCTCCTCCCAGTTGGACAGTCCTGGAACTCCTTTGCAGGAAGGCATCCAGGAAGCATCCTAATCAGATGCCTGGACCACCTCAACTGATTTCATACATCCATTAAAAATCACTCTGAGACCAGTTGAATAAAAGCAAAGGTTAGAGAAGGACTCTATCATCATTTGTTTACAAATGCAACTTGGTTTGATTGTTTGTTATCTATGCAATGCAATACAGTATGGCCTCCGTGTTTAAATACTTTTTGGGGCCACTGTTTGTAAAACCTAAATTTTTGCAACCTAAGTGCAAGCATTTAGAAGTAATGAAGAGCTGATGGAATCAAACTGAATCTACAAGTAGGGATCTTCAAGTCTTTAAGATACAGTATTTAACAGTAAAAATGGCCTTTAAATATTCTTGAGGTGACTGGTTTCTGGGCTGTGAGTTAGGTGAGAGTGTGCAGTGTGTAGGTGCTGTTCACAGGTCTAGTCCACTGTGAGCCCAGCTGTGTTTTCTCTGTTCAGGTATGTGTGTTGTGCGCAGAGGCCAGACAGTGATAAAAGGCCCTGCTCCTAGGACCCCTGACTAACCCAGCTGTGACAAATAGTTTCTCTCGTACCCCTCTCATCATTGCTCTCAACTCTGGGTGTGAATTTCTTTGGCAAACAGCTCGATTGGATGGGCAAATGTTTAGCCAGCTTTGGAAGAGTGTTTGGTCTGAATATTTTTAAGCAAATGTTTACACAGTTGTTTTGACTGTCTGTTTTAACTTTCCCTCGCAAGATTTTATTTTTTCATTCGGATGAGCGTTTTCATCTGTACTGTAAAAAGTGAAAATGTGCAGATGCTCAAAAATTACTTTAATGTATTGTAATCAGAATGATTCATTAATTTGAAATACTAATTTGTTCATTTAGACGTGAGCACATGAAGCATACAGTATGTTTAGGTTACCTGACAATTTTTTTTTTTTACTTTCTAAAATATGACATGCCTTTCCAGAGAGAGAAAAATGATATAGGGTTTTCCAATATTAAGAGAGTTTGTAAATTGAGGTTCAGAATTTTTTAAGTGTTTCTCACTGGATATTTCAAAAAACTTGTTTGCTCCTGTTTGATGTCTGTTACAGATTTTTTTAGAACACAGTTAATTTTTGAGATTTAATAAATATTCTCTTTTATTACACTAAATTATTATGATTATATGGTGCATGCACATATTTCAGGCGGCACAAATATTTCACAAGCATGGCAAAAGGGGAACCTTAAAAGTTGCTTGGTACTGTAAAGCATAAACACACGCACAGACGTCCGCAAAGGGAAGCATTTCACATATCTTCTGCTTGCAAGGTTGTTTGTGCTGCAACTTTCAAATAATTTACAGCTGGCGAAACACGCACTGTTAGCCACAGAAGTGTCTTTAAATCTTTGCTTTCAAAGTCAAACGTCAGATAAAGCACAGAGAAATAATGTTTATTTTCCACTTTGTGTCCACTCTTTGCCATAGACCATGTCAGCAGTGTAAAAGAAGTTCTCCAGTTTGTCCGAGACTGCAATGTTTTTAGGTGTCCTAAAATATGATCTAAATGTTCAAAACTATTGTCAGAATCCCATTTTAGTTTAAGTGCAACTACAGCATTTGGTAAAGGTCTTATACTCTATCATTAACAGAAATTGCAAAGTGCAACTGTAGGTTAATTTAGGGTAAGTGAGGTATCTGCAGTGCTTGATGTTTTACCCAAAATGGCCCTGCTGGAATATCTGCAGGGTACAAGATTGCTTACAGATGATTTCTGTGTCTCTTTGTAATGAGCTGTGAAGAGCAAGATTCAGAGGACTGGACATCCCACAAATCTTTCCATAAAATCATCTTTTGTCCCTCTGTGTTTATTTGATTGCATTTTTCAAGGGTGTCACTGAAAATATGCGAGACGTTATGTTACACCCTATTGATTACCTGTGTTAATTAAAATTTTAATTAAAGTTTTTTATGGTGTGCATTTGCGCTTGTGATAATAGTATGAGAAAAGAGCACAGGGTCTATAAATTGAGGCTTTATTTGCGAGCAGCAGCCATCAACAAATACAACAGTGTACATAAAATTTTACTAACATTGATTCTGAAAATATTAATGTTACTTTAACATCTAAGATGTATTATTCAATTTAAAACTACAAAGCATAAAATCCAGGAGCTATAAGTCAGTTAATGAAGAGGAAAAGTCAATTACGAACCTATCAAAATCTGGATCATCTGATTCACATAAGTGCCTTGGATTATAACCAGAATAATTTACCTCTGCTGCTAGAGGCTTTTTACAGTAATACACATTTGTCGGTAAACCTCGCAGGTTATGGGATGGATGACTAGTTAGACAGATGAATCGAAGTGTGCATTCTCTGATTAAATGTTTTGTCATTTCACATCCATTTCCTTTATGTTGCAAGGCATAATATCATATTCTGCCTTATGAAAAGAAAAGCTGCCTGGTTATCAAACAAAGGGTGAGAGCAAGGCTACAGGTCTATCACAATAATGAGTATGTCATAGTGTACAGTCCTATTTAATAAAAATGTGTTTACATGTTGCTAATTTATTGTAGCTTAATCGCTTGAAATATTAAAAACCACCACATCTAATTTTCTAGGATAAACAATTTCCTCAGAACCACTGACGTAAAGAGAAACAGTAAGAGAGATGCAGAGAAAATGAAAGAAAGGGAGGAAGAGAGTACCACAAAATAGAGTGTAAGTAAAAATGTCATTCATTTTCTCCATAGAAAAAAACTGATTTTTAGCAATAATGTATAAACCTTGCAGTACAGATCTACCACGTGCTCCAATGTTTTTATCCAATGATATGTTTTCAAGATAATTAAAACAAATTTTTAAAATATGAATTCCTGATGAAAAACTACATATAATTCTATAGAGGAATACACCAATCAGCACGGAAATGTAAAGCGCATAAAAAGAGCTTTGCAGCGACCATCCGCTCGCATTAATTATTGCGGATGACACAATCAAGTAAGTCTCCGTACACTGAAACTGCTTAATATTTGTATATATCTGAATGTTTTGCATATTAATACATTGTTTTTATATTTAAAGTCAAATATAACTAAAGACAATAATTTTAAAGTCTTTCAAGTCTTTTTTTATTTGATTACATCATTCTCAATGCGTTATGGTACTCTTCTCTTCTCTTCTGCTTACACTCAGCAAGACTGACAGAAATGGCAGTTAGTAAACCATAAAGGTTCAAACAGTTTTTATGAAAGTAGATTGATGAGGGACTGCAAGGTATGCTGGAGGCTCTAGCCTGGAACCCTGCGACTCTCTGGACCTTCTCCTCCTCCACAGTCCCCCCCTGGCCTCCTCTCTCAGCGCTCGGCACAAAAAAGAACAGTTGGGACTAATGTGTCTTCTTTGGGATGACACCATGGGGACATCATTCTCCTGCGATGGCCAGCCTGCCCACTGGGGACTCAGTAATGTGTACGCCATTGTTAGGCTGGGGATGATGCCACTGCATGTTGTTTTAAGGGCTTAAACCTTCCCAAAGAGCCCATTGTGTGATGATCCTACCCTCAGCTGTCTCCTGCCCTGGGGTAAGGCTGGACAAGATGGATTGTTTTAAAGCCCAGGGCGTTATGGCGATGATAGACTTATAAGTCTATTATGCCCCAATAGAAAGATATTCCAGATCAGAAGCAATACTTCCGGAAATGTAGAAATTATATATTTTAAATGCCTTGTATTGTATGTTGTTTATGTTGCATTAAGAAACGAAATTCCTCTGTGTGACTGCAGTCAGTGTTATTTGTTGTAGTTTTTTTCTATCCCTCATAAACATTCCCTGAGACATGACATTGTAATGATGGGCAATAAGGACTTCAATCAGTGATTCAGCTCTTGGTTTGTGGTTTTTATGACCAGTCCCATATTCACAATGCTCTATGGTTCAAAAGGGCATGCCCCTTTCACCTCAAACACAGTGTCTCATACGTTCTTTAATCGAATAGCCATGTAAGAGTTCTCTCTCATGCTTTGGGCATCATAAGGTCACTGTATTGATTTGATATTTGTCATCATACGCTATATTTTTATGCCCACAAACCCTTGATTATGTCTCAGAGGAACTTTTAGCCTTATTTGTGGTTTTAGATAATAATCTTAGATTTATGTTTCATTCCTGCCATTCCTGAGCCTGCTCAATATTTTGAATAGTCCAAAAGTGTTGCACTGATCTGAATAGGTGAAGGGAGTGATTTAAAAATGGATTTGTTGTCCAGTATTTGTCAAAGGTCAATGGCAGAGCGGTCCTTTGACAGCCATTAAAAACAAAATCGACGAACTTGCTACATCTCCTCTAGTGTGTAGTGATTAGGGAATATCTATTATGAAGCGAGTAAAAAATTGTCACCAGTGCCTTCTTGAAAAGAGGTGATTCATAACAGGCTAAAAGGTCATGTCAAGTGGCATGTTGGTATTTCACTTTAACTTTGATTAAAGATTTTTGGAAAAGATGGGAAAAACGACTCAATAGGGTATCCCTCCCTCTTCTCTGGAGCACAGTTTCTATATTTTCTGCAAAAATCGATAAGGTGGGAACTGAAGAAGCTATTGCTACTCAGTCAGGGCACATAGTTCTTTCATTCATCCTTCCCCTCTCAAAGTGTCAGGAGAGCCTCTCTAAGCATACAAATAGAGCCTAGCTTCTCCACTGCACAAGTTCAAGAAATGTCTAATTGTGCTATGTTTGATATTTTGGTAACATTTAAAAAAGATAAGGCTTTATAAATAACATTCATTTATTAATATCTGTCTTTAACAGTTAATGCACTAGAAATCATGAACTAACAGTGAACAATACATTTTACAAAGTTCTTGGTAAATGTTAAATCATTAATGTTCATTGTTAATCCATGTTACTTAAAGGAATAGTTCACCCAAAAATGATAATTCTCTCATAATTTACTCACCCTTATGTCATCTCAAACTTGTGTGATTTCTTTCTTGCATGGAACACAAATTAAGATATTTTGATTGAAATATGATGTGAATATATCCATACAATGCAAGTGAATAGGGACCAAACGTTCAAGCTCCAAAAAGGACATAAAGGTAATCCATAAGGCTCCAGTTTAATCCATGTCTGCTGTAGCGATCCAATCATTTTGGGTGAGAACAGACCAAAATGTACTTTTTCACTGTACATCTTGGGTAAGAAAAAGCTTGCACACAGTGTCCATAGAAACAATCTTCCAAGATATTTATTAGGAGGCCAAAAAGTGCCAAAGTGTTTTTTTGGCCTCCTAATAAATATCCTGGAAATTTGTTTCTATGGACATTGTGTGCGAGCTTTTTCTACCCTGGATTTGATATTCTTGAGTATAAGCACCAAAGCAATGCAAATTCATAAACTTCTCAGTGTTTGCCTCTGATGTTTACACTGTTTATTGTCTCACTGTACATCTAGCTATTGCAGTCTTTAGGGGTGATCATGATTTCAATCTCAGTTATACCTGTATCCTTGCACATGACGTATGCTCAGAGCGCTGGGAAGTGTAATTGAGCTTGAAAGCATGATGATTGTGCCAGTGCATTAACGAAATTAACAGTTGGATGTGCTAAAACTTCCTTCAGTTAAACAAAGACAAGACAGAGGTCATTGTATTTGGCAACAAAGGCTAAATTTAAAAGGTGAACACATACCTTCACTCCAATGGTCTAAAGACAAAAAATCAAGTCAGGAATATTGCTGTCATTTTGGAGTCAAACCATAGTTTCAGTAGTCACATAAAAGCAATAACTAAATCAGCCTACAATCATCTAGAAAATAGCCAGAATAAGATGTTTTGTGTCCAGTCAAGACTTAAAGAAACTTGTTCATGCATTCATCACCAGTAGGGTGGACTACTGCAATGGAATTCTCATCAGGATTCCCAAAAAGACCACTAGACACCTGCAGCTCATTCAGAATGCTGCTGCCAGGATTCTCACCCGAACAAAAAAATCTGAGCATATTACTCCAGTCCTTAGGTCTTTACATTGGCTTCCAGTTACATTTAGAATTTATTTTAAGGTACTATTACTTGTTTATAAATCAGTCAATGGCCTAGGAACTAAATGCATTGAAGATATGCTTGTTGACTATAAACCTAACAGACCTCTCAGATCATTAGGATCAAGTCAGTTAGAAATACAGAGGGTCCAGTCAAAACAAGGTGAGACAGCGTTTATCTATTTTGCCATCCACAGCAGGAACCAGCTTCCAGAAGAGGTCAGATGTGCTCCAACAGAAGCCACATTCAAATCCAGACTGAAAACATATCTGTTCAGCTGTGCATTTATTCTCTGAGCACTGTGCTGCACTCACTGATTGCAATGCATAATTTTATTTCTGTACATTTTCTGTTTTATTAATCATTTTTACTTTTTTAAATGTATTTTATTCTTATTTTTTGTTCTTAACTGGTTTTAAAATGTTTTTTTTTTTATATATATATCTTTTCTTTTCTTTATCCTTTTCATGTAAAGCACTTTGAATTGCCATTGTGTATGAAATGTGCTACAGTATATGAATAAACTTGTCTTGCCTTGCCATGATCACTGATGTCAAGGTTTATAGTGAAAAGGAGTTACATTTTGGTCTGTCCGCATCAAAGTGGATCATTTCAGAAGACCTGGATTAAACCAAAGGATGCTTATGGATTACTTCTATGTTGCCTTTATGACCTTTTTAAGGCTTAAAAATTTGGTCCCCATTTACTTGCTTTGTTAGATACTGTATATTCACATCATGGGCTCTGTTTTCGTGAGTGCGCCGTGCTGTGCGCAACAACGTATCCAATTTTTTTGAGAGCGCTAATTCTAAGTGCAATTTTCGTGCGAAAATGGGCGTGGGTGGGAGTGTTTGTGCTATTGTGGGTGTAGTGTATGTAAATTAAGTGGCCAAAGCGCAATTTGCAATTTTCCTGACAAATAGGTCGTTGCGTTAAGACGTTTCAATATCACCTCTTAACTCAGCACAAAGTTCAGATTCAGTTCCTGCATTTGCAATTTGGAGATTCCACCAGCAAGTTCATGTCCAAATTCTGAAAGTTCAGAACATCAAATAATGTCCCTGACAATCGCAATTTTTCAGGGGTAAACACCTGAGATTTGTATTAAACTTTCTTGGTCATGGTTTATTTTTTCAATTATTTTTATTATTATTTTTATTGTTATGTTTATATGTATTATTATTATTGTATACAGTATTTACAATTGTATTTATGATTTAATTTGTAGCCAACTAGTAGTTTTCCACCTGTTGTTGAGATTGATTTTTAAGTCAATGCAAAAGGTGCCGGTGGAAGAAGGAGAGACTTTTGAGATTTTGTCCCACTTTGTTATTTTGATTATATAATTTTGTTTCGTTTAAAGGGGACATATTATACAAAATCCACTTTTTAAATTTTTTTAACATAATTATGTGTCCCCAGTGTGTGTAGATAACCACAAAATATGGTAAAAGACCATCCCCTTGTTTCTTTCCTTTCCCCATCAATAAAAAACAGTGTCTCTGAATGAGCCGTTCAGGTTTGCAGCCCCTTATGACGTCAAAAGGGGAAAGGTACCGCCCACGGCTGATGAAAAGATCCACCCGAGTAGCTTAGATCCACCCTCATTAAAACCTGAGCGAGCAGTGCACAGTCCGCCATATTTATCTCCTCGCTAGAGCCGCTTGTGCTAACTCAGACTGCTTCATCAACGATGGTCAGCACAAGGCTGGATTTGCTTCAAAGCTAAGGATAAAGGATGGATCGATACCAACTTTCCGTGACTCAACTTCAGATTTGCAAGTTGTAAGTTTCGCACTTTATACTTTTTTAATGTTTGCAATTTGGCTCTCTGAATTTGTTTGTTTGCATGTTGCACGATAAACGCTTGTTGTGAAAACATTGTGCTTTGTGTAACGTAGCAACTAGTCCCTAACTACCTTATTCCATAACAGTGAAGCTGTAGCTCTGTTTCGGTTATGATATAAACTAATTGCCGTCCTCCACAGTCCTGCATGAGTGGTCATACAATGAAGATTTTCCATGTAATAAAACCGGTCATTATTTCAAAAATGATTATGAAACGATAGTGGTATTTTTGACAACTATAGCTGTTTTTCATATTTCATAACTCGACTTTTATTATGCACAATACAGTAAGATGATTGACTTAGTGTGTTCTAAGTAAATTGCACCAACAGGAAAAGCACAGCCCACTTCCAGAAAGGGGTGTGGTGAGCAGCAGCTCCTTTGCATTTAAAGCTGCAGACACTAAAACAGCATGTTTGGAACAGGGCTACAAAACAGGGGTATAAAGGCATGGTAGAATAAACTATCTCTGAGGTATTTTGAGCTGAAACTTGACAGACACATTCTGGGGACACCTGAGACTTATATTACATGGTGTAAAAAGGGGCATAATATGTCCCCTTTAAAGTGTAATTTGAATTTAGAAATATTTTTGGTTTATTTTTTTCGTGTTTGAATACATGAATTACATTTTTTTAAATCAAAATCGACCGGTAGAAGTGCATGCTGATACATTCACTGTTAATACTAGCCATGATTTGTGTGTCAGTAGAGGAAAATGATTAATAATACTCACATTCCCTACAATTTAACTGAGCGTACATCCAAGTTCAGAAGTTAATCACATTTTCTATTCTTGTAATTCATTGCATACAGTCCATTTACACTACCAACTTCTTATGAATGTGATGTCTTTGTTTATATATTGCTGGTGCTTGACAGAGTATGGACTGTAATAGGACACAGACGGTGGAAATCCCAGAGAAGAACCTCAGAATTCAATTTGCACTTAATCCAGCCCATTTGTGCGTTTTGCGGGCGATTTCGCCCAACCTACTTGCGCCTAGACTAAGCGCATGATTGCACGAAAATACCTAAATTTCATGGACACGCCCACTGACTTTACTCTTATTACTTATGGCATAGCGCTGCGCTTAATGTTAGCGCTCCTAAAATAGAGCCCCTCGTTTCCATCAAAATATCTTCATTTGTGTTCCACAGAAGAAGTCATAAGAGTATGAGATGGCATAAGGGTGAATAAATGATGAGAGAATAATAATTTTTGGGTGAACTATTCCTTTGATGTTGCATTCAGATCCAACTATTTATGTTGAAAATGTATTAGGATGTGTAGAAATTAACATTAACCATGTATCATGACAAGATTTTTTGAAAAGTGAATAAAGTGTGATAGAAAATCCTCAACCATAATACAGGCTTGGGATCTTAATTACACATAGAAGATATATAAAAAAGCTTGAATTATGAATAAGGTAAATTATGAGACCTAAGAAATGTCTTTTTGTGTGTTACTTTTGTCACTATATTCCAAAAATGACCGCAAGACCTTCTTTGCCCTAACAAGATTGCGCTCCATATCACTATTTGGATGCCCACAAAATCCACAAAAAATCTGCATCAAGTCACAAGGACTCATACAGGACTCGCACACACATATTCATAGTTAATAAACTGGTTCTAAAACACTCTCTCCCAATATTGCCTTATCAGACAATGTAGTCTATAGAGACTCTTGTTAGATGAATATGTGTCCCCAGCAGTGTGCATGTAGCCCCGTTTGCTGCCTGTTAGACAGTAATATGAATGTAACTCTATGCAGGCTCGGGGGATTCCGGTCGCAAGCTGCAATTACTGCCGGCCTGCTGTAATTGGAAACAAATTTGCAGGAATATTGCCGGCCATTTGTCTTTATTTACACACCCGATAATGAGGCTCTGTGTTAATCTGGCTCTGAGGATCCTCCGTGCGCTGAGTGCCATACTGACCTAAGAATTCCGTATCCTGTGGGATAAATCAGTCCTTCACTCTTCCAGTCTCTCTCATATTGATCAGCTCTGGAGAGGGTTGGATGTTTTTTTTACAACTCTGCCTCCTAATACATGGAAAACTCAATTCCCAAGGGAGGGACAAAGGACTTTTTGTGTGTCCTGCCCTCTTAAAAGGTATGACTAAAGATAAAGGAATACTGTTTAACAGGGCATTTGAATGTGCCTTTTTTTGGGTAATATTTTTAGCTCATGGCCCACTTCTGTGTACAAAGACAGCTCCAGGTTAGACTGTTCTGTATTTTGAAATATGAGCTCATAAATTGGTTATTCACACGTTAGCTGTCTGAATATTGCCTTTCCTTGCTGTCCACTGCATTGAAGTGCAATCAGTCACCAAGCTTGTTGATGAGGACATGAATATTATTATGTATTCTATAATATAAGCATTATTTTATGTGGATGGAAGCCATTCCTCATACATGTAAAATATCCATCAATATGAATATAGGTATTTATACTGTGATCTCCTGTTCCTTTTGCAGATTTATTCAGATTGAAAAACTCAACTCAGTATATTTCTGATGAAATATAATGCTTTTAAAGTACTAATGGAAATCTTGAATTTCAATATTTTAAAATTCAACTGCACAAAGTTCAGTTGCTGATTGGTGATACTGGTGACCGTTGTCTTGTGAGATACTTAGAAATGCAACTTTTGGATTCTGTTTAAAGTGTATTATGTGATCTAAAACAAAAATCTGGATTGTAAGTTTGCTTCTTCACAGTATGAAACATAATGATCTATGCCTAATCACAGTGATCTGCTCTAATGCAGCAGGATCTTTGAAAAGGATGTTAAAGCATGTAGCCTTAGCACGATCTCCTGCATGCTTCACTCTAAATGAGATACCCATAGGACAATACAGTCCCCCACTGTCACTCCGCATGTTTCCTTTCATGCCAATTAGACTCTGTGTTACAGTCACACAATATCCATGAGTGCCTCTGGCATTTCTGCCTGACTCTGCTCCCTTTCCCAACTTAAATAGCATGCACTCTATCATCTACTGTATCTGTCTGTCTGATGGTTCGTCTGTCCGTCTATCTGTCTATCCATCTATCCGTCTATCTGTCTGTCCGTCTATCTGTCTATCTGTCTGTTTGTCTGTCCGTCCGTCCATCTATCTATCAATCTATCTGTCAATATGTCTATCTCTGTTCTTTAAATGTTACCACATGAAGCATTTTTAGGTTATCTGAAAAACAAAAAACAAAAAAAAAAACATTTATTGTGTGGGAAATTATTTCTGATTGGGTATATGAATAAATGTTCTTGTTGTTGTTTTTGGACATTTTCACTTGAGAAGTTCCTAAGCATAAATACTCTTATGATCATTTTCAATAAGAAAACAAATGAACTAGCATTGTAATTTGGAGGATTTGTGATTCAAATTATATGGGAGGGTTACTTTTGAAATGTATTCCACTACAGATTACAGAATACATGCTGTAAAATGTCATTTGTAATGTATTCCGTTAGATTACTCAAGGTCAGTAACGTATTCTAAATACTTTGGATTACTTCTTCAGCACTGGTAGATTTTTTCACTTGTTTTGACTATAAAAACTCTGCCAGTACAATAAGGCAAAATACACATGTTAAAAATACATTCTCTGAAAAACCTAAATATCTTATGCAGTGTTGTTTCTAAAACAAGATAAATCAAATTGAACTTGTTTTAAGGATTTTTAGAAATTTTTTACAGGAAAACAATACAAAAATTATTATCAAGAATACGATTTTTGCCCTAATATCAAAGGTCTTACTAGAAAAAATGAAATTATGATCCAACATGAATTTTCTTGATAAAAAAATATTATCGTGCCTTGTAACATGTGCATGTAAAATGGCTAGAAATAGCATTTTAGCTTAGCATAAAGCTGACAATTTACACAAGGTTTATTTCAATTTCTTCTACTTCAAACTTACTTAAAACTTACTTCTCTGTCTGCTCGTATGAATGTAACACACCACAAGAAAGTGTTTCACCACTGTTCAAATGCACTTTGGATCACATCATTTTTATGTATAAATGTTTTCCATCTGAAAGGTCTAAATATTAAATGAAACAAATGACAATAAAATGCAAAGTAATCTCTTCAGTAATCAAAATACTTTTTGATTGTAACTGTATTCTAATTACCAATGATTTATGATGTAACTGTAGTGGAATGCAATTACTAATATTTTGTATTTTAAATACGTAATCCCGTTCCATGTATTCCGTTACTCCCCAACCCTGGTTATTTATAATATTAAGCAATAACATTGCCATTTGTCCTTAAATTCTCAGAAATCTTATTAGAAGTGGTTATTCACAGTTTTACACTGTAAAAATGTTTTGTGTGGTAACCTAAAAAAGTGTAATAAGATCTAAATTAACTAATTACCCTCCATCTCACAAGCACCACTCTCTGGTCATCTCACTGCATTACATATCACATTACAGGGGAAAGAACAGTCTCCAAAGAACAGTCACCTTGGAAAACAAAAGGTAATAGTTGTTAATCACTTTAATGAGGCATGACAGCATCACTGTCCATTTCTCTCCCACAGCAAGGGAGCGCGATGGGCCCAAACTAGATTAGTGATTAACAGTGTTTGTGGCACATTGTATTTAGTGGCAGGGGCAGCACAAAGGTGCAGTGTCCCAGTGGCCTCTGCCTTCTGCTGGCCACCGATGCCCTGGAAGCTGGAGACAGGGCTGGGAATGAGGATGCTCAACGAACAAGAGATGGGGGATGTCACCAGGCCCCCAGAGGGAAGCAGCCGTGTCCTATCTGGATTCCCCACCGAGCTGCAAAATGAGCAAGGCTGCATGCACCTGAGCAAGCCCAGGAGCAGCCTCAGGCAGTGGAAGAGCTGTAGCCGGCTCTTCCCTCAGCTCTCCTCACTTCTCTCCCCCCATCCCATCACCCCCCACCCCCATTACAATACTCCACAAGCCAAGCTCTGATATTCAGTCCTCACAGAAGATAGAAGCGTTAGTGCAAATCAACCCCACCACCTATAAATTACTACTTTCAACCCTTTAACTCTCCCTGCCTCCCCTCTCTCTGTGCATGCAGACTCCCAATGCAAAATATACTTGGGACCTGTCATAGGGGGCTTTTGTGATGTGGCAAACTTGCCATTGTAACAGACAGCTTGACAAATGCAAAGGGTGGCGGAGCAGCAAGGCCCTCCAGCTAGACTCTTTCCCTGAGCCCAACGGGTATGTGGTCGGGGTGGGGGAGATGGGCACACGGTGACTTTCTCAAGGATAATGAGCCACTGAGCGATGGCTAAAATGTTGCCGTCAACCTGCCCTTCTGTTACCGGCTAATTAGATAATTAGCAAGGTCCTAATTATGGGATCAAGGTGCAGGGAAACAATTAGCACAAAGTATTGCCACATAAAACGGAAATTTACGTTCTGCCAGAGCATATTTAATTTCCATCCTCTGTTCCTACTCTGGTTGCGAGTCTTCCTCTAAATATCGAAGTCCTCTCATGAAAAGACAATTTCACAAGCCCTGTGCTTTGTGAACAAGTGGTGTCATTTGTGAAAGGTTAATTTTACTAAAAGATAACTAAGATTAGCACAGAGAATTGTCAAGTTAGAGGAAGTTTGAAAATTGGGGGAAAATGTATAAATGTGTTACTTGATTTTCTTTATAAATAATCTTCATTGCATGGTCCCCCTTTCTCTCTGCTTTTAGATCATCTGCCCCTGCTGTTCCAACCGAGGAATGACAGAAAGCCATGGCAGAACAGAAGAAGAAAGAACAAGCTGGAAAAAAACAAAGACAAGCACATAACCACATGCTCCCATAAATACAAAACATAGGCGGGAGAGAAAGAGAGAGCGACTAAGGGTGAGAAAATTGAGCCTAACAGCCTGATTCTTAACTATTATTTATCCATTATGGAGAGCGAATGGAGCCCGGGTGCTGCTCGGCGGCAGAGAATTAGAAAAGATTTGTGGGCTTTACGAGGCCCTGTCCTCCCATCCGCAGCCTGTTCGGCTCCCAGGGGCTGCCACGGTGCCGCTGCCTCAGCTTGTCTGATCATTTATCCATAATTAGAAAATTAATATTTTAGATGGCGCTATGATGAACCCATTATGGTGATGGGCCCCGATATCAATTATAACTTCAATTTCAATTTCACTTACAGTGCCGGCAAATAGCTGGTACAGAGCACTGTGATGGGGCTGGGGCTCGCAGAGCGTGACGAATACAGATCGCTGCACATTATGATGAGCAATTATTTGAACATGTATAAAAACTATTTACAAGCAATGTAATTGACCGGGGTCAGAAGGAGATGCCGAGCAAAGAAAAGGGAAAAAAAGAGAGGAGTGGACAGTTTGACAAATCATTGTTCTGTACCAACAGAAAGATTTATTAATTTCTGCGTCTGTAATTGAATTTTTGAAAGGTTCTTGTTAAACTCCTCATTGCTTGGCTCATCTTGCCGCACTGACCTCTCATAGATCTCACGCTCACAGGCTCATGGTTTCTCATACTGCACAGATAGCCTTTGGCAGGGAGGATGCTGATGGAATCCAAGAGGAATAATACATCCCTTAAAGAAAGGAAAAGAAAAGAAAAGAAAAGAAAAGAAAAGAAAAGAAAAAAGAGACATTGGGCAGACTGGAAGGGAGAATCGTTAGGGAGTTATCAAAGTGTATGTAGCTATCCATGAGACCATATAATCTTATTTTCAACACTTTAGTGAAGCAATTTAAATGCATCACGTTTTATTCATATCTGACTGTGGAATTTCTGCAATGGTGTGATAGCACTTTACAATAAGTTTCCATTTGTTAACATTAGTTAACAACATTAGTTAACATCTTATTTAACGTTAATTTCAACATATATCAATGCATTTTAAAAATCAATAGTCACATTTGTTAAAGGAATTTTCCGGGTTCAATACAAGTTAAGCTCAATCGACAGCATTTGTGGCATAATATTGATTACCGCAAAAAAATATTTTGCCTTGTCCCTCCTTTTCGTTAAAAAAAGCACAAATCTGGGTTATAGTGAGGCACTTACAATTGAAGTGAATGGGGCCAAATTTTGAATGTTAATATACTGTTTCAAAAGTATAGCCACAAGACATTAACAATATGCGTGTTAACATAATTTTAGTGTGATAAAATTGCATAATAACCTTTTCTGTATAAAGTTATATCCAGTTTTACAACTCCTTTGCCATGACAATGTAATGTCAACATGTAAAAATTACAGTTTAAACAACAGCTCAAATAACACATAAGTTTTAACAGAGAAATTAATGTAAGTGCTTTTATAAAATTATGAGCTTCACATTTCTGCCTTTAAACACTCCAAAAATTGTCCCCCATTCACTTCCATTGTATGTTCCTCACTGTAACTTCAATTATTTTATTGTATTTGTATTTTTTTTTTAAGAGAAAGAGGGATGAGTCAAAATAATTTTTTTGTTGTAATCAGCATTATGCCACAAATGCTGTCGACTGAGCTTAAGTTGTACCCAGAATGTTCCTTTAACATTAGTTAATGCACTATGAACTAACATGTTCCAACAATTAACAATTGTATTTTTATTAACCAAAATTAACAAAGATTAATAAATGCTGTAAAAATATATATTTTCATTGTTTGTTCATGATACCTAATGCATTAACTTATGTTAATGAATAGAACCTTATTGTAAAGTGTTACCAATGATTTTATTAGTATACAGAAGTATAGTATATTATGGCTAACAAACATAAAATTATTTTCACTGTTTTCATGTCTCAAGAACACAGTGCCCCAAAAAGTTTTCAAGATTTTTGGATACTTAAGTAACACTTGAAAATGATAAATAAGATACAAAATATTAAACCAAGTGGCATCTACTCCTGTCAGAGCAACGTACAGATGCAGTTCATCACATTAACCATAAACATATTCCACTAACATTTGACAACCAGAAAGTTTCCAAATGCTTTTTGTCTTACTTTTAAGCAATATTTTTTATTGTTTTATAATTTGAAATTTTAAAATCAAACATCTTGTAAAAGAATCCTTTTGCTACATTTCTTTCAAATAAATGCCAGTGGTTTGACATACAGTATAATGCAAATATGGTCTTACATTTCAAGTGTCCCAATAGTTTTTGGGGCCACTGTATAGCCTACTACTGATATACTGTAATTATAAATCTACAGATATAATTCTGCTCTAATTGGACCAATTTCATAAATTGGACAGTGTGATGTAGCCCCACTTATTATTTACTCATATTTAATAACACATCGCTTATTGCTCAGGGGCATGCTGCAACAGCTTCTCATATATCAATGGGATTTGGCAACGGAGTCTGAATATCCCTTGTAAAGGTTTATTGTCTGAGGCAGCTTCTCTCTCAGAGGGGGACTGATGTTGCTCTATAACGGACAAATCCCCCGTTTCTATCCAAATGTCCCCCACCTGGGGCCATGAGAATCCATATAACCACGGCCCCCCCCCCCTCCATGCCACACACACATACTCGCTCGTGTGCATTTGGCAGCCCAACACATGCACCTTGTTTTGCACATGTCAGTTTAATTGTTCACTGTCAGGGGCAGAGCAGCGGATAACAAGATTAGCAAATGATGTCTGCTGTTGCTACACATTGATTAATATTTTACATGTTATTATCCTCTGTCCATTACAACAGCAAATTAAACTATAAATCACCCCTTCTACCGGTGTCACCCAATCATAAATCGTCCCTCTTTCCTCCCCGCGCTTGCAGCGGTGCGATGGCGCGCAAGGTCCCTCTCTTTTTCACAAGACAACAGAGAGGGAAAAAAGTGCCTGTGTTCTTTGGTCTGAGTTATGGACCAGTCACAAGAACTGTATACATCTGGCAAGTGAAAAATGGCAAGTTTGTTCTTCTATAAACCAAAAGTAAAACAGGTACCCTTTTGTAAGATATTTGCCTTTGGTGGAAGGCAAATGAGAAGTATTCAAAGAACACAATGTATGCTGTCTGTGTTATAGTCAGTCAGTAGTTGTAGGGACTGATCCACCAAGTGCCAACACGTACAGTTACATGTAAAAGATTATTTAAATAGTATTATGTGAAATAGTATTTTAATGACAGTGAAAATGAGTATAACTATAGTTAGGGATATACAAAAAATGCATTTCAGGAAATATTTTTAAAATCACTGTGAAACATCGTTTGTAATCTGACACATTTCCAAGTTAAACAGGATATTCAACAAGAAGTAATGTAAAGCGGGCTTGATTTTATCCATCGGAAATGAAAGTGGGCATTACATATCAGTATTGAGCCAGGTGGTCGAATGTCAGCCTAAATGGGAACTTGTTTCAGAGTTTTTTTTTTTTTTTAATCATTCATTTGGAAAATATTGCATCATTGAATTGTGCACAATAAGACCAGAAATGTGCATTAAAATGTAAATATTAAATGTAAATTTCACATTGACACACTGAATTATTCAGAATAATGTGTCAGTTTTTGAATTTATGCTATTTGTAATAAAATGCAATATGTAAAAAAAAAAAATATATATATATATATATATATATATATATATATATATATATATATATATATATATATATATATATATTTAAAGTTAATAAGTTATGAATGAATTGGCAGTCTACCATCAAGATTATCTGCAGAGGTAAATGGAAATTCAGATGGTGTTGTTGATAAATAATTTTCCCTCTCTCTTTTGGCCCTATTTTTCCCTGGATATCCCCAGAAATATCAGATGACCTTTCACTGTTATCTCTTCCCTCATTTTTGCTAGCTAGCCAGCAAATCTTTTGGCTCCTGATCCTTTGATCTCTGAAAATCAAATTATACAGTCGGTGTGCATGCAGAGGTAGGGAATGGGACAGCCAGGCAGCCATAATGACATGGCCAGTTGCATTTTATCAAGCGACAAGGGGTCAAGAGGTGTCTGTGCGTGCAATGGATAGGGGGCTTTGTTCACCATGACGGCATTAAGAGAGTATTACACACAGGGTCGAGTGACCGCAAAGACTGAGGGCTGAATCGGGCCCACCCAATCATCAGTTTGGGAGATGAGAGTGACATGGAAACTGACATTATCCAGAGAGGGAAGGCGGGGGGATGTTCAGAGATCCAAATTTATGGGACCCCCTTCACATTGCCCAAATGCCCAACAGCTCACCCTCTGATAGGCAACAGTGACCCCTCCAAATCCCATTTCAAGAAGGGCATGAAAAGTCCTATTCTCATTGACAACAGAACACCCCCCCCCCCCCCCATACACACACACCTAAGCCTCTATTCAGAGAAGACACTCTCATATGTATACAAGTACACGAGCCATCATTTATTTATTTATCTACCGAGCGGATGTCGCTGAAGATAGCAATACTCACTGGCTGATCCTCCTTAAGCCCTCCGGATCTCAAGCAGATAAAGTCCCGGTGCGGCTTCCAATGATTTATCAATTTACAGTGTTTGCTAAGATGGCTTTGAGCTTTAATTCAGGCAGGGATTGGCCACATGAGAACACCTGTTGCAAGCAAGTGTTGTACTCAAAGGGTCAGTCAATGGAAGACATGGCCAAAGTGCAGCCAATGGTCTGACCCACAGCTTGTCCAATGGAGTTCATAGATTTGGGGTTAAGTTGTCTGCCCTGGTCACCCTCCCTTACCTGCCCTAATTAGTGTACATACACTATTACTGTATACATCTCATTGCCCTGTGCCTGAGGGCACATTGGCCTTTTCCACTGGTTTAGAAGTTGAATGAACATCTTTCTGATAATCAAACAGGGCCGTAACCGCAATATACTTTGAAGGGGACAAGTCCCCTCCAATAATCAGATATGGCCAGATTGCCCCCCCCCCCCCCCCCAATAATTGATATCCTTGTTGCTGTTTTGCTGCAGTCCATTATGCATTGCCGTCTAGTTGTCATTAAGTTGTTGCAAGAATAACATAAAAGTTTAAAAAAAGTTCAATTTTTACCGCGCTCAGTAGTCTAACACCGCTCGTTAATGTCATTTGAGATAGCCAATCAAATCGATGAAGGCGGGACTCATGTTTAAGACACTGAGCGGAAACCTCGTGTATTATCCCAGCACCACGCAGCACGCACGCATCAGTGTGAGCAGTTCAGGTTAAGAGTATTAGTGTCATGTAAGATGTAAGTATCTAACTAAACATGCAATATTTGACCACTGTTTTATGATTGAAATGTTGTACCGACCAACATTAATTTCCAAGGTTGCAAACTATTCATCATTTGGCTAAATTATTCGAATTAAAAATATTTCATGTACAGTACGTGATTTGTATGTCATTCATAATTGTGAATGTGAAAACATTAACGGAGCAGTTTTCAGCGTGTCAGGATTAAGATAAAGAACGAATGTGTGTATATTGTAAAGGATTTGAATGAATGTGGTAATCTAGCTGGTTTTTGAAGGAGATTTTTAGAAAATTCTCTTGACATTGTCTAAGAAAATTATCTATAAAAAAAACTAAAAGTAGAGCATTATCACCCAGATCAGAACTACAACATGGTAAGACCTGTGACTTGTGACTTCAATTGTGCTTTTAGGTTTTTGCAAGGACAGTGTCATATATTTTTAGTGCAAATGTCATTAGGTAATCATTAACAATCAATTTAAGATTTTCTAAAATTCTGAATGTTGTACAGCATCTTCTAAGTGTATACTTTTAAAAGAGACCATTTTATATTTAGTATGTCCCTGTCAGGTCTGTGCTAAAAAACAAAAAGCCACCAGTTAAAGGAGTAGTTCACCTAAAAATGGAAAATGTACTTTTACTCACTCATTTACTCACCCTTATGTTGTTCAAAACCCATATGCTGTTACTTTTCCTTGGAACATAAAAACAGATCTTTTAAGGAGCTCTATTCCATAGAATAACAGTTTATAGTGAGCAGTAGCTGTCAAGCTTCAAAAAGGATAAATACTATAAAACGTAAAAGGTTTAGTATAAAGACATCATAACACTAGTCCAAATTACTTGTGCACTATGTTCAAAGCTTTCTGGGGCCATATAAAAGCTTAGTGTTGTATGGACCACTTTTATGGTATTGTAATGATGTTTTTTTTTTTTCTTCATCTTTGGACCTTGACAGCAGTGGTCAATATGAACTGTTTTTGTATGGAAAAGAGCAGCGTTAGGATTCTTGAAGAAAAGATTGATTTAAGATTCTATGGGGGAAAAAATAATGAGGGAGGACTTGAGGACAGTAAATCATTTTGTGTATTTTCTTTTTGCTAGCCAGTTGACAGTCATGTAATTTTACAGATACATCAGTGATGAAAAGAAATTAAAATTATATTCATCTTTTCTTTGATACAGCACAAAAAAGAAACAAAAGATAACAGAAACAGGCATACTGCTAGCAATGCAGACACAGTGTTTGTCTTGTACTGTGTGAACACTGAAACCATATCTTTCAAAACCAAAAATTATAAAATTTTGGTCGCATTTAAAAAATGTAAATGCATTTAAAGCCTTTATTCATAAAATTCAAATTGTATAGGCTTTACTGTTTTAAAGGACCGAGGACTATTATATTTGTGACCTCAACACCAACAACCCTCCTCCCCCAAAATGTTCAAGACATGGTTACGGCCTTGTAATGAAAGCACAAATATGGTCCTAAATTGATTCTACGGCTATTATGGATAAGTTCAACATTGCAAAGACATTGGTTTTTAGACCATCTTGTTTTGTTATATATTTGTATAATATATAATCTCACAGAATCAGTGAATTTATTTCAAGACCAAAAAAAAAAAAAAGTGTAAAAACTTTATAATAATTTGTCTTCATGAGAGATTATTCATTTTCTTTGAGAATATTGCTTCACCCCATTATGTATTATTAATATGAGAATGCACAAAAGCCATGAAATTGGATTTGTTTGTTTTTTTTCATGACTGCATAGTTTAACAGTTTAATCACTTTGATGGTATTTTCACATGTAAGTAGAACATTTTCAAAACTCTCAGATCAAAATTCCAAACTGGTCACAATTATAACACAACTAGTCTTTCATTCAAATCCTGCTATTGTGCTTTCATTAGGGTTGTAAATATTTCTGTTTTTCAACCACTGCTACAAAACCTGAGATGAATGAGAACATTCAGTTTATTCACCAAAACAGAAAACAGAATAACCTTTCAAATGTACATATGTCTGTATATACATACATACGGTATATATAAAATGATCCCCTGTCTGTGCTGTGTAGTGATTTGTTGAACAATTATAGCTATTACTACAGTAAATCATGTAGTTTAGAGCACTGCTGAAAGTCTGTATTGACCAATCAGCATCTAAGCCCAGAACTATCCATTTTATCAATATAATTTAAACATAAGTGAATATTTATCAAGAGCAATAGAGAGTCTGGTGATAGACAGTCATTAGATGTTCTATTAGATGTGTCAGGCTGGCTGCTCAGTGAAACAGAGCTCTAGTAGTGACAAGCTGATGAGCTGCTGTGTTGAAGACGGCAGACTGTCAGGCCTCTGTGTGAGGTGGCTGTCAAAGCCCTCTCCACGATTATACACCTGACCCCATCATCCCTGCCCGTTACCCGCCAAAGACATTTCTGTCACTACGTCTGCCATTTTGCTTTCCAAGGTGCCAGCCGGGGCAAGCGCGGCCACGTTTTAGTGTTGTTTATTGATTTCTGAACCCACGCTTAATAGTTTTCCCAGGCCCCCCAAATGGCTTTTGTAAGCAATAGGGTTTGTACATCTCGCAGATCAATACCTTTTATATTTACAATAAAATTGAAACGGCCTGCGAGCAGCCTGCTGGCCCGGCATTTGTCATCCCCCTGCGAGGGAAAACTATGTCATTATCTGAATTAAAACATTTATTTCTGATTAAGAGAGTGTCCTATCTCATTAATTTTTCCCCTTCCAATACAAAGGGAATGGAATCGTATTGATTTTTGCACTTTTTACACATCTCCACTACTGGGAAGATAATTGAGAAGTTAGCCAGAATAAATGAAGTTTCTAGTCTAGCACAGCGAGCCAATACCTTGGAAATGTAAGGTGTTTTTGCAGCACAGGGTTTTTAATTTTGCTGTGGGTAAGGACAAGGGGGCTGAACAAATTGGATTAAGGTTGGGACATGGCGCTGGGGAATAGGGGCCGATCTCACCAGGCAACAGGGGTAATAAGACAAGCCTCAGATTGTCGCCAACTTCAAAATCCACTATCACAAGAGGAAGTCTAGATTAAAGAACCCTAAACCAATTAATGCGAAGTTGCGGTCAATCTGTTCCTCCCACAAAGCTTATTGTTGAAGTAGAATTGCGAGATAGTGATCGATATCTGAGCTAGACCTCTCAATGTTGCTTGGCCATTGATTAGGCATTACTAAATGAATGAGATTAGATTAGAAGCTTTTTAGTCTTCATTTTGGGTAAGTGATTTATAATCATTTTGTGTTGCCAAATTGAGACTTTCTTATTGGTTTTAGAGAGAAAACATGAGCATTTGCTAATTATTTGCAAGCTTAGATGACGAAGGAACATTTCAATTTGCCATTCAAAAATTATTGTACTGCATATCATCATTAAAGCTGAAGTGTATATTTTTTTCCAATAGTAAAATACTGCTTAACATGCATAGCCAATTAGAAGCAAGCCATTTGTAGGCTGATTTCCCCAAAAGTGTAAACACTGTGTATCTGTGGTGCTATCAAAACACTGCTCTGTTTGTTTGAGCATCACGACTGGCCCGATATGGCAATTTTCCAATATAATTTAATTTCCAATACACTCTCAGCCATTGGTATGAGATTGGGGCAGGACTGTCTTTTTGACCAACCAATGAAAGAAGAGGGGCGTGTTCAGGAAACCTGTTTGACAACAATATATATATATATATATTTTTTTGCAATTCTGTAAAAAGTGGTAACCTGCAATTGTTACCTTAAGGATCTACTTCCAGCCTGGTCTCATGAAATTTATGTGAACATGTCAACACTTTTGCAATTCAGAATTTACGTACTGTATAACACGTTTGGCTGCAGGTTTCCAGTGAAATGTAAAGCTGGGGGCGCCAAAAGCAAGTAAAATTGTGACGTATTCAGACAAGGTTTTAAGGTGAATTTTAGATGGATATTTTTAAAACATACCTCCCTAACGTTTAACTTTTGCCTGAACCTAACCAATAGTGTTTTAAAATATAAAAGAGACATTTAAAAAAGACATCCTTATCAAATCAATGCCTAAACCTAACCATTAGTGTTTTAAAATATAAATGGGATGTTAAAAAAGACATTCTTACCTTATCGATGTCTAAACCTAACCATTAGTGTTTTAAAATGCAGAAGCAAAATGAAAAATCACATTTCCTGAACCAACCACATTATTTCATGCTGCTTCTATGAATTCTAGTTTACAGCTGGACTTGAACCACAGTCCTCCGACTCCAAGTTGGACGACTTATCAGGTGAGCCACCGCACAAGCTAATCACATAGGAATAAGTGTATATACTGTATGTAGGTGGGTCTGTAATACAAGCATTGAAATGTATAGTTTTTCAAAAGATCATAAAATAGTAGGGTCTGAACAATAGTGAGAAAAATAAGTATTTATAAAGTCATAATCAGCCATTAAAGTCATGATTTGAGTGAAAGTGGATAAAACACACAGTTGTTGTAGTGCCTCTAGTGTTCATTTCACCTGGAAACTGTGGGGAATTGTACCTGGAGATACATATAGCAAGTTTTGCAAAAATGTATATAGAGTCAAGTTTTCATTATGAGACCAGGTTGTCTATTTCTACCTGATATAACCTTTAAAATTAGTTTTGTTAGTATAACTAGTGATGTTCAGGTTGATTCAGTGATATTAAATAACATTTTTGTCTTTCATCAGCCAGTTAATTTAGATGTTATGACATGCACATTCTAGGTTAAAATTTTTTCCAGTGTTTATGGTGATGCTAGCAGTGCAGAAATTACCTCAGGTTTAAAGCCTACCAATGGTGAATAAATTATTAATATGAATACATTTTCATTCAAATCAGGCAACATGTTTAGATTTTAGCTACTATTATAGCTGAATGATCAAAGGCTTGCAGTTCACAAACATAAGAGAGAGCCAGGCCAGAACATAAAAATACCTGGCCACAGCTCTGGGACAGAGAGAAAATGTTGTCTGACTTTGAAAGGGCATCATCCATCATGACTTCCCTCAGCCTGTCAGCGAACGGATAGACAAATGGATCAGTAGGAACCCCCAACGTCTTCTCTCCCATTTCCCCTTTCTCTGTCCACTGACCGGCTCACTGGCCAGCTGGAGAGACACCTCTGCTGCAGGCGAGTAGTTGATCAGCCAAGTATCAGGAAAGCTGCCAGCTAGCTGCCTCTGAAAAGGGCCTGACAGCACATTAATTCAACCTGCGGAAATCACTGCAAATAGGCAGGAGACATTGTGTCCACTGAGAGCAAGTGAAATGGAGAGAACGAGGAAGAGTGGGAGAATTAAGAAGGGAGAGATAGGAAGAGAGTGAGAGGAGCCTTTTAATGAGCTGCTATAAGTTACTCTGTCTGACTTGACCATTAGAAGACTGTAATGCGCAATTGGTTGAGAAAATGTGTTGCAACTGTGATAGGTGCCCATGCCAAAGGTGGTTTAAATCACAAGGGACATGTTGAGTGTTTCACTGAGGTGAATTACATTCTCGGGCTGTTTTATTGCTGTATTTAAGGTTCGGTTGAGACTTAGACTGATTGATTTGACACTTTGAAATTTGCATCCCTTTACCAGTACCATAAAAAGTCTTAAAAGATCAGTCTGATAAAACAAGTTGCTATGATCGCGGGTTGCATATAATGTGAAAGTTAGTGGGTTCTTAACCTGTAATATCAACAACATTGTTTCAGAGAGAATGCATCTACTTATTTCTTTATAAATTGAGTGATTATGTTGAAGTGTTAGGTATTCTGCTGAACACAAATTAGTTTTATATGCCACACATTGCAGTGTTAATGTTGCAGTAGTATTACATAACTAAGTACTGAGCAGTGTTGGGTGGTAATGGACTACATGTAACTACATTAGATTAAAGTTACTTTTTATGGAATACATGATTACATACAATTTTAGTTGTGTAATTTGTAATCAGATTACATTTCAGAACTAATCTACCTGTTGTTACCGAGTAAATGAAAAAGATGTACTTATATGATCAGTGTAATATTGTAATTACATTGTTATTACTGTTGTAATATATTTTATTCATGTTGCGCCCATCATAATGTAAATTAAGGCTCACTGAGAAACTCAGGCATATGTACCTTGCTTAATACTTGAAAAATACATTCAAACCACAATATCATTTTTCATACCAGAGTGTAAACATGCAATCCATTCTATTTTAAGATTAAGGCATTGAGAAGCTATTTTTGTTTAACCTGTGAGATGACACCTCTCATTTGTTCATTTACTAATACACCCTCAGTGGAGAAAAACAGTGGGGAGCCAACAGCTTTATTTGCTGTTGCATTTCTATGCATGGGGTAATCTGAGGAGGAATACGCTAAAGGCAGGGGACATTTATCAAGAGCAAATCCAAACATAGATGAAAAATTACAGGATTAGCAATGACCTTCCAACCAATCAGCCACCGTAATTACACTCGTTTATTATAGCCTGCAGAGACATAGCAATACAGAGATGACCCTTCACCAAAACAAAATGTTTATAAATGGACAAGCCAAAGAGGAATACTAATAGGGAGTCATTTTATAAGGCACACAGTCAAATGCCATGTATTTATGTGTGCATTTAATTTATAAAGGGTTTAGATTAAATGTCGAAAGCAAATTATTACATTTCCTTATTATACCCTGTGAGTTAAACAATTGGAGAATATGATGCTTTATATATTTAATAGTAATGTTATTTTAACTGAATAAATACAAATTCATCTTTTAAGTTTTGGATTGTTCATTCAGTAGTTGTTTTTTAAAAACATATATTCGTATGATTACATCATACACTGTGTGTGATACTGACCCTCTCTCCGCATCATTTCATAAATAAATAAAATAATATTGTTTAGATCTGTTTTCTTTATGATTTGCATTGTTTTTGTACATTTTTGTTTATATTAGAGCTGTCGAAATTATTATGTAAATGCATGCGATTACTTAAATATGATTAACACATTAATATTTTTAATGCTGTTAACGCATTTATTCGGTTTGCCATTATAACTTCTCTTATTATGACTACATGATTCTGTTCTATTTTATTTTTTATTTTCTGTATATACTGTATATACACTACCAGTCAAAGGTTTTGAAATACTTATTCTTTATTATAATTTTTTTCTTCACATTTTAGAATAATAGTAAAGTCATCAAAACTATGGAATAACATAAATGGAACTATGGGAATTATGTTGCGACTAAACAAAATCCAAAATAAATCAAAACTGTGTTATATTTTAGCATCTTCAAAGTAGTCACCCTTTGCCTAGAATTTGCAGACATGTACGCTTGACATTTTCTCAACCAGCTTCTTGAGGTATCACCCTGGGATGCTTTTTAAACAGTATTGAAGGAGTTCCCATCTATGTTGGGCACTTATTGGCTGCTTTTCTTTATTATTTGGTCCAAGTCATCAATTTCAAAAAAAAATTTTTTATTTTTTATTAAATTGTAGTTTTGTAATGAAAAAAATTAATATGGTGGCACAATTATATTTTTGTCTACAAAACTAATTTCAAACATTTAAACATACGCCTTCAGATCAAAAGATTTTTAAGATCATGAGAAACATTTCAGTCAAGTGTTTCAAAACTTTTGACCGGTAGTGTGTGTGTGTGTGTGTGTATATATATATATATATATATATATATATATATATATATATATATATATATATATATATATATATAAATGGAACTATATATATAAATTTGGGTGATTTCTGTTATCATTATGATTTAAAAAGGAGCCAAACAACTATGTGATAATAAATGGCTTCATATGATCACTATCCTTAAATAAAAGACAGTTTTTTTTGCATGATCAGTCATATTTTCAAAATCAATGCCAAAATTTCACAATATCTGCCAGGGTTATGCAAACTTTTGAGCACAACTGTATATATATACATATATATATAATATATATATATATATATATACATTTGGAGTCAGAAGTTTACATACACCTAGGTTGAAGTCATTAAAACTCATTTTTTAATTACTCCACAGATTTCATATTAGCAAACTATAGTTTAAGTCGTTTAGGGCATCTACTTTGTGCATGACACGAGTAATTTTTCCAAAAATTGTTTACCTGCAAATTATTTCACTTTTAATTGACACATATCACAATTCCAGTGGGGTCAGAAGTTTACATGCACTTTACAAGTTAACTGTGCCTTTAAGCAGCTTGGAAATTCCAGAAAATGATGTCAAGCCTTTAGGCAATTAGCAAATTAGCATCTGATAGACTAATTGGAGTCAATTGGAGGTGTACCCGTGGATGTATTTTAAGGCCTACCTTCAAATTCAGTGCCACTTTGCTTGACATCATGGGAAAATCAAAAGAAATCAGCTAAGAGCTCAGTAGAAAAATTGTGGACCTCCACAAGTCTGGTTCATCCTTGGGAGCAATTTCCAAACACCTGAAGGTACCACGTTCATCTGTACAAACAGTAGTACACAAGTATAAACACCATGGGACCACGCAGCCATCATACCGCTCAAGAAGGAGACGCATTCAGTCTCTTAGAGATGAATGTAGTTTGCTGTGAAAAGTGCAAATCAATCCCAGAACAACAGCAAAGGACCTTGTGAAGATGCTGGGGAAACAGGCAGACAAGTATCTATATCCACAGTAAAATGAGTCCTTTATTGACATAGCCTGAAAGGCTGCTCAGCAAGCAAGAATCAACTGCTCCAAAACCGCCATAAAAACGCCAGACTACAGTTTGCAAGTGCACATGGGGACAAAGATCTTACTTTTTGGAGAAATGTCCTCTGGTTTGGTGAAACAAAAATTGAACTGTTTGGCCATAATAACCATTGTTATGTTTGGAGGAAAAGGATGAGGCTTGCAAGCCGAAGAACATCATCCCAACCGTGAAGCATGGGGGTGGCAGCATCATGTTGTGGGGGTGCTTTGCTGCAAGAGGGACTGATGCACTTCACAAAATAGATGGCATCATACGGAAGGAAAATTATGTGGATATATTGAAGCAACATCTCAAGACATCAGCCATGAAGTTAAAGCTCGGTCGCAAATGGGTATTCCAAATAAACAATGACCCAAAGCATACCTCCAAAGTTGTGGCAAAATGGCTGAAGGACAACAAAGTCAAGGTATTGGAGGGGCCATCACAAAGCCCTGACCTCAATCTGATAAAAAAAAATTGTGGGCAGAACTGAAAAAGCATGTGCGAGCAAGGAGGCCTACAAACCTGACTCAGTTACACCAGTTCTGTCTGGAGGAATGGGCCAAAATTCCAGCAATTTATTGTGAGAAGCTTGTGGAAGGCTACCCAAAACGTTTGACCGAAGTTAAACAATTTAAAGGCAATGCTACCAAATACTAACAAAGTGTATGTAAACTTCTGACCCACTGGGAATGTGATGAAATAAATAAAAGCTGAATAAATCATTCTCTCTACTATTATTCTGATATTCCACATTCTTAAAATAAAGTAGTGATCCTAACTGACCTAAAACAGTGAATGTTTTTTACGATTAAATGTGAGGATTTGTGAAAAACTGAGTTTAAATGTATTTGGCTAAGGTGTATGTAAACTTCTGACTTCAACTCTATATATATATATATATATATATATATATATATTAACCATACTTTAAAGAAAACCTAATTTAAATATAACATCCCAGCATTATGCACATATGTATTCTTTGACATAAGATCAACCCCACTTTTTAGATATGAATGCTTGTATTTGCTGTGTAAATGAATTGCTCTCACTCTTGCTTTAGGGACAGAACACATATCAAGCCTCTTTTCTATAGCTCCAGCCACCTCAGTGCTCGGCTAATGGCTTTTCAACAGGTATTGGAGAATAGTATTTTGTTGTGTACGTACAGTATGTGTGAGTGTGTTTGTGTGTGTGTTAGATCTCTTCTCCTGCCTCTTTTGACACCACATAATTTCCCCTGGCTGTCATTATTCCATGTTCATCGACAGAGAAGTTATAGTTGGCAAAAACCTATCAAATGGGCTGGACAGCAGACAATTGAGGTGATGATCGGAGCTGTTCAAAGACAATTGATAGTGACAGAGTCAGGGTTACCAGCCTGCATAGATCCCAGCCTGCGGAGTCCCCCCTTGCCCTGGGAGCGGTACAGAATATGGAATAACATATACGCTACTAACGTGTGTCAAGCAGTCACTGGAACACACTGGGCTTAGCGGTGTTCAGCCAAACTAAGCCCTCCATCAGCCGACAGGGATATTAGGAGAGGTCTCGTTGAACCATGTGAGCATGAGAGAAATGACCCAAACTCCATATATCTATCTGATCCATCCATTTGACAAGTTGCTTAACTTTTCAAATACCCCCTAAGCCGTTAAGGCAAAGCAAGCTGGGAAGTGATATTTCATAAGCACAGGGCTGGGTAAGGTGAGACATACAGGAAGTCATTACTTTTTTGCCTCCCAGTGAAGCCTTTGTCTGGATTGAATGTGTCAAACTTGAGATATCTTAATGGCTTCCACATACAACTCCATTTCTTTTGTTTTTATCCCTACAGTTGAATGCCACAAACTTGTTCTCCATTTCACCAGAGAATTAAAGGGATAGTTCACGCAAAAATGAAAATTTTGTTATCATTTACTCACCCTCATGTTGTTGAACCTGTATAACTTACTTTCTTCTGTGGAACACAGAAGGAGATGTTAGGCAGCAGTGTTGGGGAAGCTACTTTTATACTATAGCTTCCCAAGCTATAAGCTACTAAGAATCAAACCATAGTCAAGCTTCACTTAAAAAATATATATAAAAAAATAATGAACTACAAGTTACTAACAAATCAAAGTATTACAAGTTACTAACAAAAAGTAGCTAACTATGTTAAAGCAAATATTTTTAAATATATTCCTGTTTGACCCTGTGTACACATGCGTGGATATTCTATTTTGGCTTCGCTATGCGCAATAGGGATGTGCCCGAACCGAATACCTTATTCGGAAAGGCACAAATAATGACTTCAAATGAATAACGGATTCATACGAATAATATAAAAAAAAATGTTGTATGACTGATTATCCAAGAGGCACAAGGATAAAGCGACATTTTAAATAAACATATACAAAATTACAAAGAATTTATAATTTAAAGTGTTAACCTTATGAATAAAAATGCACACGTTGTGATTTCAGATCGGATGGGCACAGTCTCGATTAATCTCTGTTAATTGTGCGCATCTGGAGCTTATCAAGTGTAACATTAAGATACGACATCATGTTAATGTATCACACGATTCACACATGATTCTCATGTATTTATTTATAGCCTAAGCGCGATGTGAAATTCCTGACCTGAAGTGGTGATTTCCTGTTGGAGCTTGTGATCCGTTGACCACAATTATAAACACATCAGCAATTAAATTAATTATCTGGTTAAAACTTTATTCTGAAATAAACTTAAAATGCTCCATAGAGTATTCATCTATTAGGAATATTCCTCCTTATGTAAAACGAAGAAACTGAAACATACTCCATCTTTTTTCTTCTTCTTCTTTAAACTGTGCTACTCTGGTAAGGCGCTATATAAATTTAACATTATCATTATTACTATTATCATCATCATCATCATTATTATTATTATTATTTTACTAAAAAATGTCTTATAGTACATATTGTGTCTTATAGGGGTGTGCAGCGAAGCAATTATCTGTATTTGTATCTGTATCTGTTCATATGACAAAATTATCTGTATCTGTATACGGATAGAACCGGGTGTGGGCAGGGCTTAACGTGGAAGTGCGTCAAAACTAAATGAAACGCCCATTTTTACTCTTACATTTATAGTTTATATAATAAAATATGCCTTGTATATGCCTTTTCATAATAATAGCCTAATAATAATAACAGTAATAATAATAATTATTATTATTATTATACAATTCTTATTTTAAAATAAATATATTATTTTATTCTTTTTTTCTTACCAGATGAAGCTGAATTTGTAGGCTACATTAACTCTGGAATATGTTGTGGTTTCTCCTGGTATTTCAGATATTAATATCTGCATGAAACAGAATTTTTGGTTGTCTGTGCAAGTATAATAACATTATACTGGAGGCAGCAGGTGTCAAGTAAAATGTGAAATGTCAAGCACATATTTTGCAGTGAATAATAAATATAAATTCAAACATTAAAAGAAATTAAAATAAAATCAATATAGCCTACAAACAGGTGAAAGTCCTGTAAGTCTATCAGGAATTTTTTTGATAGGACACCATTATTTAGTTAAATAATAATAATAAAAATAATAATGTTACATTTATATAGCGCCTTACCTGAGTTCAAAAACACTTAACATTTTCAAATTTTGCACAGTTTAAAGAAGAAGAAGAAAAGATTTCTTCGTTATACATAAGGAGGAATATTCCTAATAGATGAATAATCTATGGAGCATTTAAACCTTTATGGATCATTTTAACTTTTTTCGGAATAAAGTCTTAACCAGTTAATTACTCTGATCACTGATGTGGATATAAATGTGGTCAACTTTAAAAGACGGATAGACAGCTCCGACGTGAAATCACATTTCAGGTCAGGAATTTAACATCGCGATCAGGTTTAGGCTATAAATAAATACATGAGAATCATGTGTGAATCGTGTGATACATTAACATAGAGATTTCAAGAAGTGGAACGTGTATGTGATGTTGTATCTTAGTTAATGTTACACTTGATAAGCTCCAGACGCGCACAATTAACAGAGACAGCAAACGGAGTCGAGACCGTGCCCATCTGATCTGAAATCACAATGTACACATTTTTATTCATAAGGTTTTCACTTTAGAAATAGTGGCTGCACAGATTTATAAATTCATTGTAATGTTGGATATGTTTATTTAAAATGTCACTTTATCCTTGTGCTTTTTGGATAATCAGTCATACAAACATTTTTTATATTATTCAGATGAATCCGTTATTTGTTTGAAGTCATTATTCGTGCCTTTCCAAATAAGGTATTTGGCTTCGGGCACATCGCTAGTGCCTTATGGTAAATATTGTGTCTTATAGTAACAATTCCTGATAGATTTACAGGACTTTCACCTGTTTGCTATATTGATTTTATTTTACTTCCGATTTAAGCTCTGCCCACTCCCAGTTTTATCCGAATACAGAGTCAGATAAAGATAATTTTGCCATATGAACAGATACAAATACAAATACAGATAATGGCTTAATTTAAACCGACTGAATACTGTTCACAACACTCTAGACTGTCATTTAGGGGTTACATTTCTGAGTCACGTGACACAACATCATGGCATCGATTTCCAAGAAATGCTTCTATGGGTGCAGAGCCAAAAAAAAGTGCCTCTGGTAAGAAAGGTTTTTAAGTTTTTTCACTGAAACTTGTTTGGGTGTAAAGAGTAGCGTTTCTAGTTTTGTTTGATATGCAGCTTTAAAATATGTATTTATTCATTTTTGGCACGTCAACGCACTGATAAACATGATGTCCACATGTGTGGATTTTGGGACATTATTCCCTCAAAAGTTGAAAAAACGTGAGTTATTTGAAACAAAGATTAACATTAACACATCTTTGGGCCATTTCTCATTTTGTTTTTTTATCATGGTACAGTACAGTTCTATTCATTAAAGGGATTGTTCAACCAAAAATGAGAATTCTCTCATCATTTACCCTCTCTCATGGCATCCCAGGTGTGTATGACTTTCTTTATTCAGCAGAACACCTTTGAAGAAAAATAGAAAAATATCTCAGGTCAGTAGGTCCTTAAAATGCAAGTGGATGGTGATCTGACTTTTGAAACTCCAAAAAGAATAGACAGTCAGCATAAACGTCATAGATACGACTCCAGCAGTTAAATTAATGATCGCTTTTGGTGTGAAAAAGATCAATATTTAAGTACTTTTTAACTCTTAACTGCAGCACACTGGAGGTTAAGTCATTTACTAAATAGGGAGCAAGGGGACATCCTATAGCTTACTATGCAGCTAAGAGCATTCACTCCTAAAATCTGACCAAAAGTTTAGTTTCAGGCTGCAGATGATGTTTGGGCCACTCAACATTTTTTGCAGACATGGGACAATGGTAATCAGTTCATAGGTTCAGAATTTCTATAGATTGGTATACTTTAAAATTTCACAATTTAGTCCCACTGTCCACATATGTGGACATCAATTTCTTTCTTTTTTTTTTTTTTTCTTTATCAGGTGCTACTAGTTACAAATCAAAAAGGGAAATGAAAAATGCACACAGCACTCACGCTCGGGTCAAATGTTTTTATTAGTATTTAAGTAACCAATATTACCTGATAGTTATATATTTTATTGTGGTGACATTAATCATTTATTGTGACTGCATTAAATTGAACATATACATTTATACTAAATATAAACAAATAAAACTAGAAAACACCATATTTTTATATTACTGACTCGACATATAGTGACAATCAGCAATTAAATATTGAGCTTAAAAAAAGAAGAAAGTGATTTCTGTCAAAGTCCCTGGCTGTGCATGGGCTAAAGTGAATTAGTGAAGCATTTGTGTGAACGGAAAGAACCGACTCACTAAAATGAAGTGGAGTTACTAAAAGTAAGTGCACCCTTTTAACTCAAGTGAACTGTCCTACATATAGTATAAAAGAGAGAAGATGATTTAGGTGAGCACGTTTGATTATTCCCTCAACTCAATTGCTGTGTTTGCAATACAAAGTGACAAACGTAACATTTTGTGACGCTACACCACTAGTCCTTAAAAAATGTTGCTTGCTACTTTAAAAGCTACACCAATATGACTGAATTTTTTTGTAAATATATTATCGTCACTATTTAGATTAGTTCATTTTGTTTATTACCTATTTTTCCATACAATGAAAGTAAATGGTGACTGAGATTGTCAATTATAACAGAATTTTCATTTTGGGGTGAACTATCCCTTGTATTTTATCAGAATGTAAGTCAGCAGATCTAAGCAGGTGCAGCTATTTCTTTATATTTTAACACTTCTGGCTGTTCTTCAGTATGCATGTACTGTAGTGTGATGTCTTTGCTGGAATCAATGAAGCTCTTTGAGGACTTTATCAATAACTCAATACTCCAAGCATCAGTGACCAGGATGCCAAGCCCCCTGGGCTCTGCTATAGGATCAGGTTGGCAGCATGTGATATGAACAGGAGAGAACGGAGGGAGCCTGACGGGCCATCACACCCTTTCATACCTCAGCATCTTGTCACGGTCCTGACAGTGGCAGCTGAAAGGGTTGGACTGGTGACCAAGAGGCTACAGGTTGTCACTGTCAGCAAGTAGCAACAACACTGTCGCCCCACCATAATCCTCTTCTGTGTGCAACTCCTTCAGCAGAAAAAGACTGCCAATGTCTTGTCAACCACCCTTAATCCTCAGTATCCTGAGTTCAAGCCTCTGAACGAGGCCCCCGGGGCTTTGCCTGGGCCACCTTTCTTGCCCCTGGTATTGACCTGAACTGTCATCCTGGCCCACTGACGACCCCGGCGCACAGGCCAATCTATCGTGGATCATGAATTCAAATGATTTTCCTCCCCTCTCCAGCCCCTGTTTTCCTAGTGAGCTGATTGCTAATGACAACATTAGAAAGAGCAGAATGGAGATTCCACAAACAATTTGCACCTTGGATTTAAAAATCTAATATTTGAAGAGGTTCAAATACAAGCCTGTCTGACTGATGTGAAGGACCACAATGGAAATACATGGAAATAAGTAACTTTATTGTGTTATTCTTGACACAAGAGTTCTATTTATTACGTTTTTATTGTCAAATAAACTGAAAAATATATATTTATTATAATAAATGCTCTGGTTAAAGCAAGAGCAATGTCGACTATAAATACATTCAATACTAAAAAGCATTGATAAAATAGAGTTTAAATTAATGAAGAAACTGACTATCTTACCAAATATGTGTGCCATTTATGTTTATGCTTATGACTGTATTGCATAATTTGTATCACAACACCTGTATTGGAATCAGTTGTAAGTTAAATCTACTGTGCACTTCACATGAGCAGCGTTATATGTATGGCATGTGGAGTCAGACCAATCACACTGTGAATTCAGCAACAGTATGTTGAAAGTTTTACCGAAATTAAAATCAGTGCCCCAGTGGCCAAAACTGGAAGTTTTGTTAAACATATGGGTATGTGTGAGTTCCAGTTTCTGGCTGAAATGTCCACATAGTGACGCCAAACACCAGATGTAATTTTAGTTGTAAAAGATGTAATACAGTCAACAGGAATGCAAGTTTTTATTACCTCTACCCCCTAAGCCTCAACCCAACCCTAAACCTAACCTTCAGTGAAGTAAAAATGAAATTTTAGAGCAAAAATGCAACCACCAAATCGCGCTCACCATTCTTTATGTGATTGCAATTACTTCCTGGTTCCCATGGGACCAGAGCCCATGTCTCGGAGGCTTCTCACGCAATATGCTATCACTAGCACTAGAGGGAAATGTGCCCATGCCTGAATTGATGGTAAGAATGTCTAATGAGGCATGGCACTTGTCAGTAATTTGGCTGAATGGGGTTGATTTCAGGGCACATGAATTTTCAGAAGCAACATGTCGATTTCCTGTATGATTATGTTGGTGGAGTCTCTGTCTATGTAGGGCATTCAAAATCAATCACTTTTGAAGCTCTATGGCCATTAGGGTGCAGCCTTAGAAGGCAGTCACCTATTTAGGCTGTAGGAAGCGAGGCAGCACACTATGTTTTGGAACAGAACTAAAATGTGATGTTTGTTGCAGAGCGATCACATTATTTCATTAGTCAAGGGGGGATGTTTGTGAATGTTATAAAATGATGGAAGTGTTGAGACATTTGTAGCTTTTCAATTACAGTTTACAGTGACATTTTTTTCTTAACATGTTTCCTTATTGATGAACATTGTTTCAGGGAAAGATGATTTACATTTGAGTTGGAGCTCTACAGAATGGTTCAAATACTTCAATTCAAGCTTCATAAAAACCATTTGCTTTCTACATCAGAGACTGATTACTTTTCATTTTCCTGCTGCAAATACCTCAGAGGGACATACATATTTTTGTTCCACGATACAACAAGAAAGAAAAACAGCTGCATGAATCAGCCGAGTGGCTGTAAGGCAATGGGAGCATGATCATGATGATGGTGACAAAGATGACAATGGGAGGAATCAGGTTATTCATCCAACCCAATGCATGCTATATGTTAACAAATTGGTTTGGCCACAACCGTGCATCTCGTAAGTTGGGCTCCATGGCCCATTCCCTTCCTGCATTTAAATGGAAATTTTGGGGTTAACCCCCAAGTCCACCTCTTGCCTGCCACATTCTCAACTGGGCCCATGGTAAATATTCCATTAATCAAAAGTTACAAACAGACTTTGTACTGTCATAACTCTTTGCCATGGCTTTCCTGTTGAATGATTTCTATACAGACATACTGTCTGATTACCATAATGTGTTCTTGTGGTGAGAGAATTCCAGTTGGGGGGGATCATGGCAGAGCGCCGAGGGAAGTTCATAATAAATGGTGGAGGCTCCTCCTCATCAGGAGTGATTTTAACCCAATGCTCCATCACTGCACATGGTAGATTCTTTGGGGCTTAGGCTATCAGTTATGAGCCTATGCGTGCAGGCAGACACAGTCATTTCGCTGATTGTCACAAGTCCCAAGCAGTGACACCAGAAAGTGATCCATCAGTCTATTTCCCATGACATGACGAGAAAGATGATGAGGGGACCCTTGACTTATGCAGAGAACCCCAATGCTCTCTTTTCCATGACCCTTTTTACATCCTTCAGGGAAGGAATTTGATTCCAAACACTTAAGCTTCCCTTGTTCCACCATTTTTCTCCAAGCCTATTGATTTATTAATTCTGACTGGCCCCAAACAGGTGCTTTTGTTATTGATCAAATTATTGTGTCCAAGAAGTGTTTGCTGCCTTCATTTTACTTTCAGGTCTTGTAAGAATATAAATGCTCATCACATTTGTGAAAGTAATCTGATTCTATTATTTCACAAAATGTAATCCTACAATTCATATGTGGGTCAAAATTTTACATTAAGCGGTCTTTTGATCTGCCACTCTGGGTATTTAACTCAATGTTAAAAAAGTCAGTATGTATATATATATATATAGTATATATACACTACCGTTCAAAAGTTTTGAAACACTCATTCTTTATTATAATTTTTTTCACATTTTAGAATAATAGTAAAGTCATCAAAACTATGGAATAACATAAATGGAACTATGGGAATTATGTTGTGACTAAATAAAATCCAAAATAAATCAAAACTGTGTTATAATTTAGCATCTTCAAAGTAGTCACCCTTTGCCTAGAATTTGCAGACATGTACTCTTGACATTTTCTCAACCAACTTCTTGAGGTATCACCCTGGGATATGAAATAAATTAATTTGTTAGCACAATTATATTTTTGTCTACAAAACTAATTTCAAACATTTAAGCATACGCCTTCAGATCAAAAGATTTTTAAGATCATGAGAAACATTTCAGTCAAGTGACCCCAAAATTTTGAACGTCAGCATATATATATATATATATATATATATATATATATATATATATATATATATATATATACACAATATATATATATATATACACTACTGGTCAAAAGTTTTGAAACACTTGACTGAAATGTTTCTCAAGATCTTAAAAATCTTTTGATCTGAAGGCGTATGCTTAAATGTTTGAAATTAGTTTTTAAGATAGAAGATGTTAAAAGATATTGATCTAGGAACATGTCTTGGCAAAATCATGATGACCAGCTTCTGTAATATGGTGTAAATAAAATAAAATAAAATAAAAAATCCTTTGAAGAATGCATTTTTTGATGCAGATGGTATGGCCAAATAATAAAAAGATCCCATTCTAACCCCTAAAATTCAGATTCCCCTACATATTCTTCTAGGAAGCTTAAATTTCATATTTTGCCAATGAAAATAAACTGGAGTCATGTCTTTACAATCTCTTAGTGCAGGACAGTGACTCTATCAATCTAGGGCTGTTTGGAAGATTGCCTTATCCACCGGCCGGGGCGGTGTAATCTGTCTGGCCCTCATTGTGCACCTGACCAGCCAAAGGCTCATTATCACCACAATCGGTGGTGTAGCTCACCCTAACATTATCCCACCTCATCTGAAAACAGGGTCATCCATCACACACATGCGGTCTGCTTATTCAAACAGATCCGGAGTATGTTCTAATAATTTGCTCATCTGTAGGAACGGTGGCGATGATGATAATGTACATAATGCTTACGATGTACAATAGTATCCTCCCCTGGCTACCTCTCTCACTTATTTTCTCCCACATTTACTTAAGCCTCTCTTGCCCCGTCGGAGTGGAGGTAGTCATAATATAGTTTTGATGTTAGTGTATTAATCATGTAGTCTGATGTGACACCAGGTAGGAGGGGAATGGATTGGAATGGGATAAGCTCATTCAAATATTAGACTACAACTGACTGTGCAAGATAAATATTGTAATTCACGACTGCGATTAAAGTCATGATATTGCCTGTTGTTTACTTGATTGTAATCACAACCTCACCATTATGTTGGCTGGGGAAAATAAGGATGGGTGATAGGGAACTTAATGGGGTCTTCTATTCGGGTGATGTGTATTTTGTGTTTATTTATCTACCTATTATCATGTCCCTTTCCTCTGCTTGTGTGTTTTACCTGTATAGCCCATCTTGTCTTTTAGTTTTTGTGTTTTCAAGAGTATTTCTTACGCAAAGTTTTTGGCCACTTTAGCCAAACGTATTAATGTCTTTGCATTTGATAAAAAATAAAAAATAAAACCATGTGGCAATTATTTCAAAGAAAGATAGAACAAGTTCATGCACTTTTCAAGCAAAGCATTTCAATGATATAACTTTCTTAGGTTTCAAATGATAAAACAATCGATTTATTTTTCAGAAATTAAGACAAAAGTATTTGGACTCTCTCTGACTGTAAAATGTTAATGGAACATGTTCATAGTTAATGCGATGAACTAAACCTTTGGGGCCAGTTGCACCAGCTATACATAAGTTAGAACTTAGCCTAGTTGTGGCGTAAATGGGCACTAAGTCACAATTTACGCACTACTAAATATTTGAGTGTTGCACCATTAAACTTTGGTAGAACGTAACCCTACGTATAAACTAAATATTTTCGGAAGCCTCCGACCAGGAGTAATGGATGGAATAAAAAAGCAGACTCATTTAATAACATCAATGAGCTCATGTTTTGCGTGACAGGCTTCAGTCCTTTTGACATATATGATGATGTTGAATACCACGTGTTCATATTTACGGGAGAAAACATTATGTAAAAAACGTACTTCTTCAGTATGAAACCGATCTAAAGGTGCACTTTCCTGTGTAAGCCGCCAGGTGTAAAGTTTCAGCATATACAAATATATAAGATATTAAAATGAATAAATGTCTATTTTTCCAGCCTGTTGTATTAGTATTTAATTATGTATTTATTGCCCCTTATTCATTTTAGATACAATTATTAAATATTGTTATTTACATAGGCTAAATATATGCCATTAATGAAATCTCGTTTTATTGCATATCATATTTCAGTGGGGGATATAATTTATTACAGCTGTCAGGTACGTGAGCAAACAAGGTTTGAACGCCAACCGTAACAAGATCAAATTGAAGTTCATGGCTTTTTAACACTTCTGTGTCAAATTTGAAGGTTGCTAATTGGATCAATACAGGTAAACGTCATAATATGTGACTGCGCATTACTTTACGGAGAGCTTACGACCTACTAGTTAAGTTTTGCCTTAAGAACAGGTGGTGCAACCAAATTAAGCACTGACTTAGTTACAAACTAACTTGTAGTTACTAAGCCCTTAGTGTGAACTTTACGTCTCAACTTAAGTGAGACCTTACGCACAGCTGGTGCAACCCTACCCTGGTTACTTATTAGGACACCTGTGTGAATTTGAGGGAAACTGACTTCATATATCCACTAAAATTACCATGACCAGTTGGTAAAAGTTAATTTCAAAAAACTATACGAAAAGTAAATTTCAGTGAAGACAGCATCTTACAAATGAAAGTTGAGTGCTTTACAATCACCCCTTGCTGTGTGAATATGTACGTTGTTGGAGATACAAGTGTTAAACTGAGGTTGGCTAATGTGCTAAAGCTAGTGGCAATACATATGTGTTTTAAATGTCACTTCCGTTAGCTGTTAAATGGCGAATGCTTCCTTGTAGTAAAACATTAAGTGTTCCATTTGGGACGCTACTACACTTTCAAAATTTGTACACTACATGGCTGAGTGCATTGTGTATTTTGTAAGTGCATAGTCTATAGTGCTTCATTTGGGACACAGCTTTAATGTCTTAAAGGGTTAGTTCACCCAAAAATGAAAATTCTCTCATCATTTACTCATCCTCATGCCATCCCAGAAATTTATGACTTTCTCTCTTCAGCAGAACACATTTTAAGAAAAAGGTCTAGCATAATTTCAGATGTCTTTGGTTTGATTATTTATTTATTTATTTTTCTAATGCAAGGAAATACATACATACATAAGGTAACTTAAGTGACCAATACAGGTGTCTTAATACTTTTTGGGGCCACTTTATGTCCTCCAATTTTTCTGTATTTTAAGTGCATTGCTGTAGATGCATGCACTTTTACTGTATGTGCATGTGGAAAAAAAAATAAAAAAAATTAAATATTGGTGAGTCCTTCACCATCCAAAATTGCTTAACCCAGCACAGCTATAAGGGGGAGACTGAGGCTAATCACATGGGGAAGATATCACAAGGGCTATTTCTCAGTAACTAACTGTAAGGGGGTTTAGAGGAAAGGAAGAGGCGAGAACCGGCTTGACAACTTAATTTAATAATTTATTAAACAAAAACCCAAACAAAAACACACAACTAAAAACACAGCACAGCTGTCTGTAATTCTCTCTCTCTCGAACTGTCGTCCCCGGCCGCCTTTATCCCTCGCGCGCCCCATCAGGCTGATTGGGGACCGGGTGTGTCTCATTCCAGCCCGGCCCCGCCCTCCTCAGCTCTACACTCCTCCCGGTGTTGCCTCAGGCCGGGGAGCCCCCGGCATGACGTACATCCCCCCCCACCCTTCCTCTCCGGGTGGGGGGGGCGTGCCTTATGCCCCGACTGCCGGCGGGTCCTCCCTGCCTTCCTCGACCTGGGAGGAGAAAAAACAACAACACAAAATGGCGAGGGAAAGGCCAACACGGAGCGGCAGAGAGAGAGAGAGGAGAGAGAGAAAAAGAAACTCACCGGTTCTCTGATGCGCCGTCGCGTGGTCCTCGATCACTACTCCACCCTCTCAGGCGGACTGCAGCCGCTCCTCCCCGGGCGGACCGGAGTCAGACCTCCGACCCCCAGCGGACAGAACGCCCCTCCGCGTTCCTGGCGTCCCGTGGAGACTCTCCTCCGCCCCTGGCAGCGGCCCTACCACTCCAGGCGGTCGGGGAGTCACTTCCCTCCTCCCCCCGCGGACGGCGGTCTTCTCTCGACCCCTCCGCGTTCCCGGGGGAAGGCAGGGCACTCCTCCGCCCCCGGCAGCGGCTCCCTCGCTCCAGGCGGTCGGGGAGTCCCGTCCCCACTCGCCTCGCGGACGGCGGCCGTTCCCCGCGTCCAGGTAGTCGGGCTACTCCGTCCCCCGTCGGACGGCAGCGGCGCTCCCCTGGGTGGACGGCAGTGTCGAGGACTCTGCGACGGGAATCCCTCCTCCTTCCCGGGTTTCGGCACCAGTGTAAGGGGGTTTAGAGGAAAGGAAGAGGCGAGAACCGGCTTGACAACTTAATTTAATAATTTATTAAACAAAAACCCAAACAAAAACACACAACTAAAAACACAGCACAGCTGTCTGTAATTCTCTCTCTCTCGAACTGTCGTCCCCGGCCGCCTTTATCCCTCGCGCGCCCCATCAGGCTGATTGGGGACCGGGTGTGTCTCATTCCAGCCCGGCCCCGCCCTCCTCAGCTCTACACTAACATTTTCAGTCAAAAGTACTTTTACACAAATTTTTGTTTTCAGTGGTTTTATATGTTGGTTTCAAACACCTACTTCAAAAACCTCTTAAATGAGAATTTTCTTTCTTTTTTCTTTTCTAAACTCCAAACTTAATTTACAGTATTATATTTTTGCTATCGCTGTTGAGTAAACAATAGAGCACAATAAAATCACACTGGCCCAAGTCTTTTCTGTGAAAAGTAGGCCTATTATTCATGCATTTCAGTTACATTACTAACTCACTCTCAGTAGGCCCTTTCCCACCTACAGTCCTGGTAATTTTCCCTCCGTAACTTTCTAGATGAGAACTCTTACAAGGAATGGAACACCCGAGAAGACTTTTCCCCTGTTGCATTCGCATTCACAAAAGTAACTACCATAGTGACATCATCTAGTATCTACCATTTTTTCTGACATTAGTTTTCGGACACCTCTTGTGTTTTCAGGTTACAGATTATACTGGGCTCATGAGGCATTAGTGTGGTGCTTAGTGCTGCAGGGGGAGGGATGAGACAAGGCGGTGGATGTGCCCTTTAACAACGGAGCTCACACTGAAATCAGTGGACAACATGTTGAAAATGCACTATAAACCTATTTATCAACACGATCAATTACAATAAAGGCTTTTATGACTCTGCATAAATTACAGTACTGAGGTACTCATTCATTGACTTAAGAAAGACGTCTTATGCGGTTTAGAGTGCAATAAAGTTCAATTACCCACTCTCGATAAAAATCTGATTATTTATATCCATCATCCCAGAAAAGAGTCAATGTAGTAATCCAGAAATCACTTTATTTTCTGTATAGTCACACAGTACAGATGTGATGAAAACTCAAATAGTGTCTTCCAATGAAGTCACACACACACATGTGAACCGGGTGATTCTCTTTGGATACTTTGTTATATGTTATTTATGTTAAGGGAATTGTAAAATTAGCGCAATCCTCTTAGTAGCAGACTAGCAGCTAGTTTGTTTACTAGCGGTGGCTGTAGAGCTCCTCTATTTTCTTATTGCAGGTTTTTGACCAATCACAGGCTGCAGCACCTCCCACAGTCCCACAGTTCATATACGCCCCAAAAGTATCTACCCCAGAATAGGAGCTAAAAATGTCCCCTAAAACGGCTTAGAGGAAATATAGTTCCTTAGGTGTGAAATCAACGAAAAGTACTAGACCCGGGGAAAAGTACCTAAAACGGGCTTTAGTACCACCAGTGGGAAAGGACCTATTAGGGCTTATATACCATGTGTTTCATCTGGACCTTATATAAACTATTACTGAGTTAAACACTGATTTGAACATTTTAATTATGTTAATGGTGATTTAGTTATTTATACTTGTTCACCACAAAAGCCCTGCCCAAGGTCATGCAGAAAAAGTTATATGCACTAAACTGCCCTGGCACATGTCCATATTAATGTGGTCCTATTAACAAAGGGCGCTAATGAAAATTTATTTTATAAATATGTATGTGCCCAAGTCACAACATTATATAGGAGGGGAGAAAAACAGAGAAGACAATGCTGAATGATGAAGCCCAGAAGAAAAGAGTGTTCCCAGCAGAAAATTGGTTTAATTAATAGCACATTTTACATAATGATTACAGTGTAATTGCGCCGACTAGCAGATTGTCATTAAATATATCCTTGCTCCTTTACAACACCCTCTGGCGAAAAATAATGAGTTACATTGGAAATCACTATGCAACAGGTTCATAAATAACATTTAAGCCCATACAAGGCAAGTACTTATAAATAATAAATATTTGCCTTCTGTAATTTAACGAAAAATGACTGCCTCCCTCACTCCACTTTTTTTTTTTTCCTGGGCATGCTGCTTTGTCCTGTTATGGCTGTTGAAAGAATTTTATCATTTTTTTCTCCCCTTGTAAGTGGTGAATAATTTATTTCTCGGCTAATAGTCAACACTGTCAACGCGGGGTGTTTAAAATATACCTGTGTCCAGATAAATGTCAAGGCAGCTGGGGAAGTGATTATTCCCTGCATCCAGATATTTTGTTGGATGCAGGCCCTGTATACACTGCAGTAAATCACCTTCTTCCAATTACCTTCCTCCATAAAACAAGCCCATATTCAAATCAGGTCTAAACCGGAGCCCAGAGACGTGGTTCAGTGCGGTTATAACTGTCAAGGGAGGCGGAAAGAGGGGTTCAGCCTGAGGGGCTGTCTGATGTTGGGATGCTATGGAAGAAGGGTTGTGGCTCTGGGGACCAGACATAACTTACAGTAGCTGTTTTACGTAACTGGGTGGAGGTTTTAAAGTTTTCTCTGGTTATGTTGTCTTTTTTAGCTTTGAAAGTGAATGTACCCTTTTCTTTGGCATGTTAGGGAGTCAGAATGTTGTCAAATTGCCATATCAGTACTTGGTAAAAAAGCCAACATGTTACAAACCAACCATGTCGGCTCTGTGAATGAGAAAATAAAATGATCACAATTTATTTGAATAGAATATATTGTGTAGATTTCATTTGTGGCTAGTGCAAGATGCACAAGTCAGTGAGTCCTTGCATATGGGTACCATTTCAAAAAAATTATGTAAAAAATGTGTAAGTGTATAGGTTCGTCCCAAACCTCACACTTTGGCACTATTCTATGTCATTTTGTATAATTTTAGAAAATGCAATAAAAAGAAGTGTACCATAAGTACCTGGATGATGCACTTCTTCAACCGTCAAAATGCAAAAACACTCAGTGCTCGCAGTTTGCTGTACACAAGGGAAGGTTCAGAGTTACATGGCCGCGATGCTGGCCTGGCAAAACAATTGTAAACATTGGAGAATGTAGAAACTAGTGAAATTTCAGTGAAGACAGCATCTTACAAATGTAAGTTGAGTGCTTTACAATCACCCCTTGCTATGTGAATATGTACGTTGTTGGAGATACAAGTGTTAAACTGAGGTTGGCTAATATGCTAAAACTAGTGGCAATACATATGTATTTTAAACGTCACTTCCGTTAGCTGTTAAATGGCGAATGCTTCCTTGTAGTAAAACATTAAGTGTTCCATTTGGGATGCTACTACACTTTCAAAATTTGTACACTACATGGCTGAGTGCATTGTGTATTTTGTAAGTGCATAGTCTATAGTGCTTCATTTGGGACACAGCTTTAATGTCTTAAAGGGTTAGTTCACCCAAAAATGAAAATTCTCTCATCATTTACTCACCCTCATGCCATCCCAGAAGTGTATGACTTTCTCTCTTCAGCAGAACACATTTTAAGAAAAAAGTACTTAAATGCAGCAAAGTGGAGAAATTAATCATAAATTGGAGGTGGCCCCTTTAAGATCTCCTAGTGTTGTGCATGCATGCCGGTTAGAGATGTGAAAACGTCATGGTTACTTGTGTAACCTCCGTTCCCTGATGGAGGGAACGACACATTGTGTCGATGTAGTGACACTAGGGGTCACTCTTGGGAGCCCGAGACACCTCTGGTCTTTGATAAAAGGCCAATGAAAATTGGCGAGTGGTATTTGCATGCCACTCCCCCGGACATACGGGTATAAAAGGAGCTGGTATGCAACCACTCATTCAGGTTTTATGCTGAGGAGCCGATATAAGGTCCGGCCATTTCAGCGGGTAGTTCAGCATTGTGGCAGGAGGGACACACTCACTCTACGTTGTGTCGATGTAGTGACACTAGGGGTCCCTATATGAAACGCCACAACTGGCTGAACTGTGTTACGTGAACTGGCGGTGTGTGGTGGGCAGACTACTGTGTGCCTCATAGCCAGCACACCAGGTCGACACGTAACCTCCCCCAACATAGTTATGAGTGTCGAACATCCCTTTGGGGACAAGTCGACTACCCAAAAGTTAGAGACAGGCTTAACCCAGTTGTGGCCTCTTTTCCTCTTCTCTTTTTCCACTCCCTAAAAAAGAAGGGGGATTATCCGACTGGGCCGCCAGGTCTAGTCGGAGGGTGTCCCTCCCAAGGGGAAGACACAGCGGAGACCAATCCTCGCCCAAAGAGAGGGGGGGATATTTAAGTGGAAGGATACGTCACATGGTCTTTCCAACCATGTGGAGAGTCTTCAAGGTAGATCCTGCCCAATGGGGGAGGAGTTACTACAAACATGGAGACTGGGGTAGAGGGGCTCTGCCCAAGGAAGATGCAGTTTGCCAACAGGGAAACGAATTAGCAGAAGATATATATCGCATGGGGTTAGCCTTACAGGGAACCGCCACATGCGGAGCACCTACCCCAGAACAGGACTCTTAGTTAGCGCGTGTACTGGGCCGGCAGCGAATCTCTCTGAAAACTTGACTGCCACAAGGCTCGGAGGAAGTCAACCAGGGAACAAACTTGTGAACGCTACTGGGAATTAATGGCGCACATCTTCAGCTCAAAAGGAGGTGGAAGGCGCTATGTGCAAGCGATACACCCGACCAGCTATCCCGGGCTTATCCGCTTGTATTGCGTGCCACTACCTGAGACGAAACTGGTTCCACCCGGAGGTTGAAGAACCTTGCAAAGGTGTTGGGTGTTGCCCAGCCTGCTGCTCTGCAAATGTCTGTTAGAGAGGCACCCCTGGCCAGGGCCCAGGAAGCCGCTACACCCCTGGTAGAATGGGCTCGTAGCCCTACCAGGGGCGGCATGTCCTGGGCGACATATGCCATAGTTATGGTGTCAATGAGCCAGTGGGCAATCCTCTGCTTGGAGACAGCGCTTCCTTTCCACTGTGCACCAAAGCAGACAAAGAGCTGCTCAGAGATTCTAAAGCTCTGCATGCAATCCAAATAGATGTGTAAAGTGCGCACCGGACACAGCGATGACAGGGCTGGGTCTGCCTCCTCCTGGGGCAGCGCTTGCAGGTTCACCACCTGGTCCCTAAAAGGGGTGGTGGGAACCTTGGGCACATAGCCCGGTCGGGGTCTCAGGATCATGTCAGAGTAACCCGGACCGAACTCCAGGCACGTTTCGCTGACAGAGAATGCTTGCAGGTCACCTACCCTCTCGATGGAAGTGAGCGCAGTCAGGAGGGCAGTCTTCAAGGAGAGTGCCTTAAGCTCGGCTGACTGCAAAGGCTCAAAGGGGGCTCTCTGTAGACCCTGAAGAACTACAGAGAGGTCCCATGAGGGAACGAGGCGCGGTCTGGAGGGATTCAGCCTCCTGGCGCCTCTTAGGAACCTGATGATCAGGTCGTGCTTCCCTAAGGACTTACCGTCGACTGCGTCGTGGTGTGCTGCTATGGCGGCAACGTACACCTTCAAGGTGGAAAGGGACAGCCTCCCTTCCAACCTCTCCTGCAGGAAGGAAAGCACTGATCCGACTGCGCATCTCTGGGGGTCTTCGCATCAGGAAGAACACCACTTAGTGAACAGACGCCACTTAAAGGCATACAGGCACCTCATAGAGGGGGCCCTAGCCTGAGTGATCGTGTCTACCACCACATCCCGTCCAGGGGCCAGACATGGAGATTCCAGAGGTAGCCGCGCTGGCCTCATACCCGTAGGTAAAAGGACCGAGGCGGGGAGCCGCTGGGATGGCTTGCTTTCTTACGAAAGCAAGCCGCGACCGCAATGTTGCCACGGTCATGTTCTCGCAGTGAGAACATGAACCATCCACAAACGCTGCCTCTGTGTGGGTCGCGCCCAGACATGAAAGACAGCAATCGTGACCATCTGAAGTTGAGAGATAACGACCGCAACCAGGAATAACACACAATCGGAAAGGCATCTTTAAAAAGACGCGTCTTTAAAAAGATGCTGCTTGTGTGCCGCTCTTTTAGAGAAATATATACTCTTTTAGAGGAGAAAAAGCTCTTTCAGAAAATATACTCTCTTGTTTTTCTGCCGAAGCGCCCAGGGTCGTTCTCTGCAGTGCACCAGTGCAGAGGAGGGAGAAGCCGCTGAAATGCGCCGTCAGATCCAGCAGAGGTGAATGAACAGTAGTATTCAGCTCAATGAGCATGACCGTTCGGCTCCGAAGAGAAAATCTGAATGAGTGGTTGCATACCAGCTCCTTTTATACCCGTATGTCCAGGGGAGTGGCATGCAAATACCACTCGCCAATTTTCATTGGCCTTTTATCAAAGACCAGAGGTGTCTCGGGCTCCCAAGAGTGACCCCTAGTGTCACTACATCGACACAACGTCGAGTGAGTGACAGATAGGGAACAGAGGTTGTGCAATAGAGCTCCCTGCCTTGTTAATCGGTTGATAATTCTTTGGGTAAATATAAAATTCTAAACAAAATACACATAAACTGCATTAAATATGTGTTCAGAAGAGTTGTATGATAAAATTGAGTATTTCTTTTGGGTTATTTTTGAAGGATGCATATGCATTTAAAATGTGGTCAAATGTGGAGTTTGACCACATTTTGCACACATGTAGGACTGGGTATGTAAATTTATTATTAATCATATCTCATTTAATGATTTATAGCCCAGAGTGTTTTCCAGTTTAGTGAATAACTGTATACGTGTTATGTGAAACATGTGAAATGAGAACATGTGTAATGAGAATTCTATTGTTCTAAACGTCAAAACATGTCCTCAAAGCCTGGTTTAAAATAAATAAAATACTGCGAGAGTTTAAGCATGTTTTAAATGCATAAAAATCTTTGAGTGATTTAAGAAACTATTTAAGTAAGGGGGCCTGGGTAGCTCAGCGAGTATTGATGCTGAATACCACCCCTGGAGTCGCAAGTTCGAATCCAGGGTCTGCTAAGTGACTCCAGCCAGGTCTCCTAAGCAACCGAATTGGCCCGGTTGCTAGGGATGGTAGAGTCACATGGGGTAACCTCCTCGTGGTCGCGATTAGTGGTTCTTGCTCTCAATGGGGCGCATGGTAAGTTGTGCATGGATTGCAGAGTATAGCATGAGCCTCCTCATGCTGTGAGTCTCCGCGGTGTCATGCACAGCGAGCCACATGATAAGATGCACGGATTGACTATCTCAGAAGCGGAGGCAACTGAGACTTGTCCTCCACCACCTAGATTGAGGTGAGTAACAACCCCACCACAAGGACCTAGTAAGTAGTGGGAATTGGGCATGCCAAATTGGGGAGAAAAAGGGATAAATATTTATTTTTTTAATGATTTAAATGCATAAATTGCTGTGAATGATATAAGCATGTATTAAGTATGTGTATTCTGATGCTAATGGTTAAGCTCTGTTTGTATTTTCTTTTGACATTAGCCTCTACCATATTTCATTACTGTATTTCATTTGTTGTATTTCATTGTAACCTATTTCTTTTCCATTTTACCATTTTTAATTCTTCAAAAAAGTACGTAAGCACATTTTATATATATAAATTATATTATATAAACACAAAGAGCATGTAGCTTCATCCATAAAACTGTCCAGAGGTGTGTTATTCTACAAAATAAACTCCAGCCGCTAGGCGGAACCAGCTCAAAAAGAATGTGCAGATTCTTCAAACAGTCAAACGAATGTTCAGTGAGCCGGTCCACTCAGCTGCAACATGAGTACAAGCAAATTACTTACTCCACTGACTTTGCAAGAAATACTTCACAAAATAAACTCCAGCCAATAGGTGGGAAAAGCACAAAGAGCGTATAGATTCATCCACAAAACTGTCCCGAAGGTGTGTTGCTCTACAAAATAAATTCCAGCCGCTAGGCGGAACCAGCACAAAAAGAGCGTGCAGAATCTAAAGTCAAGCGAATCTTCAGTGAGTCGGTCCACTCGGATGCAACGTTAAGTACCACAAGATGACTTACTCACTCCATTGACTTTATGAAGGACATTGCTTGCCGTGGGCATGTGAATGTTGTACGGTCATCCTTAGCATCTCTTCTCAATTTGGCTGGGAATATCAGTGCAAAAGCGACCTTCCTTTGATGTAAAAGTTTCTTGCATTCCTTGAATCGATCATGTTTCTCTCTTGATGAATTTGCAAAGTCTGGAAACAAGAAAATGCTGTGGTTTTTCCAAGAAAGCCTTCCTTTACTCCTCGCCTCACGTAACACCTGATCTTTATTGGATGATCTCAGAAATTTGGCCAGAATTGATCAAGGCCTGCCTCCCTCCGCGGAACCCTGTGAGCTCACTCGATTTCCAGCTTATGGCCTGTTATGTCGAGCAGATTCGGAAGGTGCCCATCCAGGAATTTCACCATATCCTGACCCTCTTCAGCCACAGGAATTCCGACTATACGGATGTTATTCTGCCAGCTACGGTTCTCCATGTCCTCCAACTTCTCCCAGATATGCTCCAATATCCACCTTGGTCGCTAGTGGATTAGCAGATAATTCCCTCTTCAATGACTCCTGATAATCGATCCGTTTCTCTTTCCCCACTCTTGTAACCACCTCAGAGAACTTCGCCTCCATGGCAGTGATCGATCGATGTATCACAGCAAGATCCTCCAAGTCAGCAACGACCTTCGTCAGCATTGCCAACATGCCCAGCATCTCTTGCCGCATTTCCCGCATCTCTCCAACCAAATTGACTCCCTGGCTCGCGGCCCATTCGGGGGTGTCAGCTTAAGCACGTAAGTGTCTTTTAATGTCTCTAGAGCCTGAGGATTTTGAATTCTTTGACATTGTCCTCCTAGAACAGTTATGGAACAGAGTGTATTGAATCTCACCAGTTTATATCAATAAAAGTGTTAAAACTAGCAAAGTGCACAGAGCTCGCCGTTCACACGTCTGATCCTTGCATGGCATCATGTGACTCCTCCGACATTTCAAATGTTTTTATTTTTTTTCTCCCAATTTGGAATACCCAATTCCCAGTGTGCTCTAAGTCCTCATGATGGCCTAGTGACTCGCCTCAATCTGGGTGGCGGAGGATGAATCCCGGCTGCCTCCGTGTCTGAGACCGTCAACCCATGCATCTTATCATGTGGTTTGTTGAGCGCGTTACCGCGGAGATATAGCGCGCCATCCATGCACAACTCACCACACACCCCACTGAGAGCAAACCACATTAGAGCGATCACAAGGAGGTTATCCCATGTGACTCTACCCTCCAGGCCAATTTGGTTGCTTAGGAGACCAGCACACCCTGGGATTCGAACTAGCGAACTCCAGGGGTGGTAGCCAGTGTCTTTACCACTGAGCTACCCAGGCCCCTGACATTTCACATTCTTAAAATAAAGTAGTGATCCTAACTGACCTAAGACAAGGAATGTTTCCTACGATTAAATGTCAGGATTTGTGAAAATGTATTTGGTTAAGTTGTATGTAAACTTCTGACTTCAGCTGTGGATGTATATATATATAATGTATTTTTCAAAATCATCATAAAATGACAAAATAATCATTGGCCTTGATCAAAATGCTGTTTCGAATGGTTTTAGATGGAGTACAGCATGTCACACTGCAGGACATTAAATTCTCAAAAGTAGGCCTATATCTTGTCATCTACCCATTAACTATAGTTTCAGAGTACCATCACAGTGGGCCTTATTCATGCAACATGAGCAGAACAAATTTCAGTGTAAACATACATGTAACCTTTCTCACATTAATTGTTGCATTTAGTGGAACAGTTGACACAAAAATTCATTCTGCTTGTTTTTTTTTTTTTTTAGAAATAAGGCCTAGCAACTGTACTGTAGGCCTACTGTAGCCTGAATTTAAAAAGTTTATGAAATTTCCAGTCAGTTGCCCTCTCTCATGTTCTACCCAGTTCACGCCTTTGCTGGCACTGAAGCTGCATACTGATTTGCTGTTTATTTACTCTCTGCAACCAACATGTACAATCACAAACTGCTACATGCTGCGTGAAAATGTCTTCAGTGGCCTACTGATAATCTCAAGCAGACTAGAGTACCATGGGGTCCCTATGACCTGATTCAAGCACCGTATCACCAAACAACCATAATGAAGAATGCATGCATAAAAGAGTGTGTGAGCCCATGCATCTGTGCATATGTTAAAGGAAAAAGTCATCATCTCTCGTTCTCTTTCTCCTCACCCCCTGTCTTTTACTCTGTGGCTCATTCTCCCCTCATCTTTTCCAGAGATTCAGTGAGCTGATGAATGCCTGACACTGACCGCATTATTATCATGCATGTACTGTAGATCTCGTGTGTGATTCTATTTTGATCTGCTCCTGGATGAAAACACTCAAGGATCTCCTCTTTCTGTCTGCAATTGAATGTATTACGCACTCTCCGCCACCCACAATCCCTGCACACACATCACAAACATGCAGATATTCACCGCATTTGCTGGCAGTATTTGCGAGAAGTGCATCAATAACAAAAGATGCTAACAAGACTTGTCAGGCATCAGAGCTGTCGTAGAGTCAACGCAGGACTCATCCCAGTGTGCAATCAGGCCTTAAAGGAATAGTTCACCCAAAAATGAAAATTCTGTAACCATTTACTCACCCTCATGTTGTTCCTAATCGGTATGACTTTCTTCTGTGGAACACAAAAGATGTTAGGCAAAATGTTAAACTGATCTGCGTTAACAAAAAAACAAAACAAAAAAAAGATGCAATTAAAGTGAATGGTGACTGAGGCTTAACATAGCCTTTGTGTTCCACAGAAGAAAGAAAGTGATGGTGTGCAAATGATGATAGAATTAAAATTTTTGAGTGAACTATAACCTTAATCTGAAAAAACATCAGGTGATGACATGGAAATCTCCCTAATACCTCCAATTCCATCTGTGTAGACAGTAGTCACTAAGCAGGCACTCAACCCTTGCAGAAATTTATAAATAATTTTCATTCAAACATGTTAACAGTCAAAATATGAGAATCCATCAAGGTGCTTCTATATGAGGGTTTCTTAAGAAGCAATCAGGGCCGTCTGGCGGTGTGTTCTTTGTCTTTTGTGCCTGAGAGACAATGTGCAGATTACTTGCGCTGCTCTCTTTTGCATAATGGCCTTCTTCCTCCCCCTACCACAGACCGATGGCGCATTTAAACTTTCGCCGGTAATCCATTACATTTACCAAGCTGAGTCCCTGCTTTAATCTCATGCTTGCCTGGAAAGAGAACCTACATGTGGATTTAAAGACCTTTTTATGAAGGCAAGCATGCAGGGCTCAGTTCATCTTAGACAAAAAGGTCTGACACATTTATGTTCCATGGACAGGTTATGTCCTGCCATCTTAAAGAGCAAAAACTTGCCATTTTTACCTGATTGGTAGAAGTGACAAGGAAAAAGCCAATGCCATGCCGTCGGTGAGAAACTGACCAAGCGGATGAACTATTCTAGCATTTCAAATCTCATTTCTGAAGAGGAAACATTTTGGGCTCTCATGTGTCATATCAGATATTAATTGAAATCAAATTCAGTCTATGAAGTCACATTGTAGCATGATAAAGTGGCATGATCTCACCCAGCCTTATTTAACACACCTGAATACGCTCTTCTTTGCCCCGAAAGGCCGCAGGTGAGAAAGACAGGATAGCTATTCATATGTGGTAAATTAAATCTCTCTCTCTCTCTCCTGAATTGGAAACCACCCAAGTATGACAGGGCATTGACTGCAGTTTTATGTCACCTCGTTTATCTGCAGTTTATATTTTCTATGACCGCATTTCTCTTTCGGGAACCTTTGGAAAATACACTTGCAGTAAAAACAGTGTACCTCAGACATGCTAATGTTTTCTCCCTTTTTGCATTAATGCAAACATACCCATTCCTTTTCTTTTTTATGCACTTTAAAATGCTTGGAAGGGTGGGCAAAATGTTATACAGAATTGGTATACTGTACACTAAAATTATATTTTTGTCAACAAAACTAATTTCAAACATTTAAGCATACGCCTTCAGATCAAAAGATTTTTAAGATCATGAGAAACATTTCAGTCAAGTGTTTCAAAACTTTTGACCGGTAGTGTGTGTGTGTGTATATATATATATATATGTATGTATATATATATATATATATATATATATATATATATATATATATATATATATATATATATAAGAAAATACAGAAACTGAAATATGATTCAACTAAATATGGGAGAGGCTAATGTCAAAAGAAAATACAAAGAGGGCATTAGACCACCCATAAGCTTCAGCACACATCACCTTAATACATTTTTATATAATTCACAGCATTTTATGCATTTATCACATGCTTAATTCACTCAAAGCATTTTATGCATTTAACACATGCTTAAATCACTCAAAGCATGTTATGCATTTTTAACCAGACTTTAAAGATATGTACAACAGTTCAAAACAATAGAACTCTCATATTTTCACATATAAAATGTATTAAACGTATTCACTAAACTGGAAAACACTCTGGGTTACCATAAATCACCAAACAAGACACAATCAATTCCAAATTTACACCCCCAGTCCCCACACATATGCAAAACGTGGGCAAACTCCACCCATGCAGTCCACATGCATCCCCAAAAAATAACCCAAAATAAACACCCAATTCCAACATATGACTCTTGTGAACACACATTTAATGCAATTTATAAGCATTTTGTGTGAAATTCCACATTCACCCAAAGAATTCTCAAATGACAAACAAAACCGGGAGCTCTCCAGCACAACGTCTGTTCCCATGTCTCTAACAGGAGAGAGTGCTGGAAAGCCAGCGTTGTAAAACTTTTAAAGGTGCCACGTCCAATTCACGACCAGAGCCAAACATGACATCTCTCCACTTGGCTACATATAAATGAACTAACTTTATTCAAGTCAAAAATTTTATTTAATCTGACTAAATTAACATGACAAATGAGGTTACACAAGTTATTTTTTATGGCTAACAATTGAAGGTTACCACTTCTTTCAGTAAAAAGAACTCCATAAAAGCAGATTAAGATGCTTGTGTCCTTATGCTACCTTATTACTGTTTTAATGTATAAAATGTGTTCATTTATATAATATAATATTTGTATAATTCCTATAATTTCAACAACCAAGAAAAACTGTGTCCAGGTGTATCTAGGAGAATTGGTGCTGTTTTTAAGGCAAAGGTGGTCACACCAAATGTTGATTTTTATTATTATTATTATTATTATTTTATATGTTTACTGGACTTTGTATGAAGTTAATTAATAAATTAAAACTATTTATGTCATTATTTTTGAAGATATCCTCACTATGCAACATTTTTGAAACTTTTGCACATTACTGTATATGCAATAAACATCAGACAATATTTTAGATTATATAAAAAAATACAAATTAAAGTATTGCTAAAATGCTCTTTAAAATAATGTTTATCATCATAGCACTGCATAATGCATTAAGCTTCTAATTAAAGTGGTTGGACTAGTGATAATAAACTCTATGGGATGGATAGGTCATAATCACAAAGAAACCTATTTCCAAAATCATCCACTCTATATATATATAGTATGGGTCTTTAAATCATATAGAACCAATCATACAAATAGTAAGTTCTATCCATATAGGCCTATATTGTAAACCATTTTAATTTCTGAAAAGTACAACCACAGATATGAAACCACTTTCAGAGTTTGCCAATAGTTAGTACAGCAAATAAATCCTACTTAATGCAAAATACTGTACACGTGACTATAGTTTTTTAGAGCAAAACTCCAAATAAATTTGTCTACAAGTGAATATATCATGGCAAACATAATGAAGATTGGTACTCAGGCAGTCAATTTATTATGCAGCATTCTGAGGCATCCACCATTGACTTACATTCACTCAGGTCTCCTTGTTGACCGATGGCGGTGTGGTTGACGTATCCCGATCAGCAAAATGCGTTATTTACGTAAATGTACAGTATATCTATCAGCTGACAATAAAATATATTCAACAGTATTTTGTCCTCCATTGGTATTGACGTGACTCTATGTATCTGTGTACTAGTTATTATCAGTCTGAATATGTACATTTAAAAAGCCATTAATGTATGTAGAGCACAGAGAAGAATTTTTTTTTTTTATGTGTTTCTTACTATGTACACCATATGTTTCTGTACAGTGGAAAAATGGCTGACTATATAGGCCATGCTATAAGAGTTTTATTAAATTGCAAATGAAGACTAAATCAAATAAAAAAAAAGTCTTATCATATCTGTTCTGTTCCTATTGCTCTCCCTCTCTTTTTCTCTTCCCTACTCTCCTGCCCTCCCAGTGTGTAAGGGCACCCAGGAATTATTGCTCACTGAAGTGCACTGGCAAAACCTGGGAGATTCATAGATGGTGGGAATGATAATGTCCAGTCTAGAAGAAGGGTTACTAGTGCAATAACAGCCTGAGAGGGTCACAATAAAGTTTAGTTTAATGACAAGAACAAATAACTCCAACATTTGGCCGGGCTGCTGAACCTTGCACCAGGGAAGCTCACATCTGATATATCAGTGGGCAACTAGCCGTGACTCGAGGCCGATTGTGCAGGCTCGCGTTCAGAGGGGCCCCCAGTGATACATGTGACCGGCGTGGCAGGTGTCCATTTTATAAAGTTATTCAGTGATAAAGGCTGGATGCTCGGTCCGGTGGCCAGGCCTGTGATTATTGTTCCTGTGCAGCTGACACATTCAGCCAAAACCCCCACCCACCCCTCCCTCTGCCCTAGCCAGAACCTCTGACTTCCATATAGCTATTGTTAGAATCCTTGTCGCTAAGAGCCTGCACTATAGCAATAACAATCCTGCCATGGGCTAAAGGCTGGACTGAAGCCCAGTAGATCTGGTGAATTTATTTCTACTTCAGCCCTTGCTGTCTTGTCAAATGGCTGTACATCCATCAGTGCACTTTCCACTTGACTCACCAAACGGAATTAAAAGACTTGTTGTAGCCGATTACACAAACGGACAGTTTTTATACCACAGAACAAAATATGTATTTTATTTTTCTGGTTGTGTTAATGCTGTTTTCAAGTATTGTTATTCGAGAATGTACAGGTGTTTAGTAATGCTGAGTACACATCATGCCACAATTACCATTATTGCGAGTTTGCGGAAAATGTTTACATCTTTTTCAAACTCGTAATTACAGCTTGAAATTTTGTGAAAGCTCTGACTGTCAACTCCGACCATCGTGTCAGCATGTAAAAATGTGCCCTTCAAATGGAGTTGGAAATATCATAATTATAAGTTTCGAATGCACATGAATGACTCAGGGAAGTCGTTTTTACAAGAGGGAAATTCTAAATGATTCCTGAGTTTTCGAGTTGTGACGTTGGAAGGGGCGTGTTGACATGAAAGATGATGGGAAGCAATGATTTTGCATAGTTATTTTGATTTCAGTGCTTTATTTCAATAATATTAATATGTTATAGGTGACAGACAGTTTGTTTGGTAACACTTAACAAGGTTCCATTCGTTAACATTAGTTAAAGCATTAGGAATCATGAACAAATAATTAACAATATATTTTTGGTAACACTTTACAATAAGGTTCAATTTGTTAACATTAGTTAATAACATTAGTTAACATGACAAACTAACAATGAACCATACTTTTACAGTATTTATTCATCTTAGTTAATGTTAATTTCAACATATACTAATACATTTTTAAAATCAAAAGTTGTATATGTTAAAATGTGTAATGCATTATGAACTAACATGAACTAACAATGAGCAATTGTATTTTTATTAACTAACATTAACAAAGATTAATTAATGCTGTAAGATAAAATATATTGTCAATTATTTGTTCATGATACCTAATGCAATTACGTAATGATAATGAATGGAACCTTATTGTAAAGTGTTACCGCCAGTGTTGTGGTTTTCTTTTTTCTTTTTTTTTTTTGGAGAAAATTGTGAAACAACCATTGTGTCTGGGTCAAAAAAATAAGTAAATAAATAAAACTGGTAGAGTACATTAATGCACATCTCCCTTTTGATTATAAACATGAACACTGACATTTTTCACACTCAACAAAATCTTTTTCTTACTAGCATTTCATCTAGAAAGAGTGCCACCTGTAAGTACATTGTGGTATTCTTTTGCAGTAGATATACAGTAAACCCTTCATTTTGAGAGAAAAAGTAGATAACTGGAATACTACACATTGTATATTTGTGAAACAAATACAGAATCATGGTTTATAATGCAAAAGATTTTTATTTCAGAATATAAATGTCCCACCGGCAAATCAAAAATGTGCAAATAAATAAATAAATAAATAATATCTAGGGATCAGGACAACATTTCTTTTGACTTGCCAGTAAGCAAAGCTAGCCTCCATTTAGAAATGCCTAGCAGCGACCTAGTAACAACCCCAAACACTGCGACATTTTATAACTATAAACAAGTATCATAAAAATGATTTTTTAATTAAATCATTAATTCATTGTTGTGGAAAATCTAAACGCATTATTTTGACCAAAAACAAAATTAAGATTATTTTTCATTGTTTTAACTCTTAAACGAGTTAAAATGATCCGAACATAACAGGAGGCTTAAGTGCATAATAAATTAATGTAGTGATTAAATATTTCTCTGTCATCAGCAATAAAGCATCCATGCATCCATTTTGACTTTGAGAGTAACTAAAATGACCCATTTCTGAATCAGAGGATGAGAACAGTTCTGAGTAGAATCTCTGAGTTTTTATCTTGTATTTATTTTCAATCTAAAAACTTGAACACATCATAAGTCCGGAGCATCAGGAAGTAGTGTCTCTCTTAACACATGGTGTGTAATCAGTGTAATTCAGACCAGGTTGTTTGAAGCAGCTGGCTCAGACTCAGAGTTCTTTGTGAGGACCAGCAGGCGTGTGTAACATCAGTTTAGTCTCCCACACTTGGGTCATTAATATAATCCACCACATAGATCATTCCTCTTACATACCGGATCGCTGAAGTACAATTTCTTGGGCGTGAATTTGACTGATTGTCAGAACTGTGGCACAGCGGATAGTGCACATGCTTGCAACACATACAACTCTGCTTATAGGGATACTGGTTCGAATCTACACTGTAAAATATTTGAAGTAAAATCAACAATAACTTACTGGCAACAAATAGCCAGCAAGTTGCCGTATTCCATACCACAGTAAAATTACCGTAAAACTATCTACAGTAGTTTACAGCATACTGTAGAATGATTTATAGTATATGTGCTGTATTGTAAAATTATTTACAGTAGTTGTTTGTATGATGTATATTAAAATACAGTATATTAGCTGTACAGTAAAATGAATTACGGTAATTGTTTGTATGTTGTATATTAAATTGCAGTGTCCATACCATAGAACTAACCACAGTAAGCACAGTTTTAGATTAGAGTCAGAGTAACTAACTTCTGTCTATTACAAGTAAAAAAAAAATTAAAAAAATGAAACAATTGAGGCCTTTTTGCAAACAGAACATTTAATACAAAATGACAACTTAATTATCACATAAATGTTAATCATAAAGGTAAATTATGACAACACACATACAAGTCCTTTCAAAAACTTCAATATTACTGTAAGTTCACCAGATGTCCAAATGACTGAAAAAACTCTCTCCAATTCTTTGCCTGTCCAGACCTAGAGAAAAAAATACAAAAATACAAAAATCAAATCATATCATGTAACTTCAATCTTGTTTTTATATCAACATGACATTTGAGCTACAATGGAGAGAATGCACTCTCAGCTACCAAGGTTGTGCATCATTCAGAAAGGACTGAGATAGAAGTTACTTACATACATATTGAATAAAATTCTGAGCAAAACATTTACACATGTTATATTTGTACATAACATAACTTTATTTTCGATGGACGGGTCAAACAAAGGGGCCGGTATAACTCTGCAGCACATCAAAATAAAATAAAAAACGGGGCGTCCAACGAATTGCGCATGTTTAACCGGTGTAAAAACAGCATTTGTTCACAGAAAAGGTAATTTGGTTACTTCAAAACTTGTTAGTGCTTACTGCAATACTAAACAGAATAGCCATTATAACTAATGCTAGTATCTGTTTGAGAACATAAACTTTATTGTTACAAAGCTACTTGTCGAAAATTACATGGAGATCATCATTGTCAAATGATGAATGTTTGAAAAAATTATTATAAACTGCAAAAAGATGTTTTGTGCAATTTTTGGTGCTCACCTGTTTCAGTCGAAAAGAGATCGCTTTGCTTCTGCTCCTCTCAAGGCTAAAGTGATGAGGAGTCGAGTGCAGGTTCAATGTCACAGGTTGCCAGCTGCATTCCAATACAGTTCTACTTCTTATGCGATTGTATAAGTAAATCCAATGCAGAGAAGACATCTCAGTATTTTTGATAATAGATCACTGAATAATACCACAAATTTCCCCTCTAAATTGTGTGTGTGCAGGTTTGAGATTGGGCCAGTTCTCATGCAATTTAACAGTAAATTACTGTAATTATTTTCCTGTGACCAAATCACAGTGTGGCCTAAAGTATGTCATGCCCCAATCCCGTTTCCCCTACTCCCATGGATTTTTTATTTTTATTTTGCCTGGTATGGACTGTCCAAACTGATCTCACAGTGAAATCAAACAGTAGGTTAGTTTCTCTTTAGCTTAATTCGCTGCCCCCAGTGGCCAAAGCCGAAAGTGTCTACAGAAGGCCACCTGAAGCAAGTTGTTTTCAGTTGTATAGGATGTACAGTGTAAGAGGAATGCATATTTTATAAACTTTACCCCCAAACCTAACCATCAGTGGAGTAAAAATGTAATGTTAGTGAGAATAATGCGAACTCCGAATTGTGCTTGTCACTGATTATGCGAACGCAGTTACTTCCTGGTTTCAACGTGAGATCCGAACCCGGGTTTCCTACGCTGCTGACTAAACACACTTCCAGTCGTGCCACAAGGGAAGTTAAACACACTTGAGACGATACGACAATGTCTGATGAGAGATGCCGCTTGTCAGTGAGTTACCATAATGTAGGGTACCGGAACACTCAGAAACAACATGCCGACTTCCTGTGTGATCATGTTTGACTGTCTGATACATTAAAGGCAAAATAAACAAAAATGAAAAAAAAAAAAAGAAAGAAATTGGGCTACTTAAATGTTAACCCTGTACACATCAGAATAATTGTTTAGTAACTTGTCTTTGGTGTCACAATGGCATCTTCTCTTCAATATTGAGACACCAAGTTTTCAGCTCTTTCTGCTTCATTGATCACCACATTTTCAGTTAACACACGCTTCAGAGATCTCTTTAGTCTCTCTATTGTCCAATATGGCCAGCATGCTAATCCTTTTGATAGAGTATTGTTAGAAGAGAATGGTAGACACAAAAGACAGACAAGTGGTGACAAATGAGACACAGTTCCAGACACAGTTGTTAAGAACAAAATATAAGCAATGAAAGGGGTTGCTTTGAGTTGGAAACAAACATAGAAGCAAGTTTCAATCAGAACTGTCAAGACATTGTTAGCACAAAACATTAGCATTCATAGTGCACAGGTTTTAATTTTATTTATTTTATTTATTTATTTTTTTCAGCCTAGGTGGCCTACTTTTACTTTAAGGGATGGCATACCCTCCAATTTTTTTTCTTTTTTTTTTCTATCATTTATTCACCCTCATATCATTCCAAACCCATATGTCTTTCCTTTTTGGCAGAGGCTATATGCAGTAAATAGTGACATAGTGCAAATTGTGGCAGATGCTATTTGCACTAATTAAATACTAACATATAGCATGGGTACATCACTGCAGTGTATTTATTGTGTTTATTTAGAGTACCACAGACACCCAACACCAACCCCTAAACCTAACCCTAACCTTCCCTAACAAAAATTATCCATGGTTTTACTACAGTAACCATAATATCATTGTGGTAATTTGTTGTTAAATCATAGTAACGACTATATTTAACATGGTTACTATATTAACACCATATTACAGTAGTCACACCATGGTTAATTGCATTAACCTCATGCAACCCTGCATTCTTCTACGCGGACATTGTATTTTATCTTTGCTATTCTCTATTCATTATTTAACTTAATTTAAGCCGACTGATCTCAGTTCAGGACACTCTGGGCTGTCATTAAATAGTTATGCGACAAAACAACATGGCACCGATCTCAGCGGAGTTTGTCTTTGAGAGAAACTACATTTTGGTAAGAAACCTTATTAAGTTTTTACACTGAAACCTGTTTGAGTCAAAAGATGAGAGTCTGTAGTTTAGTCCGATATGCCATTTTGAAATTTTTTTGAAAATGGCACACTGTTAAACACAATGAACACTATAGTGGACTATAGCGTTATTTTTTTCCTTAGAAATCTTATATTCACTGTGCATCATCACATTGAGAATCAATGGGTTCATCCAAAATCTGAAGAAAAAAAAAGTTGATTTCAGAGGCTTTATGTTCAGTTTCAGGCTGCAGATGATGTTTTGACCACTCTACATGTTTGGCATGGTAATCAGTACATAGTTTTATAATTTATAATGTATCATTTTATTTCAACATGGTTGGCAGTGACTGGATGATGCTGGCCATCAGAATTCAACTTTCAATCAGAATCATGCTAATTTCTGATTGGTGAAATGCTTCAGCACTGACTATCACTTGTTTGTTTGACAGCTCAAAGAGAGAACATTGAGATTTTGTTGCCAAAGTAGAAAAAAATCTAATCAAGTCAAATAATTTGTATTTGTATAGATTTTTATTTGTGGTTTTCCCAATACACATTGTTCCAAAGAAGCTTTACAATAATTCAGCTGTAATGTCTGTAACGTCTCAAAAACATGAACAACCAACACTCCTGGAAACAGTAAACAATTTGATGAAAGAAAAAGCTGACATTCTATAGCTTGGTATTTTTTAAAATTTCACAAGTTTTGTTTTGGCATTTTTATTAGGGGCTACTAGTTACAAATCAAAAAGGGAAACGAAAAATGCACACAGCAGTCAACCTCGGGTCTCATGAGGTTAAAATTATGGCTTACGTCAAAAAACATGGTTACTACAATGTTACTAAAGTAAAACCATGGTTAATTTTACACGGATCAAACCTTTCTCTCAAACTTCGGACAGTCAACGTGACCAAATCACTGCAAGGCAGTCAACCTTTATATTAATTTTTATTTATTATTATAAGTAGTACTAAAGGAAATGTTAAGAGTGGAGATAGAAACAGGATAGGGAAAAGTGGGACAAAAGGGGAATCGAACCCAGGTCTGTCCGCACGAAAAATACACATCTTTACTGTCTTTACACATTACATCATTGCAGCAACATTTGAGAGTTATCTGTATCAGGTTATCTATAGTTTCTTTGTTTCCACTAGACTACTGGAGTGCAAATAGCTGGGCTGTGTTGCAGGTGCTATTTATACCAAGTGCAAATAGTCACTCCGTTCTTTTTTCCGTGGAACACAAAGGGAGAAAAAAGGCTTGAAAGTGAATAGCGACTGCGGCTAACATTCTGAGTTCCACAGAAGAAAGAAGGTTATACAGGTTTGAAACAACAAAAGGGAAATGAAAGACTTTTTATTTTTATGAGAACTGTCCCTTTAAGTCTTGATAAATTGTTTAAAGGAAAAAGAAAAGAAAAAAAGAAAAAAAGAAAAGAAAAATGCACATACTAAGTTCAGTTAACCCAAAGATGAATTATTCAATTACATGAATTATTTCTGTATTTCAAGACAACAAAAAACAAACACAGTGGAAAATTGGAGCGCTGAGGGCAGTAGATAACCTTGGTGTCTAAGTGCAGCTAAAATGTTATGCCTACTCATGACAAGCTGAGGTAATGATATGCCTCAGGGGTTTGTTGAACATAGAGACTGATTAGTGATCAGTGTTATAATTAAGAGTAGCTTTGACACAGGCAGTGTTCCAGAAAACCCTCTCAGCATGTCCCCACCCTCTGCCAGTGTCCTATCCATTCATTCCCCACCTCTCCTCTGGAGGACCCTTGAGACCACTTCACAAGGCTGTTTATGGCACTATCCCATTATCTCACAACAAAAAGGCAGCAGGGCCACACAGGCCCTCGGCAGCTGTGTGGAGAGCCTTGGCGTGAGGATCCGCGGCGTCTCTCCAGCAAACGATAAAGAGCAACTTGAGTTTAAACAAAAAAAAGTTACACCATATTTGCTCAGACTAACTATGATGAAAGGCAATGAAGACAAGGGCTCCTCATATAGGTATCAATATAAATATTACTGGAAGGTCAATTAATATGTAAATTAACTCCTCCATTTAATTAGCTATTTAACTATTTTCCAAGGCATGGACATATTAAATCATGCTTAAAGACCCATCTAACTAGCCTCTTGACAATAGTGTGAGGGAGTCACAGGCTCATAAACCACCGGCTTGACCTATAAAGAGCCCTGAGTCTGCTAATTCCATCTCAGGCTAATTTTATTACTTGCATAAAATAACCATAGTGCTGCTTTGTGGCTGTAAAGAGGATATGGGTGATAAAACTAGCTGGGGGAAGCATCTGAAAATCTCTTCTTTACTAGTGTCCTCATTTATTATTCTATTATTCTTTGCAAGGTACCGAGCCCATGTGAAAGACAAATGACCTTATTATATTAAATAATTTGTGAGGATATTAACAGTTAATCACACATAAACATCATTTAAAAGGTATTGATTTTGCCACACTCTCAACAGCTTGTAAAATGTATGTCCAATAACAAGATAATAGATAATCAGCATGACTGGGTCAGTCATGTAGGGGACAAAGGAAAGGTGAGGTGGTGTACCTGCAATGACCTCTGTTTATGGCATCATATGTACCTCTCTAGCAGTAAACAAATACATGCCCTTGCTGGTTTCTGGATATCATAGATGTATCCATTTATACCACACTAAAAGAAGTGTTGAAGTATTCCGGGTTCAATACAAGTTAATCTCAATCAGCAGCATTTGTGGCATAATATTGATTACCACAAAAGTTAATTTTGACTTGCCCCTTCTTTTCTTAAAAAAAAAAAAAAAAAAAGGAAATATCTGTTACAGTGAGGCCCTTACAATGGAAGTGAATAGGGGCCAATTTTTGAACATTAAAATACACACTTTTTCAAAATTATAGCCACAAAACATAAACAATATGCATGTAAACATGGTTTTAGTGTGATAACATCACTTAATAAACTTTTCTGTGTAAAGTTATAGCCAAGTTTACAGCTTTGTTGCCATGACAATGTAACATCAACAAACCCTAAAACCCTATGACTATAAGAATTACAATTTAAACAACTTTACAGCTCAAATAATACATGAATTTTAACAGAAGAATTAATGTGTGCTTTTATAAAATTATACGCTTCACATTTCTGCCTTTAAACCCTCAAAAGATTGGACCCATTCACTTCCATTGTAACTTCCTTGATTTTTGCTTTTTTAAAGAAAAGGAGGGATGAGACAAAATTTATTTTTAATTAATTCCTTTAATCTGCAATTGTTACCTCTACAGTATTATTACTTGATCTAACCCATAAACATTACTTTTGTTGGTAAAATCTAAACTGTCAGGTAAATTTAGTCTAATTTTAGACTTTTTTTTTTTTTTTTTTACAGTGTACGCCTTTTATTTTTTGTGTTTGCGTTTTCATTTATTTTTGTGTACATTGTCATATTATAATATTTATGTACAAAAGAGACATTGATCTCACCTAACAAGGAACATTCCAACAAATTTGGCTAACATTATTTAAAGGTTAGGAACAAATGTTGTTAAAAAAAATATTAATGGAATGCCCATATGACATTTTTACTATTTGATAAAACTTTTGTTAGGAGAAAAAGTTCTAAGTATAACATTCTTCATACATCCTAGATATCTTTAAAAAATAATTCTGAGAGTGAAAACACATAAACAAGTTGGCAAAGTTTCTTGCATGTTTCTTAATATATTCTCCTGGAAATACTGTGAAGATGCTGTTGAGAGATCACTCTCTTTACACTAATGCATTAACAGCAGGTAGCAGCAGAGGACACCAGCATACATGCAAATGTGTCTTGTGTCCCTTTGGGGCCAGCAGCACTGAATAGAAATAATGCAGGTTTGCCGCTGGTCTCAGAAGTTAATATCATTGTGGAAATGCAGTAGACTCTACCTGTGGAGGTATTAAGAATGATGGACATAGACAATCGACTATTTGTAATAAAGTATTTGTATTGAACTTTATTCCTTCCATACCCTCAGTTTTGTTCATGCGTGTTTTAATATAACTGCAAATGACCATTGCTTTCATTTTAATATGGTTCAATGTAATAAGTAATATGGTAAGAATGTGTGTAGCTGACACTGTCCTGGCTAATTGATTATGACAGCGCTATCATTTATTAGCCTTGTGGTTCTTATTAAAATTCTATCTTACAAGGGAAATGCAGGAGCTTTGGCTAGATTAATCCAGTAGATTTATTATTTTAGCATATATAGATCAAGGTTACTAAGTGAGATGCCCTGCTTGACAGTTATGTTGAATAAGGTGCTAGTTTTTTTTTTTTTTTTTTTTTTTAAATATCACTCAGATAAGTCACTTATTGTCTAATATAATATTGTCTAACAATATTATATATTATATAAATATAAAACTTTAATTACAGCAGTTGGTGTACAAATATATGTACACTGGAAAAAATGTTAACCTAATAAACGTGTTGAAACGTGGTAACATCTGAATTGTTGATTGAAGAAAAAAAATGTTACTTGGCATGTTTGAATAAAAAATTATATTATTTGGCATGTTTAAATCAACATATTGTAAATACATCAGGTTACACCATCAAAGCTAATTTTAAGGGATAGCTTCTGAAGGTAACAACTGCACGTTATGGAAAGAATAAAAATCACACTAACAAAACCTTATATTTGAGTACATTTTTACATTCATTTTTTATTCAGAAAAGAAAATGTAGAAGGACAGTAGAAGAAAAAAAACTTTTAAAGTTGTGGGCATCATAAGATATAAAAAGATAGAATATTAACTTTCAGAGATGAAAATCTGCAGAAATATTGCTAGAGATTAGCTGACAGAGTAATTCAAAACAATTCATCTATCAACAATGGGGAAGTTTTACAATCTTTTCAGGGCAGTGAACAGAAACTAGGCTAAATGAATTTGAAATTCATAGGGTTTGTTACAAGCTGGACATAAAATGCAATTTAATGAAATCATGACATTCTATTTCATCCAACATTCTATTCACAGTTGAATTAGAATAATTTCGATTAAGCAGATCATTGGATATTGAATATCTCTGAACTTACATTGCTCCAAACACTACATGCGCAATTCATACATGTACAGAGTTTATAGTTTTAGAGTGTCTGCAAATCTATCAATCGATTTTGAACTGAGTTTGTTTTCTACACACTGTCGGCCAATCTGCTTTCACATTTCCTGTTTTTATGCCTAGCAGCAGACAGGCCTGCTGAAGCCGTCGGTGGCAATTTTAGGGCTCGGACAAGTGTGAAGACGGCAAGTCTTTCTCTGCTCAGAGCCTGTGACCATCGCCAGAGCCCGGGAATCAATTCCCTCTGTTTACAGACCATTTCACAGCCCTTTACCTGCAACATCACTTGTGTCAGGCCCATAAATAGCCTTATAATGGTTGGATTAGCATAATGGTTCAAGCCGTGGCACCCTTGCCAGCACAAAAGGAAATGTCAACACATCCCCGTCTCCTCGAAAGCAATTAGGGGCCCATTATACGGCCTCACTGGAAACATCATCAAGGTTAAAGACAAGTTCAACACCCTTCTGACCGCTCTTTTATTCCAGTTTCTGATAGATGAGCCATAGAAACTGAAATGTTGGTAAACAGTGGCTTGGAGTGCTCTCTTTAAGATCATCCCCAATCAGCCCAGGTACACAGCATTAGAGAAGTTGTGTTAGTGTGTGCGCCGGTGTGAACGTGGTGTAGAAATTAGATTATTATTATTTTTAACTACAGCCCAGGTAAGTTTAAGGATGTTGAATGTACAGCAAGAAGAGGGTGATGGACAAAACTAAGAGCAGAGAGATCAACAGGAGCATCATTCCATGTTGTTAGTCCAGATAAAAAGACTGCGGGGCAACATTTCAACATCATTGGATCCGAATGCTGAATATGAATTTTTATGATTTTTAAGTTTGCAATGATGATTACATTCTGAACCACACCATCTACCTCTATAGTAGTATGTTTCAAGTGTCATAGGAAATGGTTAAATCATATATGTTTTCCTGCTCAGGATTGCCATATGATTACTTTGTGTACAAATAACTGTTATTGTTTCTGCCATTGTTATTAATGACGTCTACATGGAAAATGTGAAAAATTAACAATGTAATGTAAAATGATACTGTCCTCAGTTTTATTAAGTACTCAAATCGTACATACAGTAAGTGTGCAGCCCTTGTGGTAGTGATATGTAACAAGGCAAACAAAGGACATTTGTGCAATATCCTTAATTTAATTATGACTGGAAACATATTTAGTTTAAATAAATAAATATATGTGTTTGTGCATCATTTGCTATAATTACATGCATTAATTTATTGTATTTTTTTTTTTAATTATTATTCTGTTATTATGCATCAACAAAACAATTTTTAAGGTTAAGATCAGGTAGAAATAGCAACTTCAGATGACAATTGCAGGTTACCAGTTTTTACATTGCAATACAATTTTAATGTACATTTGTGAAGGAAACAGAACCAGAAGTCAGCCCACGTGGAAATGTAAGGACAACACCTAAAATTGTGCCAACTTTTCATTTTTCTTTTCTTTGTAATTTGTGGAGCAGTTTATAACAGAGCTGGCAAGGAAGAGTTAAGAATCAAAAGGCCTTGTAAGTATTGTCACAAAACTGCAAAGGCAAGCAAGGCCATAGAGCAATGGTTCATGACCACCTATCATTCTATATGTGTGTGGATGCGTGTGTGTGGGCAGCATAGGGTGCTGCAGTTAGCAACCTAAAAGTCATGGCCTTCAGCACTAAGAGAAAATAAAACTCTGAAATCTGACCCAAATTAAGAAGCGAAAAGGCAAACAAATCATATTGCCTGCTATCATCAAATATTTTTAGATGTGCCATCTAAGGTCCAAACAACTGTCTTTGCCCATTAATATTCTCAGAATTTATGTCATATGCATTGACTAGTCTTTGCTTTGGTAAAGCTGAAATAGCCTGTTCTAGTCATATAAATTATACTTTTTATCAAAGGGTATAAAAATGTTGATAAAAGATCTTCTTTAGATTAGATTTGATTAGATTATATTTATTTTATTGTTATTGCACAGAGAATAAAAGTACAAATTCAATTAAATACAATTAGCATTTAACCTGCAGAGCAAATAATATAGTATACAGTATAAATTACACTAAAATGCAAATGTAATTATATACAGTATATACAATAAGTGTTTAGTTACAAGTAAATAATATCAGGCAATACATTTAGTGGTATATTCATGAAAGTATGTGACAGAATAACATAATGTGCAAAAATGGCAGTTATCAGCGGTGTGCAATTAAATGGAAGAAGCAAAGATGTGCAATATGGCAGTGGTCACAGTGGCAATAATGTAAAAAATGTCAAGAGATGTTGGTTCTAAGCCTTAAGACTTACACATGTCATTTTACAGAATCTTACATTATATAAACAATCCAAATTAATGCCACAGAAACTGAAATAGAAATTAAGATACATAACATACCTCTGAGGTTTTTTAATTTACAACCTTGGTTTTGAAATGGTTACTTTTGTTAAAAGAATATTTAGTGTTCAATACAAGTTAAAGGGATACTTCAGCCAAAAATTATAAAATTCTCTCATGATTTACTCGCCCTCATGCCATCCCAGATGTGGAGGATTTTCTTTCTTCTGCAGAACACAAATTAAGATATTTAGAAAAATATTTCAGCTCTGTAGGTCCATAATGAGTGAATGGGTGCCAACATTTTTAAACTCCACAATCCACATAAAGGGAGCATAAAAGTAATCCATATTACTCCATTGGTTACATCCATGTGTTCAGACACAATATGATAGATGTGGGTGAGAAACAGATCAATATTTAAGTTATTGTTGTGTCATAAATTCTCCTCCCTGCCCTTTAGGGGGGCGATATACAAGAAGGATGTGAATCACCAAAAACAGAAGGAGAATGAGAAAGTGAAAGTGGAAATTGACTGAGCAGGGAGGAGAATTTATGGTAAAAAAAAAAAAAAAAAAGGACTTTTTGATAATATTGATCTGTTTCTCACCGACACCTATCAAATTGCTTCAGAATATATGGATTTAACCACCAGTCATCTGGAGTACTTTTATTTTGCCCGTTTGTGGATTTTGGAGCTTCAGAATTTTGGCACCCATTCACTTACATTGTATGGACCTAAAGAGCTGAGGAATACTTCTAAAAAATCTTTGATTGTGTTCAGCAGAAGAAAGAAAGTCATTCACATCTGGGATGGAATGATGGTGAGTAAACGATGAGAGTATTTTCATTTTTGGGTGAACAATCGACAGCATTTGTGGCATAATGTTGATTTACTAAAATAATGAATTTTTTGACTTGTCCCTCCTTAAAAAAAAGCTGGGTTACAGTGAACCACTTTCAGTTTTAAAAGTATAGCCACAAGACATAAACAAGATGTTTTTATTTTAGTGTAATCAAATCACTTACTAAGCTTTTCTGTGTAACTTTGTTGCCATGATGATGTAAAGCCATAAACCATCTCGTAATATCGGCGATGTAAACAACTTTACAGCTCAAATAATAGGCTTTTTTTTTTAACAGAAAAATGTATGTCAGAGCTTTTATAAAATTCTAAGCTGTACATTTCTGCCTTTAAACCCTCCAGAGTTGCCCACATTCACTTCCATTGAAAGTGTCTCTCTAAATCTTGATTTCTGCTTTGAAAAGAAAAAAGTGTTGTGGTAATCAACATTATGCCAGAAATGCTGTCGATTGAGCTTAACTTTTATTGAATTGGGAATATTCCTTTAATTGTCATTTTCCAGGTGCTTTATTAAACAGTTACATTTGTGCTATAATCACAGCTTCATAACCACTGGATTACCACCATCCCACTGGTAATCCATTATAAAAAAAACAGGTGTGGTTATGTCACACAGAACAAGATGATAAGTCACCTAGCTGTGTAGTATTGATTGGGGTCTTGGAGACTTATCTGAAGAGGAGGTGGGGAGAGTGATTGTGCTTTACACAGAACATTATCAGTCCCTCAGTGGCGTTAGAGTCCTCTCCACACATACAGATAAACAGAGACCGCTAAGAGCAGGGAAGGACTCACTAAAGTGCTACATCCAATCTTAAAGCCAAATCTGAAACGTAAATGCTTGCTGTCTGTCCAGGCCATTTTTCATTTCTATTCTTGACCACATTTGCAATTGCTATCTTGTACATTCCCTTTGGGGGAAAATTATGTGCTGTTCTGTCCAATGTGTTCTCTGTCTTGTCTCAGCTGCATAAGAGAAATACATCTCCTTTTTTTCCCCTAGAGTGTGTGTCGGTTTTTAATCTTGTTCACCTGCTCTACATTTTTATCTGCGCAGATGAAATAGGAAAGGATGACTTTGTCAAAGAGAGCCGTGCCGGGCATTGACTGAGCACGGTAAGCCAAGAGCACCACGATGGATAAATCTGTCCATTAGGAGAATTTAAATAACTTTTACAGTTTTATCAGGGTCTATCTGTTAGGCAGGAGATTTATGGTCAGCCTGTGAGGGCGTCCGTGTTTCTGATCTGTTCTGTCTCGAGATTAAATCTGGATCAGCCCAAGGAGAGACCAGCTTGACTGCCACAATCCACAATTGGAGATGATCTTATCTCTTTAAAAATTGCCTGGAGTCGAAGGCAGGGATGAGTGAGAGCTATTTCTCTCTCTCTCTCCTTTTCCGTGTCACTTATATCGGCGGTGATTACATGGGGAAGCCATAAGTACTGCATTTTGCTTTACCCCTCCCCAAACACGTCACGTAAACACCATGTAATCACAACTGATTCCCTGTACTGATAAAACTCACATAAACCCTCTCCTATCAGCCATGTGCAATCTGAGGCACAGGTCTGTCTAACAAGGAATTAAATTTTTTTTTTCATGCTACCGCCCCTACTTTAATTGATTGATGCTTAAAGTTTAGCTAATAAAAGGCTAGCAGGTGATCAAATGCAATCCTGGGCTCGCCCTCAGATGAGAATGGGTTGGATTGAAAGTGACAGGTTGCATTTTCAGCTTGAGCCGGTTCTGCATCTCGGGGGCTGGATGTGTGGGTCTGCCTCTTCAGACCAGAGCCAGTCTGAAACACACATGTTCTGCGAATCAGGGAATCAATAGAACACTTAATGAACAATTAGGGGAACAGCTGTAGATCTGTCAAAGACCCATCTGCAAATAGAGGAGTGAGGAGCAGAAAGAGAGAGAGGCAGAGGGATTCTTTGGTGCGGACTGGGGTCCTGAACACTAAGAATACTGCATAAAAAAATAATAATGGAAAAGGCTTTCATCTGATCTCTCATCAAATGAACAAAATCATAAATTTGCCTTAACAAAGAGGTGCATTTTTATCTCATTAAAAATGTTTTACCCCTATAATGAAATGTACTTTTGCACTTTTACAATTTTTTTTTAAATAATGCACACTCACGTGAAATGAAGACTCCAGTCATACTAGTAGCCAAAGGTTCTGTTCACACAGAACAGTCGTTATGCAAGAAAAGCTTGACACAGCGCCACAAATAGAGTGCAATGCAGGTGTCTCGAGACATGTTTTTACAGTTGAAGTTCTTTTTAACTCAACACAGTGTCAGAAAAATGTGGCATTCCTGCATAAGATGCTAAAAAACAACACTGTGACATGCAATGCAACAGTCAAAGACATGTGTCTAGGACATATTTATGTAGGAAAACAATTGAAAAACAGCACAGACAGATGCAAAAACTTGTTTGGTGTGAACAGCACCTTACATAAGCTGTTTTATTGTACATGAAAAGGGTCGCATCATGGGATCCAACATATTAACATCATATGACCACCCAAATACTACTCATTTTATCCTGGGACGCCCGAATTAAAGGGCACTTTTGCTCATAGCTGACAGCGAATAACACAATTCTAGAATGACATCTGTAACTAAAAGCTAGAGCTTTTGAATGATGCTGCATCCACACCACTAGGTGTCAATATAAGTCCAAAATGACATAACTGCCAGCACAACATAAACTAATAATTGTTGCTGTCCTGATTTATTTTTGATGTGCAGTTGCAATCGTTAGCCTTTAAACGAAATCACATACAGTATTTCTCAAATAGGGGGCTGGACCATACAGTACCTCACACACCCTCTCTGCCACAATACTGTATTGAAATATCTTGCCCATTTTCTTTCTTTCTTGACTCTCAACCTATTCATGATGCATAGAGATATTTTCCTCCAAGCTGATACACACTGTACTGTAAATGGGGATGAATTGAGTTTCTTTGTCCACTTGTTAACAGAAAATGTCGCCCTTACATGCCAATCTTTGGGGGAAAAAATAGTCAGCAACACTGAGCATACACACACCTGCATACACACTTTGACACACAAAAACATTTCTGTTAGATAGCTTCAGCCTTCGCTTACCTCCTAAAACATTATGGATTACTGGTCTATAACTGACAGATATATGCTTAACTAAGCACAAGTATCAGTAGCTGCGGAGAGGCAGATTATAATTGACCTTGGACACCCTCGGTCGTGCTTTATTAAAACTTCATTTAAAAAAGACAAAACCTTGGTGAGGAAAGGAGCCACAGCCATAATGGATTAGATGGAAATCCATTATGCATTGCACACAAGAAAAAGTAGCGAAGGAGACCTGCTTTAAAAATATATTTTTAGTACAGAAAATTAATGCCCCCACACAGGGCCACTGAATCATTTTAAATGGCCTTTTGTAGTATATAGGTATATGTATTGAGAAGGCCAATATTTCAGCTTCACACAGACTAATGGCTCATTAATAGATAAATGTTTTTGGGCTTTTTTTTTTTCTTTTGGTTGTGGGATGCTATTTTAGTCCCCTTTGTGAAAAGTAAAGGGTATTTTGCATTCAACTGAGTGTGTCCATCCTGTATTTACATTAAATTTAAACCAATGATGCATGTTAATAGAATTGTGTTGTAATGTTTTTTTACACATATTTTAAGCAAGGTATGAGAGGCCATGGCATATAGTGAATATAGTCACGTATAAAGGGTGTTGACTACAATTTAGCAGCCAGAGTTAAATTGTAATAAAAAGTTACATCGTAATAGAAAATAAAATGTTCATTAAAACATTTTTTTTTTCATTTTCATTAAAACAGATTATTCATTTTAAATAATGTCCTATCTTTCCACTAGAAGAAATTTTCCCTAACATTTAAACAATAACATGTTATTCTGTGGTAGCTGCACAGTGATTTACACAATTGCTACGCAGCAAACACAGAATGTTTCCGTACCATTATTGTATGTTTCTCTTGTTTGTTTGTTTTTTACACTCTAGGAACATTCTTTTTAGGTTTTTTTTTTTATTTTATATATATATATATATATATATATATATATATATATATATATATATATATATATATATATATATATTTCTTTTTTTTTTTTTTTTTTTTAATCACCAATTGCTAATGTTCTCAGAATGTTCTGGGAACCAAAAATTGGGTAGGTTCACAGGTGTTTTGTATTTTAGAATGGCTGAAATGCTGTATTGACTAATCAGTAACCAGGACTGATACATTTTGATAAATATGGCAATAAATTCTTATATCTCTGTAGAAGATTTACTCAAGGAGGACACGGGGAACCAGGTTTCTTATCCTCAGGTAGGAGGGTTTTTTAATAACGTAACTTTTTTTTTTTTTTTTTACAGGGTTGCCACAACACGTCAGCTTCCCACTTTCACAGTATTCTCTAACTTCACAATACTCTTTATCTTCACAGTACTCTTTAGCTCCACAATACTCTTTAGCTTTACGAAAACCTTCATGACCCAGACTCTCTCCCCGGTCTGCTTGCGGTGTAGCTCTTTTATGCTGCTCTCCCCGTGCTCACTGTAATTAGAAACAGGTGTGAGACATAATTTAGCTCAGGTGCAAGCGCCCTTATTGCTTTCTCTCTCTCTGGACAGACGCTTGACCACGCCCCCGCTGCCACATATCCCCACCGCCTGACTCAGGCCAGGGAGGCATCCGGCCTGCCTACCAGGAACTGTCTCACCCCCTTTTTGGTCTTGGGCCTCGGGCAGGTCGCAATCGCCGCTGTCTTATCAATTTGGGGACGCACCTGCCCGTGGCCCAAGTGGAACCCCAGATACCGTACCTCCACCTGCCCAATCGCGCACTTCTTTGGGTTTGCTGTGAGTCCCGCTCGACGCAATGATCTCAGAACCGCCCTCAGATGCTACATGTGCCGCTGCCAATCATTGCTATAAATGATGATGTCATCTAAATAGGCAGTGGCGTAAGCTGAATGCAGTCTGAGGATTCGGTCCATGAGATGCTGAAACGTAGCCGGGGCCCCAAACAAACCGAACGGAAGTGTCACAAACTGGTGTAATCCAAACGGTGTGGAGAAGTCTGTTTTTTCACGGGAAATTGGTGTCAAGGGGATCTGCCAATAACCCTTCGTCAGATCCAATGTCAAATAAAATCAAGCAGTGCCCAACCGAGCGAGCAACTCATCAACGCGAGGCATTGGGTACGCGTCAAATTTAGACACCGCGTTGACTTTTCTATAATCCACACAGAACTGTACAGACCCGTCGCTCTTAGGCACTAGAACAACTGGGCTGGACCAGTCACTGTGGGATTCTTCTATTACCCCCATATCGAGCATTGCATCCAATTCTTCCCGAACAATTTTCTTTTTGTGCTCGGGTAATCGGTAGCAGCAGCTACGTACCACGACCCCTGGCTCGGTCTTGATGTGGTGCTGAATGAGGTTCATACGACCCGGTAGAGGGGAGAACACATCCGCAAACTCCTGTTGCAACCTGGCAACCTCCGCGAGTTGACTCAGTGTAAGGTGATCTCCGCAAGTGACCGGGGTGAACTGTTTATGTTTTGAATTCAGCTCAGGCTCGAGCTCCGCCCTCTCTGGAACTACCGTAGCCAACATTACAGGGACCGCCTCCCTCCACAATTTCAGGAGGTTGAGGTGGTATATTTGATGTGCGCCCCCTCTATCGGTTCGTTTAACCTCATAATCGAGATCCCCCACTCGTCGTGTGACCTCAAAGGGTCCTTGCCACTTGGCGAGAAATTTAGAGCTCGATGTGGGAAGCAATACAAGCACTTTATCTCCCGGTGCAAATTCCCTTTGCTGAGTTCCCCTGTCATAGAGTCGGCGCTGTCGTTCTTGAATTTGGAGCAAATTCTCCTGTGTTAATTGCCCCAAAGTGTGGAGTTTTGCTCTAAGATCAAGAACGTATTGAATTTCATTCTTACTATTTGAAGGTCCCTCCTCCCAGGCTTCTCGCAAGACATCAAGCACACCGCGTGGGCGCCGCCCATACAGCAGCTCAAATGGGGATCAGCCAGTGGAGGCTTGCGGGACCTCTCGTATTGCGAATAACAGGGGGTCGAGCTATGTATCCCAATTTCTAGCATCGTCGTGCATGAACTTACGAATTATGTTTTTAAGGGTTTTATTAAATCGTTCCACCAGGCCATCTGTTTGTGGATGGTACATGCTGGTGCGAATCGATTTAATGCCCAATAATTCATACAGCTCGCGTAGTGTCCGTGACATAAACGTTGTGCCTTGATCGGTGAGGATTTCTTTCGGAATCCCCACCCAGGAGATTATTTTGAAGAGTGCCTCCGCAACACTGCGTGCTGAGATGTTGCGAAGAGGCACTGCTTCCGGATATCGCGTTACATAGTCCACTAGGACTAATACAAAGCGATGTCCACGTGCTGACTGCTCTAATGGCCCGACGAGGTCCATTCCAATTCTTTCAAAAGGGACCTCGATCAACGGAAGGGGGCGCAATGGTGCTTTTGGAGTGGCTGGTGGGTTAACCAGCTGACATTCATGGCATGCCGCACACCACCTGCGGACATCGCCGCCAATGCCCGGCCAATAAAAACGGGCTATTAGACAGTTCAGTGTTTTCCTTTCTCCTAAGTGACCCGCCATGGGATTATAATGAGCCGCCTGGAATACCACTTCCCGACGGCTCCGTGGTATCAAAAGCTGGGTTGTATCTTCTTTTGTCTGAGCATCCTGCGTCACTCTATACAACCGCTCATTTATAATTGCAAAATAGGGATATGAAAGGGGAATGTCCGGCTGGAGCTGCTGACCATCGATCACTCTCACTTGGTCAAAGGCGTGTTTGAGGGTTTCGTCTCGCGACTGCTCCAAAGGGAAATCCCCCTCAGGGAGTTCCCTGAGAAGGGGAGGGGCTACAGCCTCTCCCCCTCTCTCATCATCATGACGTGGAGCTGTCGAGGATGGCCCCAGCTCCGCCTCCCCTGCCAGAGCATCGCATATTTCACATCTCCTTAATTTAGTGCAGGACCCATCCGCACAAATTCCCTTCAATAAATTTCTAAAATCAGGCCAATCCGTCCCCAAAATCAGCGGATGGGTGAGGCGGGAACTAACCACGGCCTCCACTCTCTGCTTTTTCCCCCGGAATTTAATCGTAAGAGTCACCACAGGATACTTGTGAATATCCCCGTGTACACACTTCACCCTCACCATTTTAGCTGTGCCCAAAGCCTCGTGTTGAACCAAGCATTGGTGGATAGTGGTTTGATCACAACCGGTGTCCACCAACGCTTGGTGAGTACCCCCCTTGACACTTACCGGTATCCGGTACGCTCCGGCCCGGTCAGGAGCAGCCTGCGGGATGTCGGAGACCCGTACCACCATCCCCAGCTCCATCAGAGGGCACTGATCCCGGAAGTGGCCCGGGTCTCCGCACCTCCAGTATGCTGGCCCAGGCACTACGCCCGCACTTGTGTCGGCGGGCGCCCCCCACCTAAGAGGGAGAGCGGTGGGGCTTTGGGGCAGGGGAATGTGTCGCCTCCCACGCCCGGGGAACTGGTCTCGATGGCGGAAGTCCTCCTCGCCTGCGTGGGGTAGGAACGGGCCCTGGGGAGAGAGCAGAACGAGAGGAGAGAGGGGAGGGGGATGAGACAGGGGAAAACACAGGGGGAGGGGAGAGAGAGTAGGAGGGCTCTTCCGCCCTCGGGATCGCCACCATGTGGTCCTCCGCAAGCCGGACAGCTTCCTCCAGCAACGCCGCTCTCCCCGTGCTCACTGTAATTAGAAACAGGTGTTAGGCATAATTTAGCTCAGGTTCAAGCGCCCTTACAGCTTTCTCTCTCTCCAGACGGACGCTTGACCATGCCACCGCTGCCACAATCTCCAACAGGTTTTCAACCCTTTTAACCAATTAAATTTCCATGATTTTACCAGGCATTTGTGATTACTGGATACAGATAAAATAATAATAATAATAATAATAATAATAATAATAATTTTGATTAAGACAGATTCACAAATAAATAATTCAGACCAATCCTTTTCACATATTCATCAACAAGAATTGATTTAAAACAACGATTCACTTACAAATTGGACATCATTATGGCTTGCAAGCCATATTTACTCTATATAAGAGCAATATCTAACTAGAGTATGTAAGCGGAGCGGCATGATTTTGCCTGGAGCGAGGAGCGGGTTTTAAAATAATCGGTGCATCAGTGCTCCACTAATGCTCCATCATGGGCACAGCACCTGTTAACGGCCCTTAATGCAGTCATTCACCACGTGTAAAGCAGTGTTAAACACTATTGGCATGAAGGAAAGGTGGAATTTCTGATAAAACCAGAACAAATGTGATAAAAAATAATAATAAAAAAATACAAATTTAAACTCTAACAGCCCTTGGTAATGTTCGACCTCCAGCTCGAAGGAGTTCACGCTCCCTATTATTGAGTTAAGCTTGCTGTAAAGCATGACTTAACTCCATGCTCTTGTCTCGTCTCTTTATTCCTACATCAGCTGGCATATATTGAAAATTAATGATGGGACGGCAAAGGAGAACACGAGTGGGGAGGTGATTGTCACGATCAAAGGTTTGTTGTGAAATCCTAAAAGACATGTCCAGAAAACACGATGATAATCCGTTAACATGTGGGGAGAAAATCTAAAGGTCAGTAATACATTCAACTCCAATTCCGAAAATGTTGGGACAGTATGAAAAATGCAAATAAAAACAAAAAGGAGGGATTTTTTTTTTTTTATTATATTCACCCTTTGCTATATTGAAAGCACCACAACTACACATAATATGATGTTTTACCTTGTGAATTTTATTGTTTTTTTGAAAATGTACAGTAATTTCAAATCAGATGATTACAGCATGCTCCAAAACAGGGGCAATTTAAGACTAATAACAATTTGATGAATTGAAATAACAAGGCAATGTGAAACAGGAGATGTTAAACAGGTAAGGCAATCATGTCAAAGTATATAGGGAGCCTCCAAAAACAGCCTAGTCCTTCAAGAGCAAGGATCAATCGAGACTTGTCAATTGCCAACAGATGCTTCAGCAAATAATCCAGCACTTTGAGAACAAAGTTCCCCAAAGACAAATTGGAAGGATTTTGGGCATTTCACCCTCTACAGTGCACAATATAGTTACAAGATTCAAGGAGTCTGGTCAAATCTCGGTGCGTAAAGGGCAACATGAATATCACTTCTGAATGAGCATGATCTCTGATCCCTCAGATGTCACTGTCTTAAAAAACATCATTCATCTGTAATGGATATCATGAACATGGGCTTGGGATTACTTTAGTAAACCTTTGTTAGTCAACACCACTCGCCGCTGCCTCCACAGATGCAATTTAAAACTTTACATGCAAAGCAGAAGCCATACATCAACACTGTCCAGAAGCACTGCCAACTTCCCTGGGCTCGGTCTCATCTTAGATGGAAATTAGAACAGTGGAACTGCACATTATTAAGCACACCGTCCGGCAACGAAGACCCTGTACAATTGTGCAACTAAAGACCTATATAATGGATGAATGGTGGGAAATTCCACTTTCTAAACTTGTGTCTTCAGTGCTCAAATGCTTAATAAGTGTTAATAGAAGAAATGGTGATGTTTCACAGTGGTAAACACTCAACTGTCCCAATTTTATTGGAGTGTGTTGCAATCATCTGATTTGAAATTACTGTAAAAAAACACACAAAAAAAAACCCCAAAAAACAATGAAATTCACAGGGTAAAACATCAATTATAATTTACAAATCACTCCTTTTTGTTTTTATTAGCATTGTTTAATGAATTTTATGAACCAACTTTTTCGGAATTGGGGTTGTATACTGTTTGTATATATATATACACACACACACACACACACACACACACACTACTGGTCAAACGTTTTGAAACACACTCATTCTTTATTATAATTTTTTTTTTTTTTTTTTTTTTCACATTTTAGAATAATAGTAAATTCATTAAAATTATGGAATAACATAAATGGAACTATGGGAATTATGTTGTGACTAAACAAAATCCAAAATAAATCAAAACTGTGTTATATTTTAGCATCTTCAAAACAGTCACCCTTTGCCTAGAATTTTCAGACATGTACTCTTGACATTTTCTCAACCAACTTCTTGAGGTATCACCCTGGGATGCTTTTTAAACAGTATTGAAGGAGTTCCCATCTATGTTGGGCACTTATTGGCTGCTTTTCTTTATTATTTGGTCCAAGTCATCAATTTCAAAAACTTTTTTTTTTTATTAAATTTTTTGATTTAAAATTAAATAAATTAATATGGTGGCATAATTATATTTTTGTCTACAAAACTAATTTCAAACATTTAAGCATATGCCTTCAGATCAAAAGATTTTTAAACTCATGTGAAAAATTTCGGTCAAGAATTTCAAAACTTTTGCCCGGTAGAGAGAGAGAGAGAGATGAGAGAGAGAGAGAGAGAGAGAGAGAGAGTGAGAGAGAGAGAGAGAGAGAGAGAGAGAGAGAGAGAGAGAGAGAGAGAGAGAGAGAGAGAGAGAGAGAGAGAGAGTGAGTGTGTGTGTGTGTGTGTGTGTATATATATATATATATATATATATATATATATATATATATACTGGCTGCTAAAAGTTTGGAATAATGTTCAGATTTTGCTCTTATGGAAAGAAATTGGTACTTTTATTCACCAAAGTGGCATTCAGCTGATCACAATGTATAGTCAGGGCATTAATACAAAAATTACAATTTGAAAAAAAAAAACTACTTCAAAGATTCTCATCAAAAAGTACTCCATGTGCAGCAATAACAGCTTTGCAGATCCTAGCTGTCAGTTTGTCCAGATATTCAGGTGACATTTCACCCCACGCTTCCTGTAGCACTTTCCAGAGATGTGGTTGTCTTGTCCGGCACTTATCATGCACCTTACAGTGTAGCTGATCCCACAAAAGCTCAGTGGGGTTAAGATCCATAACACTCTTTTCAAATTATCTGTTGTCCAATGTCTGTGTTTCTTTGCCCACTCTAACTTTTTTTGTTTTGTTTTTTGGATTTTCTGTTTCAAAAGTGGCTTTTTCTTTGCAATTCTTCTGATAAGGCCTACACCCCTGAGTCTTCTCTTTACTATTGCACATGAAACTGGTGTTGAACGGGTAGAATTCAATGAAGCTGAGGAAATGTGAGATGTCTATTTCTCAAACTAGAGACTCTGATGTACTTATCCTCTTGTTTAGTTGTACATCTGGGCCTTCCACATCTCTTTCTGTCCTTGTTAGAGCCAGTTGACCTTTGTCTTTGAAGACTGTAGTGTACACCTTTGTATGAAATACAAAATTTCAAGCATTGTATAGCCTTCATTCCTCAAAACAATGATTGACTGACAAGTTTCTAGAGAAAGCTGTTTCTTTTTTGCCATTTTTGTCCTAATATTGACCGTAAGACATGCCAGTCTATTGCATACTACTCAAAAACAAACACAAAGACAATGTTAAGCTTCATTTAACGAACCAAATAGCTTTCAACTGTGTTTGATATAATGGCAAGTGATTTTCTAGTACCAAATTAGCAATTTAGCATGATTACTCAATTATAAGGTGTTGGAGTGATGGCTGCTGGAAATGGGGCCTGTCTAGATTTGATCAAAAATGACTTTTTTCAAATAGTGATGGTGCTGTTTTTTACATCAGTAGGCCTAATGTCCTAACTATACTTTGTGATCAGTTAAATGCCACTTTGGTGAATTAAAGTACCAATTTCCTTCCGAAACAGCAAAATCTGTACATTATTCCAAACCATCTCCCCTATTAAATATTTTAAATAATCATATCATCATTCTAATCTAATGCATCGCAATCTTAGCTGTAGGCTGTTATGTCCCACATTAAATAGAACTGAACTTTTAACAATCTAAAACACCAATTGAACTAATCAGTATGTTAATATTGCATAGTTTGACCATCTAAATTTATTTTAGTGCCGTAGGCTAATTTATGCATTATACATTTGCAGATGAAGATGCTCAGCAAATGCAAACAGAGAGGTATATTTCAAATATTTAAAAAAATTCAAAAGCTAGTGTTTCTTTTTTTTTTTTTTTCTCCCCAATTTGGAATGCCCAGTTTTCAATGCGCTCTAAGTCCTTGTGGTGGCATAGTGACTCGCCTCAATCTGGGTGGCGGAGGACAAATCTCAGTTGCCTCCATGTCTGAGACCATCATGCCGCGCATCTTGTCACGTGGCTTGTTGAGCGCGTTACCGTGGAGATGTAGCACGCATGAAGGCTTCACTCTATTTTCCGTGGCATCCACGCACAACTCACCACACACCCCACCGAGAGTGAGAACCACACATTATAGCGACCACGAGAAGGTTACCCCATGTGACTCTACCCTCCCTAGACTCTGTGCCAATTTGGTTGCTTAAGAGACCTGGCTGGAGTCCCTCAGCACGTACTGGATTCGAAATCGTGACTCCAGGGCTGATAGTCTGCATTTTTACTTGCTGAGCTACCCAGGCCTCCCAAAAGCTAGCATTAGATATATAATTTTTATAGTCTTATCTAGTTTTGATTAAAAAAAATTGTAGAACATTTTCTTTTAGTATTGTGTATTTATTTTTTATTTAATACATCTTCTGCATGGAAGGTTGTGATATTTAAAAACATACTGAAATGACTTTACAGTGGAGAGGTAGTTAGGCGCTAATTTTGCTATGGAGCCAACACGGAGCGGGGTTTCTCTAATCCAGGAGCACAGAGCGAGCGAGGAGTGGGAAATGGAAAACTCAGAATGGAGATGGAGCAGAGTGATTAAAGAATGCTTTGTGTGAGGAGGGGAAATTGTTTGATCAATTTCCATTGCTTTTCACAATTTTACAAATAAAAATAAATATTTTATTTTCTAAATAAAATCACAATTTTACCACATTTATCCTCTGTGAGAAATGCTATTTAATGGTTGGAAAATGGTTTGGTTCTATATGTGAACGTTTCGTATTTAAGCATCTCAAATTTGCTGTTTACAATCTATTTCCGCAGATTCCTAAAAGAACAATATATTCTTATCTCATTACATTTTCCCTTTATTGCAGAGGATTCATTGTGACATCAACTGGACTTTTTAGAGCAACCACTGATTAAGTTTATTCACTCTTGCATTTACTGTCATACCCCTGTTAATTAATGGGAGATTTTTACTGCGCCTTGTTTCCTTATGGATTCTGTGATAACGAGACAAGCGACATGATTTCATCTGTGCCTCTGGGAAAACGTCATGGTTACTGGTGTAACCTCCGTTCCCTGATGGAGGGAACGAGATGTTGGTGTCGATGTAGTGACACTAGGGGTCACTCTTGGGAGCCCGAGACACCTCTGGTCTTTGATAAAAGGCCAATGAAAATTGGCGAGTGGTATTTGCATGCCACTCCCCCGAACATATGGGTATAAAAGGAGCTGGTATGCAACCACTCATTCAGGTTTTACGCTGAGGAGCCGATATAAGGTCCGGCCATTTCAGCGGGTAGTTCAGCATTGTGGCAGGAGGGACCAACGTCTCGTTTCCTCCATCAGGGAACGGAGGTTACACCAGTAACCATGACGTTCCCTATCTGTCACTCACTCGGTGTTGGTGTCGATGTAGTGACACTAGGGGTCCCTATACAAAACGCCACAAGGCTGAACTGTGTTACGTGAACTGGCGGTGTGTGGTGGGCAGACTTGCTGTGTGCCTCATAGCCAGCACACCAGGTCGACACGTAACCTCCCCCAACACAGTTATGAGTGTCGAACGGCCCTTTTTGGGGACAAGTCGACTACCCAGAGATAGAGACAGGCTTAACCCAGTTGTGGCCTCTTTCCCCTTCTCTTTTTCCACTCCCTAAAAAAGAAGGGGGATTATCTGACTGGGCCGCCAGGTCTAGTCGGGGGGTGTCCCTCCCAAGGGGAGGACACCGCGGAGACCACACCTCGCCCCAAGAGAGGGGGGGATATTTAAGTGGAAGAATACATCACATGGTCTTTCCAACCATGTGGAGAGCCTTCAAGGTAGATCCTGCCCAATGGGGGAGGAGTTACTACAACATGGAGACTGGGGCAGAGGGGCTCTGCCCAAGGAAGATGCAGTTTGCCAGCAGGGAAGTGAATTAGCGGAAGATATAGATCGCATGGGGTTAGCCTTACAGGGAACCGCCACATGCGGAGCACCCACCCCAGAACCGGGCTCTTAGTTAGCGCGTGTACTGGGCCGGCAGCGAGTCTCTCCGAAAACTCGACTGCCACAGGGCTCAGAGGAAGTCAACCAGGGAACAACTTTTGTGAACACTACTGGGAATTAACAGCGCACGTCTTCAGCTCAAAAGGAGGTGGAAGGCGCTATGTGCAAGTGATACACCCGGCAGGCTATCCCGGGCTTATCCGCTTGTGTTGCGTGCCACTACCTGGGACAAAACCGGTTCCACCCGGAGGTTGTAGAACCTTGCAAAGGTGTTGGGTGTTGCCCAGCCCGCTGCTCTGCAATGTCTGTTAGAGAGGCACCTCTGGCCAGGGCCCAAGAAGCCGCTACACCACGGGTAGAATGGGCTCGTAGCCCTACCAGGGGCGGCATGTTTTTGGGCGAGATATGCCATAGTTATGGCGTCAATGCGCCAGTGGGCAATCCTCTGCTTGGAGACAGCGCTTCCTTTCCACTGTGCACAAAAGCAGACAAAGAGCTGCTCAGAGATTCTAAAGCTCTGCGTGCGATCCAGATAGATGCGTAAAGCGCGCACCGGACACAGCAATGACAGGGCTGGGTCTGCCTCCTCCTGGGGCAGCGCTTGCAGGTTCACCACCTGGTCCCTAAAAGGAGTGGTGGGAACCTTGGGCACATAGCCCGGTCGGGGTCTCAGGATCATGTGAGAATAGCCCGGACTGAACTCCAGGCACGTTTCGCTGACAGAGAACGCTTGCAGGTCACCTACCCTCTTGATGGAAGTGAGCGCAGTCAGGAGGGCAGTCTTCAAGGAGAGTGCCTTAAGCTCGACTGACTGCAAAGCTCAAAGGGGGCTCTCTGTAGACCCTGAAAAACTACAGAGGTCCGATGAGGGAATGAGGCGCAGCCTGGAGGGATTCAGCCTCCTGGTGCCTCTTAGGAACCTGATGATCAGATCATGCTTCCCTAAGGACTTACCATCAACTGCGTCATGGTGTGCTGCTATGGCAGCAACGTACACCTTCAAGGTGGAAGGGGACAGCCTCCCTTCCAACCTCTCTTGCAGGAAGGAAAGCACTGATCTGACTGCGCATCTCTGGGGGTCTTCCCGACAGGAAAAACACCACTTAGCGAACAGATGCCACTTAATAGACGGCATACAGGCGCCTCGTAGGGGGAGCCCTAGCCTGAGTGAACGTGTCTACCATCGCAGGTGGGAGACAGCTTAGGTCTTTCGCGTCCCGTCCAGGGGCCAGACATGGAGATTCCAGAGGTCTGGGCGTGGGTGCCGGATGGTGCCCCTTCCCTGAGAAAGAAGGTCCTTCCTCAGGGGAATTTGCCCGGGGGGAGCTGTCGCAAGAACCGTGAGGTCTGAGCACCACGTCTGGGCGGGCCAGTAGGGTGCTTACCAGGACGACCGTCTCCTCGTCCTCCCTGACCTTGCACAGGGTCTGTGCGAGCAGGCTCACTGGGGGAAAATGCATATTTGCGAATGCCAGGGGACCAGCTGTGTGCCAGCGCGTCTATGCCGAGGAAGTCCTCGGTCAGGGCGTACCAGAGCGGGCAGTGGGGAGGATTCCTGGGAGGCAAACAGGTGCACCTGTGCCTGTCGAATCGACTCCAAATCAGCTGGACCACCTGAAGGTGGAGTCTCCACTCTCCCTTGAGGGTAACCTGTTGTGACGGCGCATCCGCCGATGTGTTGAGGTTGCCCGGGATGTGAGTGGCTTGCAGCGACTTGGTGCTGCTGACTCCATTGGAGGAGACGGCGGGCGAGTTGTGACATACAGTGGGAGCGCAGACCGCCTTGGCGGTTGACATATGCTACGGCTGCCGTGCTGTCTGTCCGAACTAGCACGTGCTTGCCATGGATCAACGTCCGGAACCTCTGCAGGGCGAGCAGAATTGCCAGTAACTCGAGGCAGTTGATGTGCCAACACAGCCGCGGACCCGTCCAGAGGCTGGTGGCTGCGTGCCCATTGCCAACAGCGCCCCAGCCCGTTTTGGAGGCATCTGTCGTGACCACGACGCGCCTGGAGACCAGTTCTAGGGGAACACCTGCTCGTAGAAACGAGAGGTCGGTCCAAGGGCTGAAAAGACGGTGAAAGACCGACGTAATGGCCACGCGGTGTGTCCCGTGGCGCCATGCCCGTCTCGGGACTCGAGTCTGGAGCCAGTGCTGAAGCGGCCTCATATGCATCAACCCGAGCGGGGTGGCCACCGCCGAGGATGCCATATGCCCCAGGAGCCTCTGAAAATGTTTCAGTGGAACCGCTGTTTTCTGTTTGAACGCCTTCAAACAGGCCAGCACCGACTGGGCGCGCTCGTTTGTAAGGTGCGCCGTCAAGGAGACTGAGTCCAACTCCAAACCGAGAAAAGAGATGCTCTGAACCGGGAGGAGCTTGCTCTTTTCCCGGTTGACCCGAAGCCCTAGTCGGCTGAGGTGTGAGAGCACCAGGTCCCTGTGTGCGCATAACACGTCTCGAGAGTGAGCTAAGATTAGCCAGTCATCGAGATAGTTGAGATTGCGAATGCCCACCTCCCTTAACGGGACAAGGGCAGCCTCTGCGATCTTCGTAAAGACGTGAGGAGACAGGGACAGGCCGAAAGGGAGGACTTTGTACTGATACGCCTGACCCTCAAACGCGAACCGCAGGAAGGGTCTGTGTCGAGGAAGGATCGAGACGTTAAAGTACGCATCCTTCGGGTCTACCGCCGCAAACAAATCTCGATGCCGGACGCTCGCTAGAATGCGTCTTTGCGTCAGCATCTTGAACGGGAGTCTGTGTAAAGCCCGGTTCAGTACTCGCAGGTCCAAGATTGGCCGCAACCCACCGCCTTTTTTCGGTACAATGAAGTAGGGGCTGTAAAACCCTTTCTTCATCTCGGCTGGAGGGACAGGTCCTATCGCGTCCTTCCGTAGGAGGGTAGCGATCTCTGCACAAGGTAGCAGCGTTTTCGTCTTTCACCAAGGTGAAGTGGACACCGCTGGACCTGGGCGGATGCCCGGCGAAGTGAATCGTGCAGCCGAGTCGGATGGTCTGGACCAGCCCTCGTGATGGACTGGAAGGTGCAAGCCATGCGTCCAAGTTCCGCGCAAGGGGGACCAAAGGGACAACGTCATCGGATGTACCGGCAGGTGGGGCCTCGTGGCGGGGCGGAGCTCGAGGTGCCACACCACGTCGTGGCTGTGCTGAGTCCGAGGACATCGAAGCACTTACCTGGCTCCTTGTGACCACCCCCGGAACAGCCTGGGACGGGGGAGGAAGAGGCCTGTCCTTGTGACCCATGGAGACTGTCACATCGGGGGCAGATTTGTGCCACAGCTGGGCGCTCAGGGCGGGAGACCGCCGCTGGAGCACCAACCTGCCAAATGGAGTGGTGGACGGTGGTCGTGATGCCAGCCGTACACACCGGCTACGTGACCCAGGGAACAAGGAAACCACTCTTGCTGAGCTCTTGAGTACTGCAGCCACTTGGGCATGCAGCGCAATTAAATGCAAAAGGTAATATAAAGATGAAGATCTGCTTACCATCTCCAGAGCAGCGGGTTTCGTTGTCCCTGGTTCGCCCGTCTCAAGGGCGCTTTGAAGACTTTCACGGGTTCTGGGCGGCCGCGAGATGGGTGGCATCTGCCTCCTGCGGTGGGCTTCACGCCGGGGCCAGGCCGAAGGGGTGGGCTGCGGTGGAGCCGGTGCAGTCACCGCAGGGGGACGCCCTTGGCGATGAGTAGATGGGGTGCGGGATCTTGAGCCGCGCCGGGGCGGGATATGCCGGCTAGCATCCATCTACTGCTCTACCATCGAGACCTGCTGGGCAAAGTCCTCGACGGTGTCGCCAAACAGGCCCGCCTGGGAAATGGGGGCAGCAAGGAATCGTGTCTTGTCGGCCTCACCCATCTCGACCAGGTTGAGCCAAAGGTGGTTCTCCTTGACCACTAGTGTGGCCATCGTCCACCCGAGAGACTGCGCCGTGACCTCCGTCGCTCGGAGAGCGAGGTCAGTCGCCGAGCGCAGTTCCTGCATCAATCCCGGGGCGGAACTACCCTCGTGCAGTTCCTTTAGTGCCTTGGCGGACTTGCAGGAGAGCCATGGCGTGCAGGGCGGAGGCGGCTTGTCCAGCGGCACCGTAGGCCTTGGCCGTCAGAGACGACGTAAACCTACAGGCCTTGGACGGGGGCTTTGGGCACCCGCGCCAGGTGGCGGCGCTCTGCGGGCATAGGTGCACCGCGAGCACCTTTATCCACTGGGGGATTGCCGAATAACCCTTGGCCGCCCCACCATCGAGGGTAGTGAGAGCGGGGAAGCTGAAAAGATCGGGACCGGGCAGTAAAAAGTGCCTCCCGCGAGGCTCTTCAGCTCTTCATGCACTTCCGGGAAGAAAGGAATGGGGCGGGGCGGGGCGTGGCTTTGAGCGGCGCCGTGAGCCCAGGAACCAATCACCGAGCCGCGAGGGTTCAGGGAAGAGCGGTGAAATCCACTCTAACCGACGCTCGCGGCTGCCCGGGAAAGCATTTCGTCATCTCCGCGTCAGCCTGCGACTGGGTGATCGACCCCGAAGGGAGGAGCCCAGCTGAGGCTTCCGACTGGACGAGCCCGCTCTCCGATGCTGCGCTCGAGAGCTCATCACTTTCGCGGGCTCCGAATAAGAGGTCGAATTTGCCATGAGACGAGCCGGCGGACTCACCCGGAAGCCCGATTGGGGCAGACGAGCGTGCTGGGGAATGGGAGGTCCGCGGGGGATACCCGGCGGAGGCGGTCCCATTGGGGTCCCCAAATCGCCCTCAGTGCTAGCCGCGCTGGCCTCAAACCCTTGGGTAAAAGGACCGAGGCGGGAGCCTCTGGGGTGGCTCTTTCTTACGAAGGCGAGCCGCGACCGCAACATTGCCATGGACATATTCTCGCAATGAGAACATGACCATCCACGAACGCTGTCTCCGCGTGAGCAGTGCCCAGACACGAAAGACAGTGATCGTGACCGTCAGAAGGCGAGAGATAACGAGCACAACCAGGAATAACACACAATCGGAAAAGCATCTTTAAAAAGACGCGTCTTTAAAAAGACGTTCCATGTGTGCGCTCTTTTAGAGAAATATATACTCTTTTAGAGGGGAAAAATGCTCTTTCAGAAAATATACTCTCTAGTTTTTCTGCCGAAGCACCCAGGGGCATTCTCTGCAGTGCACCAGTGCAGAGGAGGGAGAAGCCGCTGAAATGCGGCGTCAGATCCAGCAGAGGTGAATGAAGAGTAGTATTCAGCTCAGTGAGCATGACCGTTCGGCTCCGAAGAGAAAATCTGAATGAGTGGTTGCATACCAGCTCCTTTTATACCCGTATGTTCAGGGGAGTGGCATGCAAATACCACTCGCCAATTTTCATTGGCCTTTTATCAAAGACCAGAGGTGTCTCGGGCTCCCAAGAGTGACCCCTAGTGTCACTACATCGACACCAACGTCGAGTGAGTGACAGATAGGGAACACTTTCTAATTTTTCTAGCAACAGTCCTAAGTTTGACCAAAGTGTGCAGCAGACAATAGACCTTAGATACACAGTATTGTTATGCATGTAAAGAAACACTAGACCAAAAAGTGTCTGTGAGATAGATGTTCTGCCTCTCTGTGGTGGAAGGTGTCTCCTCTCATTGGAATGAATGACTGTGTGTGCATTCGTGATCCTCTCCAACCCCCCGAAAGCCTCCATCTCAACTGTGGTGCACACATAGCTGACTCGACAGGCCCAACAGCAGGCAATATCCCCTGCTTTCCAGCCTTTGCTCTGGATGGATTTGGTTAGTAAATCAAGACAGGAGGTCGGCCATGCCTGAGAGGAGAGTGGAATGAGGAAGCAAGTGTTTGCTCCATATCACCCAAGAGATTCAAGAAACAGCTACCGTGATGTCCTGTCACCTGAAAGGCATATGAAAACAGGCACACACATCTGTTATCCAAATGTTAACTTCGGGCAGCCCATGTTGTCACGGTGGAGGGGGAGTGGGGTTGTGACTGGCTAAAGACAAGAGTGCTTTACCCAAGGGAGGGCTTGGGATCCATCCTCAGAGATAGGAAATAACACAAAAGAACCAGCAATGAGCTGTTAAATTTCGCCACCATTGCTGAAACCGGATATCAAGTGGTGACCCAACACAGAGCCAATTGCACAAAAGTAAAAACTTCTTAAAATAAAAATTTGCAACTTAATCATATTACCATGAACTGCATAGGCTCAACAATTTGCAAAATTATTAACATGACAGGTTAATTTGGAAAATTGTAAATTTTTTAAATGCATTAGAAACAGCACAGGTGTGATTTACTTGTTGACCCGTTTTTTAATGTAGTCTGGGTCAGACTGTCTTATACCTTGAATAGTTTTGTTCATGTTTTTCGAAGAAGAGAAAAAGTCATGCAATCTGTCCACATTTGCATTTGCCTAATTTTCCGACTGATCACAATGTGAAGTCGGCAACAGGAGGCTGAAAGTTCTGCTGCTGAAATTGGTCTCTGCTTACCGAAATTCAAACCACTGCCCCCAGAGGCCTAAGATGGAAGTGTTGTTGACCAGTTTCCAGGTGAAATGTCCACAGGGTGGTGCAAAAGCGAGTTGCAGTTTTAGTTTTAAATTATGTAATACAGTCAACGGGAATGCTCCTAACCCAAACCCCAACCCTAAACCTAACCGTCAGTTGAGCAAGTATGTGATATTAGAGCCAAAATGCAACCTCTGAATCTCACTCACCATTGTTTATGTGAATGTGACTACTTCCTGGTTTCCACGGGACCCGAACTTGTGTCTCGAAGTTCCATGGGAACATGGACATGTCTCAGAGATTGCTATCAGCAGCACCGCATTGAGAGGTCAGCACATTTGAATTGATGCAAAAAAATGTCTAATGGGAATGGTGCTTGTCAGTAAGTTGGCAGAATGAGGTCGATTTCAGGGTACATGAACATTCGGAAGCAGCATGTCGATTTCCAGTGTGATCTTGTTGTAATCTGGCTAGCTTATACCAAGTAACAGATGAATTTTCACCAAAATACTGTAGAGTCTGACTGGACAAAACGCTTTTATGTCAATAACAAAAGATATGTGAAGCATTTTCTCCTCCTTTTTAATGCTGATAAGCCATTTTATTTTGCTTTTCTAATTATGCATGATTATATGGTTGCATTTAGCATTTTTCCCTCTTCTGTCTGACCCTATCAGAACAGACCAGTGACACATTTTTGGGTTGTGACCCACCAGTTAAGTACCACTGTTTTAAGAACTCTGCTTGGTCATGAAAAACTGGTACTTGTTGAAGAAATAAATAATTCACTTCAGACAGAAAAAAATAGCTCTAGACAGACAGACATGCAAACACAGACACAGTAGTCTTTAAATGTGTGAGCAGATTTAACTATGCTCCTGTAACGCCAGGATGATATTTCATGTACTTGATTCCCTGCATTCCACAGATCTAGAGGGAGAATAAATCAAAGAGCAGAGCACCTGGTGCAGGATGCTCAAAGCTGCCAACTGAGCTCACAGCAGAACATGTTCCTCTACTCAAAAACACATATACACCTATCTGTCAGTGTAATTCCCAATGGGAAAGCAAATGTGTGATTCAAAAATGCTAAGTATACACAAGTGGTGATTAGAAAATGAGTTAATTCAAATGTAGCTCTGAGTATGTTTGTTTTTAGGAATCAATGGGCTCACATGGGACCACACTAAACACTAGTACCACGCTAAAGACACTTGCACATCAGTTACTCTGAGCCCAACAAAGATTAGCTCCAGTAATCTACTGCAGGTGGCATGTAATTCCCATGTATGTGTCCAAGGTCATTCATCATGTGTAGCTCCCTCTGTCCTTGTTACTGTTGGATGGAACCTTTAGTGCTACAGAAAAGAAGCACAAGATGGTCACAAGTAATTAAGTGACAATCCTCAGGTGTAAGCTCCACTACACCAATATGCTTTTGTCAGAGTTGTTTGTACTCTAGTGTGGTTATGTAAAACTTTGGATTTAAATCTACGTCAATAAAACAATAAAAATTCAATACAAGTAATGCTCAATCAACAGCCCACAGAAACTAATTTTGACTTGTCCCAAAAAAAGCAAAAATCACAGTTACAGCAAGGCTTTTTTTTTTTTAAATGGAAATTAATGGGGCTAGTCCATAAATGTTAAAATAGACACCATTTCAAAAATATAGCACGTGAACATTATTAACATTATTAAGTGTTAACATGATTTTAGTGTGATAAAATCTTTGTTCCACATGATTATAGTATGATAAAATCTTTTACCGGGATTACAGGTTTTACCAGCGTCATGTCGTTGCAATATTTTATATAACTTTAGACAGATTAGGTTAGTTAGCAATTTTATCACACTAAAATCATGTTAACGCATATAATGTTTATGTCTTATGGATATACTTTTGAAACAGTGTGTATTATAATGTTTATAGTCTGGCCCTGTTCACTCCCATTGTAACTGTGAACATGTTTTTAATCGTTATGCCACAAATGCTGTCAATTGAGCTTAAAGATCGAGGAAGTGATTCCTGAGAAAGACTGTTGATAATTTAACTCAACAGTCATACAAACACACCCCTCCCTTCAGTGCTCCTTCAGAAGCTCCGCCCTCCAAATTCATACACGCGCAATAGTGTTGTGTGGATCGGTCAGATCTACTTTGTTTATTTTCCCATTTACAGAGCCAGGGCTGTGGCGCACACACAGAACGAACAGCTAGTGGGCCGTGAAAAAGTAAATTGGATTAAAATTACTTATTCCACCTTTAACCAAAGTCCCTTTCAACAAGATTCACAATGTCAGTCCACTCAACGGCCATCTTGAGAACGTTACCAGGCAGCTATTTTCTTTGGATACAAATGGTATACATATATGTACAGCTACAGTCTTCTTGAATGGGAAAACACAGAAATCTACAAAAGGGTTAGTTAAGATTACGATCAAATAACATTTCAAATCAGCAGTAAAATCTGACAAAAGTTGTATAATAAATTGTGCTTCTCTTGCTCAGATCAAGAAAAACCAAACAAAACACTATTTTTCAGGCTGGTACAGCTAACACGCATGCACATTCTCAAGTTAACTGACAGGCAATGTCTGTATCTAAAAGGTGATCGGCTTTTTTACCTGTTAATGTAGGTAAGACTTCATTATCGACATCCACCATATTGGCTGTTTCAGTTTCTCCCCTTAATTTGAATACAAGTGGTCCATCTTGGGCTAGACAGTCTCTGGCTTAATTTGTATTGAACTCAGAACATTCCTTTAAACATAGACTTTAAAGACACTTTAAAAGACTTTGAGTAGTGTGTAGTACAGTATGTGTAAATGCTGCTATCCATTTCCTGAAGAAATCTGCAGAAAATGACCAGGTGCATGGCCTCATTTTGCACAGACTTCAACAGGAGTTGGTTTTAAAAATGAAAAGAATTAAATGAAGGCAAAACGGAATAAACACTGAACTGATTGTTGTAAGTCTATTCAGCATGGATGGCTGTGCCCTCTCCCTTATAGCCTGCAGCAAACCCTTATGTCATATCCCATCTTGTCAAAATGGGTATCAAAAAGAGAAACTTTATTCAATCCAAATTGCCTACAGAAACGAAGCCTCTCATAAAATTCCACTGCTTTCATCTGTGGAATTCGCTCGGAAGAGCAGATTAGATTTTAAGGAATCTGCCAGAATCAATGCCTCTATTGGCAGCAGAGCACTGAGGTCTGCTATGGTGCTGTAGCCGCTGCTGGGATACAGCATTCTCCACCCTGGAGAGCATGACTCATTAATCAAATATTCATACAGGCAGCATCGTAAATATACGAGCAGAACACAAAGTCTCCTTAAAGTTGCCATGCCTCCCAGCACAAGTGCCCTTTCATGTTACTGACAGAAAGGCAGGCATGTTGCCTCACCCCTGATGTCCCAAACTTCCCCATTTTCCTCTCTCCTCCATGCCTTATTTCCTAAAAACAGCCCAGCATGAATTTACTGATCACAGACACAAGCTCTACAGTGTTAAACGATGGGCTTATTGTCCTCGTCTGCTTCTGTCTTCACGACATGCACTGGTAACACAGGCGGTGGATTCTTCTGCTCTGTACTACAGAAGGGTAACTTGTTCCCCCAACCAGGGGCCATAATTGCAGGCCATGACCTTATTAATATACGAATTTGTATTTAACATGAAAATAGCACAAGCATTGCTCAAACGGAACAGAAACAGAGGAATTAACCATGGCAACATTGAGTCCAACAAGGATATTTTCTTTTCTTCTGGAAAATAGCGTAATTACCAGATACCGATTTTTTTTTTTTCCACTTGGTTGAATGGTTTGCAGTTAGCAAGTGCAAGTAATTTTCATGAAGTTTTGCCCATTTGTTGGAGAAAATGGGTTAACAGATTCACAATAACTCAATAGCAGGTTTGCTGTTTAATAAAGAATGTAAGAATGTAACTACAAAAGAAAAAACACTTTCATGTTGGTAATTACAGTAAAATGAGTACTCCATTTTTTGCCTGTTCAACAATATAAGATTTATTGTGCATTAAGATCAACAAATTATACAAGTGAAATGTTCATCGTGCAAAATGGTTTTGGCAACTGGTACTGAAATACATTGTTTTATTCAAAGTTACTATAAAATCTGTAACATTAAAATGGTATTAGAAAGTCTGCATAAATAGCAGATAACAAAACTAGGGTGGTTACATACAATATGTGAACACTGTGTGCTAGAGCTAGTGTTACAGTTCTGTTTAATATCAAGTGCTGTGGTTCCAAGGTGTTTCTAACAAAAATGACCCAGTTATTTACAACAACTGGACATGGAAGCACAATATCTTCTTTTATGTTAACAATTTTGCTGAAATAGTCACTACAAATAAATAATGAAAAATAATAAAAAATAATTAATAACAATAATAAAAAAATAAACCAAAAAAACAGTGAAGTTATATAAATATTTATGCATTTGATTCATATTGATCCATGTCCTGCATTTTACCATTTGTAAATAATAAAGCAGCTCTGAAATTCTTTGTTTCACACATTGGATTAAACCACTGTACTGTCAATATATAATAAAACAAATTAATGTTATACAAAGCCCTTCTTTCAAACATATCATTGCGCAATGACTTTAATATTTCTTAAAATGCTGGCAGCAGAGAGGGCTTTTTAAATCTAGCTACCACATCTAAATATAATTTCAACAGGCACCATGACATGTTTATTTAGGCTCTGTATGTAGTCTTAAGTGATACAGTGTTTTCTACTCAACACTGAAGGCACATTATCCTTCCAGTCAACATAAAACGTAAGTTAGTGATAATTACCTTCATCTGATAAATCACAATATTATGTGTACCTTTTAAAAAGGAATCTACATCTATAATTTGATTCATTATTTAAAAAAGAAGCTATATTTACCCAGAGAGAAATTATGTGATTCTAGTTTAAAACTTTTTGTTGAATTACAAAATACATGTATTGACCACACATGTCAATTGCATTTATATAAAAAGCACTGAAATATTTGCAGTAAATGGATCCAAACTTCAATATAGTAGTGTGTGAGAGAGGCTATGAGCTGTGATCTGTAAAGGGTTATGGAGCACTCCAGCGTCTAGACTTTAAACAAAATATCTACATTAACTTTAGCTTTCAAAAACATATAGACCAGCCACATACGGGACATTACAGCTCTAAATGTGACACCAGTATTGATACATAGCTTCACTCGAGTGTTCCAACTTTGTGAAGCTAATGCATGCACCGCAACAAGTCCTTTAACTTGGCCTTTTCTGAAATGACATGAATGCCCAAGGTGGCACAGCGCCCTATATTTTAGGTCCACAGTGTTGTATCAAGAAAGATCCAGATTTACAATAGTAGTCCTGATTTGTGGTGCATCACTTGGGCTGTTAGTTTATGGTTTAAAGCTTTTCTCTCAGAGCAGAACAAAGCCTCCTGATGTCACCCCTGCTTTCCTTGTGTCTCTGACGAAAGGCCATTCTCTCTTTTCTACAGAACCGGAAAGCTTATAATCCTTTTCATGTCCTTTCATAAAGGTGAATGCAGGGTATTTCTCTTTCGATGAAGGCTGCAATATCTGCCGTACAACAACAGTTTGTTACAAACCTAACTTAAAATGTGGATTTCTAATCATAAATTAAACTAAAATATAAATGTAAATGAATCACAAAACATCTCACTCATTATAAAAGAATGACAAAGGAATATACAACATTTGCCCCTAACAGTAGTCTATACAGGATGAAGTGACCGTGTATAACAACAGTTCCCAATTATACAGTGTAATGCTGCCACCTGCTGACAGAAATCTAAAACAACTGCCTTGTTACAGCTTAAGAGGAAAATATTTATTCTAGTCAAAGTGTGGTGAAATTGAGGAATTGGCTCAATTACAGCAAAATAAACTTTTGAACACTTATCATGTCTTCATAGATCAAAACAGCAATTATGGAACACAAGTTTTCTTATCAGCAGTGCATTCATAGCAAATACGGTTTTGGATTTACAGTTGAAGTCTTACACTTCAATTGTAAATCCTTTACATACACTTAGGTTGAAGTCATTAAAACTCATTTTTTAACCACTCCACAGATCTAATATTAGCAAACTATAGTTTTGGCAAGTCGTTTAGGACATCTACTTTGTGCATGACATGAGTAATTTTTCCAACAATTGTTTACAGACAGATTGTTTCATTTTTAATTGACTATATTACAGTTCCAGTGGGTCAGAAGTTTACATACACTAAGTTAACTGTGCCTTCAAGCAGATTGGAAAATTCCAGAAAATGATGTCAAGCCTTTAGACAATTAGCCAATCAGCTTCTGATAGGAGGTGTACTGAATTGGAGGTGTACCTGTTGATGTATTTTAAGGCCTACCGTTTGCAAGTGCACATGGGGACAAAGATCGTACTTTTTGGAGAAATGTCCTATGGTCTAATCAAACAAAAACTGAACTGTTTGGCTATAATGACCATTGTTATGTTTGGAGGAAAAAGGGTGAGGCTTGTAAGCCAAAGAACACCATCCCAACCGTGAAGCATGGGGGTGGCAGCATCATGTTGTGGGGGTGCTTTGATGCAGGAGGGACTGGCGCACTTCACAAAATAGATGACATCATGAGGAAGGAAAATGTTGTGGATATTTTGAAGCAACATCTCAAGACATCAGCCAAGAAGTTAAAGCTTGGTCGCAAATGGGTCTTCCAAATGGACAATGACCCCAAGCATACCTCCAAAGTTGTGGCAAAATGGCTTAAGGACAACAAAGTCAAGGTATTGGAGTGGCCATCACAAAGCCCTGACCTCAATCTGATAGAAAATTTGTGGACAGAACTTCAGAATGTGCAAGCAAGGAGGCCTACAAACCTGACTCTGTTACACCAGTTCTGTCTGGAGGAATGGGCCAAAATTCCAGCAACTTACTGTGAGAAGTTTGTGGAAGGCAACCCAAAACGTTTGACCCAAGTTAAACAATTTAAAGGCACTGCTACCAAATACTAACAAAATGTATGCAAATTTCTGACCCACTGGGAATGTGATGAAATAAATAAAAGCTCAAATAAATCATTCTCTCTACTATTATTCTGATATTCCACATTCTTAAAATAAAGTAGTGATCCTAACTGACCTAAAACAGTGAATATTTTCTACGGTTAAATGTCAGAAATTTTGTTTAAATGTATTTGGCTAAGGTGTATATAAACTTCTGACTTCAACTGTATTTACCTACCTTTGACAGTTCGTTGCTAATTCTTTCATAGTGTTTGACGTTTTTGGAGTAGAATCCAATTGTACAGCTTGGGTCCATTTTATTGAAAGCCATTTTCTTCGGTGATGGGCAATGATAAGACTTTAACCAAGCAAAATTATCAAACATATTCATTAAAATGGAATCAAAAGAAGCCATTTGTGATCCATGTACACAACTAAAGCATTACAAATGCCGTTCTTAATATCTATTTACAGTGTAATAAGAGTGTAATACAGATCAGAGCAGTACTGTTTAAAATGAGTACTTTGTATTCATGCAAAAAAATCTGATTTTAAAGGCTTCACTTTTTGACATACTGTTTTAGACAAATATTTGATTCTGCCTGAGATCTGAATGGCTTAGACAACTGAGCAAAACATATGGCCCAATATTTCTGTCTTTTGTCAGGCCCCTTCTTACAGCTCACAAAAATAAGCGTACAAATAAGTTATGATGCTGAAATATAAAATTGTTGGAGCTATATAAAATATGTTGGCACTGATACAAAGTACAGAACAACAGGCAAATCTCTTGTGTTCAGTAATTGTGTGCGGAGGACTACTTTCATATTCATACCCTTAAGTACAGAAACTATTAAATTCACATCACTGTGCGGCAGTCAGCTTTTTGTAATTCCACATTACCTGCAGAGGGAAATCGCTTGTGCTGACATCCACAAAAGACTGACAGTAATGAGGGTCCATGTAAATCAAGCTGTCATCTGCAAGGACACAACAAAAGACAAGTTATTCAAAAAACACAGTGATTATTTTAATGCATATCCTTGCCCTATTTCTATGCAGAGCAGCTCAAAGTCACCCACCTCAGTTGGGCTTCTAACAATCAAACTCAAGAATTTTTTTCTTGGTCCTTCTTAAACTTGGATGGATTAAACTCTGTATAATCAAATCCAGTTGTACAAGCACATTTGTTATGCCACAAAGGGAGCTGTCATTTAATTTTGGTGTGGAGAAATTACTTTTATAAACATGCAATTATATTACATAATTTGCATATGATAAATGCATGCAGCAGGCTGAGCCTGGCAAGGAGAATGTATTGCTTGTCATTTAGACATCATCATGGAGTATATTTCAAATTGCTAAAATGTAAATGGGTAAATATTGACTACCAATATGTACAACTGAAGGTTTCCACTGGCTGCTGAAGGTGATGGAGAGTGGGGCCACTGGATAGCTCTGAAATCAATGCAAGTTGTTTATGGAAATGCAGAATGCCTGCTACTTGGGATATCCTTGCATGATGAATGGTGTAGCATTTTTATGGGTTTGGGAAAAATAAAATAAGCTTCCCTGATGGTGCTGGCCTTCTATGTGTATGCATTGATTTACTTTGTCTATTTTTTTAACCATCACAGAGTATTTAAATGACTTCTGAATAAAAGACTAACCTTGAAATCCAACAAAATAGTAGGCCTGTTTAGGCTTTCCGCCAATGATGCCGATACAGTACTCTAAGCTTAATATGCTCTGGGAGAAAGAGTAAGAGAGCAGTTAAGATCACAGTTTTAGGTCAACAGCCACATCTTTAAAAATATTTCTCTCTTTGTCACCATATGGTCTGGTTTGGACAAAAAACACTGAAAATCTAGATTAAGATAAAGAAACAAACTGAGGATTTGCCTTTAATGACTATGTCTTCTACAGCAACATGTTCTGGCTGTACTTGAATACATAACCACCATTGTGTGTTAGTTTTTAGAGCAGTTCTGGACAAAAAAAAAAAAAAAAAAAAAAAAAAAAGGGGCTCACCTTGACAAAACTGAAGTATTCTAGGTTGATTTTCTCTCCGCCCAGTCTCACAGGAATGAGGATGATGACAGCCCTACTATCAGGAGCAGCTCCAGCATTGAGTCCATGAGGATTACTGTGGCTGCCCGTCTGGCCTGAATGGCTATCAATAACATCAGCACTGTACACTGCAGACAATCAATAACACAGAGGTCAAAACCGGGTCCTCTGTCTGTCTCTCAAGTGATACAAAAAGAGTTCACACTAACTGTGATCTTTTCATCCCAACTATACAGTTATTCAGCTACAATTATTATAAGTTATCTTATGTAAAATTAAATTGTGTTTGTTGGTTCAGTATTGAGAGAGAGAAAAAAAAAAGAAAAACTCATCCTAGGACCTTAAATGAGTTATTAAAGGGTCAATAGCGTAACTTTTTTTTTTGGTCCGGATCTATTAAGTTATTCAAAACTTCAATAAAAATACAATTCACACAACACAATTACTTGAATACACCTATACTATTATGAACATATTTTCAGTTTCTGAGTTCAAAGTCATTCCGATGGAATTATCCTGGAACTTAAAGTAAAAAATAAAATAAAAAATGAAATGCGTTCGCACAGTGTTTTGGAATTATCTTCTATTACAACAGTATTTAAAAACAAAAAAACAAAAAAACAAACAAACACCCAAGTAGACCCTTATGACTGTGTGTGAAGTTTTTGATATTTTTCATAAGATACAGTCTTGGTTTGGATTAAATGGAGTAACCCTATGGAAACTTCTTGATATTTGTGACTCAAATATTCATGATATTTGTAAAAAAAAAAAATTTTACCTAGCAAAACATGCTTCAAAACATTTTTGAAATTAATAAATAAGTTGTGTACTGTCAAATGTATTCAAGTTGCAAAGAAAGTAGTTTTAAACAGATAGTTCACCTAAAAATGAAAATTCTCTCATCATTTACTCATCCTTATGCCATCACATATGTGTATGACTTTCTTCTGCAGAACACAAAAACGAAGATTTTTAGAAGAATATTTCAGGTCTATACAATGCATGTGAATGGTGACCAAAACTCTGAAGGTCCAAATATCACATAAAGCCATCATAAAAGTCTAATAAATGTCTTTTGAAGTGATCCAATCGTTTTGGGTGAGAACAGTCCAAAATGTAATTCCTTTTTCACTATAAATCTTGACCGCAGTCTCCTTGGCGATTGTGATTTCAAGCTCATAATCGACGCAATGGCAAGATGTACAGTGAACAGGAGTAACATTTTGGACTGTTCTCACCCAACTGATTGTAATGCTTCAGAAGACATTGATTAAAATACTGGAGTCATATGGATTACTTTTATGATAGCTTTATGTGATATTTGGACCTTCTGAGTTCTGGCCACCATTCACTTGCATTGTGAGGACCACAAGAGCTGATTTATTCTTCTAAAAATCTTTATTTGTGTTCTGCAGAAGAAAGAAAGTCATACACATCTGGGATGGCATTAGGGTGAGAAAATTATGAGAGAATTTTCATTTCTGGGAGAACTATCCCTTTAATACTTTGTACTTTACACCAGTAGACATTTTTTTTTAATCATTGTTTTGTAGAAAATACTATAAGTGTTTTTAACCAATATAACAAATATTAAATTTCTATGAACTTGATACATGTTTCTCATTTTTATCAACTGTGACAAACTTATTTGTCAACATCAATCTTTTCCTCCAAACAATTTTCAACAGTAAACAAATTATTTATATAATCTCATTTTTGGCAAATAAATAGTATGCTGAATGTTATAAAATATTATGTTGAGGGTAGGCAAATTCCTCTATCAAGCCTAATTTTTTTTGTGGAAGAATTTTAGATTTGCATTTTTCATACCTGTGCAGTCCTGTGCTACATAAACACTTATGCCTTTTAGCATTGGTTCTGTGGCCCCATCAAGAGCTTTTCTAAAGGATGCAGGGGGAAAGAGAGAATGACAGGGTGAGACAAATGGTTTAGAGCAGGTTTAAAACTTTTTGATGCCAAGGACCCCCAAATATGATGACTGCCTTATGAGGGATCCCCTTCCTGAAATATAAAGGCAGTTATATTTTTATGTATAAAGACTCATTTGTACTGTGTGTGAAAAATAGAAAGCGTGTCATTATAAAGACAACATGTTGTTGGCAAAATTAAATAGTTGGCTCTTATATGGTCATTGTACTAAAGCCAAAATAAATTATTAAAATATGATCAGGAAAATATTTGCTTTGTATTAAGTTGACAGGGTGTCTTTTTTCTACCCAATTTTAGATTAGGTGTTGTGTATAATCCTTAAGAAACATTTTATTACCCATTTTAATGTGAAAATATTAAATTAATTTGAAAATGTATAGAAAGCAGAACGAATCAGTAATTATGTAGAATTTTGGTTAACTTTTTTTACACTGTAGACCCCCTAGCACCCCATGTGCCCCCCTGGGGATGCCTCGGCCCCAGTTTGAAAACCCCTGGTTTAGAGAGATATTTTAAACTTTTTTTTTCTTTTTTTCTTTTTCATTTTAAAGTTGCTGCACAATTACTTATTAAACAATGTCAAATAATCTCCATTCAATAACAGGTCTGGACATTTGCTTGTCCAAATGTTGACGAAACATTTAAGTGAAACCTTCAAACACCACTATGTAAACTTACATCAAAGTGAGGACTGGGTGATTATTAAGGCAGACTCTTATATACACACAATAGTATCTTTAAGGCACTCCAACCTGAGTATGTGTGCCACCACTGCTGGGCCAAACCAATCTCCCGCCCGTTTTCCTGATGTCATCCCAAGCTGCACTAGTCTGTGGATGCCCAGCTGGGCTGAGGGTCCATCCCCAAACCAGGACACAATGGTGCGGTGATATGCCTCTTTCAGATAGGAGTCAGCCTTCTCAGCCCCTCCCTGAACAGGGCAGAGAGGCTGGGTGACCTGTGCTCTTTCTCCCTGAATAGAGCCCTCTAATGTGGCCACCAGTTTCCGTGCTGCACTGCTGGTCCATGTCTCTGTATCCAGGGGCTCCAAGGTCAGTGCCTCTGCCCAGGTCCAGTCTGGTGACAAAGAATTTTAAAGATTTATGATCATATACAGTACTGTGCAAAAGTCTTAGGAACATAAGATATTTCACAAAAGCATTTGTCATAAGATGGTTATTTATATCTCTAGCTTTAGTGTGTCAGTAGGAAATATAAATGTTAGACTCTCAAACATAACTTTTGCAAATAGAAAAGATTAGAATAGAAGAACAGGGAGCCCTGCAACAGATGTCATGGCCCCCACAGAGCCCCCCACTGATTATCGTGTCAGTCTGAGATTACATAAAGAGACAGAAGCAATTGAGACAGCCTAAATAGATAGAAGAACTGTGGTGAATTCTCCAAGAAGCTTGGTACATCCTATCTGCCAACAACCAAGAAAAACTGTGTCCAGGTGTACCTAGAAGAACTGGTGATGTTTTAAATGCAAAGGTAGTCACACCGAATACTGATTTAGCTTTTTTATGTTTACTGGACTTTGTATGATGTTAATTGATAAATGAAATCTATTTATTTCATTATTTTTGAAGACATCCTCACTATGCAACATTTTTCACAAGTGCCTAAAACTTTTGCGCAGTACTGTATATACAGTGTATATATATATATATATATTATTTTTATTTGTTTTTAATCTATAAAATCAGCAATCCATGGTTTATTTGATCAGAGATGATCCGAGAGATTTAAAATGACATCTGTAATTCAAGAAAACGCTGCAACCTGGTATCATAGAATGAACGTTACTTTATATACATTTTTGCAAACTGACTTTAACGTGCCATTTTCTAAGTTTTGCTGCATTTTCCTGGTGAAATGAACACTAGAGGCATAACAACAACTGTGCATTTTATTCATTGTCACACAAATCACAAGTACAATTGTTGATTATGACTTTATAAAAACTTTTTTCCGCACTCTATTACTCACCCCCCTGCTATGTTATATCAGAACACTTTTACTTTAATGCATGATTTGAAAAACCAATACATTTTAACACTTGTATCACAGACCCACCTACATGTACACACATATTCTTATACTATTAGCTTGCTTGGTAGCTCTCTTGATTGAGCATTGGACTTTGGACTCAACGACCATGATTTGAGTCCAGCCAAAGACACACAAAATTAAAAGTGGCATATAAGTGATACAAAGTGACATGGTTGCTTCAGTAAATATGTGTATGTGTGTGTGTGTGTGTGTGTGTATATATTTTTTCATTTTACATTTGCATTTTAAAACAATATCAGTTAGGATTAGGGGTTGTTAAGGGTAAGGATGTCAGTTTTGTAAAACTCATTTATCTTTTCGGACAGTATTAGTTAGGTTTAGGGTAAAGTTTTAGGTTAGGGAGGTACGCTTTACTTCTTAAACCTCCATCTAAAATTAGCCTTAAAAACCTCATCTGATTACAACATCATTTCAATCGGTTTTGGCGCCCCCCGCTGAACATTTCACTTGGGAACTGCAGCCAAAGGTGTAAAGAAGCACATAATTTCAGTTTTGCAAAAATGTTGCAATGCTCACGTAAATTTCATGAGACCAGGCTGAACACAATCATTGCAAAAGCACCGCAGCTTTGTGTTTGGAAAAGCAAAGTTATCACACTTGTAAATGGGGCATTACTGTTATTTGATGAATTTATGGTTTTACTACCAGTAACAGCCATTTAGCTTCAAAAGTTATGAAGGGTAAGGGACTTTTCTGATTTTGTTAAGATATTTTTGAAATCTTGTCAGTTGGCAATTATTTAACAGATCACACTTCAAATGTTCAAAAACATGTTTGAAGTTAGTTTGTGCACAATATCTTTGTGCTTTAAAGGACTAACGCATATGCATATTTTTTGAGAGGTCTGTATCGTTTTGCTTTTATAGTTTAAAATCAGCTTTATGCACACACCAATTAGTTAAAATCTTAATTTTGTTAATGAGCTCAAACATTACAGTATATACAGTGCAATAAGAAGTACTGGAACAGATGTATTTTAGAAAGTTTGCCCTAAATTTCTCTGTTCTACTTCACAGACATATTTAAAATTGACTTTTAATGAAGCAGTGGGGCTAGTGCTCTATGGACAAAAGTTCAATTACAATATTCAATGTAGTACGTATTTCACTTTTACAACATTTTATCCTTGCAAACAGGGTGGGTGTCTGAAATGGTGTGGGAAGGAGTACCGAGGGTCATAAAGGTGCTGGCCTGGCTGTGGGGTCCATAGGTAATGACCTTGGAAAGTGTCAAGGCCTGTAATTGGCCAATAAGTATGTTTTATTAGCCATTCGCCTCTTTATAGACAGAAATTTCAATAATGACATTTCATTATAGACATGGGCGCTGGATGACGCTTCGATGTTGTTTTTGAATGATGGTATTAAACTGGCAAATGCCGTGTCCATTCACATTACTGCACAAAACTGCCCTTAGTCAATCATGAGAACTCATTCATTAGAAAGTGACAACCTCTGATACTAAAATATCCAACCTCTGCAATGGAAAAATTAAAACTTTCAGTCTCTAAATGAAGACTCTATTTCTTCATGAACTGCACAGCCAAAATAATGCTTCAACCCCTTCTGTTCCAAAACTGTGGCACAATCTATTTAAGCAACACACACCTCATAATTGTTTTTCATGTGACATGCTTCAGCATCAAAACCGTAACTCTTTCATAGACATTTGTTAGAATACACAACTCAAAATTTTTGTTGCTTAGAGGGTATATGGCATTCATTGCTGGGCATGCACTAAATTTGTGCCTGGCAGCACTCAGAAGAACTGGTCATTCATAAAATTCTACAAATCTCCTGCATGTTTGTTCATTTGATTTTACCTATTATAAATTACCCCCGCAATCTACACTGAAAAGGTGAAAAAAGTGGGTCTACTCATCATTCAATCAATCTCACCTCTACCCAAGATGTGAAGCAAGAGACCCTGGGCTAATATCATCTGCCCTGCCCGAAGTGTACAACCCCACCCACAGTCTGAAGTGAGGGTGGAGCCTGGAAGGGCGGGAAATTCTTCTCGATAGGTCAGCCAAACTCGTGAGGTGAAGTCCCTTCGAAATCCATCAACGTTGCCCATGACAACATCATCATCATCTAATGCATCAGCAGTACAACTCTCAGTAGGGCTTTCGTCATCTGAGGACAACAGTTGAGAATATTGGGTGTATGAGAATTTTAAACAGCAATGTTCCTTTTAAAACAGCCTAAAGGAATGTAGTAAATGAGAACAGGTTATGCCATCAGAGCAAAATGTTGTGTGTAAAATGACCTCTTACCCACAGCCTTGAAATGGTAGCATTTCCCTAACAAGAAAACAGGAGAATTACGGCTGAAGGCAGTTTTCGTTTTAAGAGCCCAACCTATAAGGATTAAACAAACATTCACGTTTATTCATGTGCAAGCATAACTGAACAAATTAAGACAGAAATTTAGTGAGAAGAAAATTATAGAGATTTGCAGTGTTTAAGACTATCAATGAAAGAAAAATGAACATCCTAACAGAGACACACATGTGAGATGTGTCAATACATACTGTATTTCACACTGTGCCATGCTGACATGAACTTGGACTTCAGCTTCTCCACCTCGTCAGTCTCTTTAGTATCCATTTCATCAGCCACGGAGCAGAACCCATCACAGCACAAATGCTAGAGATTCTCCGAAGTGTTTTTAAAATGACCAAAACAAGTTATATTCTCCTGGAAATATGACATTAAAGGAATATTCTGGGGTCAATTCAGGTTAAGGTCAGTCTACAGCATTTGTGGCATAATGTTGATAAACTCAAAAAATAATTTTGACTCGTCCGTCCTTTTCTTTGAAAAATCAAAAATTGAGGTTACAGTGTGGCACTTACAATGGAAGTGAATGGGGCCAATTAGTGGATGGTTTAAAGGCAGAAATGTGAACCTTATAATTTTATCAAAGCACATACATTAATTCATCTGTTAAAACTCAAGTATTATTTGAGCTGTAATGTTGTTTAAATCATCATTTTTACAGTCGTTTTAGGGTTTGTTGACATTACATTGTCATGGCAATAAAGTTGCAAAATCGGCAACACATTTTCACAGAAAAGGTAAATGATTTTATCATACTAAAATCAGGTTAATAGGCATATTGTTTATGTCTTTGTAACGAGGTGGGCGTGGCCGGTTGTGAGTGTGCACAGCAGGCGCTGAATCAGCTGATGAGCAGGAGAACGAGATAAAGGGGCGCCGGAGACCCCAGTTCGAGAGAGAAACACAGGCGGCTGTGCTGCATGTGTGTCTGTTCTTTTAGGTTTTATGTTGTTTTAAGTTCTATCATTAAACCTTTATTTTGACTGTTCATCCGGTTCCTGCCTCCTCCTTGCCCGTTCTTTAACTCAGTGTTCCCCAATGGCACACTTTTTACGACTAAAAAATTCTACATCACACCACTATCCCACATAGGCTAACCATCTTCATTATTTTTCCTTTTCAAGAACTTGTCCATGTTTTCTGTCTTAGTAGTGTGTTTACTTATAATGTTTGAAATTCGGCTATGCAAAAAAAAACAAAAAAAAAAAAAAGTCACATAGGTAGGCTACGCTGTGTGAGGTCACAGGTGGCAAGAGCGCTAAATAGGTAATGAAAAAACAACAAATTTGCTTCTTTTCTAATTTGTAGATTTGTTCTTGCAATGCCACAACAAATTACAGGGATGCAAACTCATGAGGGGCGAAAAAGGTAAGACAATCACTGGTCCACGAAAACTTTTCTGGGGATATTTTTTTAAAGAATAAGCTAAAAGCACCAATTCCAGCTATTTCAGTGATTCAAGTTTAGAATTAGAATTAGCTGCAAAATAAAGAGTATTTTGGTGAGGCTTGATTCTGTTTCACAAATTTGTTAAATTTTATTAACTGATTAGTTCAGTGACCCCTTCTGGAAATGTCACTAGGTGGCGACAAATGAGCATCTTGTGTGCTGTGAGTGAGAGTCAGTGAATCATTTTGAGTCATTCATGAACGAAATCTACCAAGAGACTTTATAGTGTTTAAGCATTAAAAGATCAAAGCAGATCTATAGTCTTCCTTCAGTCTGAGCATTATTTTTCATCCAAAAAGACAACTATAATAGTCTAATAATAGAGAGTTTCAATAACGTCCTTACCTTCTCTTTTATTAAAACTTGCATGGCTACAAATCTACTGACTTCAGAATAAGAATTATAAACACAAAGCAGATCTACAGCATCATTTTCCTTCAGTAGCCTATTTAAACTGCTGAGCATGGCTTTTATCAGAAAAGACCACAATAATAGACAAATAATAATAATTTTTAGTTTCAATAATGTTCTTTCTTCATTGTAAAGCGCATTTCACATAAGTTGAGTCGAGGCGTCGAGGCGTCGACGCTCCGTTCAACGCCAGCGTCAAGCGCCGCATTGCCCTCCACATGACAAGAGTTGCAGAAAGCGTCACAGAGGAGCGATTTTAAAAAGCGGGAGGTGTGCACAATAAACACTGAAAACATGTATTTGGAAGAGAGAGAAAAAAAGCTTGCAGTTGCTTTGATAGCAGAAAGTAATAAAAGGACTCGTTTATGTTTAGGTCTAAAAGTTTTTTTGGTGAATTTAAATGAGTTCAATAACTGGGGTCTCTGATATTCGTAAACGATAAGGTAATATGTAATTAAAAGAAATGACGAGACATTCACAAATTTGGACAGTTTTTAAAAATTTCTTGTTGCTTAGTACTCTCAAAGACATTATTGGTGAAGCAAAGACGTACGTGAAAAACACTTTGGTGTAAACTGACGTCACTTCATAGACCTCAATGTATTCTGCAGCGCTGAAGCGAGTCATGTGAAAAACCCTTAACGCGTATAAATATCAGTCACATTTGCACATTAATCATTGCTCTTCACAATCACAAAAGTGACCGATCATGGTTTCAAAACGGCGAATTTCTCCAAAAGGTGAGGTGTTTGGTTCCCTGAAATTATATATATATATTTTTTCCATGCATTTATTTATTTTGTGGCATTTGATAATTTTCCACAGCACACTAGAGTGCCGCGGCACAGTGGTTGAGAAACACTGCTTTAACTGTTACAGTCTTGGGGCTATACTTTTGAAACGGTGAGTATTTTAGCGTTTACGGATTGGCCCCATTCACTTGCATTGTAAATGCCTCACTGTAACCCAGATATTTTTTTTTTTTTTTTTAATAAAAGGAGGGACAAGTCTAAATCAATTTTGTGGTCATCTGTATTATGCCACAAATGCTGTTGATCGAGCTTAACCTGAATTGAACCCGGAATATTCCTTTAATTTGCTCACTCGCTTATTTTATTATTAAGATATTCTATCATTCGCGTTTTAAGTGATAGATTAAAAGTTTAAATAAAATGATATATGCATTGGTCAGAATACAGTGACATTAGCACAAACATAAATACAGCTCAGTTTGTTGTTGGCTGGCTAGCATGCTAATTAATCAGTAAACTTGATCACACTTCTAAACGTTACAAAGTTACCTACAATAAACGTAAATGCAAACAAGCGGTAAATTCTTAGTCAAATAAAATAAAAAATAAAAAACCACATATGTAGTTTAAAACGTACCTGCTCACATATCTTATGCTGGAAAAACTCGCAGTTCAATTCTGTTTACATTTTGAGGAAGTGGCGATCTCGTGCGGTCTCGCGGTATTTCAGAAATGTCCTGCTGGGCGCATTTGAGACGCATGTCTTGTGGAGATTTTGTCTTTTGAAAGATTACTTTTACTGTTCTATTACCATTGTCTCCATATTGGATTTTCTCGTTAACAATTATTTGGTCAATTAAAGACCGATATAACGAAATAATAAATACAACGAAAATATGTTTTGTTGAAGCATTATTTCTTTACTTCATATATGAGCAATCTTATGTTTTTTATAGTCACATTATTATTCATAAGCAGAAGCGTTAGGTGCAACCACTATCACATAACCATGATGTGATTTTAAGTACGTGGAAATGTCAGTGCCTCCACATTCCATATGATTTATGAAAGTGGAAACGGATGCATTTCACACTTGTGGCTACACTGATAGTTTCCTGTAAAAGAGCCCTCTATTGTGCACACAGGATATGAATCACGTTGGGAAGACTCCAACCCATAATCCAAAAGACTGTAAAGTACTGTCTGAGTTCCCATAAAAAAATGTGTGCTTCTAAAAATCACAACAATTGCAACACAATAGAAAGAAATAACACTTTAAGCATCTCAGCTTTTCACTATTTTAATAATAATGGCTGAATATTAGCAGCAGTTGTTATGTGGATGACCGACATTAGTGGTGTTGAAGATAATGTGCGTTTATTTCTCCAGTTTTACGGTACGTTTTTTCATGTGCGACTGGGTCGCTTGTTTTTGCCGTACCCGTATTCCGACAAGTCCCGCCCCTTCCCTGCTCACCTGTTATGGTTACTACAGCTTTATGAACGACTTCTCAACCGTCCAATCACAGACGTCTTCTGTGTTTCCCACTATCTTCTCCTGCCGCAGGGGGCGGGGCTTGTCGGAATACGGGTGCGGACGGAACATCGCTGCTGGAGCGCTGGAGTTCTTCGAGCACCCAGCGGCTACAGTCATGGCTGAACGCCGCGCCTTTGCCCAGAAAATCAGCAGGTAAGGAAATCTTACACATTTAAAACCAAAACGCCATTTCGCTGTTACATTTGTTCACCCTGAGCCGTGCACTCATTCACTGTCTGCTGCCTGATGCAGTTGGCGAGCGTGCCAATCTTTTCCAAATAAGGCCTAGACGTTGAGTTAGCTGGAGCAGACGCTTAGTTATAGGCTCTGGCTCAAAACCTAGTGAGCTGCCTACCTAAACAGCATACTTGAGCGTCAAATGTGCTTTCAAAATGCTGCCGAGATAGGCAGCTCACTAGGTTTTGAGACTCATCCTACGGGATGCCGGAGCGACCCACCCTAAGCTGCAAGAGAGCAGTATGATGCCTTTGTGCCTCTGTTCATTAAAATTAGTTTTTGTCATTGGATTTATAATGAATAGATGCGACATTTTTTTAGTTCATGTAGAGATTTAAATGATGCAGACGCATTGAATTGGGGGATTCATCAAAATGCAGTGTTTGGGGTTTGTGAGACGAGGGCTTGTCATACTGACACATCGGCATGATCATGAGATGTTGTTGTGCAGTCAATTCACAAAGCGTGTATATAAATATATGCGTAATGCACTCTGGCTTTGGGTTTTAAATACAAGCATTATGATTGAAAAAGCAATTGGGACTCAAGTGTCAAGATCCTTCTTGCATGCATTTGTCTGGTTTGGTTTGGTTTGGTTTGGTTTACCTATGAAATCGGATATCAGAAGACTGCAAAGGACAGTTCGGACTGCTGAGAGGATTATTGGTTGCCCCCTGCCCTCCCTTTAAGAACTGTACACTTCCAGAGTGAGGAAAAAGGACCCCACTCACCCTGCCCACTACATTTTTGATCTGTTGCCTTCTGGCCGACGCTTTAGAGCTCTGAGCACAGGAAGTTTTTTTCCCTCAGGCTATCCTTCTCATGAACAGTTAAAACTGCCTCATTGAGCAATAATTATGTGCAAGTCATAGTTTAGTATTTTTATATTATCCAACACATCCAACCTCTTCTGCCATTACATTCCCTTGCACTGTATATAACAGATTTGTATTTAGTTTTGCACTATGTATGTGTATGTGTGTGTGTGTGTGTGTGTGTGTATATATATATATATATATATGTACATATACACATACACACAACCCCAATTCCGAAAAAGTTGGGACAGTATGAAAAATGCTAATAAAAACAAAAAGGAGTGATTTGTAAATTATATTCACCCTTTGCTAAATTGAAATCACTACAATTACACATTATATGATGTTTTTCCTTTTGAATTTCATTTTTTTGTGTGTGTGTGTGTGTGATTTTTGTGGAAAATGTACAGTAATTTCAAATCAGATGATTGCAACATGCTCCAAAAAAGTTGAAACAGGGGCAATTTAAGACTAATAACAATTTGACGAGTTAAAATAACAAGGCAATTGTGTCATAGTATATAAGGAACCTCCAAAAACAGCCTAGTCCTTCAAGAGCAAGGATCAATCGAGACTTGTCAATTGCCAACAGATGCTTCAGCAAATAATCCAGCACTTCGAGAACAATGTTCGCCAAAGACAAATTGGAAGGATTTTGGGCATTTTACCCTCTACATTGCACAATATAATTAAAAGATTCAAGGAATCTGGTCAAATCTCATTGCGTAAAGGGCAAGACGAAAAACCATTTCTGAATGCGCGTGAAAAATGTCATTCATCTGTAATGGATATCATGAACATACACTCTCAGAAAAAAAAAGAACAAAACTGTACCTTTTAGGGTACAAGTGCCCGTCCCTGGGGTGGTACCTTTAAGGGGACCTTTTTTTGTACCTTTTAATGGAGGAACAAATTGTACCTTATAACTTTGTACCATTTAAGAGGCAATTTTGTACCCTAAGGTACAATCGTGCACTCTACGTAGAAGGTACAAAAATGGACCTTATTAAAAGGTACAACTTTGTATCTTTAGGGTACCACCCCAGTGACAGAGCCATTTTGATCATGTAGGTGGCAAAAAAGTACCTTATTGACACAGGTTTACAGATATTCAATTTTATGTATAAATCTCTTTACAAAAAGAACTACATTAAGTTCATAACTTTGCACATCTCTCAACAGCAGGTGTGGATCAATAAGTATTATTAACATACATTAAATAGCAAATACACGACATACAATACAATATAAAGCAGTAATTTAAAATGGGCATTAAATGACAAACATTAAAACATTGTAAGAGTTATGTTGAAATGTGAAAAACACAAACGTTGTACTATAAGTCATATAATTCTTCCAAATCTATAAAGTCAAATTCAAAATTCAATCTCAAACATACAGAAAATAAAAACCAATGTTTAACATTGACATATAGCTTATTAAAAAGGCTACATTGGGGGCCTGGTTAGCTCAGCAAGTAAAGACACTGACTACCACACCTGGAGTCACAAGTTCGAATCCAGGGCATGTTGAGTGACTCCAGTCAGGCTTCCTAAGCAACCAGTTGGCCCTGATGCTAGGGTGGGTAGTCACGTTGGGTTAGCCTCCTCGTGGTCGCTACAATGTGGTTCTCGCTCTTGGTGGGGCACGTGGTGTGTTGTGTGTGGATGCTGCGGAGAATAGCGTGAAGCCTCCACATGCGCTATGCCTCCGCAGTAACACGCTCAACAAGCCACGTGATAAGATGCACGGATTGACTGTCTCAGATGTACAACTCGAGGCAACTGAGATTCGTCCTCTGCCACCTGGATTGAGGTGAGTCACTACGCCACCACAAGGACTTAAGAGCACACTGGCATTCCAAATTAGGGACAAAAAAATTAATACATGTACTGCACCTTTTTAGGGTTACAGTATAGTGCAGTTTTTTTCTTCAGCAGGAATACCAAGTGCTAACAAATAATTTGTCATCAACAACATAAGTATCTAGTGCCTGGTAATCAGCCTCCTCACCTGGTGAGAGGACAGTCCAGTCTTCCTCACATTTCACACAATATGAAAAAAAATTTACTGAAAAATTGTGTGAATGGTCTCCGAGAACATTTTGGACAACAGAATGGGTGAGGCATTTTTGGTAGATGTTATTATAAGCGGTTAATGACTCTGGTCACAGGGGTAGGCAGAGGCTTGTCACCATCCACAGAAAGTTTCAGAACATACTGCTGAAGAAATATCAGCGTATTCTTTAAGTGATATGGATATGCCAGGTTGAAGACAAAGTAAGAACAAAATGCAGCAAGAGCCCCTTCATCCACACTGCTAGCCCTGCAGATCTCCAACCCATCAGCTCTGATCACTTCTTGTAAACACAGACTTCCAGCTGAACAGTTGGATATGGCGATGATGGTTCATTCTAAATGACAGAGCACACATAAGAATTTCTCTCATTTTTTTTACTTAAGGTTACTTAACAAATTATGGACAGACACAGTATATATGCTTGAATAGTAATTCATATTCACAGTATTCCTGTATAAATGTGGCACAACTCTAAATGCAGTTTTTAATTATTTTTACTTTTTAATTATCACATACATAAAATTAATAAACAAACAGAGGACCATATACGCACCTCCCCAAGCACAATGACATTTTCAAGTTTCTCCCTGAACAAGGATGGCAACATCAGGAGAGCTGCTTTGAAATCAATAACTAAAACATAAGACACATAAATATGTATGAATCCATCCAAAGAAAGACTAAGATTAATTAAGAGGATAAAGACTGAGGTCAATAGCCAATTACCGGAATCAATTATCAATAATCAGAATCAATTACCAGAATGATCTTCAGTGAGAGATTCTTCTCTAGTCTCCTTGTGCATCTTTGCTAAGGGAGATTTCTCTTGAGCAAGCCACACTAGATGCAATGTTTCCAAAACCTTCTCGAAAGCAGCAGCACACATTAAGAGATTTATACAGGAAACCAATTTCTTGATAAAGCTGCAAATAGTTAAGAAAGACACAAAAGCATAAGCAATTTCCTGTCAAATTATGTAATTTTATACAGTTTCAATGTCCCATAATGCTAAGGCTACATCTACATTAAAGGAAAAGTTCATCCAAAAATGAAAATTCTCTTATGGTTCACTCACCCTCATGCCATCCAACATGCCATCCTCTTCTCCTCTCACATCAAAATCCAACGACATCTTTGTTTACAACTGTTTTGGACTGTTTTCGCTTGTAAACGGCGCTTGGTCTGTGTATATTCTCCTTATATCATATGAACAACTCATATCACTGTATCACCAGAAATGATTAGATGGATACCTGTAAAAATATTTTAATGTTAGTTTGGCATTATATGTTATTTAAATACCAAATTTAGTGTAAACCTTTCATACTTTAGCACCGTTATTAAGAATACTTATATCTTAAACTAAGCAATGATTTCATAGTGTTCTTATGATTCGCAGGAATATTGCGTTCTTTTCTGTCTAGCTTAGTCTGAACATCTACAGGGAACTTGGGAATTTCAAAAACACACTCACACACACATACACACGCACTCTCACACACACTCATACACAAACACACTCTTGCTCTCTCTCTCACACACTCATACACAAACACTCACACACACTGATACACACTCACACACTGATACACACACATACACTGATACACACACACACACACATACACTCTCTCTCTAACCTGTATAACCACTTTACAAGACTATGAAATAAAGTAGAAATACATTGCCTATATTAAGACATACAGTTGTAAATATACTAAACTGATAAAGATAAGCGTAGCAAACGTAACCTTCATGGGGCCCACTTGCCTGCCAAAGCTTAGAACAGCAAGCACCTTAACACAAAGTGCAATTAAAAACCCTTTCGTTTCAGCGTTTCTTTTATTTGACGAATAAAGTAATTTGATTTGAGACAGAAATTGCCAGAACTGATTTTTTTTTTTTTTTTTTTTTTTCTGTTGGCCTTAGTTATAAGTTCAAGGTTATGTGCCGTTAACTATTTGGTTGAGTTTAATACCAAGCTTAAATAGTGGTGAACACTTAATTTTCAAAGGACGTTTCAGCGTGTAACTTTTATACTCACCCTCAAATGTCTTCCTCTCCTCTTCCGTGACTTCTATACCGAACCGAATTAGCTCCTTTATTAAGTGAGCTGTAGACATCTTCCCCAACTCCATTCAAGCGAGATAAAGAGATGCCGGTGCTGTCGGAACTCGCCTGAGGGAACCGCGAAGAGCGAATCTCTCTGATTGACTGAACGGACAGGCGCGAGCCAGGGACATTTTCTTAAAGAGACCACGACCATATTAATATTACGTGTACATGTTCAATATAAATGCGTAGATTTGTTATTTTTAGTCCTTTTTTATTCATACTGTTGTCTATTTATGTACTTTGTTTCATTCAGTTTTTTATTTTTTTGTAAAGGGTACATAAATAAAATATACTTTGACATATTCTAGATAGGCCTATAGACTTTTTTTGTTACAAAGGTACAAATATGGACCTTTAACACTGAAAACTAAAAAAAGTGTACCTTTCAACCTGGTCTGGGTACATAATAAGGACTTATAGTGGACATTTATAGGTACAATTCTTTATTTTGTTCCTCTGGGAACAAAACTTTACCTGTGCAGTACCTTTTTTTCTGACAGTGTAGGCTTAGGATTACTTTAGTAACCTTTGTTAGTCAACACCACTCGCCGCTGCATCCACAGATGCAAGTAAAGACTTTACTATGCAAAGAAGAAGCCATACATCAACACTGCCCAGAAGCACTGCCAACTTCTACGGGCTCAGTCTCATCTTAGATGGAAAGTAGAACAGTGGAACTGTGTTTTTTGGTCCGATGAATCCACATTTCAAATAGTTTTTAAGAAACATAGCTGTCGTGTTCTCAAAGAGGAAAAGGACCATCCACGCTGTTATCAGCGTCAGGTCCAAAAGCCAGTGTCTGTATGGGCCAGGGGTGTGTCAGTGCCCATGGCATGGGTAACTCGCACATCTGTGAGGGCACCATTAATGCAGACCGATATGTACAAATTTCAGAGCAACATATACTGCCATCCAGCACCGTCATTTTCAGGGACTTCCCTGCATTTTCCTGCAGGACAACTTCAAACCACATACTGCCCGGATTACAAGTGCATGGCTGTGTAAGCAGAGAGTGTGGGTGCTAGATTGGCTTGCCTGCAGTTCTGACCTGTCTCCAATTGAGAATGTGTGCTGCATAATGAAGCACATTAGATGGCAACGATGACCCCGTACAGTTGTGCAACTGAAGACCTGCATAATGGATGAATGGGGGAAATTTCCACTTTCTAAACTTAACAAACTTGTGTCTTCAGTACTCAAATGCTCAAGTGTTATTAGAAGAAATGGAGATGTCCCAAATTTTTGGAGCGTGTTGCAATAATCTGATTTGAAATTACTGTACATTTAAAAACAAAAACAAAATAAACAATGAAATTCACAAGGTAAAACATCATATAATGTGTAGTTGTAGTGGTTTCAATATAGCAAAGGGTGAATATAATTTACAAATCACTCCTTTTTGTTTTTATAAAAAAAATTCTTACTGTCCCAACTTTTTCCAGAATTGGGGTTGTGTACATATATATATTGTCTTATTGTGTATTCTGTATATACTTTATTTTCTATTCAAATATTTTATTATTATTATTATTATTATTATTATTTAAATGTATTATTATCTCTGTCTTGTTGCTGTTTTGTATTGTTGTACACTGGAAGCATACTTGGCAATAAAGCTGATTCTGATTCTGGTTTATTGTTGCGTTGATGTAGGAGTTTTGCAGCGATTTTTGTGTCAGTTTTTTTTTTTTTTTTTGTTTAAACCATTTCAGACTGAGATCCCAAGTTGTGTTAAATAGAATGCATGAATAAAACACAAGCGCTAATTTCTTTATTATCACATTTGATTTATTCTAAATTTGTCTAGTGGTCCATACTATGGTAAATATGGAGACATGTGTTAGACTATCATAATTGACTATAATTACTGTAAGTCTCATAATTGGAAAACAAAGTATCGCTATGGATCTAAAAAAGGATATGACCTTTTAGGCTCCCCTGTGGTTGCTGTGCTCTTGGCATTTCCCAGATGCTTAAGAAGAATGCCTTTGCCCTGTTGTTTTGTCAGTGATGTATAACAGGATGATTACATCAGTTAAATAGAGATTTAGTGGCACCTGCTGCACTGATTCTCTCGCTATTTGTTACATAACCAAATTGAAAAATGTGATGATTGAGATGTGTTAAAGGAAATAGCAAGCTGTTTTGTTTTATGCATAGAGGTTAAAGACAGTAGAGCTAATAACCACAGGACAGGATACAGAGGGCAACAAACAAGTCCATTTCAAAGGGTTGTGCTTAAAGGTAATTTCTGTTTTCACATTCAAAGCAAAGCTGAAAGCTCTATTGACTATGCAACTCAAATTTTCCCCTCCATTTTTTCTTATCATATCTGAAAGTTCTTGTAAGTCACAGAAATGGTTTCTCACAGCTCTGTTTACTTAACGGAACAACAGTGAGAGACATTTTTAGAGGAGATGTGAAGAATGCACTGAAAGTTGTGGTGGTTGCTAGTGCCTTGGCAAACAACACGTCTGTAGTCTAATCATCTGCTAGCTCTTCAGGAATGTCCAGCCTAAATAAAGGTTCCTCCAGAATCAACAAGGGCACAATGGGTGGGTTGATGTTTCAATATACATTATCCTCCAATGAATAGAGGGGTATACTGATTTGAGGTGCTAAATAAATCAGCTTTGTTTCACAGCATTTTTCACCGAACCTCCATGTTGCCCCTTTGACGATTTGTGTTGGCCAAATCAACACATTCTGATAATGCTGTAAATTAGTGTTTTGGTGAGCTTGCCCAGCCTGACCGCACAACAGGGTACTTTAGTTTGTTTTTGTGTCAACTTATTTGACTATTCCTGCTAGACATAGACTAAGTGCAAGTCCTAGGACCTTATGAAATGTGTTTTATTTATTTTTTTATCCAAATTCTGTTTTATTAAAAACATTTTTTTTTTTTGCCAAATTTACTGTTTCATTTTATTTTTTATCTGAATTTCATGTTTTGCAGTTTAATTCAAATAATATCACCAAAAGCGTGTCTAATCAAATTAATTTAAAACTTTTATCAAATGAAAATAGAAGATTTTTTTGCATGATTTTTTTTATCAAATTAAGTGCTTCTAAAATACAGATCCTCATAGCACAGTCCTAAACACAACATTGGTGTCATGTCAAATAAAGTGTAGTACAAAAGATAAATAAAGAAATTATTATATTGTGCAGATCCCCCTCCTGCTGCCAAAACAGCGCCAACCCGCATCTCAGAATAGCATTCTGAGCAGGGGTTAAATTGTGCCGATACAGTCCAGAACAGCGTTCCTTTCCAAAAAGAAAGAAAAAAATGCTTGTTTGTCAATCCATCCCATTAATTGTGTTCTCCGATGCGGGTTTTGTTTGATCCCCTTGAGACATTCCGTCTCTATTTAGCAAGTGTATTTGTTCAAAAATACTTCGCTCTAGTCAGTTGTGGACACTGGTAGAGGCAGAATAAGAGAGCAGCACGAGACCGCGCACCCCCGCATAGATGCGTGTTCCGCTTCTGTATCACGCTGTGTCCGTTCTCTGATACATAGAAATCGAGTAATATGGAATCAACTGCTCACCCATTTCTTAGATCCACTGATATGCAGTAGCGATTTGATTAGTTTTGAGTAAAAGCAGTATACACAAAGGGGTTTTGAATCAGGAATCAATCACATGCAAATCACATGCTAGTAAATTCTAGAGACTGTTGTGTGTGAAAATCGCAGGAGATCAGCAGTTACAGAAATACTCAAGCCAGCCCATCTGGCACCAACAATCATCCATGCAATTATCTAATCAGCCAATCATGTGGCAGCAGTGCATAAAATCATGCAGATATGGGTCAGGAGCTTCAGTTAATGTTCACATCAACCATCAGAATACAAAAATGTGATCTCAGTGATTTGGACCGTGGCATGATTGTTGGTGCCAGATGGGCTGGTTTGAGTATTTCTGTAACTGTGCTGATCACCTGGGATTTTCACACACAACAGTCTCTAGAATTTACTCCGAATGGTGGCAAAAACAAAAAACATCCAGTGAGCTGCAGTTCTGTGGATGGAAATGATTTATTAATAAGAGAGGTCAACAGAGAATGGCCAGACTGGTTCGATCTGACAAAGTCTACGGTAATTCAGATAACCGCTCTGTACAATTGTGGCGAGAGGAATGCCATCTCAGAATGCTATTCTGAGATGTGGGTTGCTGCTGGGGGATCGACATCACCCGATTTTAGGGTTCCCCCACCTCCGAAAACCCAATTTAACCCCTGATTCTGAGATGTTATTCTTCTCACCACAATTGTACAGAGCTGTTCTCTGAGTTACCATAGATTTTGTCAGTTCAAACCAGTCTGGCCATTCTCTGACCCCTATCATCAACAAGGCATTTCCATCTGCAGAACTGCCGCTCACTGGATGTTTTTTGTTTTTGGCACCATTCAGAGTAAATTCTAGAGACTGTTGCAGTTAAATACTCAAATCAGCCCATCTTGCGCCAACAAACATCCATTCGATTATCTAATCAGCCAATCATGTGGCAGCAGTGCAGTGCATAAAATCATGCAGATACGGGTCATGAGCTTCAGTTAATGTTCACATCAACCATCAGAATGGGGAAAAAAATGTGATCTCAGTGATTTGGACCGTGGCATGATTGTTGGTGCCAGATGGATATATATACACTGGCAGGCAAAAGTTTGGAATAATGTACAGATTTTGCTGTTTCAGAAGGAAATTGGTACTTTAATTCACCAAAGTGGCATTTAACTGATCACAAAGTATAGTCAGGACATTGCTGATGTAAAAAACAGCACCATCACTATCTGAAAAAAGTCATTTTTGATCAAATCTAGACAGGCCCCATTTTCAACAGCCATCACTCCAACACCTTATCCTTGAGTAATCATGCTAAATTGCTAATTGGAACTAGAAAATCACTTGCCATTATATCAACCCCCCAAGAGGATAAGTACACCAGAGTCTCTAGTTTGAGAAATAGATGCCTCATATGTCCTCAGCTGACAGCTTCATTGAATTCTACCCGCTCAACACCAGTTTGACTTAGGGGTGCAGGCCTTATGGGAAGAATTGCAAAGAAAAAGTCACTTTTGAAACAGAAAAACAAAAATAAAAGGTTAGAGTGGGCAAAGAAACACAGACATTGGACAACAGATAATTGGAAAAGAGTGTTTTGGATCTTAATCCCATTGAGCTTTTGTGGGATCAGCTACACTGTAAGGTGCATGAGAAGTGCCCTACAAGACACATCTATGGCAAGTGCTCTAGGAAGCTTGGGGTGAAATGTCACCTGATTATCTGGACAAACTGACAGCTAGAATGCCAAGGATCTGCAAAGCTGTCATTGCTGCACATGGAGGATTTTTTGATGAGAACTCTTTGAAGTAGTTTAAGAAGTTCTGACATTTAAAAAAAAAATTGTAATAGTAATTTTTCACATTATTAATGTCCTGACTATACATTGTGATCAGTTGAATGCCACTCTGGTGAATAAAAGTAACAATTTATTTCCATAAGAGCAAAATCTTTACATTATTCCAAACCTTTGGCCACCAGTGTGTATATATAAATATATACACACACACACACACACACACACACACATTTTCTGTATGCATAGAATACTTGGATGACTAACTACATTTGCCAAAATATGATCACACTCTGTGGGATACTGTATGACACAATGCAATGCACTCAACTTGACCCTCCGTTCAAAAAATGCAGAAAAGCTTAAAGGTGATTACATGGGTGACCAGTCACAACATCTAAAATATATACTCTCTTATACATAGGCTAAATTATGTCAATTTTAACCTAAAATCTTGATGTTGAATGACAAAAGTTAATGGACGTGTTATTTGACAACCATTAAGCACTAGGCAGTATGCTAATATTCGATTCTGAACATAGCCTTTCTTTTGTGCTTTGCTTAATGTGAGATAACTGTCAGGCCATGAATACTTGTCTGGCCTGCCTATCCATTACACTGCCCATGCTCTCAGACACATAAAGACTCACACAGACATCAATACACTCATGCTTGACTCTCTTGCTGTTCTCCAGGACTGTAGCAGCTGAGGTCAGGAAGCAGATTGCTGGTCAGTATGGAGGTTCCCCTCAGCTTCTCAAAAACCTCAGTGTGGGTGGACATGCAACTAGCAACTCTGTAAGTACTACATTGTAAAGAGAATATACTTTTTCTCTATTATATCTGAGTGATTGACAATTTAAATGTTAGTTACAAACAAGCAAAGTGCAGAAGTCACTATATGCCACTATCCCTTCAGGTGATGCTTTCTTGGGAAGAATTTTCTTGCTGGTAATGCAACCTTTTTCACATTCTCTCTTGGATATCTCCCTACAGATTCCCTTGACAGAAGCTGTAGAGCCGGTGGATTTTGAAGAGTATTTGATCACACATCCACCCATTATTGAGTCAGGACCTCTGAGAGATCTGATTGAGTTTCCTCCGGATGACATTGAAGTGATTTACACTCCAAGAGAGTGCCGAACCCTTGGCCAGGCTGTACCCGAGGAGGGGTGAGTGTGTGTTCAGTATGGATTGGTTTTTAAGACTTGAGTCTTCTTAAATCAAACATATGCCTTTAATTAACATAATGGAATAATTGCAAGCATTGGTTGTTTTCACTGTTTGTGTGTGTTTCACACACTGCCCTTTCTGTTTCTTAGTTGAAATCATAAAAATGCAAATTGGTGCATTTATCCTTAACTTTATATAATTGATATCTTCCTTTCCAGGACAATTTTTTAGACCGTATCTTCTCGTATGTAGAGTGATTGTAATTGTTTGCTAAACAAGATTTGAAGTGAAAGTAAATTGAACTGTTGTTAAGCCACTTGATGTCCACTGCATTTGAGATTTTGTGTCTGAAAGTTTTTTGTTTTTGCCTTTGTTCTTATAGTAGGTAATGAATTTTTCACAATTGCTTTTCTTTTTGTCTAAATATCTAAGCAACTCCCCACAGCTGTCATTACTTTCTTGTCATACATTCTTTTGGTATGCGGACATACAGTGCGATTCATGCAATTAAGAAAACACAGTTTCACAATGAATAAGACGCTATGCCCATCATACCTTATGTGGCAGTCAACTAATAATACCAACTGACATTTTAAAAACACGTCCATGCACGAAAGCCAGAACTTGAAACTACACTTAATGCTCAAGCAAGCCTAATTTTAACTGCAGCATGATTGTTTTGTGAAATGAACGTCAAAAATCATAAGTTTTCATATGAATCTACCAAGGAAGTCTATAATGCCTGGAAAAATCGATCTAATAATATTTTGCGATTTAAATGTTGCTTGTTCGTTTCGTCAGGGTACACGGTTATGCTGCGTTCCATTCAAGTTGGATGTGGGATATTCCTACTTGATATCTCCGACCATAAATGCATTCCATTCCCCGATATTCGGAAGATGGCGTTTAAGGAAACAAAACTGCAGTGCTCCCGTTACCTTAGCAGGGGTTTGACTCTCATTAGAGATGTCACCTAGCAACCCAGCTGATAAACAATGCTGCAGCGCTAGCATTTGTGCTTCAGGTGTACGATTATCAAAAGAGATGATAATATTTTATACACCTGTTTCTGCAGGCATTTGTTAAACAAGCTTTAATATCATGTAATGTGGAAACAAACTCATTTAACGATATTACTTAATAAAGTGAATGTGTATCACTTACTTTGTATATCTCCCTGAGTGTCGACATGTTTGTGTGACATCATGCCCCTGCATCTCGGCGAAATCGGAGTTGAGAATTTCTGCACGAGCATACAAGTTGTAATTCTGACTTCAAGATGCATTCCATTGCACTTTTCCTAGTAGGAAGTTGTAAAATCCGACTTTCCGTGTTGAATGTAACGCAGCACTACTTTTCAAAACTTGATCCGACACTGAATGCTCAAGCAGCCTAATTTACACTTAGAAAACTCCTGATGTTGCTATAACAATGCAAAAAGCACTTATCAATTTACTTGAAGTGAAAATCAGTCCTCCTTTCCTGTTTAATAAATTAAGCAATCACACAGTCGTGCAGAACATCTCGTGTTTTTAAATCCATAAGGATCTCTTTCTCAATGGCGATAGCGGCAGTGATGATGATCTTGCGCTCTTCGCTTTCAAATTACACACATCACTTAAAGCGTGATTGCCTCACTCAAGGCCAGCTAGAAGGCCTCGACCGGGACATATCCTAAAGATCACACCCACCAAGAACAAATAAATCAATCTGATTGGCTGATGAATCTGACATTAGATGCGCATTCATTTGCACTGTTGAAGGATTCTGTGGAAATTCTGAAGGCCTAATGGGGTGGAGCATGTGATTTGTGAAACAGCTGTCACACTTCACTTGTAAGCATCAAGGAATAAATTCTGACTGGAGAAACTTTTTGTTTTTCTCTGTTTGTTTGTAGATTAATTAAGAGTGGAAAGCGATTAAAAATACATAGGCACAAAGGTGATTGAGAATGAAAGGATGAAAAATATTCATTTATTTGGCATGTTAGGCCAGCAGAGAAGGCTTTGCTGACCCTGAGATTTCACCACTGGGACGTACTGATTTAGGATATTTAACTTGTTCCTCCTCTTTAATAATTTTACAGTGACAGTGACTCGCACGTCAGAGACTGCATCCGATCATACACTGAGGACTGGGCCGTTGTTAACCGCAAGTATGACATTCAAAAAGTTGAACATGCTTCAGTACATTTCCTCCTTATCTCTGTTTGCTCTTTTCATTCAGAATCCATTTAAGGCTTTAATTTTTTCTAAGTGGTCAAGTTCCTAATTTGCTTTTTAACCTTTTACTTTGTGCATTTCAGGTTTTATTATAACTAGGAGATTCAGTTAGATGTAAAATACTGTAGCTGTACACTTATTGATTGGGGGTGGGGCATGCAAAGAGAACTACACATTAACTGGTAGCTAAAAGCATAATCAAATTACCCAAAATATTTAATAAATGAACATGAAATGGGCAGAGAATGTGTAAATCTTTGTGAACTTCAGTTCTGCAAGCTTTATGCTGAGTTCTGCGGGTGACATTTCTGTGTACAGAAATCTAATTTGAATTATCCTGCAGTATTTCTCTAACACAATTGCTGCTTTTACATGTTCATTTTGACTGGGGCTTTTAATTACAGGGCATATAGGCCATAATTGAAGTATTTTGTATGCACAGGTACCACAAGTTGGGCACGGCATTTAACCCCAATACTTTGGATAAGCAGAAGGAGAGGCAGAGAGGTTTACCAAAGCAGGTTTTTGAGTCTGACGAATTGCCAGATCACAGCAACTATCAGGATGATCAGGTAAATCTTAGGATGTTTTGCTAAGCCTAGTAGAAATATTGCACAATCCCTCTGTATGCCTCAGAGTTTCTTTCTGAATATAACTGAGGACTGTATTGCCTTTCGCAGGATGATCTAAAGCGAAGGTCCATGTCAATAGATGACACTCCACGCGGCAGCTGGGCCTGTAGTATATTTGACCTGAAGAACTCTCAGCCTGACGCTCTGCTGCCCCACCTTCTGGATCGAGTACCCAACGAGGAGATCGATCGACACAATGAGGACCTTCGCAAGTCAAACCGCCATCGAGAACTCTTTGCACTGCATCCTGCTCTGGATGAGGTAGAGGATGACTTTTCCTTTTATCAGTTTATGTATTTTATACATTTTTGAATAGCTAATACTTAGTTGTGAGTAGGGATGTGACTATCAAATTTTCATGTCACGATAATTGCTGAAGCATTTATCACGGTATACGGTATTATCACGGTATTGTGTTGAATTGCAAAACGGGTTGAAAGATAAATAAACTTTATTGTTGCTCTTAATTACAAGATTTAGTTACTTGTTTTGTACTTTTTAAATTAAAAGATCACAAAGAAAGTAACTTTGCACAGATCAAACCATATAAGATTCAAAGAGACATGGTGGCCAATGCTTCTGTTTTGCATTTATCTAATTTATTACGGTTTATTTTCATTGCAAATAAACAAGTAACAACAATGGTAACATTTTGAGGGAAAAGTTTAATTTAATTGAATTTTAGAGTGTTGGGAATGTTGATCGTTTGATGGAAATGCTAGAGTGCGTTCAGAAAAATCTAAATAATTTGGTTAATAGACTATCCAGAAATTTTCACAGTATTTTGAAGTGCTCACGATAACAATATTATGCATGTTATATATCACGGTATACCTTATTATTGAATATCGGCAAATGTCTAATTGTGAGCAATGAGTATTGTGGTTCAGTCAAGTCCAGACTATTCAAGATGCCTGTAATCTTTTCACATCAATTTTTTTTCCAAATGTAGGAAGAGCCAATTGAGCGCCACTGTGTGCCTGATGTTCCTAAAGAGCATTTTGGCCAGAGGCTTCTTGTCAAGTGTTTGTCCTTGAAGTAAGTCAGAAACAACCTTTTTTGTGTACTGAAATGTAATAGTAATAGCTGCAATATTGCTGACTTGCTTCTGTCTCCTTTTTAAGGTTTGAGATAGAAATTGAGCCAATATTTGCAAGTTTGGCCTTGTATGATGTCAAGGAAAAGAAAAAGGTGAGCTTGTGTGCTGTGGGAGGTTGAAACGTTGTGTAGAAATCTAGCACAGCCCCAAATCAACCCAAAATAGTAGTTTACTGCTATAGTTAAAATGTTCTTTATAGCCTAATGTGAGGTCAGAGTGTGTAGAGCATGTACGTTTTCAAGTATTACACTTCTCACATTATCTGTGGCCCATATTACAGGTGGATTATGTTTTATTGAATTAGAATAGGTGTTGTATCTATAATTGTTACTGAAAATGACAACAGAACTAATAATGCATGCATTATCGTAAATTACATCAAATTTGCACGACACTAGAAAATATTTTTATAGTGATTTATTTTTAATGGCGGGAATTTTAAAATTAGCTGAAAAAGCATTTAGATTCTGTTATCCCACCGATTTCCAAAGCCAAAGGAAGCAAATATTTCAGTTGTTAAAGTTACATTTTACTCTCTTCATCAAATAACATTGCCTTGGCTGATCTCAACACTAGAGGGTAGTAGTCACCTATTCGGTTGCTAGTCGTGCCTCTCCACTATTACCTATCATACCTTTCATTCTCTTGTCTTCATCCTCAGATATCAGAGAACTTTTACTTTGACTTGAACTCAGAGCAAATAAAAGCCATGCTGCGGCCACACATCCCGTCAGCTGCTATTTCTACCCTGGCCCGCTCCGCCATATTCTCCATCACCTACCCCTCCCAAGATGTCTTCCTTGTCATCAAGGCTGGTTTCCCTATTTAACATCTTTCTTATAACCTCATGTTTAAGACGATGTCAATTTTATTTTGGTAGATGAATGTTTGATGATTACTGCAATTGCTTTTAATTGTTTATTAACTGGTTGATTACAGTGTTGCATTTTGAGTAGTGTTCCCTGAAAGCGTGCTGCAGCAGTGCAGTAATTATTGCTCATTTGGACTGTGTTTGCTTGCAGCTTGAGAAGGTGCTACAGCAGGGAGATATTGGAGAGTGTGCAGAGCCTTACATGGTCTTTAAAGAATCTGATGCTGCCAAAGTAAGACCTGCCATCAACTCGACTAGTGGTTGACCGAGATGGTTTTTACATATTTTAGAGAGCTGGGCGACAGATGACCGATACATATTTTGTATGTGTATATATTCTGTCTGTCTGTCTGTCTGTCTTATACACTGACAAGGCTGGAACTGACACAAGGTAGAATGATGACTTCTGTTAAAGGAATATTCTGGGTTCAATACAAGTTAAGCTCAATCGACAGCATTTATGACATAATGTTAATATCCACAAAAATTATTTTAAACTTGTCCTTACTTTAAAAGCTAAAATCTGGGTTAAATGTAGGCACTTTCAATGGAAAAGAATAGGGCTAATCCATAAACGTTAAAATACTCACTTTTTCAAAAGTATAGCCACAAGATGTAAACAATATGCGTGTTAACATTATTTAGGTGAGATAAAATCGCTTACTAACTTTTTATGTGTAAAGTTGTATCCAATTTTACAACTTCATTGCCATATCAACAGTACACAGTAAACGCTGTAATCCCTAAAAACTACATTTTTTATAACTTAGCTCAAATACACAAGTTTTAACAGAAATAAATAAATAAATGTAAGTGCTTTTATAAAATTACAAGTTTTACATTTCTGCCATGAAACCCTCCCAATATATTGGCCCCATTCACTTCCATTGTAAGTGCCTCACTGTAATTTTGACGTTTGCTTTTTTAAAGACAAGAGGGATGAGTTTAAATAATGTTTTTGTGATAATCAACATTATACCTCTAATGACTGAACTCAACTTGTGTTGAACCCGGAATAGTCCTTTAATTGGCCAAACGGGCACAGCTATGAGCTCTCAGTCAAATGGCCAAAAATTGTCTGAATAATCAGGCTTGCCGATATATGAGTCTGTTAATACACTTGACATTCAGATTTATTATAGCTTGTAAAAAAAGACATTTCACCATTTTGTCCAACTTTCTGTCTGTATATTCATAAACAACGTGATGAGTTATATTTATTTTCTAATACTTGTATCCTGGTACTCATAGAATAAGGAGAAGCTTGAGAAGTTGCGCAGTCAGTCAGAACAGTTCAGCCAGCGACTGGGGCGCTACCGGATGCCCTTTGCCTGGACGGCCATACACCTCATGAATATAGTGAACAGTGCAGGCAGTCTGGAGAGAGACACAGAACTTGAGATTGGGCTGTCAGGTGAGTCATTTAGACTCATATGAGTGCAGTTGTAAATGGACACAAATGGTTATGCACAAGTTTTCCTTGTATTAAAATTTGCATGCATATCTTCATACCATAGCACAGCATTTGATCTAATAGTATCATAGCATTGAATTGTATAACTACTGACTGTGTACCATCATGTAGAGCGCAAAGGCTCGTGGTCAGAGCGGAGAAACTCAAATATGGGGGGGCGCCGCTCTCTGGAGAGGACCACCAGTGGAGATGAGTCGTGCAGTCTGACCAGTTTCAGACCTGCCACCCTGACAGTCACCAACTTCTTCAAACAGGTCACACAGTTATTTTTAAAAAAAGCAGACCACTATCGATTCAAATATTGATCTCATTCATAGAATGTTGACTGTCCTCCAGTTACCGGTCATTACATAATGCAGACCACCAAAGCTAACACATTCCCGGTTTTTAACAGCTTGATATTTTCTTCTTTTGCCATAGCCTTTGAGTTTATGATCTAAAGAGAAATTAACTTGTTTATTTTTGTATTAGGAGGGAGATCGGCTCAGCGATGAAGACCTCTACAAGTTCTTAGCTGACATGCGGCGTCCATCCTCTGTGCTGCGTAGACTGAGGCCCATCACAGGTAGACAGCTTATGACATATTTAGCAGTAGTTTAAGACTGTAGTAATTATTTATGTCCAGAATTTCTTGTGGATTAAATAATTTCTCCTTTTTTTGCTTTGCTTAAGGTTTATTAATAACTAATTTTCTTTATAATCTTAGCCCAGTTGAAGATCGACATCTCTCCAGCCCCTGAGAACCCTCACTATTGCCTGACCCCCGAGCTGCTCCAAGTTAAGCCTTATCCAGACAGCCGAGTGCGGCCAACAAAAGAGATCCTGGAGTTCCCCGCCAGGGACGTCTATGTGCCCAACACCACATACAGGTATCACCTCTGTTCTAAGTCTAGATCAACATGGGAAAAAAAAAAAGATATGCATTATACAAAAATACAATAAGTTAACTTTAACCAAAGCTGCTGTTCAGCTAAATGTTTCGTTGTCTCTCGCACATTAAAATTGTTTAAGTAAAATTTAAAATGTAATGCAAATACATCCATAATGATTATTTGTATGGCTTTATGATGCAAGCACCTTAGCAAAGTAGAGGTCAACCGATAGTGGATTTTGCTGATACCGATAACTTAGGTGGTAGGAAAGACTGATAACCAATTAATCGGCCGATAATTTTTTTTTAACTCGATTTATTGAATGTTAAAAAATATTGTTATTTTTTTCCTTACTTTGATGGGCACAGACACAGAGGCTACAAGAGTCCAAAATAAATTAAATCCCAGATGCAGTTTATTGTGCAACCAAAATCCCAATAATAATTAAAAAAAATGAAGATTTGGTGCATAAAGCAGGACTTTTAACTATAAACAAGCATGAAACACACCAGGGGACTCTTATTTTGAAATTACGGAGACTTGGCCCATAATTACAATGCTCTATAATAAGTATGAATCAAATTACGCTTTTTACAGCCTATATATACTGTAGTCACCATATATTTACAGTATATTTATAAATATATATATATAATTATTTTATTTATTTAAATTTTTTTCAACAGACGGGATTTAATGGGGAATAATTTATTATTATTCAAAAGATATGAAGGTGGTGATACTGTATGTGTTGAAGGGGCACATTTCCATATATTCACATTTTCCTTTGCAGGCCCTCACTTTAATTTCAAACACTTGATTGTCTAACCAAAATAACAAAATATGCATTGAAGTGAGGATAAAAATATTGTTTTATTTCACTTCTATAGGCCGCTGTTATTCTGTGGAACCAAGCCGTTTTAACTGCAGAATCCTCGAGCGCCAGCCACAGAGGAATATATATATATATATTTTAATCTGCATCGATTTTTGCCGATAACCGATAGTTCCAAAAAGCAACTATCGGCACCAATTAATCTGTAAAACCGATATATCGGTCTACTTCTATAGCAAAGTATGTAAATATATTAATATGGTACTATGTGCATGTTAATATTGGCCAGTCTTAAAATGCTTCGCTCAGTTTTATACAATATGTAACGGGGTCCCTGCTCATCTCTCTCCACCAAGGGTTCCTTGGTCTGAAAAAGGTTGATGACCCCTTGTTTAGATCGTACACACCAACACAGGCCTTGCTTTTTACCTGTTTGAAAGGCGTTGTCTGACTTATTAATTGCTAAATAGCCAGACCACTTTCAGTGCAAGCATTCATCCTCACTGTATGACCAAACACCTGATCCCCCCCCCCCCAATTAAGGGTTCTATTTAGACAAGGTCAGCCAGACAAAGATGCTTATCATCTGCATACTGTATGTTGACATAACCTGTCATTCAGAAGACATGTTTGTTCTCTCTCAGTCTCTGCCAACTTTGTTATCTTCCAGTGGACACACGCTCTGCATAGTCAGCCTTGATTTGGGTGATGCTGACTGGACAATTTAGGACATGCCCCTATTCTGACATAGTTTACTGCCAGCAACATTTTTATACTATTTTTGTTACACTTTTCAGGTCTGTTGTACAGGGAGGTCATACAAGATTTCAATTATGAAGAGCTGGTTTTCTATGCAGATTAAGCTTCATCCTACTGCTAAACAAATATGATCTGTAAATTATTTTTAATAAACCTTTTAATTATGCTCTGCTGCTGAGGGTAGTCTTAAACTGTAAAACTGTCTAGAAACTGGTTTAGTTAAAAGTTGCGAATTCAAGCATTGAAAGTTATTCTCTGTTATTGAAATTTGGTTTCATTACACAACATTGCCATAAATAATTTTAGTCATTTATTACACTCATGGGAGCCAAGAAAATTGGCTTTTATTTCTGTCTTAATGTCTAAATGTTTTGCTATAAATATGATATACCAGAATATTACTTAGGAGCATTCTGTAAACAAAATATATACAGTACAGCTGAGTATGTATTAAGTGTAACCAGAGTCAATATGAATCAGTAACAGAAATATACATGCAGAAGATCAAGCTTTAACCACCATAACAGCACATTTCTTGGTAACACTTTATAATATCTTCAATTAATAACATTAGAAAATATTTTATATTGCTTAAAGATGCCCTCAGTCATTTTTGGTTTGTTATGCTGTGGCATCACATAAAAGCAAAAGTTTTTCCATTGTAGAAATGCCTTATTTGCAATCATCCATGATTTATTTATTCTGTGAGTTAAAGTGTCCAATAACGGAGGTTACAAGAAAGCGAATAGTATTCATCAGGTAGTAAATAAAACACCTTGGATAAAGCTACTGATATGATTTGTTGTATATAATTTTAAACATATTTTTCAAAAGTACAATTAATTTCTATGTTTCAAACTTTTTTTTATCTTAAAATATTTACTGAGTGGACCTTTTTAACAGATCATTAGTTCATGTGCATTTAAATATCAAGAAACTTGTAATGAAATTATATTTATTCATATTTTCACATTTGTATGTACTGTACATAATCTACTGTTACTGTTACTGCTGTTAAGAATTTTATGTTGGTTCAAGACTTATTGAAAGTTAGACTATTATAAAGTGTTACCCATTGCTTTTCTAGTGTTGCACATTTTTGAACATTGCTTAAATACAATCTTTAAGTTAAAATACAATAAAAGTTAAACAAGACAATGAGAATCTCTGTAGCTGAATGCAATCTAGTTCTATAATAGTGTGCGTATAGTCTACAAACTTGTTAAATCTAGTCCACTCTTAATAATATCATGCACCAGATATTCCATAGGTCTGTTCAGCTTTCTGTTTGAATATGTTCAGTTTCATGATTTTTTAAAACCAATTCTTTTTCCTCAACAAGGTACAAGGTTGTAATCCAATGATCTATAATGATCCTGAACCAACACATGGATGTTGCAATACCCCTTTGACTTGCTTTCTACCCTCTACTAAAGTCAATGAATTGTTGCAGTTGCATCATTCTGTGGTGGAAAATCAGCCATTTTGGACTGTCTATAAAGAAGGGGGAAAGCTTTGTTGGCTAGTGCCTTCTTCCATTGTGACCCCTCTTATTGATCTGGAATTGCCCAATGGAGAAAAAGGTCAGGGATTATTGAATCTGGGCTGATGGCCTGATGGTGATCTTTGTGGATTTGGGGGTATAGGAGCTTCCTTTGGCTGGCCTCCAGTAGACCTCTTTCCTACGTTGTGGTCGAGCTTTTGATCTCATCCAGGCATATCTCCCATTTAAGTTAGTGTCCCCACATGCATTAAACCACCAACCACCTGAAAACAATAAACATATGATAGATACAAGGATATTTTAGACTGCCATTGAATCACATTTGGTGTTTGAACATTTAATTCAAGCCAAACAGTTGGATTAAACGTGTGCACAGTTCATTTTTAGTTTGACCATTTGATACCTGTGTAGTTGCGGGCGCAGTTGGACTCATCAAGATTATCGTTGTCTCTGTCCTTGGTTGAGAACTTTATGCCTGTGTGGTTGCTCATGGCATCAGGCAGATTTCCAGATAAAGGTGTGAGATGAAGGGTGTAATCAGATGCAGGGCCCTCCAGGGTGAACATGTACTCTTTAAATCTCTTTTCATCTTTCCAGTCTTGCAGTTCAATGTGTAAAATGTATTCTCCTTGATGAGCAATGGAATGGATCTTCTCTAAGCCAAGCCAGAACTCTTCTGTTACACAATGACATTTCACCAGTTGATAGCTGATGTTTGATACCTTTTCTTGTGATGACAGTACAAAATAATACTTTTCTCCTCCAACATTCATGTCCTGGTTGCTTAACAACTGTAAATTTCCACTTATTGTTGCTCTACACCTTAGTCAGGGTAGATGCCATATTTAACTTTTTGCTAATGAAAATTGGGCCTTAAAGAATAGAAGTTTTCCAGAGTATTATGTCACCAGGAATTTTTTTGTAAAAGGCTTATTTTCAGTGTTTTCTTGGCTGAGCGATCGGCACCAAGGTATAACATATTACAACCTATTGTAAAGTGTACATCTAACCCTCACAGGTTCGTTTTCATTAGTGAAAGATTAAATATGCTGTCCATTGCTCCCAAATGTTATTCAAAAATGTTTGTCACTCAGGTCTTCATTATGCAGACTTTTGTTTGCATCAGCACCTGTACCCAATATCGGTTGGATGTGCACACTTTTCAATTAAATTTCCTGTTTGATTAACAAACCTACATGTTTTTACTTGACCTTGAGGAATGACTGAAATCCAGTCAGACGAGAGACCTGTAATCAAAATCGTATGAGAAGCATTTGTAGCCTCTGGCAACTGTTTGTAATGCCATCGGACTGCTTTTGTTGGCACTACTTCAAGTGTACAGAATAGTTTCCTTTCATAATTGTCTCCGGCTACAGACTTCAGAAACACAAAGGCACAAATGGAACTTTTTCGGAAGCAACAAAACAAATGGAAGCAAAATGGACAAATGGAAGCAAACAATTTTGTTTCATTTTTAAAGATCTGTGTAATCTTAGACTTGAAATATGCCATAGCTATTAAATACTTTAAGTCTTTAAGTAGAAATTACACATTACATAAAGAGGTATACCTACTTTCTAGTTTGCCAAATCCATGTTCATATCTCTCCCACAACTGGTCAAAATCAACAGAACCATCCTCCCTCCTCTGGATGACTGTGGCTGCTCCATCTTCAAAATAAAGAGTGTTGTTAATCTCAGAAAGGGAGTCTTAGATTCAAATGGATAAGAATGGCTCTGGTGAAATAGGGACACCCTTCCTAGTCAATAAAACAAACCAAATAGTTGGGGTTACTTGTGCCTTTTTGTTGTAGCTATCACTGTTTTCTAGGTGAAATCACAAGGAAGTCTGAGTAGATTTACATTAATTGTTTCTTACCAGAACTTATCTCGCAGTACACATTGAAAGGTTCGGATTGATTGGGTTTGATCGAGTAAACTCCACTGTTCCTCTGGCCTCTTTTGAAAACATCACTGCAATCCATTGGAAAGTCTGTGCAAGAAAACACACAGCTGATGATTTTGGAATTTTTAAAGCAACAATTTAGACATTGCTAATTGCTTTCCTGCTCTTCTTACCAGAGTTCATAGTTCCATTGGTTGAGTTTATGGTCAAGTACCCAAAAGGGTCAGGTGTCTCAGGACTTAAATCCAAAGTTTTTTCAGCTGTCTCTTGAAAAGTGTCATAATTCAGCTGCAATAAATTAATATTAATTTACAATCAATACAAAGCTAAAATGGTTACACCGATAATTAGAACTTTACTGAAACTGCATCCCTAATTTGAAAGTTAACATTTTGAATTAAGGCATGGATTACCTTATCCTCAAGGCTTTTAATTTTGGTCTTCTGGTAGTTGAGCTGTTCATGTTGCTCTTTCACAGATTTAAGCAGGTCTGTGATGGTCTTTTCTTGCGTTACAATCACATCCTATAACAGAGATGTTGCAGTACATAAATAACTGGATGCAGCTTGGAAAGACTTCTGTATAGCTCAAACGTTCCAATTGCATGATTTTGGAAGAAGGTGGTACAAACTAGCCTAAAATTCTGAACCAATTCTGTGAAAGAACTCACTCACCTTCAAGGCAGAGATCTCCTGAAGTTGCTCTAGGGGCATCATGCTCTGAGACAAGCCCTTCAGCTTCTCCTCCAGTCCACCAACCTTGTTGTCCAGCTGACTTCGCTCCTGCAGAATGTTGTTGATTTTGGAGTTTATCTCCAGTGACAAGTTCCTGATCTCCTCGTTGTTGGTCTTCAAAAATGTGGTTGTCTTCTTCAACTTCTCCTCTTCCTCTTTGATCTCACTAGTAACTACCGAGAGCTGGTAGAAGGAGCGGTCAAAGATGTTGAGCTTCTGGAAAATGTCATTAATCTGAGCCTTGGTCTTGTGCACAAACTCCCGGAGACTCTGACCGAGCTGGAGCAGTCCGTTAGCCAACAGTCGTACATCATCTAACATGGCAAAGCGGGATTTAGCCTCGAATGGTGTCGGGGTGGTTAAAATGGGTGCCTCTGTAGGCACTTTCCTTGGATTAGGGACTGCACTTGTCATGGACAAGACAAGCAATAAAAACAGAAAGACTAACTTCATTTTAGCCGGTTTGGTGGCGTTGCGACAGCTTTGCTGATTGCGTCTGCTTTGTTCCTAATGCAGGCTCTAGCTTCCTTTTCTCTCTACTCCCTTCTCATCTCCTACTATGAAAGCAATGCTAAAGGCAGCAGAAATTCCCCAAATATATACAGCTGCACTGAGAGGGGAGGGATCATTTGGTGATTATTAAACTGCTTGAGCTTGAGTGTCCTCCCCCCAGTCTGTGGAAACAGTGTACAGTATTGCACACACACATGCACTGCCCCCCACTCACCACACATCCATAACCTGGTCCCTTGGTTACATCTGATATGTGAAGATGAATGATGCTACAGGGAGGTGGATAAATCATCCCGCTGATCGATCATGTCATCACCACGGCCACTTGGTGCACTGTGTATGTACTGCTGGATGGGAATTAATAATAATAATATGCAATTTATGGTTTTGCATTTGAATCAGCGAAGCATCACTCTAGGTGTCACTGAGAGGGTCTGCATGCACCAGCAGAATTGTCACTTGAGCTCAGGACTGCTCGTTTGAGGCAGTAATAGAAATGAGCAATGACTGAAGTTGGTGGAGTTTGGGCCATTGCACTGATATGTAAAATCTTATTATTTACTGCTTCATATTAATCTTCCTTACCGCATGGACTACAGTGTAGCTTATCTGGAAAAGTAACCCTGCTTTAACTAAAAACCTCAAGATTTCCATATGATTTTCAACTCTGTTAGCACCATCCCCTAACTAAGAAAAACCTACCTACCCTAAACCTTAAACATAAACCTAACCAATAATGTCATAAAAAGCATGTGATATGATAGAGCATTAACTCTAAAAACCTTATATATTAAACCTTATTTTTCTAGTTTTAAATAAAACTGTCTGTTAACTGATAGTGTCATGAAAGCAAATGTGAAGTGAACAAAACAGACATTCTTACCCTGAACCCTACACCTAAACCTAACCGAGAAAACAAAAACGCAATAGGTGAAGCAACCACACCATTTCGTGGCACTTCAAAGACCCTTTTAGCTCACACGTCGACTTGCATGATTTGCTGGTCCTGAACCCAGATCTTCCGTGTTCAAAGTCCAACACTATATCAGTTGTGCCACTGTGCAACTAAGTCACAGTGGAATAAGTTTGTAAACGTAGTTGGCTATGTAATGTAACGTAAAAATGTGTCGTCTTTGATATGTGTTTTAATAAAAGTGTTTTGGTGTCATAAGATAGTATTGTGTGAGGAACAGAGCGAAAAGTAAGTTTTTATGAAGTGTTAATCTGCCTTTGATTGAAAATGAATAAAACTTGTTGTTTCACCTCTAGTGTTTATTTTGCCAGAAAACTGTAGCGATACGTTGAACGAGGCACGTAAAAGTCATTTTGCAAAAACATAGCTATAGTAACATGATTCTATGAGACCAGGTTGGAACATTTCTTCCCGTAAGTAGGACCTTTTTTGTCCTAACCAGCTGAGAAAGCAGTGAGCGACTTTTAACTAAATTTGACATTTTGAAAGTTGCTTGGTTTCTATTTCTGTGGCATTGTGCTGGGTAGCCCAACCTACAGTGAAATTTAATTCCTAAAATCCTAATCCAAATAGCTGTATATTTAACATCACATATGCTCTGATTGGCTGTGAACGTGTTGCGTTGCCCAACATTTTTGCCTTTATTGTGGACAGACAAATTACTTGTTGCTGGAAACTTCCGTGCCTGTTTACTGTCTAGTATTTACTAATGCTTTGATATCGCAGATGTTTTTAGCCAATCCTGAGTTCACGTGTTTTTACTGTGTTCAGATGTACGGAAAGTTTATCAGTTCATGTTTATGCAGTGATGAAATCTTCAAACTTAGCAACTCTTAATGGGCATGTGTCAAAGCATAGCTACCGTAGGCAGAAAATGTATCTGTCAAATATTCTGTCACTTTAATTGTGGAAAAATCTAGGCCATTCAACAGATTTGAAGAAATGGTAAATTGTAAAAGAAAGGCTCAAATTAATTTTGCATAGCAACATTGTACAATCAAATATCTTTGGGCAGCATTTAAGTATTTTTAAAATCTTTGTAGAATTTTAAGAACATATTAATATTATTATAGTTTTTGTATAGTATACTACTTGCCACCAATATAACACGTAATTGCTAGCTGTTTTGTGACTGTTGAATGTTGCATTTTGAAACAAAAATATCTTAACACTAAAAAGACAATCATGACTGAAATGGCATCTTTCTTAGATTTTCTTGTTATACTTAATAAACCAGCTGTTTAAATACAATAAGTAAACAATTTAATGATTCCAGTGGCTGTTTGAAACTATCTGGGGAAGTCGTTCACTCAACTTAAAAAAATTAGGGTGAAAAACAACTTGATAGAATTTGCATTTGCTTGCCAGCTAACTTGTTTTATGTCTGCTATGCTTTTGCAGTTATTTATGTGTTGCATACATTAGCAGTCTCTGTCAGTGTGGCATTTCTGACCATATATTTTAATTTACACATCACATGCCCATACTAACCAGTCCTGTTAAGACAGGTGCGGACAGTTTGGCCTCAGTCCATGGTTGTGAACACAGTAAACACGGCCAGACTCCCTTTTTGTATCCAGAGGCCATTCAGGGTGTAGGAGGTTGGGGAGGTGGTCGATAGAAATATCCTCTCCAATGTCCCTTCTTTCACCCTGCAATACATAGAAAATTATTAACCTGCGTTTTAATCTGCTAAGTGTGCTGAACCAGATAGAACTAAATTTAAGAAAAAAAAAATGTTTGGGCTGGAATTGCGCCACAGATTTTGTTGAATTAATCTCTTGTTTGTATTCAAATGCAACATGTATGGAAATGTAAACTATTTAGTTGAACTGTTGGAATGCTGATAGAATCATTGTAATATAGACATTTTGAATTCTCTCATGAAGAGTGTTGATGCTTGAGTACTTCACTTCAAAGTAGTTCTTCACTTTGTTGCCCCCCCTTCTTCTTGAACAAAAGATCAAAGTTTAAAAGTACTAAAGTGATTTTAGCACCACATCATAGAAGATGTAGTATTGAGAGTGCATGAGAGATGCATGCTCCTTGGATAGTCTGTGTGACCTTTGTGGTCTATGAAGTATTTCTGTCCATTCCTGCAGCTACTTCAACTACATAGTGGAAACGGCTGTGCAACAAAAATCTGTGGGTTCATTTTAATCTTCAAAACATTGTCCCAGACTTTTTATTTTAAGACTTTTTAACATGTGAACAGAGATTTGTCCAATTTATGTAATTTAATTTATGCTTGCAAGTTGCACGCTTAAAGTACCAAAAACTACCATCATAATACCACATTGTTTTGGACATTGAACCATGGTTATCCTATGTTTATTTTGGACCATGTATCATGTTAATGCCACAGTATTCTTGGAATACCTTGGAGTTCCATGCAAGCAGAATGGTAAATTAATGTAAAAATCATTCAGTTATTCAGTGTAAAAATTCATTCACCAGGGTACCACGGCACACCACAGTACTTTTTTAAAGGGCAGTTAGAGTTCTATTGTATATTTTAGAGGTCGACTTTGGATTTTGCCGAAACAGATAACTCTTTTTCGTTCTTTGTTCAGAGGTAAAGAGATGTTTGAAACAGCTGAGCAATGACATACTGTTTACGAACATTTAGATACCAGCCACACCCCTGGGGGAGATGTTTAGAGGAACATTGGAATATGAAGATGCCCAAGACTACATGTAAAACATGAACTAATATGACATTAAAATGTGTTATCGATGACTTCATACCTCGTTCTGTGTGTAGAATTCACACGTTTAAGAAGCTGTTTTAACTGCTTGTGACAAGGAGGAGGGCGTGGCCGTACCGTGAGGGTGCATGGCTGGTGCTGAATCAGATGATCAGCGGGAGAGTGAGATAAAGGGGGGCCAGAAACACCAGTTCAAAAGAGAGAGAGAGACGCACACGGCTGCGCTGCATGTGTCTGTGTTCGTCTTATGTTTTATGTTGGTTTAAGTTGAGTTTTACATTAAAATTTGTTGACTGTTCAGCTGGTTCCCGCCTCCTCCTTGCCCGTCCTTTAACTGTTACAGTGGTACCGAAACCTAGGAGGGAGGAGAGATGCGCTGTTGAGGAGTCCTTGCCGCTGCCATCAGCCGGAGGAACCGCTGCCGTCCGCCGAGTAGGGGAGGAGTGGTTCCATCCGCCAGGGGTCGGAGGGCTCGCTGCTGTCCGCCGGGGGAGGAGCGAGCTGTCATCCGCCAGAAGGGGAGGAGTGGTTGAGGGCCAGGTGACATCGTGTCCGGGGACCAGCGAGCAAGTTTTCTCTCTCTCTCCTCTCTCTCTCTCTCTCTGTGGGTCTCCCGCTCGCCCTTTCCCTCTCCCCACACCTCCCCTCGTCTCTCCTCCAGGTTCCCAGGCGGCGGGACAGGACAGCCGGCAGCGTCTCCCCTCCAGAGATGGGGGGGGGGTGGTGGGGGGAGGTGGTAAGTCAGACCAGTGGTGCCCCGTCCTAAATCGGGCAGGGGAGGAGTGTGATGAGTAGGAGGGTGTGGCCGGCCCATGAGGGTGCACGGCTTGTGCTGAATCAGATGATCAGCGGGAGAGCGAGATAAAGGGGGACTGGAGACGCCAGTTCGAGAGAGAGAAAGACGCATGTGGCCGCGCTGCATGTGTGTCTGTGTTTGTCTTACATTTTATGTTGTTTTAAGTTGAGTTTTACATTAAACTTTATATTGACTGTTCAGCCGGTCCCCGCTGCCTCCTTGCCCGTCCTTTAACTGTTACACTACTCAATGATGGTAAAAAATAATATACCTGTATATGCACAAGATAATGTATAATTTGTCTTGTTTACATTATGAATTCATGGAGCTAATGAGCTAACACGATACACGTGGCCATAAATGTGCTGATTACACTCTGTTATTGTAATTTATGATGACACTGATACTACTGCAAAGATGGGTGTATAAAAGAGTGTTAATGGGTAGAATACAGACAAATGAATTAAGATACCTCAATATGGGCAGATGTTTGAATGGCTTTCGCTGCAGAAAACACATGAGTGAAGCAACATATAAAACATAAGAGTGAATGGGAACTTGAGAGTATTTGAGTAGATTTGTTATCTTTTGAAGACTAATAAAAAAAAGTAATTTGACATTGACTTGGAAAATGTGCCTCGCTAAAAACTGCAGGCCGGTGGGTTCATGTTGAGTGATCATGACTGACTGAACAACGCAAACAGAATTAGCTGTCATCCTCAAAGTAGGTGGAGCACCGGGCCAGACCTATGGATGACTTAAAAGGCAGTAAAAGGTGTTTAGCAGCCATAAAAGGTTTTCGTAAAAGTTCGCCCCAGCGAGCTGATACGAACCACCGAAAATAACTCAAAAATAATTCTTTTTGGACAGATTTTGTTCTAAATGATGTAACACCCATTGGTTCATCGATTTCGTAGGAAGTATGCAGGGGCTTTCAGGGGGTAAAAGAGGCTGATAACCGATTAATCGGCCGGTACTTTTTAAAATCGATTTATAGAACGTTAAAACATTTCTTAATCTTTCCTTACTATGACTGCACAGACACAGAGGCTACAAGATTCCAAAATTATATTACATTTTAATTCACCTGTTATTAATAAAATAGGAACTTCTTTCCACTTCCTACTCAGGAGGAGAGGATTGATTGCAAGGTGTGTGACAAAAGATTTAGGTAAATTGGTACCAATAAATGACCAATGGTAGCTGAGTTTTGTGAGGGTCAGGACTGTTTTTCTTTTTGTATTTCTGCCATGTGTGAGGGTTGAATCAGTGCTGTGGGCACTGAAATGGCAAAATATACTGTAGACAAATTCAGGAAGTTCTCTTTACTGAAGTTATAGTAAAATAATCCAAGGTTTGGTCTGTTGTCAAAAGGCTTTTTTTTTTTTTTTTTTTTAGTCTATAGATTAAAATTTGGTTTTCTGTCAGAATGTAAATCAGTCTTCCAGCCATACCTTTTGCGTTCTGCTCCATATTTAAATTTTTTATTTCCATTGCTCCAGTTTTGTTACATTTTAATAAAAAAAAGCAGCAAGTGTTTAATGTTTCATGTATATACATGATTTCCCTTTCTTTATCTACCTGTATCTGTAGGAACCTCCTGTATGTGAACCCACAGAGCCTGAACTTTGCCAATCGTCAAGGCTCTGCACGCAACATTACAGTGAAAGTACAGTTCATGAATGGAGAAGATCCCAGCAATGCTATGCCTGTAAGTTAGGATGCAATTATGCCCAACGATTTACTGATGCACAACAAAACAATAACAAACTCGCACAAAAAGTGACCAAAAGTTGCATAGGATAGGGCTCTCTTGAAGGGCTATCTGAATAGCCTTCCTGGCTACATGACATCAAATACCTACAGTTCTTCTCTCCTTGGTCTTGTAGGTTATCTACGGTAAATCCAGCTGTGCGGAATATTCCAAAGAGGCGTACACTGCTGTAGTCTATCATAATCGGTGAGTTCATGTCTAGACCTCATTGACATCATAAATCTGCGCTTACCTGAGAGTATTTACATTAAAGAAACATCAGCTCATGGAGTGACAGGGTTGCAGAAGCTCTAGTTGACTTTTGAACACAAGTTAGATAAGTTGAAGCTTTTTGTTTCTTTTGCACAGGAAATGGATTGTTGACCTTTTTACTTGTGGTGCTTGCAAGTAAATTCCTCAGTTTTGTTTCTTCAGTTCACCAGATTTCCATGATGAAGTTAAAATCAAGCTACCAGCCTCGCTGACCGACCACCATCACATCCTCTTCACTTTCTACCACGTCAGTTGTCAACAGAAACAGAACACTCCACTGGAGACGCCTGTTGGATACACGGTACATGCAGTTTTAGGACTCACCTCACGCTAATAGAGAATACATTTCAGTACTCATGATCACCCCTTTATGGACACTCTGTCTGTTTTTCTCTCAGTGGATTCCTATGCTGCAGAGTGGACGCTTGAGGACGGGTAATTTCTGCCTGCCAGTGTCTCTGGAGAAACCTCCTCAGTCCTACTCTGTTCTCTCTCCTGATGTAAGGCCATTTCTGTCATGTCCATTGGTAAAGATGAATTGGTTTGATAACATGATTGACCGGAGTTTTGGTTATGTATAGTATTTATATTCTGTATAGTGTTAACTGTATTGCTTGCACTTGCTTCAATGTTGCAATGAATAGTTTCTGGAAGAAATTATACAGAAAGCTGCCTCATTGTTGATGCATTCATGTTTGTCTAGGTTCCTCTTCCTGGCATGAAATGGGTGGATAACCACAGAGGGGTTTTCAATGTTGAAGTTGTGGCTGTATCCACCATCCACACACAGGTAATTGGTGGTTAACTTTTTTGTTTGTTTTGTTTTTAAAGATCACCCCCACCACCTCACCAACAAAGGCATATTTTTATTTTTTTTTCCTGTCCACAGGACCAATATTTAGATAAGTTCTTTGCTCTGGTGCATGCTCTGGATGAGCACATGTTCCCAGTCAGGATAGGAGACATGCGCATTATGGAGAATAATCTTGAGGCTGAGTTGAAGTCCAGTATTGCAGCTTTGAATTCCTCTCAGCTAGAGCCTGTGGTGCGCTTCCTCCACCTACTGCTGGACAAACTGGTGCTGCTGATGGTGCGGCCACCTGTTATAGCTGGCCAGATAGGTATAAGCCCTCCCACCTTCAAACTCATACAAATCTTTAGATGTGGAAAATTATCATGATCAGTCACAAGAAACAATCTGTGATCAGTATCAAGAAAAACAAATATATGTGAGGGTGAGTAAATGATGAAAAAGTACAAGATTTTTTAGTTTTGGTTGAACTGTCCCTTTAACAATAAACAAAAATAGTATATAATGTAATTGTTTACATTAAACATTTTAGTATATTATTAATTTGTCTTTTTTTATTTCATTCAGAATCGCATCAATCAATTGGTAGTCTGCGGAGCCTTGCTGTTTCTTAATTACGTTGTTTTTCATTTGATCTCTACTGTAGTGAATCTTGGCCAGGCCTCTTTTGAAGTGATGGCATCCATAGTGAACCGGCTACATAAGTACTTGGACACCAGTCAGGATATGCACGGTCGAAACAGCCTCCTCTCCTCATATATACACTATGTCTTCCGCCTGCCCAACATGGATCCTAACTCTCCATCTCCAGGTCGGGTTTAAGTTCTTTTTTTTTCTTGATTTTTTCCAGTAGTGAAAATATTATATTGATCTTTAATTTTGTGTCCTGAGTATTGTTAGTTGGAAAACTTTTGCCTTTTAGCCCTTTAAATTGTGTTAAAATTGTCAGAAATCTAATGCTGTGAATGTCTGTTCTATTTTGTCATGTTCTGCATAATAGGTCCGGGAGGATTGGGTGGCTCGGTGCATTATGCCACCATGGCCCGTTCTGCAGTTAGACCCGCAAGCCTCAATCTCAACCGCTCTCGTAGCCTTAGCAATAGTAACCCAGACATCTCTGGCACTCCAACCTCACCAGATGATGAAGTACGCTCCATCATCGGCAGTAAGGTAGGCAGACACTTATCAGTAGCAATCTATTGTATGTTGTCTATTAAATTACACAAGTAACAGTTGGTTATAGGTTATGTTTAACTATACTATTAGAGGCTGCTGTATTTTGCTGTAAATACTTGGAACACAGCGTCATACCTGTATTGTTTACATAAATATCCGAATGCATTTTATTAGTGCTGTTGTTGAGGCATGCGTCGATTGCCTCCACTGTATGTAAATCGTTGCGTTCATTATTAATTTTAGAAGAGGTCATTGACTTTCTTCCCTCAATTGCTGACTGAGCATGTCCCAATGTTACAGTTCAACCTATATCTCACCTTCAATGCAAACTTTAGCTGGGACATTTTATGTACACAACCCTTGTTACATCATCTTGCAAAAAAACCTAAATGAAATGCAGAAAAATTAATGCTTGTATGAGATTGGAGGCCAAACTCCATCGAACTTCTACATTTGTCAGCAGTTTGCTTTTAATGAGTGTGTGCAGTAAAAAGGATGACACTAAATGTATTTATTTTCTGTCCTCTGGTCAGGATAGTTAGTAATTGAATAATTAACTGATGATTAAATTGGTTTCTAATCTATAATTAAAAGTTATGTTAAAATATACACAATACAAGTCAAAAGTATGGACACCTGCACATTTAACTATTTTCCACATCTTAAAATATTAGTCAAGTAATTGAAACTATTTTGTTATTTTATAATTGAACAAATATATGCAAAATAAATTGAAAGCATTTAAGCACAAGCCTTTAGATCAAAAAGTGTTTAAGATCCTGAAAATGTAAATGAAGTGAACTTTTTGTTAAGCCTGTTTCACTACTTTAGTGCCTTGGTAAGTTCTGGATTGACTTTTGTTAAACCTCATCAGAATGAGCATATGAATTAAAAAAATTGTACTTGCAGATAGTCTTCTATGCTAGGAAACCATTAAAGGGATAGTTCACCCAAAAAACCACATATTGTTCCAAGTCCATACGACTTTATTACTTCCAGTGAACACAAAAGGAGAAATTAAATGGTTAAATCTAGCAACTCTTGTTAAATGGAGAAAGTTTATTTAAATGATTATTTAAATACATTTTTACCTTTAACAAAAGTTGCTGGATTTATCCACTTCATTTGTACTTTGCTCTATCCATGCACCTTGTTTGTGGGTAAAGCTGCACCAGACTCCTTACCTAAACGGACACACAAGAAGGTACAGTATTAGGCATAATGAAAGACTTTGTGTTCCAAAGAAGAATGTCATACAGGTTTGGAACAAATTGAACAAAAGATGTCAAAATTTTTATTTTAGGGTGAACTAGCCCTTTAATTTGACAAAACCCCCAAACATGGAGTTAACTAACCTTTCATGTGGTATAAGAAACAAATATGCAGTTGAATATTCTCATGGAAATTTCTGAAGAAACATACATGTTGCAATGAAAATCATGTTATATTGGAATTAACGCATGACAATGTTTTTCATATATTTAAAAGTTATAAATATGAGGTCTGTCTCCCCATCAAAGCAAATATGTAACTGTGTGCTGACGTTCTTTCACCAGTTTCAGTGAATGAAATCCACCTGATTTCCCAATCATGATTTCTGTGCAGTCAAACTAAGCTTTCTTTAGAGCTTCATCTGTCACCCAATAAATGTGAAGTTATTAGTGAATAACCTGTTGCTTTTCAAAAATGAGAAATTAATATAAACTAACTTGCTCCCTTTTTCCATTTGTTTCATTGACCTGTAACCTTTTGACCTTTCACTGTTCCCTTGCTTGCTTGCTTGCTCCTGTCCGTGACCCTTTTGATGCCACCCTTGGCTCGCAGGGCTTAGATCGCTCCAACTCTTGGGTGCATACCATGGGGTGCAAAAGCGCCCCCTGGGGGACCAGCCCTGGCTCAACAGCAGATGCTAAGCAGGTCATTCTGAATATCCCATCCCCCTTAATTTAATACAAAGCAAAATACCCCCTTTACTCAGTCTCTCCCAAAACCACTAAAACCACAATGTGCATTAGTTCCATTGCTCACATCTCTTCTCGAAGCGCCTGCTTCCTGAATTTGCATATTCTTAGTTAAAATACCAGTAGATTCTCAACCATTTCCTATTTTTGTTCAGTCCCGTCCACAATGCATCGAACCTCCTCATCTCCCCTATTCACCATTTTCACACAAGCATTGCATGGGTATAATTAACCAATTTCAACTTTTACTTACTTTCAGTTTCATTTTGGCATGTCATACTGTTTGCTGCATGTCCGTGTATGAGTGGTTTGTTTGTCTTGTGGAACTGAGCATTTGTTTTTTTCAGTAACACTTTACAAAGGTTCCATTTGTTAACATTAGTTAACAACATTATTTAACGTGAACTAACAATAAACAATCATTTTACAGCATTTATTATTCATGGTTAATGTTAATTTCAGCATATACTAATACATTTCAAATCAAAAGATGTATTACTAGTAGTTAACATTAGTTAATGTAATATGAACTAACAATAAACAATTGTATTTTTATTAACTATAATTAATAAATGCTCTAAAAATATATATATATTGTTCAGTGATTATTCATTTTACCTAATGCGTTAATGGAACTTTATTGTAAAGTGTCACAATTATTTTTTTTTTTAACAGCTGGTACCTGGTTACGGCTACTATTTTTCTCTTCTCATTACTCAGCGCCTGTAAGAATCAAATTCATTTAAACATACATGCTTAAGTGCTATTATTAGTTTTTTTAAATTTTTTTATTATTATTATTTTAAGCAGCAGCTCACCAAAACATAATATTCTTTGAATCACCTCAGTCTCATTATTAAGTAGACTGTGTACAGCTACTATCTCTGTGCAGAATAATAGTGAGAAAAGTAGTCAAAGATTTAGAAATAATATAAACAAATGCATCAGAATCAGAAAAAAGTTTGTCTGACAGTTAAAAGTTTGAATTCACAAGTTTGTGCTGTATTATCTTTTATGTGTGTGTTTGTGAGAATATATGTGTGTGGATTTGAGTAGTGAATGCAACACATACTCCTGTCCTCCACACTAATCTATTGTCACCCTTTCATTCATTCCCACCCTTAGGCCATGGAGCGCAGTGGCAAACGCATGTCATCGCACACTGAGAGCGCCAGTTTCTTACAAACATTAACAGGACGCTTGCCGACCAAAAAGGTAGAGACTTGGAAGGCAGGAGTCAATCCCCTCCTCGCCTCACCTGTGCCCGTCTGCCTTTGAATGACTGTTTGTAGTTTTTTATTGTTGTAGTAGTCATGTTCTTGTGGATGCTGGCTACATGTACTTCTCTATGCTGTGAATGCCTCCTAAAGTAGTATGGAGCACCCTGTTGGTCTTGCCCCAGTAACGGGGACTTGTGCTGTTTATCTGTGTTCGATCTGTAGAATAATGAATCCTCCCCACTCTTCAGCAACACAGTGGACCTTATGTCAAAGAACCATTTCATATCCCATAGTAGAGCTAAGACAAAATGAACCATAGGAAATGTACCGATTGAACGATGAATGGTTCTCTGATGGTTCCTTCCTGTTCTCAGCTCTTTCATGAGGAGCTTGCCCTGCAGTGGGTTGTTAGCAGTGGCAGCGTGAGGGAGGGAGCTCTACAACAGGCCTGGTTCTTCTTTGAACTCATGGTAAGAACTACCACACCCATATGTCTTTATTAGAAGAGCTGCTTCTTTTATGATCAAAAGCGTAGTGTTTGCTTTTGAGGTTTGTTAGAAGAGCAAGATGTTCCATCAGTTTCTTCTTTCAGGTTAAAAGCATCATCCATCACTTATACTTTACTGAACGATTGGAGTCTCCCAGGAAAAACCGCTTCCCCGAGCGCTTCATGGATGACATCACCGCTCTGGTTAGCACCATTGCAGGTGACATTGTCTCACGTTTCCAGAAGGTGAGGAAAATCACGAATGCACAAATGAGTGCATTGACCTGTTTGATATGATCTGCTGTTTTTATTTATTTGCGTCCCTATTTATTGTCTGGAAGAGCCTAAACCCTTATGGATCTCTCTTCACATTTCCTGGCTTGGAATGGGGAATTAAACTATAGCAGTATACACTTATATAGGAGTGAATGGAAGACTACAGCAAATGTTATTACCAACAGCCATAGAGAAACCCACTATTTTGTGATTCCACAACTTAAATAGGAAAAAAATAACAAAAAAACAAAGAGAGAGATATATAGAGCACAACAGTGCCCACCCACTTTTTCAGTTGTCTGGGTTCCGGATGTATTTTTCCCAATCAATTTTTGCATAGGGATTTAAAAAAAATCATCCATAAAAGAGTTGTAAGCCATAAACCAAACCAACCAGCTCCACGGTGAATCAGAACATGGCAAACTTTGTTTTGAGGCAAAAAAGTATTTGAAAATCTGACAAAAAGACAAGACTGTGCACTTACCGTCTTTCACAAGGGCACAAATTACAATCCCATGAAGCATTGCGAATTATATAATTGAATAAAAAATCATGGAAATATATGAAACTATTGTATTGATTTTAAAGGGTTAGTTCACCCAAAAATGAAAATTCTCTCATCATCTACTCACCCTCATGTCATCCAAGATGTGTATGACTTTCTTCTGCAGAACACAAACTGATATTTTCAGAAGAATATTTCAGCTCTGTAGGCCCATACAGTGCAAGTGAATGGTGACCAGACATTTGAAGCTTAAAAAGGCAGATAAAGGCAAGATTAAAGTTATCCATAAGACTCCAGTGGGTTAATCAGTGTCATCTAAAGCGATCCAGTCGGTTTTGCGTGAGAACAGACCAAAATGTAACTCCTTTTTCACTATAAATCTTGACAGCAGTTTCCTTGGCGATCATGATTTGTGTAATTGAGCTTGAAATCATGATCGTACCTAGAGACTACAATGGCAAGATGTACAGTGAAAAAGGAGTTTTATTTTGGTCTGTTCTCACCCAAAACCGACTGGATCACTTCAGAAGACATTGATTAAACCACTGTCTTATGGATTACATTAATGTTGCCTTTATCTGCTTTTTGGAGCTTCAAACGTCTGATCACCATTCACTTGCATTAAATGGACAAACAGCGCTGAGATATTCTTCTAAAAATATCCGTTTGTGTTCTTCAGAAGAAAGAAAGTCATACACATCTGGGATAGCATGAGGGTGAGTAAATGATAAGAGATTTTTCAGTTATGGGTGAACTGTCCCTTTAAGTTGTTGATTATAAGCGTAGAAACAATTTACTTTTCGATTACTGCAAAATATTCCCATATGTACAAATATATAAGTAGTTTAAGGGTGAAGGGAGACCGACTCGATCATGCCATTTACAGTGTTTCATGGGAGTGGGAGGTCGCTCCGAGGCACGTTTCGCGGTCTTTGTCGGCCGTGGTTCTCTGATGGGTGAACCGTTCTCTGCTGTTCCATGGATAATGTAGTTGTTTACCAGGAATTCTGCTATCAAACATTATTTTTAAACAATGAAGTTGAAATAACGCAGACTGATGGCTTCAACAGAAGCATATAACATTGATCAACAACCTCGAAGCACATGGTAGGTCTGTCTTTAAAGGTTTATAAGATATTGTTGGAAATCAATTTCTCTATGGAAAAAATGTATGGGATTTTTACTTCCAGAACCAGACTGTTACGCTGTGTTATGGCCGTCAGAAGAGAGAAAAATGCCAAATTTACTGTCACTCTCTCAGCAGCTATATTTGAAACACCATCAAAGCATTGATTTTCTTTTATATATATATATAAAAAAGAAATACACACACACACACTGGTGGCCAAAAGTTTGGAATAATGTACAGATTTTGCTCTTATGGAAAGAAATTGGTACTTTTATTCACCAAAGTGGCATTCAACTGATCACAACATATAGTCATTGGACAATGGACATTAATAATGTGAAAAATGTATATTGCAATTTGAAAAAAAAATTCAGAACTACTTCAAAGAGTTCTCATCAAAAAATCCTCCACGTGCAGCAAGGACAGCTTTGCAGATCCTTGGCATTCTAGCTGTCAGTTTGTCCAGATACTCAGGTGACATTTCACCCCACGCTTCCTGAAGCACTTGCCATAGATGTGGCTGTCTGGGTTTAAGATCCATAACACTCTTTTCCAATTATCTGTTGTCCAATGTCTGTGTTTCTTTGCCCACTCTAACCTTTACTTTTTGTTTTTCTGTTTCAAAAGTGGCTTTTTCTTTGCAATTCTTCCCATAAGGCCTGCACCCCTGAGTCTTCTCTTTACTGTTGTACATGAAACTGGTGTTGAGCGGGTAGAATTCAATGAAGCTGTCAGCTGAGGACATGTGAGGTGTCTATTTCTCAAACTAGAGACTCTGATGTACTTATCCTCTTGTTTATTTGTACATCTGGCCTTCCACATCTCTTTCTGTCCTTGTTAGAACCAGTTGTCCATTGTCTTTGAAGACTGTAGTGTACACCTTTGTATGAAATCTTCAGTATCTTCAGTTTTTTTGCAGTTTCAAGCATTGTGTAGTCTTCATTCCTCAAAATAATGATTGACTGACGAGTTTCTAGAGAAAGCTGTTTTTTGTTTTTTTGTTTTTTTGGGGTGCCATTTTTGACCTAATATTGACCTTAAGACATGCCAGATCTGCTATATACTGTAGCAACTCAAAAACAAACACAAAGACAATGTTAAGCTTCATTTAATTAACCAAATAGCTTTCAACTGTGTTTGATATAATGGCAAGTGATTTTCTAGTACCAAATTAGCAATTTAGCATGATTACTCAAGGATAAGATGTTGGAGTGATGGCTGCTGGAAATGGGGCCTGTCTAGATTTGATCAAAAAATGACTTTTTTCAAATAGTGATGGTGTTGTTTTTACATCAGTAATGTCCTGACTATACTTTGTGATCAGTTAAATGCCACTTTGGTGAATTAAAGTACCAATTTCCTTCCAAAACAGCAAAATCTGTACATTATTCCAAATTTTGGCCACCAGTGCATATGTGTATTAATAAATAAATATATGTATATATATAGTAATTAATAAATATAGTTATATATTTAATAAATAAATATATGTATTTATTAAAGCGAGGGTAATATAACAAAGAATTATGTTATATGTTTACACTAAATAATAAAAAACAAATTATAAAATAAAAAATATGTTTACTTGATTTAACAGCAGAAACACGTCATCACAGTCTGTAAAAATTCTATTCCATTGATGAAAATAGTTGGAAAAGCATATGTGTGCTGTAAATGGTGTTGTATTAGCTGTTGCATATTTGTCTGGTCAATTTCCTTTCAGGATCTTGAATTGGTGGAAAGGCTCAACACAAGCTTAGCCTTTTTTCTCAATGACCTCCTGTCAGTCATGGATAGAGGCTTTGTCTTCACTCTTATCAAAACTTATTGGAAACAGGTACCATCAAGTCAGCTTTAAACAAATAAATGACAAATCACCCCAAAAACATGGTCGGATGCGCACGTTTCATTTTCTATTCCTCCTATGTACAGGTGTCTACCAAGCTCTATGCACTACAGAACCCCACTCTAGAGTCTCTGAGGCTGGACTTTCTGAGGATCATCTGCAGCCATGAACACTATGTCACTCTAAACCTGCCCTTTAGTCTACTTACACCCCCAGCCTCCCCATCTCCTTCTGTCTCCTCTGCCACATCTCAGGTATGAACTCAAACTGAGACACGTAAGCTGTGATTATCTCAAATTTCATAATTTAATCACTTTCATGTCATTCCAAACCCAAATGACTGACTTTCTTATGCAGAATACACAAGGAGATGTTTTAATGAATATTGTAAACTGTGGATAGTTCCATGCTGTAAAGCTTTAAAACGTCTCCTTTTGTGTTCTACGTGAGAAAGAAAGTCATACAGGTTTAGAATAACATGTGGGTGAGTAAATCATGACAGAATTTTCATTTTTGGCTAAATCATTCTTTGAAGTAAATGTACTCAGCCTTCCTTCCTTACATTTGTTTGGCTTTGTTTTTCAATGTCTCCCTCCAGAGTTCTAGTTTCTCTACCCATGTGCAGGACCAAAAGATAGCCAACATGTTTGAGCTGTCTGTGCCCTTCAGAGAGCAGCATTACCTCGCTGGTCTCGTTCTGACAGAGCTGGCTGTCATTCTGGACCCTGAGGCTGATGGGTCAGTACCCTGGTGTGTGTCATGGCTACTCTCAATTTTCTTTTCTTCATCTTGCTAGTAGCTAGTAGATTTACTACCACTTTTTAAAAATTGTATCTTAATATATTTACTTCTATAAACTTTTTTGTGTGGTTGGACTTAAATATGTCAATTTACACAATTGGCAAACCTGGTAATATCAGGTAATTTTACATTTGTGATTCCCCCCCCAAAAAAAACAAAACAAAAACAAATAGTTTGTGTCGCTTGTGTAGAATAAAACTTGTTCACAAACCATGGTGATCTGCAAGTGAATTATTCAGTCAGTCAGTAAATATGTCAAAATAGTTTACAAATCGGTCATTCATTAGCGAATTGGTCTGAATCAAAATGATTTTTAAAAATCTGTATCCAGTAATCACAAATGATGGAAAATGTCATGGAATTACATTGGTCAAAAAGGAAGGTTTTGGGTTGGGTTTCTGGTTAACCAAGTTATTGAATTTTTATGACATTTCACATTTGACTTGATGTTTTGTCTTGCAACTCATCTGAGAGATAGTTCACCCCAAACTGAAAAATCTTTAATCATTTACTCACCCTCATGCCATCTCATGTGTATGACTTTCTTTCTTCTGCTGAACACAAACAAAGATTTTTAGAAGAATATCTCATCTCTGTTGGTCCATTCAATGCAAGTGAATGGTGGCCAGAACTTTGAAGCTCCAAAAAGGACATGAAGGCAGCATAAAAGTAATCCACACGACTCCAATGTTATAAACAATGTCTTCTGAAGCGATATGATAAATGTGGGTGAGAAACAGATCAATATTTTAGTTAATTCTCCTCCCTGCCCAGTGGATGGTGATATGCATGAAGAATGTGAATAGCCAAAAACAAAAGAAGAATGTGCAAGGGAAAGTGGAGATCTGGAGTAAAAAAAATTACTTAAATATTGATCTGTTTCTCACCCACACCTATCATCTCACTTCTGAAGACATGGATTTAACCACTGGAGTCTTATGGATTACTTTTATGCTGCCTTTATATGTTTTTAAGCTTCAATGTTTTGGACCCTGTTAACTTGCGTTGTATGCACCTACAGAGCTGTGATATTCTTCTAAAAATCTTCGTTTGTGTTCAGCAGAATAAAGAAATTAATACACATCTGGGATGCCTTGAAGGTGAGTATATGATGACTGAATTTTCATTTTTGGGTGAACTATCCCTTTAATGCACTTAGACTGCATTTCACTCATAATGCATTAAATGTGTAATTGCTATAGGATGTTTGGTCTCCATAAGAAGGTCATCAGCGTGGTCCATAATCTGCTCTCCAGTCATGACTCTGATCCGCGCTATGCTGACCCTGAGGTCAAAGCCAGGGTTGCCCTGCTCTACCTGCCACTCATAGGCATTGTCATGGAAACCCTTCCCCAACTCCATGATTTCACTGGTATGTTTAAAACCTTTCGGGGGAATATGATAATCTGTATGCAGAGCAGAGTAAAAACCAAATTTCAGTTTTTCAGTTTTGTTTTTGACCCATCTATTACAAACACAGAATCGCATAATCAGTGGGGTCGACCTGGTAGTGAGGAGCAGGAAGCTGAGGGCAACAGTATGATCAGCCAGACTGTTGCTATGGCGATAGCAGGGACCTCTGTTCCACAGATGTCACGGCCTAGTAGTTTTATGCTCAATCCACAGGTAATGTGAAGTCTTTTCATCAAATTTATATCTCTTCAACATTCAAGGCTTATACCCATTTTTTGCTTCTTTTTTATCTTTTTACTTCATAGGTTCACTTTGTTGTGTTCATAACTTGTGATTACTTGTCATTGCAACCAAGTTTTAGACCAAAGCTTATAATTTAACAATGAAATATGGAACCTGGCAGTGTTTTTAAAAAAAAAAAAAAAAGGAATATCTAACGTTGATTTGATTTCACACACTTAAAATATGCTAAATATGTTTCTATCCCCTCAAGCTAGCTATCTGTTTCTTATCTTTTTTGTACTTAATTTTTCCATTAATCCATTCACTTATTTTGTTCTCCAGGCCACTCGTCAGCATGGTTCGTTCTCGGCTGAGTCCAGTCGCAGTCTGCTTATCTGTCTGCTGTGGGTGCTGAAGAATGCGGATGAGATGGTGCTTCAGAAGTGGTTCACAGACCTGTCTGTCTCCCAGCTCAACCGTCTGCTGGACCTGCTCTACCTCTGTGTCTCCTGCTTTGAATACAAGGTATGAATAGGCGTCATCTGTGAAAGCCTTTACCTTAGGGTTTATTTACATGGGTTTTCAAGCAATTTTTTAATCTCTACCAATACACAGTGGACCCAAAGTATTTGGACGCTTTTGGACACGCTTGAAAATGTCTGAATGGAATTGCATTAGATCAGGGGCTCCCAAACTTTTTTATTAGCCGAACCCTTTTGATCTAACTGAATTACTTGAAGTATCCCCTGATATTTTAAGTATTGATAACCTTTTGAAATTATAAATAATTTTACATCTTTGCACTTTATTTTTCCTGTTATTGTTGTATTTTAATGAACCTTTATTTCATCTATTGTTCTTTTCTTATAATATTTACACATTTCATTTCATTTTATTCACCAGTAGAAATTCTACCTCTATTAGAGATTGCACTACAGTCACAGACCATTTGACTTTTTTTTTTTTTTTTTGGTACATTTTAAATTTTTTATTAGTCATTTTTGATTTCTTTCCCTGATTTTTTTTATTTTATTTTATTTTATTTTTTTTAAATGCATGCCTTTCCATTTGTGTATTTTATATCTGATGATATAGCTGAAATTGACCTTTTCAATCATTTAAAATGCCATAATTGAAGTAACAAAGCCAGGGCTGTAGCAACCATTATAACCTGGGGTGGGGGTCATGTCCCCCTTACTTCTAGAAATATGTTTAGGAAATAAAACATTAGATTTATGTTTTTTTTTTAGGAACTTATACATTAGCCTATATTTCAAGTTTTGACTGCCAAGTGAGGAGATAGTAGGCGGCCGCCTAAATGACACCTTTAAGACTCATCAAGCCTCTGTCAACAGGTCGGTTCAGCAGTGAACAGAACCAACACACAAGCGGTTAACAGTACAGGCCAAGGAGGTACAGCCATCACCTGCTGCTCAATCGACAGCATTTGTGGCATAATGTTGATAACCCCAAACATTAATTGTAGGATACAGTGTGGCACTTACAATGGAAATGAATGGGTACAATGAAAGTGAATGTGGCCAAAATTTGGAGGGTTTAAACACAGAAATGGGAAGCTTACAATTTTATAAAAGCACTTGCATTCATTCTTCTGTTAAAACTTGTATATTATTTGAGCCGTAAATTTGTTTAAATTGTCATTTTTACAGTCATTGTAAGGTTTTAGGGTTTGTTGACATATACATCGTCATGGTAACAAAGTTGTGAAATTGGCTATAACTTTACACAGAAAATGTTAGTAAGTGATTTTATCACACTAAAATCATGGTTACACACATATTGTTTATGTCTTGTGGCTATACTTTTGAAACTGTGAGTATTTTAATATAAAAATATGGCCCCATTCACTTCCATTGTAAGTGCCTTACTGTAACCCAGATTTTTTTAAAGAAAAGGACGGACAAGTCAAAATAAAATTTTGTGGTAATCAATATTATGCCACAAATGCTGTCGATTGAGCTTAACTTGTATTGAACCAGGAATATTCCTTTAAGTTGTGTTCTTGTTTTTTTATATATGTAAAATGACAGACAACATTTTGGAATTATCCATCAATGTTTTTAAAAATTGGTAAATGCCTGAAATATTTTCCAACACAACATCTACACTCTCTCACGGACCCCCTGGAGTTTCCTTACGAACCCCCGTTTGGGAAACCCTGCATTAGATATCAGACCTAGTGGCATTTGCAAACAGATGATGCAAACCATTTCTTTGCAATTACTTTTAACCAACTGGTCTCGAGGTGATTTTTAGTGGATGTATGAAATTCCCCTCAAGTATATACAGACGTACTAGCAGAGTAATCACAGGCATAGTTCATCACCTTAAAAATGGACATATTCCACAAATTTGGACAAGCAAGAATGGGTCCAAATATGTTTTGTCTTAAATTTGAACAGTATTCATAAAACAAACTTCTTTTTGAGGAATAATTGGCTTGAAATGTATATGTGCTAATGTTTCTTTAAAATTAATGTCATTTGGTGTGATATTTTGTTAAATATTGCAAAGACATTAATTTAAGTGTGGCTGAAGTGTCCAAATACTTTTGGGGCCATTGCATCTGTTGTCTCTCCTTATTCTATTTATCGTTTCTGTTCAGCTCCGAAGATCCTTATTGCTTCGCCTACTGAATGTTAAAAGTAATCTGTGTTTGTGTGTTTCTGTCCATCCATCATGTACAAAAAGGCCCATTTTTTGTTCATGCAGGGGAAGAAGGCATTTGAACGAATGAACAGTCTAACCTTTAAGAAATCTAAAGACATGAAGGCAAAGCTGGAAGAAGCTATCCTGGGCAGTATTGGAGCCAGACAGGAGATGGTGCGACGGAGCAGGGGACAGCTTGGTTAGTGAAAATGCTGGTTTATTTGGACACTGTTCTGTTGGAAGTGCAAGGAAAAGACCTTTTGATATGTATCCTGATTGATGTATGTTTTATTGCCTTTCACCATCAGAGAGAAGTCCATCAGGCAGTGCTTTTGGCAGTCAGGAGAATCTGCGCTGGAGGAAGGACATGACCCATTGGCGTCAGACCAGCGAAAAGATGGACAAGTATGGTTTATTTATTTATATATTTATTTTCTTTGTGCAAATGTGTTCCTGAGCTAAAATCAATCTTGGATTACATTACAGTACATTAGCATTAGGTAATTTAGCTGATGAAGTACAAACATTATAATCTGCTCATTTTTAATCAAGTTTAAAGACCCCATGAAATAAAATAAAAAAGGTTTATATGGCACCCTTAAAGGGGTCATGAGTCATGACATACTCTTTTTTTTATTTTATTTTTTATTATCTTTCCTGAGGTCCACATATAATGTCAGTAAAGTTTTTTTGTTGTTGTTGCACCAAAACAGTCATAATTTAATAATATATAATCTTTTTTCCACTCTGTCTCTGTCTGAAAGCTTGGTTTAACCTTTTCGCACGTGAGTTTCTCCTGTACTGATGGATCTCCCAGCATGAGTTCTTTAATGCATGTGGTAATAAAAAAAAACCCATTTCCTTACACTTCTTAGCAGATGCACTGGAGGACAGATTATATCATAGCAGGTACACTGACGGTCAGATTATATATTATATATACACATGTAATGTGGTTTTTAGATGTTTATAATGATTGATTATGATAGATAAGATGTGATAGCCCTTCCACTTTCCCAGGGAGAAGGCTCGAGAGGACTGACTAGTTTATATATTCTTTGTTTGATGTCAGAAAACAAGGCCACAGCGCTGCATCAAAACAGTGACAGCTTTATACTTTTATTTAGTGATTGTTTGAAAGTTTGTAACATATAAAGATAAGGATATTGTGAAGTTGAAAAGACTATTTGAGCAACTGATGCATTATGACAATCGCTTCAGTCCCTCTTTTTCTTGTAAACAGCAGCACAAATGCAGATCGCACCGGTTTGATCATACGTGCGAAAGGGTTAAAGCTATCTTGCCCTTTAAGGCTTCAATGTAAACGCCCACTGTTCTGATTGGCTTACTTCGTGCAGTTCCTCAAATACAGCTATATTTGAAAATCAAACGGAAGAAAATGAACAAGCTTCACATTATAATTGATAAAACTACACTATAAAATTATTATGTGATAACTACTTACAAAAGTATGGTAACAATATTACACGTAATATTTTTAAGAACTTTTCAATCCTTGTTTTTTCAAACGAAATCTCCTTAATGAAATCATGTGAAGTCTCCCAAATTAGTTAGTATTTAATCCTTGTTTTTTTAAATGAAATTTCCTTAAATAAATCACGTGAGATCCCCCAAATTAGTTAGTATTTACTGCTTATATTTTAAATGAAATCTCCTTTAAAAAAATCATGTGAAGTCACCCAAATTAGTTAGTAATTAAGCCTTGTTTTTTAAATGAAATCACATTAATTAAATCTAACATGCTTTTTATTCTTCTAATGATATTAAGCTAATTTAGTCATTTTTACAAGCTTAAAAATAATAAAAGTGCCATTTTACCACCTTAAAACACTTTAAATTATTTTTACATTATGCGTTTTTTTAATGATTTATCAATTTATATTTTAAATATTATTCCCACTCAAAGCGTTTATATTGTATATGAATTTAGATATATTTAGCCAGATCAATAACTTGTACAATAACCCACGGTTAAGTGCTGTATTTATTCTATCAACCAGTAAGCAGTGTACATTACACTAAACAAACTGTTTGAGAAAAAAGAAAGGAAAAGAAATACATAGTTTAAAGTACACAAATAAAAGCACCATTTAATGAAAAACAAAATTAAGGTCGTTTACAAAGGTCAAATTACTGTCACATTTGTGTTGTAGTCAAAGTCTTATGACAAGCCTGCTCTAAAAGGGCTAGTTCGCCCAAAAATGAAAAATCTCTCATCATTGACACCCTCATGCAATCCCAGATGTGTATGACTTTCTTAATACAAAAAAGATTTTAAGAAAATCTTAGCTCTGTAGGTTCTTACAATGCAAGTGATAGGTGACCGAAACTTTGAAGATTCTAAAAGCATAAAGCCTAAAATTAATCCATATGACTATAGTAGTTTAATTCGTATTTTAAGTAATCCAATCAGTTTGGGTTGAGAAAATACCAAAATATAACTCCTTTTTATACGAATCATGACATCAGCAGTCTTCTTGGTGATCATGAGCAAGGAGTTTTATTTTAATGTGTTCTTACCCAAAACTGATTAGATAGCTTCAGAATTTATCATATTTACAAGGTTTTTAAATACTGGAGTGTAATTTTAAAATGTTTTAATGGATTAAATCACTAGGGTCTTATGAATTACTTTTATGATGTTTTTGTGCTTTTTTGAGCCTTGCTTTCATTGTATGGTCCTACAGAGGTGAGATTTGTTATTTGTATGTGTTCTGCAGAAGAAAGAAAGTCATACACATCTGGGAAGGCACACGTGTGAGTAAATTATGAGAGAAGTTTCATTTTTTGAGGAACTGTCCCTTTAGGTTATAAAACATGCTAATAGAACTTTTCAAAAAGAACACATCCCTGATATAAAGCTGCCAGACATTAAAGACAAGGTAAAATCCTTAAACCTTTAAATGTTTTCCAAAAACAAAAATGCCATACATGACGCTTGGCTAACTGGTCTGGACTATACCCACACTTGCAGATAAATTTATAACATTCTCCAAGAACATGTCTCTAAACAGATTTGTTTTTGTGGGAAAAAATCTATTCTGGAATAAAACTTGGTAATAAACAAACAACTTGTCTTGCAAAACCAATGACAGTTATGCTTGCTATAAGCTTGTATTATTGTTGAACTTTAAGAACATATCCTTCTGTTCAGTGCATTCTGGACCAAAACGTTGTCCAGAAAAACAAAGAAAAGACTTTGCTTGCAAAACTCTAAAAAAGAATTTTGTTTTTAAGTGCTTGCACATTGGTGGATAACTTGCACACATCCAGTTCTTATAAGATCTTCTGAAAGTCCTCAAATGTATACCTCAGTTGTTTTGGATAGCTGAGGTTTAGGGCATATGTGAGTCCCAGAAGAATCGCACAGGCTTTAGCCATATTTTCCAACCCAGTCATGACTTGGACCCCCTCCAAGATGATGCCGAAGTCCTCCTGCTCACCCCTTGTGCTGACAGTAATTTTCATTACGTGCTGCAGGAGATCTTGCTGAACATCTGCATTAGAGCACTATAGAACACAAACACACAAGCATTTGATACTTCTCATGTTGCAATTATTTCTAGCACGTCAGCATTTTAAAAAGTGATGCATGTATTTTTTATGTTAAAATACTCTTGTATCTCATTTTAATATTCTGAGACAACTATTAGTAAACCATTTGTTGGCTGGTTTCTCTGAAAAGTGTAAACATTGCGACTCTTCGACTACATTCAAAAAATCCATTCCGACTGGCTGTCTGCAATGCAACTCTTATAAGAAGGGGGTGCACAAAATTCAGTTCATCATATTAAGTTTTGTTAAAAGTTACGAGGCTGTAACAATGAACACCTAGTCAAAACTTTTACTAGTGTATTGGACATATCACCTCCTTTTGTGTTTCAAATAGAGAAACTCATCCTGGTTTGGAAAGACATGAGGCTGAGTATTTCTTTTTTTTTTTTTTTAAATAGACAAAAGTACTAATGCATTTATTTATTTTTGTAATTTTTTTTCAAAACATCATTAATTTTCACAATAGTTTCAGGTACTTACATCATACTTTTGGAAGAGATCTTTCTCCTCCTCTCCAAGGTAATTTACCAAGCAACAGATTATAACCTGTCTGGTCTGGTCAATGCTTCTGCCTGGGTCCTGAAGTGACAAAAGTTTGAAACCGATGAGAAGCATCAATTATACTGAAACTGATTATAGATGATATGTTTTGAAAATACCTGTGGTATGACAGCCAGTTTCCTTTTCAATGTCTGTCCAAGTGTTCCACCTTTGGAGGAGAAAATGCAGATGAGCTTTGGTGTGTAAAGGTCCAACATTTTCATAAATGTTGGTTCCAAATGCACAGTAGTGATTTCTCTTTAATTCTTCATTTATCTGAAAGACAAAAACAGAATCAGATATGAATGCAGACATGTGTTATCATGTGATATCATGTATTTCATCATGCAAGGAAATAGATTGGTGTTTGATGACCTACCTGAAGGATGTCAAACAGAACAGGCCAGCGGTCTTTGAAATCCGCAACACTGGGACACAATCATGTCCACCTCATGTCTTCAGAGAGCAAAGGTTTTATAAATTTTTTCCTTAATCACGGTGGTGCTGTCCCTCTTTATCACTTCTGTCAACATATCCACTCTTTTTCCAGACTTTCTTCATTTTCACCCAATGGATAAGTTGGTAGGTAGTTAACTTCTGCTTTATGTGGTTTTTTTGACATTTTTGGCATGCTTCCTGTCCTCAGGGTTCTTGTTTTTCAGTGTGTTACATTGCGACTTCAGGAAAACCAAACTTACTGAGTCGTCTTCTGTAATCAGCCATCTTTTACTTTAGGCTTGTTTGCCAGCCATAAAAGCCAGAGAACGAGCCTGGTTCCTTTAGACGTGGATATTTTTGAATAAGTGCTTCAGCTGCACTGGCAACCTGCATCCCAGAAGGATATGCCATGTAAGCATGAATGGCGTTAGCTAACTTATCATTAATATCCTTATTCACAGTTTGGAGATTTAGAAGACTACCATCTCTACTGTAGGCCTCCATGGCCTTTTCAAGCACCATCTGTACTTCTGGTGAAAAAGATGGGATTGGGAACGCTTGGGGCCATGGCAGCCTATCTGGGCTACTTTGTGGGGAGAGGATGACTGTATCCTCAGAGGAATTGGATGCATGTGGGGCAGTGTCGTCTAATGGACATGCTGTGGATGCAATGGAGGATATTTAATCTGCTGACAGTGATGTACTGGCAGTGGGGTTTCTTTCATTCTCTGCATACAGTGTCAAAATGACAGGAGCAGGGTACACAACTTTGATAGTATCCTTGTGCTGAATTTGGTTAGTGGATGTCAGACTAAAGAAGTCATCAAAGTCAGAATCCTTATATTGGAGGCTGAAATCCACAATTTTCAGCTCATCCACTGTGTTTGGGATTCCTGAGGGAAGGAGTAACTTCATGATGTCCTGCTCAATGAGCACACTCAGAGCTGCAGGGTCCATGCTGTTTGTAAGCCTTACAACAATCAGAAAAAAACTGTGACATCATAATAAACAGCATGATGCATACTAATGCAGCTTTTCACCCTCGAATCACAAATAGTAATAGGCAACAATGTAAAAGGAATACTACAGTTCATCTCAAAATAATTATTGTAATTTACTCACTTTAATGTTGTTCCAAACCCATATGACTTTTTCTTATGAGATGTGATGAATATTTTTAGGATCTGACTATCTAGTTCACCATTCACTTTCATCCTAGTAAAAGTAAATTGTGACTAAGGCTGTCAGTCCCTAACATTCAGCCCAACATATTCTTTTGTGTTACGCAGAAGAAAGTTATTTGGGTTTGGAACAACATAATGGGGAGTAAATGATGACTATATATATATATATATATATATATATATATATATATATATATATATATATATATATATAATTGTTTTTTTGGTGAACTAGCGCTTGGTTGGATCTGTAGTTAAATGTACTCATACTATCACTTAATAAGTACAACAGATATAACGCTTCAGTGTGACCAAGTGTTTTTTACCCTGACAATAAGCTGCAAGGGGATACCAATCAACAAGTGCCTGGTGCTCAACAAGACGCACCTCCCCACTTGACTGAAGGTAAAAAGATCTCAGATGTTCATCATACCAAGGATCGAAAGACTTGACAATGAAACTAACACTGTTGCCCAAAATGACAATCTGCATTATTTCAACAAAGTCAGGTAAACCTCCAGTGCAACCATTAGGCAGCATCATCCCCACTTTGTATGTTATTCCACAGTAAGACACAGAAGTGGATTATGGCACACTTGTTTGGTTTGGTGATATTCTTTTAATGGCCAGCTGTACCTCCACATGCAGCAGCTCCAATGGCATATTGGAAACCTGACTGACATTTAGGGAGGTTTTCTCAGGGCTGGCATGCATGTGGTAAACCATCATCAGTTGATGCTTTGAAGCAAGAGACAGCAACACATTTTTGAAATGTGTATTATGTCTCACTACACGCTTAAAGAAGCTGTGTTTAGATTCAAAGCATATGGTCCAAAGTCCAACAACTGGACCAAAAGCCTCTATCAATTGAGGATAATGCTCCAAGAAGTGATGTTTTGGGAGCAGTCTTTCATGTGGGAAAAGTTCAAGAAATTGTTGCCGATGTTCCGATATCTTAGAGTCGAGGCAAACAATACTTTCTGCAGTGTGGACAGGTGACACAACCAGTTCAACAATGTCTTTTAAAGTCATTAGAATTTGCCAAGCAGCTTGATCTAAAGGTATCTTGGACCCAATCAAGAATGGCAGAAGTCTGATAAGGGCCCAGTTTTCGTGCATGTTACCCCCTACACTTCTACGAGTGGCAAAATTTTGAGGTATTGAATGAGGGCTATTCGATTTGTCAGTCCATTTGTAGAGAAAAAGTGAAATTGACTTGAGTTCATTTAAAGTGAAATATTTCTTCTTTATCAGAACAGAGAGGCAAAGTGCTAGCTCTACTGGAATGACACCTTCAAATAAGTCATGGGCTAGATCTGGAGGATAATCAGTAGTGAAGTGAAAGTGCTTCAGTTTCTCTGTCAATGGACAAGCCTTTTTGACACCATAGCAATGGGTCAGTGTAGGGTTTTCCTTCACAGTTTGAACATGGAGAATATAGGCCTCCTTTGTTCTTGGTGGAAAAGACCCTGATCTCACTTCCTTTTTCTGGAATTCAGCATGGTGGGCAAGACAGAACCTACAGACATAATCCTCATGAAAACTTTCAGCTAAACCACCGATTGCATGTGCACCAAGATTATTTGCTACAACACTGAGCACTGTCCCTTTGATGGTTTTCCCAAAACTTGCTATGAAAACTCCTTCCTGTTCCAAGATGCAAATGTCTTTCAAAAGAGGTTCCAAAATTACTTCATATCCAAACTTTCTTACATCATCAGCTTTACTGAGAACAGCCAGATGTATTGATGTAAGAGCAGACCACAATTCAGATGGCATATTTGCCAAAACCCAATGTACTGCTGTGATTTTGTGCTTTTTCTTGGAAGTACCAAGCGGATTGCACACTTCAAACTCATCAACATATAAGATCAGAGAGATTTTCAATTCATCTCCAGAGAAGAATTCATTTTCCTTGAAATATCTGCCATCAAAGAAGGACTCTTTTTTTTTTTTTTCTTGGCACTCTGAGGACTCTATGAAGGGACATTTGAACATTGTCTAAACCTTTCCAAACTGATGCACTTACTATTCAACACTTGCTGCAGTGTCTGGAGAATAGGTACGTACTGATAGTGTCTACTTTCAGCGGAATCCAAAATGTATTCCACAGGTTCAACAACTTGCAAATTGTCCTTAAAGAGTTGTCGTCTTCTGAATGAAGAGCCAAGGGGACCCTCTACCTCTAGTGCTGTCCTCATGGGGTTGAACTGACATAGTTCATCAACAAACTCATTGACACTCGCTTCACTAAGAACACAATTGTTCCTTCTCAAATTCGAATCAATAATGTTTCTAACATCTCAGACTGATGTCAGGAAAGAAATAAACTGGAGCTCCCCTACCAAGTCCTCAATACATCTAGCAGAGACGTTATATACACTCTCCAATTTCAACAGAAGCAAGGCTAATTTCTTCAGGACTGTTTGTGATACATCTTGCACGTGGTCATCACAATCAATACTGATTCTAGGTTCACTTCCACTTCTTACAATAACATCAGCCTTAAAATCATTGGGAGAATGAGGATTGTGCTTTCTACTTTTGTGTGTCACAAATGTTCCATAAATATTTGTCTTAAAATCACACCCAGAAAATACACATTCTACTGTTTCGTAACTCCTGAGATGTTGACCTAAATGTTGAAAATAGTTCCTTTCCGAAGAATGTGTTGTACTACAAATTTTACAACTAAAAGAAAGCACTGCCCCTGGCTCCAAAGTTTCCAAAGCCAAATGAAATCTGCTCAAATGTGTGCGAAGGGCACCAAGACTTTTAAAAGAACACAGACAACTGTAATGTGGACAAGGTATAGTATGGCTATGTATAAATGGTCCATGCTGTAATCTATAGTGTTTCAAAAGAGCGCCCTTTGAAGTTGCCTTCCATTGGCAAACCTTACACAGCCACATCATGACCTCAATCTACATTATCTATTACTATCTTACAGAATGTCCAAACAGAAAATAGCCTTAAGATGAAGTAGAAAGTAGGAATGCTCACAAAAATGGAACTTCATGTACTTCCACACAGACCTGTAAAAAAAGAAATATAATTAGTTTAATCATTTTAATTACATCTGTAATTTACACTAACAAAAAGTATTTAAAACATGGTTATGCCTTGTTATATATGTGCAATGTACACTTATTTAAACATTTGAATTGCAGCCTTTATGAAATGCAAGGCTTTATTTTTGTTCGTTTTGAAGGTTAAGATAATATTTATAGGCAGCTGTATGAACAGTATACTAATGGATGCAACCTAAGAAAATTTAGAGCACATGGCTAGCATTGCATCCTTGAGTTGAAAGCTAAGAAACAGAGTATGACCGAGTAATAGTCTACACCATGCAGATTTGAAGTTTATTGGTATAAATATAAATAAATATATAAATCAATTTATAAAAATAAAACAAGCAGACCGTGTTGCTATTTCTATACAAACCATGATCTCTTAGCCAATAAGTGTAATAATCATGTTACCCATTACCCCTTTTCATTTTGGGTCACACAAGATAACAAGTTAGTTGGAAATGTTCATCCGAATATTGTGACGTTAAAGGCCAGCTAGCCATGTTTAATGTTCCATTACACCCAATGTGCATAATTAACATGAAAATACCTCGACAAGCACACATAGTCATTAATTGTAGCGCATGTTGCTCGCGTCACTTAGGGTGACCAGATGACCATGACAAAAAGTTGGGACAACCCCCCTTATATTATTAGTAGTTCAGATTAGTTTTCATTACAGTTTACAGTGTTTACAGTCAGTTCGCACACGCATATCACTTCGATATCATAGAAGTGATATTTCCATATCACTTCGCCAAGTTATTTCAGTTATTTCAAACAGGTTACCACAACAAAATAACCAATTAAAACAAAGATATTGGTTAAGTACATCGGATAAGAACATCAAACAATGTCTGTAATATCCTAAATTTATTTACATTTCGGTTGAAAAGTGCCCAATGTTTCAATGTATTTAGCCCTAATCAGCCTCACATAGCTATAGTCGAAATCACCGTCGCGCTACCCCTCCCCCTCTCTTTCGCTCTCACACAAACTCTCGGGAGCAAAATCAGCACACCTCCGCAACTCACTGGGCTTGTAAACAGTTGTTTAGCAATGGAAAAGCTGTACAAGAATGTCGACACTCGCTGCTGCTGAGAAGTATACTTAAACCTACATCTTGGCAATTTGAAGCGATGTTACTCCTGACGTGAGACACTTTAAACAGGTAATTCCACACACGATCTTTCTCCGTTTCTCTCTTTCTCTCGCTTACACACACGCACGTACACATGCACACACACACGCACTAACTTGTTACTCCAATGCCAAAAAGAATCCTCCGTTGCTAGTTCTAAAGTGACGTTTTCGAACTAGCAACAGAGGCTTGAGCTATATCAAAGCTAGATACACTTGATCAATACAGCAGTTTCTATATTATCTGAAATATCTGTGGGAAGCACCCTCGTGCATTACGCACACACTTACTCGCGAGCAAAAAACAGAGCCATTATGTCAGTGCCCACCTGCATCTCAGTGGGGTTGAAAACAGTTGTTAAGGTTTACAGCGGAAAAGCTATATACAAAAATGCCGACACCCGCTGCTGCTGAGAAATTCTTAAACATACATCTTATAGATTTTGAAGCGATGTTACTTCTGACGATAGCTACAACAAAAAAAGGTAATCCCAGAAGCGATTTTCTCCCTTTCGGTAACTTAAAAACAAACTCACTCAAACGTGCACAAACCCACTACCTTATTACTCTAGTAAGTGCTCCAGTAAAGCAGCGCAAACCCCGCTATCCTCTGTTGCTAGTTCTAAAGTGACATTTCCGAACTAGCAAAGAAGGCTTGGACTATATTAAAGCAAGACATTGAATCAGTGGCAGAAGAAAGTAGTTCCACTCACAAGAACATTTTAGGTATGAAAACCAGAAAAGGTCTTGAGATAATACCCTGAACGATGTCTTAAGGTGGGGTAACCGTGGTATAAGCAGAATAATTGACTCTGGCCCATTGAATTATTGAAAAATAATGCACACCCGAGGTAGTAATGCAGTCACGATGTGGTGTGCATTATTTTTCAATAATAACTCCATCGTCCGTTGTCAATTATTCCTTACGTACTTGGATCCTTATGACGTCAAAAGTTCCACAAAGTCCAAACGGCCCGTTTCTAGAGCCTGGTTTAAATACATGCTAATTTTCTATTGAGGAAGTTTTAAGTTCTGAAACTTATAGTATGTATTTATAGCACAATGACCTCTTATATGTCAAAAGATCAAGTCAAATTTGATTCCTCATGTCATGACCCCTTTAAAAGTTGAATAAGATTATCTCTTAACAGATATACATATTTGAAAGTTACAGCTTTCTCTTGTGGGAAAATGGACCAAAAAATTGTTGCATCTTGCATTCAACAAATCTTTGTCCAAAATAAAGCTCTCTAGAGTGAGAATTGTATGGTTCACGGCTGTGACACAAGATAAAGGCAATTTATTAAAAAAAAAGATACAAGCCCTTCCATATTTTTCCTTTCAGTAGGAAATACTTCAATTCAGGAAAGGAAACTATAAAACCTCACTCATCAAGCTATTTCATTGGGTCTTTATTATTTTAGCTGCTTTATTATTTTAAATCAGAACATACATTTAAATCAGTTGTCTCCTTTCTTTGTATTAATTTAGTAATTGTCAGTCTTGCTCATTAATTTCATTCCTCTTGTATTATGTATGTGTGTATATATATATATTAAGATATAATTAATATGTAATTGAGATTATTCCTTGAATTCTTCCCACAAAACTATTAGTTTGTTCCCAATTACATTAATAGTAATCTGACCCCTATGTCCTCTTGATATTGAAACAACCATTAACCATTTGACCTCAAATAACCCCTTGTTCTTTCATGTACTGTGTGTTTAGGGGCCAGAAATCAGTCAGGTATTGTATAGCTGAAGTGTGTGTTTCTGTAAATGACCCTTGCTTCAAGCCCCCGCTGCTGCTCTCTCCTGCTCCCTTCTAGTGGTACTTGCATTGGTCTGGATGCAGTTGTTACTGACCAGAACTTGATTCTGCCCCCAGACCAGTGTGTGTGTGTGTGTGTGTGTGCGTGTGTTCATTTGGGGCATTGTAGTATGATGCTGCTTGGATGATGTGATTCTGCTATGACCAGTGTGTTTATAACAAATGTAACATGAGCCTTTAACCAGCCTCTCATTTCCAAGAGTTAGCTGTTGTACTAATGCCTAGTGGACACTACACGACTCAAGTTCGTTTCCTTTGATGTTTTGAGTCGCTGACTGGTCTGCGACGAGAAGTCTTGGATCTCACGATGAACGGTCTTATTGTGTGCACACTCCTGGGACACTCTGAGACTAGTCCCAGATGCTACTACAGTTAGTCCCTACAAGTGAGAGACCGTTATGAGCCAAAACCAATGAAATATAGAGAAAGTGCGAGAGAAGGGCAAGGTATTAGGAAGCAGAAGACAAAAAATAATTAGAAAATAAAATTTCACCCACATCTCCCTACCCGCTGTTTTGCAAATGGTGCCAAAAGCACAAAAACGGGCAAGAGACGCTGTTTCATGTTTGTTGAAATTTTTTTCCCTTTGCAAATTAGAGAAAATAAGCGCAAAACAGGCACAAGCTGTTTCATGTTTAGTGAAAAAGGAGAGCAAGGTATTGGGTAGCAGGACACAAAAATTAGTATAAAATAAAATAAAACATCACCCACTTCTCCCCACTCGCTATTTTTATTATTTTCAGCTGTTTTGCAAATGGTGCCAAAAAGCACAAAAATGGGCAAGAGACGCTGTTTTAATGTTTGTTGACATGTTATCAAGAATAATCTGCTGAGTTTGTGAATGAATTTGATTATCTTAATTTTAAGATGCATTTTGGACGATCCGTTTGAAACAGGATGACACTAAAGACAGCTATAAAAGCCAGTATTTTGGCAGTTACGTGTGTATTTAAAGGGAAATAAGCGTACGAACGGAAAATTTTAAAGAAGCGAATACATGCATGAGAACATGCACAATAGGGACACGGATATGAGCAGCATGCACACTAGAAGCTCAGTTACAGGTACTGCATTAAAATAACACTTTTTCTGCTCTAAGCGTCATGTTTCAGAATAATTAAGAGAAACTGCGTGCCGGTTTTTAGCGCTTTCTTTGTCGTCTTTTACTTTTTTGTGCTTTATTATCATTCAGTAATACACAGATGTAATGATTGATGTATGTCCTCGTGAAATCGGAGACTCTCTCCTCGAAATCCGAACACAAGTGGTCAAAAGAGACAACCAGGTGTAACGGTGATGTTTCTCGCTTGTACATTTGTGATTGGATCACCCGAAACGCATCTTAATACTAGTGTACACTTGGCCTAAGTCGGGGACGAATGGTCATGTGGTTGAGACCCTGCAGTCCTGTTTTGTGTGCACCAGCACGACTGTGAGTCGCAGAGCACTGACTGCAAGTTGTGTAGTGTACGCTTGGCTGAAACAATCCCAGCCCATTTGGGTTCTACCCATGTAGTGAGCAATTGTAAAATGTAAAGTAGTTTACCTAATATTGACTGGGTAATATTTACAGTTATATTTTAACTTGAACTAGAAGATTTAAAATGTAGGTTTTACATACTCATGAGCTATGAGAGGTGTAAAATTCATTTGTCATATCGGTTCCTCTCTCTGATTGCCTTTCCAAGCACTGATCTAATAATTATTTAATTCAAAGATTTAACATGGTGGCAGTTGTCTTTTTTGTGAGCTCTTTTAAGCAGTGGTGCTCAACCTTTAGGGGCTGTTCAGAACAAATGCATTTTTAAAAGTTGTTTTAAAATTGACACAATGGCTACAAAATGTGCGAAAAAAATTAATTAAATTAAATTAACAGTGAGACGTGGCCCAACAGTCAAAGACGTCTGTCTAGCGCAGTGGTTCTCAAAAGGGAGGCGCAGACGACTGAAATGAGACAAATCTCATTTACTTTCACCCATTCAAAAAAAAAAAATTGACAATACATGCAATAACCATTTTGGGCAATATCTTTTCCTCCGCTTTTTTCTCCATAAGCCTTGTTTATGCTTTCACCTGGCAGTGCAGCGCATCCAAAAACATTTGAGAAATGCTCAACTTTATGCAAATAAAAAAGTGGTAAACGCCAGGTCTCAACCAATCACTGTGTACTGAAAGTAATGATAGACAATACACAATCACTTTACGGATTACAAACGCACCCCAGAGCGGCAGCTTTCTAGTGTTGTGTGCGAGGCTGAGCAGATTTCTTCTACTTCAGTGGAAAAACGTACCGTTATTTGGTGTCAGGTGTGCTCACTACACTAAGCTTAAAGACATTTTCATGCACATTAAGAGGTGAATTAAGACTTACATTTCGGTCTGTTCCTCACACAATACTACTGCATGGTTTCAGGAAAACTGAAATTTAGAGCACGACTGATGTGGATGGCTTTTATGGTGCTTTTATGTGCTTTTGGAGCTTGACAATCACAATCATGACCCTTCATTTTTGTGTTTCATAGATTTAAATTTTTGGGTAAGCTAATATATAAACATGGCTCCCACAGCGTTATCACTTATTATGTATTCTATTTTTTTGATGTTTTACATGAATACAGGCATTATTAAAATGTTGTATGTATTTATGTAACACAGGTATACAGAAAATAACAGAACAGTGTTGTCCTAGTGACAAAAGGTTCATTCAGATTATTTTTTTCTAAAGAAGTGCAACTTTTCATTATTCAATAAAAAATGAAAACAAAAAGAACACATTTCAGTGTATTTTTTTTTCTTTTTTCTTTTTTCTTGGCGTGAAAAGTTGAAAAGTTAATCTTTTAAAATAATTTATTAATAAAAAAAACTAGAAACATGTTACTTGATAATTTTTCGTTCAGATTATGAGGTGGGCAGGGGCGCACAAGTTTTTCTTGTTTCAAAGGGGAGCATGACCAAAAAAATTGAGAACCACTGGTCTAGTGTTTTTATATAGTAAAACTGAAAATCAGTGCAGAAAAACTTAAACGCATTCAGTTTGAACGGCCCCTTACTCCATCGAATATTGGTAGGCCACTCTGTCACACTTTCCTTCTAGAACTTGTAAAAATGACAAAACTAAGTGCTTGTTTTTAAACTTGTGCTTGTCAAAAAAAAAAAATATATATATATTTTTTTTTTTTTTTTTGTGGTGTTACATTGCCCACGATAAAAATATACTAAAAACAAATTATCCAAAATAATCAGCCACAATGAGGTCTGTAACAGTGTGATAGCTCTCTCCTTCCCTCTACTTTGATATATATGGTTATGATTTAGTTACTTTGATGAGTTACTTTGACTCAAAGTTTTGTTTGTGCAATCTTTTGAATGAATCATGTACCGTGCAGGTTTAAGGGAACCCTACTGCGCATTGGAAGGAGTCAGGACCCCTTCTTAGATAGGTTTGTAAGCTCATTAGGATATGTTTAGATCTCCATTTCTTGTAAAATCCTGCCCATGCACAACTGCATAAGTCTATTGGAAGTTTTTAGGAAATGGATATTAATTTGTATTCATATGTAAATATTCTGATTTATTTTTGGAGAAATATGACTCCGTTCAAATGCACACAGTATGTAATACACAGACATGGGCAAAATGACTCGGGTATCTTCAAAGTCTTTGGTCTTTATACAGAGGACAGTCTTCCAACTCCTGTATACACTCACTTGAATGCTTGTGTGGCGATTGCTGTGGCATCCCAATGCTGCTGTGCCTGTTGTGTTGCGCCATTCTGACTGTGAATTACCACATTGTTTGCTAGGACCAGGGCTGAGCTCGAGCATGAAGCAATAATTGATGGTAATCTGGCAACTGAAGCTAATCTCATCATATTGGATACGCTAGAAATAATAGTTCAGGTAATTATCTTCACTACTACAGTCAGTATTCTAAAACTGATGCTATTTATTGTAACTAATTTGGTCCATATGTACACCATGTAGACAGTTTCAGTGACGGAGTCCAAAGAAAGCATTCTGGGAGGCGTTCTAAAGGTCCTGCTACACAGTATGGCATGTAACCAAAGTGCCCTTTATTTGCAACATTGCTTTGCTACACAGAGAGCTCTTGTGTCCAAGGTGAGTAATTCAGGACAAAGACCAGTCTTTTGGGTTAGGACCAGTTTAGCTCCTGCTAGTATATGCAGTCAGTACTTAAATAGTTTCTCCTCTCCCAGTTAAAAAGGCAGAGACAAGTACGAGTTAGCCATTTGTAGGTTGATTTCCCGAAAAGTGTAAACATTGCTCTGTTTGTTTTAGCATCCCGACCAGCACGACAAAGCAACATTGGCTTAACCAATGGCGTGAGTTTGTGGCTGAACTATCTGTTTAGCCGACCAATGGCAGATGAGAGGAGTGTTCGGGAAACAATCTTTATTTTTGCAATTCCGTTTGGTGATGCTGGAGAAGCATAAATTACACATTTCAGTGTTGCAGAATACTTTTTAATGCAGTAGTTATAACTAAAGGTTGTAACTAATCCATAAAATATTTAAACTAAACCAGGATAAATGCTATTGATAAAAGATACGGTATATTAAAACATAATAATGAATCTTTAGTGGTACATTCAACTGATAATCTTGATTTAGTAATGCTAGGTGTATGGAAAAATTGTAAGATAGCTGGTACGTAAATATTTTCCTTAATTAAAATGCGGTCTGTAACAGTTTGATCTTGTAGAGCTCCATCTTTCTAAAGTTGTATTGTAGTAATGTGTTTATTTCAAGTGAGTAAAATGCCTGGAATTACCTTATAGTTGTTACTTTGGATTTTGGTATTTCATGGATATTGTACATTAATTGGTGTTATATTGTAATAGAATGTGACCTCTTGTTGCATAGTGTTTATCTCTGGTGTGTGTTTAAGTTTCCAGAGCTTCTGTTTGAAGAAGAGACAGAGCAGTGTGCTGACCTGTGCCTACGTCTCCTGAGAAACTGTAGCAGTAGCATAAGCAGCATCAGAGCCCACGCCAGCGCCTCTCTCTACCTCCTTATGAGACAGAACTTTGAGATTGGAAATGTGAGAAACACATACACAAACACATCGTAGTTTACACTGCAGATCATATATATGCATATTATTATATTCATTGTTTTCTCTTTTTGTAGACAGTATTTAGTCTGTTCTATTATAATATGTGAGGGGCTTTATCTTGTGTATGTTCGTTCTCTCTTCTTCAGAACTTTGCTCGAGTGAAAATGCAGGTGACTATGTCACTTTCATCCCTGGTGGGTACATCCCAGAACTTCAATGAGGAGTTTCTGCGCCGCTCGCTCAAGACTATCCTTACTTATGCAGAAGAAGACCTGGAGCTCAGAGAAACCACCTTTCCTGACCAGGTGAGATCTAGAAATGTACTTCTTGTTTAAAGGTGCACTAAGTTTCTACTAATTAAAAAAGTTTTACACATTAAGACATGAATAGCATTTTTTTGAAATATGTTGAAAATGATGTACACTCACATGAGATGAATACTCCAGTCATATAAAAAACAAACAATAAAAGCTGTTTAATTTACATGGAGCGGGTCGCCCCCTCATGGGTGCTGCCATGTTGACGGCACATAACACTGTGTCCTGCAGTTGACTGAGTTACCACTAATAATGACAATAATGATAACATGTTTACTTTTTAGTGGTTTCAGCTATTGTTCAAACATAAAAGTACATATACATAAAACAAGAAAACCAAACAATAAACACAATTTACTAACTACAAACAACAACAGAGTCCAAGTCAACAGTGTAAACCATTTCAAGAACTATTCGTCAGTTTTAGGAAGTGACGTCTTTGTCCCTTGAACATATCCTGCTGGTTGTCAAACTCTTTCAAAACAATAGGGGGAGGCGCTTTATTCATAGTGACTTAAATACGAAAAACATTTCTAACGTTAACATGATTGTCATAAAATGCCATTATTAAAAGTTGGACCTCGTTGTTCAGTGACTGGATGCTCCCTGGATGCCTGGAACTAACGGAAATTAAAGTTTTAAAGATTATTAAAGATCTCCAAAAAATGGACGCATGAACAGCAGTGAAGTGAGACGGCTGGATACGTGCAGTAATAACTGTAGCACTGATCTATTGTCTGGTAGGTAAATTACATTTTTGCCAACTAATTGAGAGTTTGATTGGTAGAGCTCAAAGTTACTATAGATTGCTCCCATTATGATGAATGAAGCTGCGCTAGTCATTTACTATTACATTTAGTCATTTAGCACAGTGGTTCTCAACCTTTTTGACTCCAAGGCCCCACACTGTCAAAGACAATATTCTGAAGGCCCCCTCACACGAAACTAGATGTGTCTACCTTGTCCGCAGGTCACGTAGACAGCTTCATTGATTATAACAGGAGCGATCCAATATTCACTCTCTGCTGAGGAAATAATTGTGAGCATCTAAACTACGAAACAATTTCATCGCCTCTCTCGTAGATGCGCTCAATATCAACAACACATCTGGATAACACCAGGTAAACGTTTATTGTTCTTTGAGAAAACATCTTAACTTGGAGCCTTATTTAAAGGATCCGGTATTGATACCTGGAAATGCTTCAGGGTCAGTAGCATTCTAATTCCTTTGTTATTGTTTACATCCTTGAAGTGGTCTATCATCCAGAGTAATGGCATGGTATTGATAAACAGGAGTGTGATCCACAGACAGTCCAAACAGAATGAGTGCAAGTGAAAAGATAAAATGTCCAAACAAGAGGTCCCGCAACTACCTCCAGCTCTCACGGCGCGAATCGCGGATAAATGGTGTGACGTCAAACGCCAAGTGCGAGCACAAGGTGGTGTACAGTGGTGTGTATTACGAGACAGATAAAAACAACTAAAAGTAACAAAACATAAACAAACATATTCGGTGTAAAGCGGCAACACTTCAGTATCCAGGACGACAATTGTCAGTGTAGAGTCCAAAACCATAGGTACTACTGGGACCGATGGGATGAGTAAGAGCCAGCTAAAATCTTACTAAGTGCACCTTTTAATCTCGTTAAGGGTCTATCACTAGATCCTGGACATGGGGCACTAATTATGGCTTTGGATTTCAGGTTCAAGACCTGGTGTTTAACCTGCACATGATTCTGTCAGACACAGTGAAAATGAAGGAACATCAAGAAGATCCAGAAATGCTGATTGATCTGATGTACAGGTAATGTTGCTTGCATTGCATTTCCTGAATGGTCTTAAAGTGTAATTTAATTATTGAAAGAATGGAGTTGCGTAGCCCAAGGTAATCTCCTGATTAAAATAACTATAACTGTTATTAATTTGTTGGTAAATGTCTTTATATTTTGAATTAAAACAAATACATTGTCATACATTTTCATCAGATACACCGTTACTGTGCCAAACATGCGGGAAATTACATAATTTACTTGTGTTTTTATTTAAATGTATTATTAAATCTTCTTTCTATTTTGTAGGATTGCTAAGGGCTATCAAACATCCCCTGACCTACGTCTGACCTGGCTGCAGAATATGGCTGGGAAGCATTCAGAGAGGAATAACCATGCAGAGGCAGCCCAGTGCTTAGTACACAGCGCCGCTCTAGTGGCTGAGTACCTCAGCATGCTGGAGGACCGCAAGTACCTGCCTGTGGGCTGTGTCACATTTCAGGTTCCTGCTGCTCTCTATCTTGCACAGAAACGGAGTCATTTATTTTTAAATAGTATTATATTAAAGAATTCCTTCTCACACCACAGAATATTTCCTCAAATGTGCTGGAGGAATCAGCAGTATCAGATGACGTGGTGTCCCCAGACGAGGAGGGGATCTGCTCGGGGAAGTACTTCACTGAAGCTGGCTTGGTTGGGTTGCTGGAACAGGCTGCAGCCTCCTTTTCTATGGTGAGTCATATGCTATCTGTATGTGGTTTGCTTGCTGATAGCTGCTGCAGTGCACTTGGACTAACCTAAGTCTACTGCATGAATGTTTGATAGACCAAAATCTGCATCATCTGCAAATATCTGGTTTTCGTGAGATTATTGCCATTAACTGATAAGCAAAAGTCTTCCAAGTTTACATTTTCCGTGTCAAACATTTAATATTTGTCAGTAAATCTTGTGTTAGATAACTATTTAATTTCAGCAACTTGATTAATAAAAAAAAATGCTATTATTAAATTGCATTATATTGTATTGTATTGGCCATCAGCCAACCTGCTCTCTATACTGTATACTGTTAATCAGCATTGCCATTTTGACATTTATTTTAGTTATTTAAATGTAAGTTTTTTTTTTTATTGTTTTTTATTTTGTGGATAGTTAGACACATTTCTACAGGTATAAGTCTTTGATACAATGTATATATGATACAATGTATTTGTATACATGCCATAAAATCAGTGGACACGTTGTAATTAAAAGTTGGGTAAAATCCTCATTTTATTTTAATAATAGGATCAAATGGGCAGATTAAATTCAAAGCAAGAGAAACTTTAGTGTACATTGCCAATACATTATTAGACACTATACATACAGATATAAAATATATTGAAGTTTAATTAGCTGATATTTAAAATCTTAAAACTATTATTTTACAACTAGAGACACCTTTCTCCCATCCCGTTAAGTTTCAGGAAGTAAAAAAAAAAAAAAAAAAAAAAACGGATACTGCATTAATTGCATATTTTTTTTTATTTTTTTATTTTTTATTTTTTTTTACATGTTAAAAAAACAACAATTAATTGCAGAAATTAACACATTAAATTTCCCAGCCCTACAAAAAACATAGACTGATTTAAATGAGTTTTGCACATAATGCTCTCTATCATTATTCGTCTCTAGGCTGGTATGTATGAAGCAGTGAACGAGGTGTACAAAGTACTCATCCCTATTCATGAGGCCAACAGGGATGCCAAGAAGCTGGCCACTATTCATGGTAAACTTCAGGAAGCCTTTGGCAAAATTGTGCACCAGGTAAATGCTTATAATAAAAAAATATATATATATGTTTCCACTATTTTGAATCGTAAAGTACATGCCCAGTTTAGTCTCTTTTTGAGTAGTCAGAGCATGCTAACCAACTGTTGCAGTATAAGACAACAGGACTTTGTATTATTGCACTAAAACCGGTAGTAAAATGCAACAACTTGCCAACTTGTATGAGCATGGACACGTCTCACAAACTTGGCAACATTCTACTTGTGTATACACACAGACAGACACGTGACTACACAAACACACATTACTGAAGTTTGTGTAGTTCACCAAAGGTTTAATCAATAAAATTAAAGGAATATTCCGGGTTCAATACAAGTTAAGCTCAATCGACAGCATTTGTGGCATAATATTGATCACTACAAAAATTTATTTCGACTCGTCCGTCCTTTTCTTTAAAAGAGCAAAAATTGAGGTTACAGTGAGACACTTACAGTGGAAGTGAATGTGGCCAATTTTTTGAGTGTTTAAAGGCAGAAATGTGAAGCTCATCATTTTATGAAAGCACTTACATTCATTCTTCTGTTAAAACTCATGTATTATTTGAGCTGTAAAGTTGTTTAAATGGACATTTTTACAGTCATTTTAGGGTTTGTTGACATTACATCATCATGGCAATGAAGTTGTAAAACTGGCAATAACTTTACACAGAAAAGGTTAGTAAGTGATGTTATCACACTAAAATCACGGTTACATGCATATTGTTTATGTCTTGTGGCTATACTTTTGAAACAGTGAGTATTTTAACATAAAAACAAAATGGCCTCCATTCACTTCCATAGTAAGTGCCTTACTGTAACCCAGATTTGTGCTTTTTTTGAAAGAAAACAAGGGGGCAAGTCGAAATACATTTTTGTGGTAATCAATATTATGCCACAAATGCTGTTGATTGTGCTTAACTTGTATTCAACCAGGAATATTCCTTTAAGAAGCAAGAAATACATTTCTAAGTGATTTCTACATTCTAACAAGAGATTTATTTGTTCTTTTAGTAAGATGGTATGTCTTGGACATTATAATTAGCATATCAGAGATATGAACCAACCCCTATCCTTAAGTATTAAACTTTAGTGTGTAATTCGGCTTGCACTGTTTGCGTTATGGACACGAGTTATTCCTCAAATCATGCAACTTGTTGAGGGGGAGGTTTGCTGTTATTTTTCTAAGCAATCAGACATTACATTTTCACCTAGTAGACGAAATAAACAGATGAAAATTGTTTATTGAATTAGGGATCCAAGCCATATCTAGGGACCAGGTTATCATAGAGACTTATGACTTTTCGACTCTTTTGACTTGGGCCAGTAATTAACCACCTATAACACCCTAGCAACCACATAAGCAACATGCTAAAAACCATTTACAACATCTTAGCAACACCTTAGCATTGTAGCGGTGCCTTTTCCACAAACAAGCATCACTTATATCGTCTTTTACAGAAAATGTTAAAATCGACTTCTTTAAATTATTGCACGCAGTAGTTAAAACCAGTATGTAATGATGAATAGTCTGCATGGGGGATGAATAGAGCGCAACAGTCGAGTTTCTGGAAGTAAAAATCCCATTTATTTTCTCCATAAACCATGTGATTTTTAACGATAACTTATAAACCTTTAAAGACAGACCTACTATGAGCTCTGAGGTTGTTAATCGATGGTATATGCTTTTGTTGAAGCCATGTGACTGCATTATTTCAATGTAAAAATCAAAAATCTTGGTTACAACTGGAATTCCAGGTCAAAAATCACACTACCAATGATGCTGAAGAAAGATCCACCATTCAGAGAGCCGCTGCAAAACCGCTCTGCAGCTTCCGCCCACTCCACTGAAGCACTATGAATGACATAATCGAGTCAATCTGAATATTTGTAACATTCTTAAAATACAGTATATTGTTTCTATACTTATCAACAACTTTAAATCAATAGTTTTATATTTTTTCATTGTTTTTATTAGATCATCTACTTTTATGCTAAGTCTAATACCTTTATCTTTTTGACCGATTTTCAAATACTTTTTTGCTACTAATTAAACTTTTTAATATTGTGATTCAGCTCAGAGCTTTTTGGTTTGATACATGTCATTGAACTGTTTAATGGCGATTTTTTTAGTATTATTATTATTATTATTCCTATGGAAGAAATGAGTGGGGAAAGTACTTTGGGAACCAAGATGGCAGAAACAGTAGGCAGGCACTGTTTCGCTCTAATGAATATGAGTTATGTGAAACAAGTGTTGGTGTTTCCCATAGTGTTTTGTAGTTAGAAAGTCAGGGCTTTTGAGTGGGGATGACTGTAACCTGCGTATGCTGATTATCTGTATGCTGTTATCTCTCTGTCATACAGAGCACAGGCTGGGAGGTAGGTGCTGAACTTCATGGTTAATGCTTGGCCCATACGTGCAAGCTGTGGGCATTTATCATGACTCTCTGTGCTGTGAATTTGACCCATTAACATTTTCTGGACATTTTCATTTCTTCGTCCACCCCTTCAACTCTCTTTCCGTGGGACTGCTGTCAGTGATGTGTGGACAGCAGGGCCCCTCCTTTTCTGCTCATCTTCCTCTCTCCCTTCTTTCTTGAGGAGAAGCGATGTTAACATCGTCAATTTTGCAGGCCATGCATGGGAGCCAGTTTGTGACACTAATGACAGATTTATTCATGAATGTGTCATTTCACTCCCTCATCTGTCTCTCTTACTCCATATATTTCTTTCTTTCATCAGCACTGGCATCAACGTCTACTTATCATGTCTCAAAAAGCACAGGGTTCGATTTTGCGAGACATGTTGATAGCCAAAACTAAATAAAACTTTCTAATTAGGAAAACCATGAACTAGGGCCAGAATGTTGCCAATGGAGAGTATGCTAGCAAACATTTTGGTATCTTAGTAAATAATGCTTTTTTACTTCTATAGGGGCATTTCATGCTGGTTTTTAGTTCAAAACATCATGGTATTTGCTCCAGGTGAAGTCTTTCTGTGTATTTCCTTTCATAGGGCCCTATTGTTTCATTTAAAACTAAATCAACCCCTGACTTCTTATTTGCACCAGTGGCAGCAAGACATGGAGCTAACCATAACAAAAATTTGACAAATTAAGAAAACCATGAATTAGGACAAGAATATGCTGGTATAAATCTTACCTTTAGTAAAAAAAAAAAATATATATATTTTTGTTTTGTTTTTGTTTTGTTTTTTCCTCTTAAAGGGGCATGTCATGGTGGTTTTAGTTCAAAATATTGCAGCAAGTGGCATCTTTAGCATACTTTCGCAGTTGAGCTATTGTTTCATTTAAAACTAAATCGACCCCTGAGTTCTCATTTGCACCAGTGTTTGTGTGTAAACTAGAACTAATCTCACTTTCACATGGAATATTGCATGGCACCGTTATTGTAGCATTATACTAGGAATGCAATGTCTTTTAACTGTCCATTAATAAAGAAGTTAACTCTTCCCTGCTTGCCTCTTCCTCATTGCATGTTTATTGCTGGGTGTTAGTCTGTGTTTTGTGTGTGTGTGTGTGTGTGTGTTTCTTTGTAAAGTATTTTTTTGTGTTTTTTGTTAGTGTTGCTGGTTGTTTTGTGTGTGTGTTTTGTTAGTCTTTTGAAGAGTTTCCTGGTTTCCTGATTAAAATATGTTCTATTCTCTCCTTTTTTATTTCCCTGGTTGCTGACCCCTCCTCTTTCCACTTTAATTATTGTGTCTTGTGGTAAGTTCATAGATTTAGGGTTTAAATCTGTAGCTTTATGAAAAATAAAAACCAATTACAATGAATCAGAGAGGGGCTGAGCCATCTCAGACAACTGATAACTGATGATTTTATTTATTTACAACTATTTTTAATAGTTTTGTTAAAACATATGACAAAGGGATAGGTCACTCAAAAATGATAATTCACTCATTCTCATGTTGTTTCAAACCTGTGTGACTCTACTGAAAACAGCAGCGTTAACATTCTCCACATTTTTTTTTGTGTTCCACGGATGAAAAGGTGATGCAGGTTTGGAGCAACATGAGGTTGAGTAAATGATGACAAATTGCATTTTTGTGGTGAAACTAACCCAAAAAAACAGAACAAATTGTCATGGAATTTGGAGAATGATGGCTAAATTTTGATTACATTCCACGATAATGGAAGACAATGTTTTTAGCGCTGTCAGAGAATTGGCTCCATAGTTTGTCTGCTTTTGCTCAGCCCTCACCTGCATACGATTGACACTTCACTTTCTGTCTGTAGAGCACTCAGATATGTTCCTGGCCCTGTACATATAACACCCACCACTTTTTATTCTTGCTGTCCTTCAAAACCTTCTCAATACCTACTAATTCTTCAACCATTTCAGTCTGACATTCACGCGATGAACTTGCTACAAACTAAATAGTCTCTTTGGCTCCACTCTATGTCTGTCTCTCTTCTTCTGAATACAGTTGTTCACATACTGTTCAAGATCATTAGATTTTCTATGGTCTTGCTCCGGTTATGTCCATCTTTGCTAATACATTTCTCTGGGAAGTGTCCCACCCTGTTCAAAACTGCCTCTTGCTCCACCATTCTCAAGCATGGCTCAAACTATCATGTTTTCTGTTAGGTTTTGTGTCTAATGTGGAGATGCTTACTTCTTGACCATAACTTTCTTTAAATAAAAATAACACAATAATAACATAATTTGTACGATTTGTGTATTTATTTGTTTACATTTTGCTGTAAGTTAAGATTCTTGCACTCAAACATACAAAGTCAAATGGGCAACCAAAGGATCAAAGTGAAATGTGATTATATGTTGGCACATATAAATCAAAAGGTGCTGTGGTAAGTGTAATAGTTGGCTAACAGTAATGCATACACAAACTTTACCCATACTAAGACTGGAATTGGAGCAGTCCATTGAGTCTTTGTTTGGTTCTGTTCTTTGATGTTGCATAAAATATCTTCAAATATGTGTAAAAGTTGAAGTTTAAACTATACAGATGATGCTGTAAGGATACTGTATGTGTGTATTACATCTGTTTTCATGTATTTCTCTGTTTAACTCCCTACTACATCACTATGCTCAGTGTTGAATGCCGGCTATTCACGTAAACATGTATCAGACAATGTTTACATTACTGTTGCCACTTGATAACTCGCTTCCAAGAGAATATGTTGTGTTTGCCTCATTGCAGTTTATTTTTCCTTAAGGGTAAACCTTTTATATTATTTTTTTAATTCAAATCCATGGCACACTGTATGTCAACATTGAGCATCAACAGGATTAGTTTGTCCTAAAGTCACCTGGTATTTTAAAGTGGTAGCTTTAATTGATGGCAGACTTGTAATTGATTAACACGTTTGTTTCTTTCAGAATGGAAAGCGAATGTTTGGCACCTATTTCAGAGTTGGATTTTATGGTTCTAAGTTTGGTGACTTGGATGAGCAGGAGTATGTGTACAAAGAGCCAGCTATCACCAAACTGGCAGAAATCTCACATCGGCTTGAGGTACAACACATCGAATACGTTGTAATTGTGTGTGCATGGGTGTGTGTGTTTACCTTTTGTGTGTTTAATGGACAAATTTGAGAGAGACCAAACATGCATATTCTCTACTAATGCCATAATTCTGTCGAAATTTCACAGAGTTTCTATGGTGAAAGATTTGGTGAGGATCAAGTGGAAGTCATTAAAGATTCAAATCCAGTCGACAAGTGTAAATTGGACCCAAATAAGGTTTATCAAAATGGCCCTAAACTTCTGCAACAAAGTCATTGTGCTCAATTTTAGTAACAGTATTCATTGTCTTGAAATGACACAATACAATACTTAACACAGAACTGCATTCTCTCTGATACAGGCCTTTATTCAGATTACATATGTTGAACCATACTTTGACACATATGAAATGAAGGACCGCATCACATATTTTGATAAGAACTACAACCTGCGGCGCTTTGTCTACTGCACGCCGTTCACACTCGATGGAAGAGCTCACGGTGACCTGCACGAACAGTTTAAACGAAAGACCATCCTCACTACCTCCCATGCCTTCCCCTACATCAAGACCCGCATCAACATCATCCACAAAGAGGAGGTAGCCCAACCATTTATACATTTGTGAAAGTTTGTGTATTCCTCCTTGATCGTAATTATTAGGCAAGTGTTAAATTGTGTACGTAGTTAATTTAGCAACACTTTCAAGACTTTTTTTCAACACTGACTGTTTAGATCATCTCCACACCCATTGAAGTAGCCATTGAGGATATGCAGAAGAAGACTCAGGAGTTGGCCTTTGCCACTCACCAGGACCCATCTGATGCCAAAATGCTGCAAATGGTTTTGCAGGGTTCTGTTGGCACTACTGTTAACCAGGTGAATAGTTGGGCATTTTCACTTGTTGTAATACATATGTAATATCATAAGCTGGGTTTACTAGTTGCAAATTTAATTTATGTGAAAAATCCGAATATTGCAAAAACAATTTGTGAATAAAGCAGCGTTTCCAACCCATGTGGTCAAGAGAACAAAACATCGTCACTTCTGGGTATATCAGCACAAAATAGGAATGGAAATGGAAGTTGTAGCCACTGCGGCTCTTTCATTAAATGAAATAAATTATTTGCGGTTTAGATCGCACAGAGGCAATGCTCTAACGAACTTCAGGATTCTTACTGATCAGCAGCAGATGTTATGTCTGGGAGCAACAGCATGTCAGACAGTTCTGGGAGGTATAAGTGGCTAAGCATTCGAAGTATAGGTCTCTGTGGGCGTTTTCAAACGGGGATGGGTGTTTTTCAACTATCCAATGAAAATAGGGAATCTCAAGGTAGTAATCGGTGGCCATTTCCAAACCAGGATGGGCATTTCTGAACCATCCAATGAAAGTTGGGAATCTCAATGTAGTAGACAAATCATGTAAAGCGATTTGACAATGCCCACTGATTGAAAAACGCCCATTTTGTTTTATTTTTATATCGCAAATGAAAAAATAATGCAAACCAATGATTACCAAATATCAATGGAAACAGCCAGATGGATGAGTCAGTGGTCCAGAGAATACTGCTTAAATGTTCCTAATCAATGCATGTACTGTCTCTCCAGGGCCCTCTTGAGGTCGCACAGGTGTTTCTGTCTGAGATCCCAAGTGATCCTAAACTGTACCGGCACCATAATAAACTACGATTGTGCTTCAAAGACTTCACCAAAAGGTTAGATTCCAGATGCTCTGACACTACATTCACATGGACTTCAATAATCCAACTGTTGGCCCCATTGACACAACACAGTATTCAGTAAATAGGAAACATGTATTTCTCGTGTTCAGTCACTAAGCCGAATATACTTGTACTCCATGTAGTGTATAAACGAGTAATAATACTACTATCCAACTATTGTCCTAATAAAAGTCAGATAATTGCAGTTCATGTGAACAGCCACTGTTAAACATTGCTCTGACTTGGAAATAAGATGGGTATTTTTTTTATTTATTTTTTTTTATTATCTTGATACAATTTTATAACATGTTTTAGCTTAAGCTATAATAATTATGGCCATCTAACCATGTGACCTTCCATAATTTCCACAGATGTGAAGATGCCCTTCGCAAAAATAAGAGTCTGATTGGACCAGACCAGAAAGAGTATCAGAGGGAGCTGGAGAGGAACTACCACAGGCTGAAAGAAGCTCTGCAGCCTCTAATTAACAGGAAGATCCCACAGCTCTACAAACCTGTTTTACAGGTCAACTCACACAGGTAAGACAGCAATAATGGTGTCAAAAGCTGTCAAGAATGCACTGCAGTATTATGTTCAGTGTGATTTTAGTGGATAAAAGGGCAGTTTAGCTGTAGACTCAGCACATGAAGTGTCAATGTACCCTAAGTGATACTGATCATATAAAAAGTCAAATGTAGATGTAATCGACACACATGAGGCAGACTGGAACTCAAGCAACATTGGTTTGAGACCTTGGTAAAAGTCTTGATTTTCTGATTTAATGTGATCTTCATTTGATGATGCTTAAAAATATTTTTTATCTATGCCTTGACAGTGGATATGTGAAGATTTTTGTAGCGTATCTCCCATCCTACAGTTGTCACTTTGTGTAGTTTTTATTAAACTAGCTTCCTGCGGAAATACGTAATGTACCAAGCCAGGGGGTTGCCTGTACTGTTCACAGCAAATTTATTTGATATCAAATATGAAATATTCAAAACGGAATCACAAGAAAATCAAATAATCAGAATATGAGACTTGAGAAGCTTATAAGATATGAGCTTTTAGTGGGTGTTTTTGAAGATACTGAAATTTCTTATTTTCCCCTTCAACAAGCAGCAAAAGGATTGCTTGACAAGGTAGCCAAGTTGTTGGACAGGCTTTATCAAATTTTTGTTTGCCATGATCTCTCACCCCCCCCCCATTGCAAAACATGTTTTGTTTTTTTCTTTCAGAGACTCTTTTAGCAGAATGAGCCTTCGCAAGCTAGAAGTGTGAAGACCAAGAATAAAACAAGGACAAATGCAATTTTATTTATTTGTATATATATATATATATATATATATATATATCAATCCTCCTCGCAGTATCAGTGTTTCTGCCATGAAGTAAAACAGCTAAGTGTTGATAAGTTTGGTACATCATTCCAATTTTGTATTGGTTTACAAAATGGCCTGTTACATGATCATGAGAACTGACGGTGAGCAAATAATGTGTCAAATCTGTGTGCGCTTTTTTTTTTTTTTTTTACTTCATCCCAGTGCATTTTTTTTTTAAGTCATGGTACAACTTTAAAAAGTTTATTTAATCCAAACAGATTTTTTTTTTTTTTAGCATTATGTAGTTTTTAATGTACTTTTGTTTACTTCAAATATTTTACTAAATAAATGCTCATTCTGGTGTGCAATGTGGTGTAAAAGAAATTGTGCACCCAAAAACATTTTTACATAATGGTGGTTTAATGTGGTAAATAAGAATCTACATAGCCAAAGAGATAGAAAAATATGTACATAAACATATCCCTCCCTCCTGAAATATACAATGCCATGTAGTAACAGAATTGCAAGAATGTTTTATTTATTGCTCATACTGTTAGCAGTTGCTTGAGATCTAATTGTAATGGTGGAAAGCCAGGCCTGCTCACAACATGGGAAAAAGACAAATCTTAGACTGAGTTTAGGAATGAGGTATGGTTGATAGAATCTATAAACTTAGAAAAATAGGCTGCTTTATCCATGTGGTCATATATAGGCAATTAATATACTCTGTATTTTGGGGGTGACCACCTTTCAAACTAAATGTAATTATCTTTGTCTATTTCCACAAATACTAGTTAATTACTGGAGAAGAAAACCTAACACATTGTTTGTGCCTCCTTGTAACAAAAATTATGTGACTACCGTCAATCTACTTTAGACTTGCAAGCTATAATGAATCTCCAAAAAATGGGGAGACGAAATCAAAACAAGTAAAAATATCTGTGCTTTTAAAAAAATACATAAAATCATCTTGTGCCATTCAAAGCATCCGAAACGGAAGTTGAAAGTACAGAAAAAAAATTTGGTCATATGCACTACAGTAAATGCCAAGGTGCGTTTGCATGAGGGTCACTGAAAAGCCAACAACATGGAAAGATCAAAGTACAAAAATAGTAAGACACATAAAAACCATACTTGTTAGAACAATGGCAACGAATGTCGTGGCCTCAACAGTTTCACAAAGGCTTTTCACTGACTGACACTTGTTACACTTGCTTATGTAACTACAACACATCCTGACTTGCTTTTCTAAAGACCTGCAAACATAATTTATTATACATGCCTTAACAGTAAAACTTCAGGACTGATTGGACCAGTGTAATACCACAGTTTGTCAATATCCAAAGGCCTGTTTTTACTGAGAGACTCTCTTGTAGAAAAGCAGGTAGGGCGTAGAGGTGGAGCATGTCTCTGGGGAACAGGATCGCAGGAAGTCCTCTTCTTCAAAGAGTCTCACTTCCGAGTCATCAAACAGCATCCACTTTCCCTCAAAGTCCAAAAGGTTCTGCAGAGCCAGGTCAGCACTTACCTGGGTCCCATCACCCATAGCATCACCACTCTCTTCCTCAGTCTCTTTCTTCACTCCAACGTTTTGAAGCAGAGTACCAGAGACACGGCTTGCAATGCTGGTAGCCTTCTCAGGATTGGTCTGCTTGCTGTTGCCTAGCTCATAATTGGTGATGCTCCTTTGTCCTCCTAAGAGCCCTATGCCCTCAGAGCACCTCTTACCTCCTGTTTTGCTTTTTACGCTGGCCCTTTTGGGCACATTTTGCCCCCTGCCACTCAAGCTGAAAGACACCTCCCCATCATCATAATCTGTTTGATGTACCTCCTCTTTCTTCTGTTTCATGTCCTCCTCTCTGTCTTGCTCTTCATTCTGAGACTGAGGCTTGAGATCAATGAGATGGAGATCCATCATACGGATGTAAGTGGTGTAATGACCACTGCTGATGGTTACTCCATTGTGCATGACCACAGCAAAGAGCTCATAGTGATGGCTTTGGTCTGGAGCATCAGGCTGGGTGCACCACTCATGCAGGGAAAGTCTAAGAGGGGTTTGCAGTGGTGTGTTCACCTTGGAGAGGCCAGCATAAGGGTCCATCCTGTTAGAGTGAAGAATGAAAATTCTGTTGGACCAGATGCTCAATGTAACTCAATATAAATATTTTTACAAGACTGAATCAAGCTAATTAAAGATCTCATCAATTTTGTACTGGTTTAATCAAGTAATTGAACTGTTTAATTAAGCATTCCAGAGAATTTTACAAAACCTGTCAAGTGCATGTCTAGGTCACATTTCATCCCAAAATTAAGAAAATATAATTTTTCCTAAATGAAGAATATTTTAGAACCATTGAATTAATAGTAACACACTTATGTCACTTTTACATATGCAGAACAATTTGGACAAAAAATGTATTATTTTTCTATAAAAGCTTAGTAGTCCAAGTTATAATTAAGTTATTACAGAAATGCATTATTGTTATTTAAAGGTGCACTCAGTATTTTTTTTTTCCTTATTAAAAAAGTTTTCCTCCTAAAGAAATTAATTGTATTTTTGAAACATGTCTAAAGTCATGAGGACTCTAGTCATCAGTAACCTTATAAAAGCTGTTTTATTTTACATGGGGCAGGGGTGCCCTCATTGGTGCTGCCATTTTAGAATCACATGACCAGCTGAATACTACTCAATCTCCGTAGCACTCTTATTATTGGACACTTTCACTCTCGGATTACATTAATCATGGCTGATTGTGAATAGTGAATTTCTACAATGGCATATGTAACTGAAAACTATTGATTTTGAATGATGCTTCATCCACACCGTTAGGTGTCACTGTAAGTCCAAGATGACACGAACAGAGAGTTACTGAGTGCACCTTTTAAAAATATTACATAAATAAAACTCATCGGATCTGCACGAATAACAAAAGTGGCCCATTTTGGATTCAAAATGGCAAATTCCGCAGAAAGGGGAGCAGTTTGCATTCCTGTATTTTCACTAAATTCAGCTATTTGTTTGCCCTTCTCTGTATGTTTTGAAATGTATGAATTAAACACCAAACTCAAAGAACATACTCCGAACCATTGGCAGCAAAGCATTTCAGGTGGATTGTGACGACCTCTGGGGTTTTGTCAAAAAGAAGACTTCTCTCAGCTTCTGTGTAGTGATGACAGGTCTCGCAGAAATATTTATCTTCACCCACAATCCGCTCCACAGATGCAAACTGAGAAATGGCCCACTTTAGAGTCTTTAGCTCAGGCTTGGGATCTGGAGAAACTGAAGGAGAGCATCTAGTTAAACAGAGGTGAGAACAGCTGTGGACATCTGCAATAATCTATTTTACTTGAATAATCTGTTTGTCTAAATGAATGGACTCACTTTCTGAGCTGGAGTCAGAGCAGCTGGTCTCGTCCTCTTGCACAGGCACACTGATGTCTTGAAAGTCCTCCCTCCTCTCTGTGTAACACTCACATTCTAGGCAGCGTGTCCGCAGCACCAGCTGACCTTGGAACATCCACTTCAGCACATCCAGGCCTGATCGCTCTGATTAGAGAATTTCTATTAGCACTTTTTGTGATTATAACGGCTTACAACTGATTATATCTCAAGTCAGTTGCATCATTACAGGAAGCTCCACAAAACGTACTCTTGAACAGCAATGCCATGACAAACTATAGAGATACTCTTGTCAAGTTCTTACTTGAATTTCTCAGTTAAACTCTTTTTCTTGTAAATGTTCTAAATTTAAGCAATTTTACATTCATGGTTGAAATTCATTATAGTTTTATTCTTTCATTCATAGACTCCAGCAAGGACATAACATTACATCACATGGTTTTGACTTTGATATTTACCTTCATCCTTTCCCAGACTCTGTTTAACACTTTGAGCTGTGCTTTCATTTTCAGGTGTGTTCTTTTCCTGTTTCGCTTGGGCACTACAGTCTGATTTCTCCTTGGCATCTCCTCTCCCTCCAATATGCGAACTAATTCGTCCCATGCTGCGAAACTTGGAGAAGATACTAGGCTGCTTCCCTGATGGCTTCATCCAGCCCAGCTTCCCTCTCCTCGCCCTCTTACCCACCTCCTTGGGGGGACTGTCATTCTCCTCCTCTGTGGTGCTTCCTCTCTCCTTCTCCCGTTCTTCTACTCTATTCTTCTGGTCAGTAACGGGACTCTCTGTGGTTATGTCACTGGAAGACCTTCTCTTTGAGCGGGTCAAAGGCACGTTTTCCTCATTTTTCTTGGACTTGCTTTGAGATTTTGGCTTCTTCTTTGCATTGCCTGCTTCTGTTTCGCTCTTTCTTTTTCCATTCAGCTGACTGTCAGAGCTTCCATCCTCCTCAAGGGAGGATTCACCTGTTCCATTGCTTATTGTGGTGTCCTTTTGGTTGCCTTTTTGCTCTTTTTTGATAGTGTCACAGGCCTCCTGTATGTTTGCAAGAATGCACTGCAGTACCTCCTGTGCATCATGCTGCAGGTAGCCCTCATACATAGGATTGAGCTGCCTACAGAGAGAAATAGAGCAGGTTTATGTTGACTTTGTCTTGAATTACTTGAGGCTAATGCTGCTTCTATTAAGTGTTTTTGTTTGGTGCTTTAGGCTATCGAATACTCATGTATTCAGATATATCTATATATAATATCATTAATCTTAACTTTTGCAGATATATATGATAATACTTTGACATATTTTCTTTAACTGTTGTTAGGCAACACTAGTCTGCAGTATTACCTGAGTGTGTTAAGCAGTCTGCGGGGTGGCGTGGCAAGCTCTCCATCATTGTATTTTTCTGGGTTAAGCAGAAAGCTGGATTGAAGCTGCTCCAAAGAGTTGATCAGGCTGTGGAAACTGCCCAGCAGCTCCATATGAGCAGGTAGGGTGTCCTCACTACAGTCCTCCTGACAACATAAAAACATACCAAGTTTAATGCAAACAGCTAATGTAATGACAGCGATATCACTGAAACACTATTCTGCACATTTTAAATTAATTGGCTACAAAAGCTAGTACAGTAATTCTGTCATTTATCTAAATTAAAGATAGTACTGTGATTTATTTGTATGTTGTATTTACAAGTAATGCAAAGGAATCACTTGAAAAGTGAGAATTAAGACAAACCTCGTTTTTGGCACCCTCTTCTTGCTGTTTGTCTTTCAGTTTAGCCAAGTTACACAAAGATTTGATGGCCTCTTTAAAACCAGGGCAGTAATATAAGACCTGAAATTTGTAAGGCAAAAAAATGTCATTTAAGGAGACCCAACCCACTTTGAGAATATGCAGTTATATCATTGAATAATACATGAATGGTAGGTATGATGATAAGGCACATACCTGAAGGATGCTGTTCAGATAGCAGGTGTTCCCTAAATTATTAAGCCCAACGAAAGGGACCAGGCTCTCTTGCTTCTCGCAGGTAAGAGGAGATGAAGGACATGGCATAGGCACAACCTGGTCATGACTTGGAGGGGGAAACAATTAGATTATTATGATACTTTCTTCAAAATCATTTGCATTTGATCATTCAATAACAACAGGCATACTTTGTAGTCTCTTCTGGTTCGGCTGCACCGCTCTCCTCTGCAGGGATCTCTGAGAAGTCCAGGGCTCGTTTGGTGTCCTTCTTCTGGAAGAACTTCAGAGACAGTTTGCTTTTCTTCACAGGACTGCCTGCTGCAGCCACCACTGCACATTCACTCTGCAGCCCGGGCATTTTAACCATTCACTGAACAAAATGAAAGACATAAGCGAATGTCAAGATGAAACATGCACACTAAGAACGAGCTGAAGAATCTATGATTTAAACGCGCGCCAAGATCAGCCACGAAGCGCGTGAGAGCCTTAAGCTCAGATGCGCCTTGGAAAGCACTAGTAACATGTTCTGCTACAGCTATAAGCCTTTCACGTGCATTTAATCGGTGGATGTTAAATATTCACAGCATATCGTATCAACACTTGCGGTTTGATCAGTGTTAGTTCAAATGAACAGAGATGCGTATATAGCAGTGTGGCTAACTGACTTAGCCGCCCAACCCACACAACGCTGCACGCGGCTCATTTCTGCAAGAGTATTTCAGAGTTACGTTAAAAAAGTAAAAATAAAGCCTTACCTTCTGGGTCTAATTATGCATGCGTTACATTTTCGCTTTCAACAGGAACTATACAGAATAAGCAGTTTCGTATTAAATGTAAGCAATTTGACAAGCTCGTCTGTTGTGGAACTTGGCGCTTTTTCCCCCAAAATGAGGCTCCTCTGCTACTGCCTGAAGAACATTAGATTTGGCCGAATATCTCATCAGAGATTACTGAGAAGAAGAAGAAGAAAAATAATTTCTGAACGCCTTATTTAATACGTATTTCTTTCTATGAAAAAATAAGATCCTCGAATCCGAGAATAAAATTAAATTAGTTTTGCAGGCATAATTTCAGGCTATCAATTGTGTTAACGGACCCGCATTTTGAACTGATTTGAAATAGGTACTGTACTATTATAGGGAAACCTCTATATTTATACATCTGAATTCAGATGTACTCTGAATTTTTACATCTGAATTTCAATAATGTAGTGGTTCATTTCATTGCAATGACGGCGCAGTCTTAAAAACGGAATTTTGTTTGTTTGTTTTACTTTTAAAAACTTGCATGAAAGATACTGTATATTTAATGAAAATTTAGAATACCTAAATATTTTCACAACATAATACATGTAAAATAGTTATTTCCTACAGTTTATTTTTCTTAAAACAATTATAGAATGTACACTCTTCCATCAGTCGCCAGCAGATGGCCATCAAGAGCAATACGTGAGCAAACTGAGGGTATGTTTACAAGACAACGATGTACTAAAAATATAAAAGTTTTTCCTTTGCGTTTTTGAAAAGTTTCGCCTACAGATGACAACGTTGTCAAAACGATCCCCGTCCACACGAATCCGCGAAAACGACTAAAAACGCTGTATTATGCATGCAGGCCAGTAGTTGGCGATGTCACTTTCTAAAGAAACACTACGCGCCTGCGCACATAAGCATTCTTCCACAGAGCGGTGAAGATGGCGAAAGCATCGAGCAAATTTGTCTGGACGGACGATGAAGTTGCTTTATTACTACAATTACTTTGCTGGAGAGGCGTCAATAAACTCAGTCTTGAGCAGCACAAACACAGGCTTGTAGTCCGCCATTGTAGTTTTGAATGACTCGCGCGTTGTTTTGAAGTACTCGCGCGCATGCCTGTAAACTGAACTCTCAAGATTATTCAATAAACTCTGCTCATTTTTACCATCACTTAGTCTCCTGCCTTCTTCTGTATTCCCCCTGCTGACTCTTGGGCATGTAGGAGAGTAAGTTAACATAACAAGCTGTTGATGTTGACTGGTTCTCTTCTGACGGAGAGAGAGGTCTTGTGTACACTGGATCTAACATGCATGTTCACTGCCTCTCATGTTTTCATATTCTAAGCATATCATTGCATACTGTACATGGCATCACATCTCTGTCTATAGGCTATATACATAAGCGGTGGGTGAATGAATTGCAGGGTAAAGGTACATCAAATAAAATTAAGTGAATAAATAACATTTAAAATACAAATACATTTTCCCCATCTGAATCCATACATTAATTTCAAGATTTTCAAATAGCAGGTTCTGCCTACTGTACAATGTTCACACTCCATACAAAACACTCCAAATGAATAAATTGTTGATTATTGTTATTTGCACAGACACCAGTATTCATACTGATAATTATACATCTCAAATTGATGCTTATCAATCCATCATTCTTAATATAACACGTAATACGCGTGCGCATGACGTCATCGTTTTCACAAATTCGCATTTTTGTATGTTTACACGGAGACGATAACGGCATCGTTTTTAAAAACTTGCACTTTTTCAGGCCCCAAAACGCTGTTGTCGTGTAAACGAACAGCCAAAACGCATACAAAGTTTTCCGTTTTTAGTTGAAAACGTGTCGTGTAAACGGCACCTGAGACGATTACTATTAACTTCTTGTTTTCAAACAGGAGGCCACTTTTCCATCAACAGCAATTTAGATTAAATGTATCTGTTAAGATGCTCTAACTGGGTCACCATACTGGGCTTTTCCACAATGTTTAATCACCTTTTCACAGTTTATAGTCCTAAATTGAGACAAATTATTATTACATTTTTTTTTTTTGAAAATATTTCATGTTGTCTCTTAATTAATATGAGTTCATAAAAACTGCATGCATAATGATTAAGAATGAGAAAACAGTTTTGAATGATTTAAAATGGAATATAACACAGGATTGCACTGCTGTGACATGTGATTTCACCTGCCCATTGGCACATTATCCTATGTAGAGGCCTCTTAATCTGCAGATGAGCTAGAAAGACTCATATTCGCTATGAAAAAAATAAGAGGCTGATCCCAAACACTCTGAAACCACATCATCTTAAAGTAGCAGCAAGGTTAAACGTGTACTAAATATATATACAATACCGTAATATATTAAATGTGTTTATGCATTGTTTTATATCAATACTTACCAGCAAGTGCATCTGCAGGACCTTACTTACAATGCCTCAGGAAAACTATCCTGAAATTATACTGTTTATTGTACAATTGCTAAGGCAGATGATTTGTAATATGATGTAAAAAATGTGATATGAGGATTTTTTTTTTCTATTTGATTTATTTGAGTGTGTGTGTGCCCTGTTCTGTGGGTACTGTACAAGCAAAATGTAAATATTTATATTAATATAAACTTATATTTGTTCTCACAAACAGAGCAAATGCAGAGAAAACACACCCCTTTTTATTCCCATAAAGTGTTAACCATAAAGACAGATCCGTACTGTGTAGTGACTGTCCGAGGCAAAATACCCCTGGGATTAAGCTTTCGAGTCTGGAAATGCAAAGAAACAGACCAGCACATTGAAAGAATGAGAGGCATGTCCTGCTCTCTCCAAACCCCAACTGAACTGTGAGCTGTTTTTTAAATCACAGCAAGCAGTCTCCTTTAGCACACTAAACCTCACCTGTCTCAGTAACAGTGATATATATACACACTGTCAAGAAATGTACACCAGCCAGATCTCAGACTATCCAGACACTATGATGATGTCATTTCTTGAGGTAGAACTCAAGGAGCATATAGGAAATGTGGCAAAGCACCAGTTTAATCTGTTATCAGTGAACTATATTACTCTTAGTCCTCAAACATTTTAAGTGTAATGTAGTGATGGGGAAGCAGGATGGGGGTGTTGGCTGCTGTGTGTGTGCATCTGACCCTCAGTCTGCCATTGGATGAGCTCTGTGGTGGGAGGGGGTGTGTTCAGGCTCACAGTGTAGCGCTTGTGTTATGAGAGCCTTCTGCCGTCCCCTTCCACAGTTCCACCACTCTCAATAACAACAGTATTGCAGCACTGAAGGCTGAATGTGTATGAAGGAGAGGAGCGCCGTTGCGGCTGTCTCCCAGTGCTGGATTCCCTTGAAGGTCTGTCTCGCATCTGCAGTGCCTAGGAAAACATAAGGGTCCCCCAGAGACTGAGGTAAGTGATGTGAGATAATGCATTCAACCTCTGGCGTCTCCATTATTCAACTTTTATCTTGTTTACCTTTGGAAAATGCAACACACCTCTATACAACACTCTCACCCACCCCTCACTACCACCTTTTTTTTTTCTTTTCTTTTCATTTCAGTCTGATTTATAATTAGCTGTTTTTCAGGTAACAATTCAGTGCTTCTCCATTTAAGATTTCAATTGGTTGTCCAGAATAGACCAGATCCCTCACTACAGACCTGGCCCTTTTTGATCTTCATGAGTCTCTCAACCTGCCTACCTTGACAGCATTTTGGGGCATTATAGGCATATAGCATTATATGCTGTCTGGGTATGCAGCCTTCTAGGATTTGATTTGAAATAGTGTGAGAGTGTCTCTCGCTCTTCTTGTCATAGCACACGTGCATAATTTCATTCCGCGCTTGGAAGTACCATGTTACAGTTTACCTCCCCACTGGGCTGTCGTAATGTCGACCAGCTGGCTATCAATCTGGAAGAGATGCGAGACATACGAGCCGGGAGTGATGCTTCTTAGCTATAGTAGGGGGGCCGTTCTGACCGAACACGTTCTTGCGCTAACAAATAAATAACTAAAAGAGAACGTAGGTGTCTGAACAGTTTAAGTTCTTTTTTTTAACTCGACACGGCGTCTAAAAAACAGGGCGCTCCTGCGCTAAACGCTGAAAAAATATGGAACGCCAAAAGGGTTAATGACGCCGGTCTGCGCATGTTTACACGGAACCCCCATTTACAAAACAGTGCGTACGGATGCAAAAAGCGCGTTTTGTGTGAACGGCCCCGTAGCGCTAGGCTCGCGTGGCGTCTGCAATGCTGCTCGCGCCGAGGAGACGCAGGCGGCAATGATGATGTCTGGCTTTTGATGAGTGATCCAAAGGCGGTGAGCTCATCTGGCCGAGATCTCTACGCTATGTCGCGATGCCCGAGGCGGCGATCCAGCCATGGAGAGAGGTTCCTTTTTTATCCGTGTGTAGGGCTTGCTTTTTGTCAGTTTCTGCTGCAAGAGAGCCAGCAGGTGATTTAGATGTTATGGGGTTGGTCTAAGTAAATTTTGACACAGGTCTGCTTTTCTTAAGCAATGCTTTTGTATTAGAATCGGCACATTGACTATAGCAAAACAAAAAAGCTCCTATCCATTGTGAATTAGCTGTCTACATGGCCGGGGTTGACAGGCATTGTGTATTGTTGTGTCAACTGTGTTTACCTCATTTTTTATACACTGAGTTAAACACCAAAAAAGCCTATCATTCACCTGTTAAGTTACACAATATATTATTTCATGTCAGACAGCCCTTTGCACTTGTAACATTTCCCAGGGAACTCACTGGCAGTTTGATGTTCTCAGGAATGCATAGTTACGAGAAGCATGTGACCCAAGGGCAACAAGGAGTTATGCACCTCATGTATTGCAAGAATTCTGAAGTCCTCCAATCATTGCAGAAATATTGAGCCTCCCTTGGTATGATGCAGTTTACTCATTCTCCAAGCCCTACATTGTATGGGTTCAGTCAAAGCAACCTTGACACAAACATTGTTTTTGGACAGACTTACCATAACTTTCCAAATACACCTGGCCAGATTCCTTCAGAGACATTCATAAGGAGATTAGCAAGAATTGCTAAGCGTTCATCTGTCCGTCCATCCATCCATCCAACCATCCATCCATCTTGTAATGGATGTAACTAAGAGCACAAACAACTAGAGAAATAAATGAACGTTCCTGTGATCACTCATGTGGGCTTCATTGCACCAGAGACTAATGCCATGGCCTAAAACCCTGCCTCAGTGGCAGAGCTTTGAGACAGGCCGTTAGTGAAAGCAGTGACCATAAAGAAAGCTTGAAATCTACCAGATATGTTTGAACTCTCTTGACTATTGGTATTACACTAAAATGGTTGTATTGTGTGGGTAAAGTTTCTTAGTTTCTTGAATGTCTAAAGCGGTGGGCATGAGAGAGCTCGTTGTGGAGCTTATGGAATTTGGCATAGCGAGGTCTCTTGGGGGTGCAGATGTTAGGCACTGTGGGGCCGATTCCTTGTCTATTGTTTTCTGCTGAAGGACATTTCTCACAGAACGGAGATGGAAACAATGGCTGATATAATTTGCATGTTGTTTCTGCAATTTAGATTTATTCCTCATATGAGCATTAGGAGAAAAAAAATGCAGAATGAGAGGGACCTTCCACAGAGGGACGCAAAAGGATTTCTTTGAAATCTTACTCAAATAAAAAAATTTCTGACTTAAAAATAGCTGGCTGCTCCATGATATAATGTTTTTATTATAAACAAATTTGAACTTTGATTTGTATCAGAACTGTACTTTTCATTTCATTGTGTTTTCGTGTTTTAGGAAATCCCTGAGGGTCCAGTGGATGTGACTGGCTGGAAGGTGGAAACACTTTGGCCTCAAAGAACTGTTGCATCTGTCTCAGACCAGATAATTTGGGTGAGCATGTAGCTCATGATTAAAGGCCAAAGTATGTTTCGGTTGTCCATGTTGTCCACAGTATGTGTGATGCAAATTTTATCATTAACACAGTCTGTGTTAGACTGATTTTCTTGACAGGCGGACATAGTCCTTGTCTGTGCATCATCTGCACATGTGCCTGCCGTTGACTGTACTGTACTAAAAGTGTATCACAAAGCAGCTGTAGTGTGCATGCATTGAATGCGTTCTGATACGTTCGTGGTCAGAAGAGTATACAGTACTTTGAAAGGCAACGCAGTTGATCGGGCGCAATCCGATCTGGAACGAAGTGTACCCGGGCCTTAAGACACCGAGCAAACTTCTTTACACCATTATGCACCAATAAAGCACAAAGTTGCTACATTGCTTGGTGGAGAGTAAAAAACTATATTACTTGGTGAAATTATGGTTTCCTCTGATTATTATTATTAATAATAAATGTAATTATTAATTGAACATTTTGCTGTTGCTGCCATTTTTTAAACGCAATAAGTCACTCGAGGCCATGCGTTAAAATTATTTTCCAAAATGCCAAACAACGCCCCTTACCTGTGGTAAAATCCTTGTAATGCACAGCCTAAAGTGGCTTAGTGCTTTATTTTGCACTTAACGTACATAATGAATTGTGTCATCTGCATTTTTCTACTCGCATTCCATTTCACACACAGACATTATCTACCCTGAATAATCACCTGAACAATGGAATTGAAAATGTCAGCCAGTAAGCTAAAATGGACTGATTCTGGAGTGAGAGTAGAGAGATGGTCATTGTATGGGATGGGTGGTTGTGGATGTTAAACTATGAGCTGTGATCCTATTTTTCCAACTGTCTATCAGTGAAAGCAGCACAAATGGGTCGCATCGAGCTTAGGAATGTAGATAAGCCTTGATCCAGATCAGTGAATCAACCGTTATATCTGCAAATCAGTTCCACTATGTACATGAGTATATGAGCACCCTCGTGATTGTGTGTGTGTGTGTGTGTGTGTACACAATCAAATACTTGTGAATGTTCAAAGACAAATGTTTAAGTGCATGCTTGTGGTTGAGATCTTGAACAAATGTTTAGTTCAATTGTTGATCTGGGATCCATCCAGGCAGCCTGTCATGGATGAAGGCAGTTAGATGTGCTTAATTCACATTGTTTGCTGGACTAGTGTAATCCACCATAAAGCTTGGGCTTTGAGGGCCAGATGGGTTTTTTCAGTCTTCAGTGTTAGAGAAGCTTGGAACAGATTCTAAGAGTTAAAACCTTCTGACCTCTCAAGCCAGTCTTTTCTGTTTATGTCTGCTTTTGCATGTTTTTTGTCTGAATTCTTGTCTGTTTTGTCTTTAAAAGACACTTACACAACTGTCAAAACATACTCATCCTAGATATTACAGTGGAATTTATGTAAAGAGCCATAAAGATCTACTATTTGGACCAGAAAGAACTATGTGGAGCATACAGGAAGTAAACCACCTTTTCTATACTTACCTTTATTCACATTCACCTCTGTATCTTAACTACCCTTGGGTTTGATATACAAGTCCTTATACTACGATGCGGGTTTGTCTGTTGCCCTTCTTGTCTTCTCAAATATGCAGTGAAATCAGCAATCTCCAGGAGAGAGCTGATGCAGCAGTCGCCTGCAGACATTCAGAGACAGAAAGAGAAAATGAAATATACATTTACAAAAATGTTCTAACAAACACTCGTTATCTATATTATCATTCTGATGCAGTTTGTAGAAACAACCATATTAGAGCCATATTATTTCTCAGTGGATTCATAATGTATCCAGACTGTTGGGGGTGTAGTTGTGTTGGAGATGTAGGTCATATGTAAATATCTTTAAAGTAATCCGTTGTTTACTAATGGCATGTCTGACACTGTGTTTATATATATCGTTCTGCAAATCTCGTCTTTATATGAGAATAGCGTGACCTAAGTAGAAAGCCAAGCATTTTGGCAGCATATTAGAAACAATCTGAAAAGCTTTGTTGCAGATATAATGAGTGTTCATTTTGTCAGATGTTTAAACCCTCTTGTCTGACAAATTTGCCTCTTGCCAGCATAGTATATGTGTCAGTCATAAGGTGTTGAACATTAATATGAATGATGAACGTGTGTTGCTGAGCTGTTATGTTACTAAGCTGTGTCTTACAGCTGTTTCATATTTAGTTCTTCTTTGATGTCTACACCTGCTGCTTTAGTTTATGATGGAGAAATGGGTTATATAGCATGAAATAGAGACAATGCTCTAGGCTATCACTTCTGGTATAATATTCACAATTTAATATTTGCCTTATAATTATGTTTATTCTTGTTTTATTCTATGAGTAAGCTAAAAAGTGTAAAACTGGCTATATTGCGCTATTAAAACAATTCTATGTTTGTTTGAGCATCCTGATCAGCCTAACAAAGCAATATCTGTTTGTTGACCAATGGCATATGGGGTAAGTGTTCAGGAAACCTGTTTGGAAACAGTAATGTTTGCAATTCCTTTTGGTGATGCTGTGGCACGGAAATGACACCCTTCAGCAACATCACCTTTTCTTTTTTCAAATTTAAGTAAGTTTTGAAATTAAGTAATGTATTAGATTATAGTGAAATGAGGTGAATGAAGTCATGTTTAGTTTAAGTACAATTTAGGACATGCCTTAAAATGCAGTCAATAAAAGACATTTTAATTAAATACTGATTAGTTGAAATAAACTGATTAATGGATTGATTAGTTGCATAATGAAATTAGAGTTTGCTCATGGCTAAACTCAATGTATCTGCTAAAATCAATTTATCTGCCTTTATCATGCATGATATAATCGATGATATGAACTCCAAAAAGCTTGTTTGACGACATTTGATTCATATCTGTGGGCTATTGGCAAGATTTAGAAATTTCATACATTATGGTTGAGAAAAAAGTGGGCATAATCAGCTTTGAAGTTGGTCATAATGTTTTGCAGGTTGCCCTCCACATGTTGTTTCCATTCTCTCTAATTCACCTTAGCAGACTCAGCCTTTCCCCGTTTTCTCAGCCTTTTAATTATAATTGAATCTCATAGTAAATTCCAATGTTGGAATTGTAAATGCACACCTGAAATAGACGCTTTCTGTTAAAACAAAGGCAACTGTTTATTTTCATTCATTCTGTATGAGTAAAAGACTATAATGGGTGTTATAGTGCTCAGCTTTAGTATAGTCTCCAGTACAAAGAGTTTTGTATCAACGAAACTGAGATGAAGAGACTGTGACTTAAATTGCACTGCAAAGCAGAAAGCCTGACTCATGGCCTCATCCTGCTAGATTAATGCAGAGGAAAGTTGCACTGAAACTGATTAGACAATAATCCTAAGAGATGAGCATACATGTTTAACAGCTGTACAGATGGAACCAATGCTTCCACAGCTGATTGTGTTGTCATCACATCTCTTTATCTTAACCTTCTAAAAGGAATTGTTTTATACTTAGACTAGTGGTAAAATCAATGTGTGTTTTTCTGTTTGTTTTATAAAATGTGGCAACGGGCTTTATGATTACCAATTTTTTTTTTTTTTACAACTGATCGGCGGATACCAATCCCCATATGATCATTCAAACTTTTTTTAGGACCTCTGTCATAACTGGTTATATATAAGCTTTCTGCTCACTGTTACTGTTAACTGAATATCCCTCTTGGTAATACCATAGCTGTTGACTAGTTTTTTGCTGACAAAAATACTGTAGGTTCAAATGTTCATTTTTAAAATGTATATTTAATATATTTTAATAAGCCTTAAAAACAAATAGGCTTTCATAAAATATTTTCTAGGCCTACATAAGGATAGATAGCCCTAGAAAGAACGAGGTTTAGTGTTAAACTGAAGTCAATCTAATAACCCAAAGGTGCAATTAAAGGAATAGTTCACGCAAAAATTAAAATTTGCTGATATTTTACTCACCCTCAGGCCATCCAAGATGTATCTGAGTTTCTTTCTTCATCAAAACAGAATTTAAGACTTTTAGAATGTAATTTCAGGCCTCCTCCTCTAAACAATGCAAGTGAATGTCCTCCATTTTTTGACGGTCCAAAATGCATATTTAGGGTGCATCACAATAATCCACACGACTCCAGTCGACATATAAAGTTCTTCTGAACGCAAACGATTGATTATTTTGAGAAACAAAACAATACTTATATACTTTTAAACTACAAATGTTTGCTTCCGTACATCTCTGTGACGTGTGCTCATGATAGGGATGACGTAAGCTTGTTGGTAAGGTCACGCGTCACGTGGAGGAGGAGGCAGGAAGCACGTCATTGTTTACAATAGAAACTTGCACAGAGCACAGACCAAGCGTCATTCACAAACCAAAACAGTCCAAAACTATTTCAAAACAGTATAAAATAAAAAAATAAAAAAATCATTTTCAAATAATAATAATAAAAAATAACAATGTAAACAATGATGCGCTTCCTGACTCCTCATTTAATTAATATTAATGTGAAACACCTGGTACACAAGCTTTTCATGTTTGCCAAACCTTGTACATTGCATCTTTCTTTCATTTCATGTCTTAAAGCCTTGATATACTTCCTATGAAATCGAAAAACGAATGGGTGTGACATCATTTAGAACTAAATCTGGCCAAAAAGATTGTGTTTTGCGTTCGTTTTGGTGGTTCGTAACAGTTCGCTGAGGCGAACACCTTCTTACTACTATTGGTCCACATCATCGGCAGGTGTGACCTAGAGCTCCACCTACCTTGATGCCAACAGCAAGTTCTGTTTATGTTGTTTAGTGAGTAAAAATCAGTTAACATGAACACATCGTCATTTAGATTTATTAGCGACTTGGTGCAACTTACCTACATCTGTTTCCCTTAGAGATATTTTCCTAGCCCATGTCATGCAATTTATTTTGGTTTAATTAGTCTACTAAAGAAATCAAATCTTCTCAAATACTCTCAAATGTCCATTCACTCATGTGCCATCTGCAGCGAAAGCCATTCACACATCTGTCTAAAGATATGCCCATGATCATTATTTTGTCTTTATCTGTACGTTATCACTTTTACACACTTATCTTTGCAATAGGGTCACAATAACAGTGTAACCGGCACATATAATGGCTGATGAATTCAAGCATCAAGACAAATTAAAAATTTTCTACTGCATATACTGTATATTACTTTAAATCATCATCGAGTGATTAAAACGGCTACTTTTACTGACCTCATGTAAATTCTACTCGTAGAATAAGGCATAAAGTCATTGATAACACATTTTATTTTAACACATTAGTTAAGGTTTTACATGTCCTCATATTTTAATGTACTTCTAAACGCCTCCCACAGCGGTGTGCCAGGTGTTTGAATGTTTGGAAACAGTATACTGTTGCTTGGCTGTTTAGGACCTCTTTTTACCCCTGTGCTAATAATGAAAAGGAACTTCTCCTGAAGTATATTGAGGCCTTTAAAGGTGCCGCGTGTCTTTTGCGAATTGGGTGATCGATTTATATGATTAGCCAAATTATGAAACCACCGATCGAGATGAAGTGATTAACGGCCGATACTGATTGGTGACCGACAGATCTCAGCTTACCTAACCATGAATAATAAAACAAATAAACAATTCTTCCTCCAAGTAATATACACTCACTGAGCACTTTATTAGGAACACTATGGTCCTAATTAAGTGCCCGATATGGTCTTCTGCTGTTGTAGCCTCAAGGTTCGACGTGTTGTGCATTCTGAGATGCTATTCTGGGGGCATATTACAGAAAAGTTCCTATCTTAAGTCTTTATTTAAGATCTGATTAGTTAAGTTAGGATTTGTCACAAACATATTACAGAAGCATATCTTAACTGTAGTTAAGATAAGATAATGCACTTAGGAAATGTTCTGTTATAGCTTTTTTCGTAAATGAGATCCTAACTAAAATTGCCATGGTAACAAAGCAAATAAGATAGGATTCCAAAGTTAGGATGTTTCTGTAATATGCCCCCTGCTCACTACAATTCTACAGAGTGGTTATCTGAGTTACCGTAGCCTTTCTGTCAGCTCGAACCAGTCTGGCCATTCTCTGTTGACCTCTCTCATCAACAAGGCATTTCCATCTGCCGCTCACTGGATGTTTTTTGTTTTTGGCACCATTCTGAGTAAACTCTAGAGATTGTTGTACATGAAAATCACAGGAGATCAGCAGTTACAGAAATACTCAAACAGCCCGTCTGGCACCAACAATCATACCATGGTAGAAATAACTGAGATCACATTTTTTTCCCTATTCTGATGGTTGATGTGAACATTAACTGAAGCTCCTGACCCATATCTGCATGATTTTATGCATTACACTGCTGACTCACGATTGGCTGATTAAATATTCACATGAATAAGTAGGTGTACAGGTATTCCTAATAAAGTGCTCAGTGAGTGTAGTTCATTATCTTAACTGTTTAAGATTAGAATTTGTGGTTGGCAGGTGGCATGCTGCATTAATATAGAATGTGCGCTCGCAGGTGTGCATTTACAGTCATTTCATAATCGTGGCTCGTCCAATCCAAATTCAGAGACAGAACTGTCTGTTATACATTTTTTTATGAACAGTTCTCTGCTCATTCTTGGAATACAGATTTGTGCTGAAATTGTCAAGCTAAGGTAGTAACAAGCATCCAGTGTCCACAGCAGGAACCACCACAGGAAGAGCGATTTATATTTTTGTCTTGTTTGTTACTATTGGTCAGAACTTTACTTAATACTTCTGGTCCTAAAGTAGGAAGATGGTTTTATTCTTGTTATTAATTCAGCCACATCCTTCCTACAACTGCCCTTTCTCACGATCTAACAATAAAAACCTTGTAGGGAAGAAAATCAAACTATAATTAATGACAATAAATGTGGTATTCATTGTGAAGTCCTACATAGATATGTCAGAGTTTTGGTTAATAACCACCTCAGGGAAAGTATGTAGCCATCTGCTTTTGATTGCATTCTATCCTTATTCTACTGTTCCAACCACCCAGTTGCCCTAGTTAGATTACAAATCTTTCCTGTCTGAAATAATGCCCTCATCCAACCTGTGCTATCTTGAAGGAAAAAAAACAAAAAAAAACAGTTTGAAACGATTTGAGATTCAAAATGGATTTGACACAGAGGAAAAGAAGAAAATAGATAGTGATATGAATGGAGAACAGAAATTGCTTCAGAAAACAACTCTGATAAGAATAAGATGGAATCACTGGTTTTGAAAGAGAGGGCAAAAGAAAGCGATAAAGAGAAGAGATAGATGTAATGTGCAGCATTGCCTCTAGCTGTGCTTTGGCCTTTTGGAAATCTATCAGAACCTTTAGAATATATCAGAGTGCCAGATGCTTCCTGTTGCACATGACTGCTAACAGAACTCCAGACCACAAACAGGAGATGTGTTTATGTCCATGTGTGAGAACAAATACACAGAATAAACTCCCAGCCACTTAGTTCTGTTGTAATCTGGAATGAATTTGTTGAATAAATTATATATATATATATATATATATATATATATATACGTATAGACAGACTTCTGACCTCCTTATGACTCCTGTATACCCCCTTGAAGTTCATAAAAAGGGCAGAAATAGTGCCCACAGTTTAAGAACTTGACTGTTTCTATTTAAAGCATGGTGTAGTTATGAATATTAGAAGCAGAAATTAGAAGCAATCAGCTTCCCATGTCCTGAGGTTGCTGATTAAGACAGTGTCAATTAGAAAACTGCTGACAATGCCTGTACATACATCATAACAAGTTAGCCTCTTTGGCAGAGAAAGAATGGCATCTCTTCAATTAAACAAAACCTTCCTCCTAACTATTTATTGCTATAAATTATCCTCCTTATAAAATACTTTAAAATAGCTTCATGATTTTTTGTGTTCATATTTATGGAGTGCGTTTATTTAAATTAGGTGTGTTATTCTTTTTAGCTCAAACATATGTTGCCATACATAATGGTAGATTGTGTTGCATCTACTGTATTGTCTTCAACCTGGCACCTGATTTGAATAATTCATTTAGTGAATCAGGCTAAAAACAACGAAGACAGCACATGGAAATAAATGGTGCTATTAGCGGCTGCAATTTATTCTAAATTCATTCTCTCTCTCCATTGTATTTTGTGTTTTTGAAAGAAATTAGCAGGGCCAATTAGCAACTGCTTTAACAAAATGTTCATTATTCGGAGATCCTGTGTTTTCATTGCTTTATGCATGTTTGCATGGATCTGCTGTGCAGTTTGAACCAGTCTTAAAAGACACACTTCACCATTGGCTTGGATGGAATTGTCCTCAGTCGGCTGATTTTGTCCTTCAGAGATGCAATGATCAGATGTTTTACCATCAGCGGAAATGGAATAGGAACCTTGCCCACAGCTCCTTAGAGACGGGCCGGACAACACAAATGTGTCCTTGGGAGCTCTGTAGCTACTGTGTTATTTCTTCTCAGAAAGAACTGGAGAAGTTTTGCATTTCAAATTACCTTCCATTTATTTTCTTCCTCCTTTCTTTTTGTCTATTCTCAGGAGTTGTGAGAGTATAAAAGTGCTTTCCTTTGAATCAAGAAAGCAATAGTGACTACTGGCTTTGCTTAAACCTTAATATCTTATGATGCAGTGTCACCTTTGCAATAATACATGATTTATTGGTAACACTTCAGTAAGGTTTTATAAGTTAACATCAGTTAGCGCTGTCAATAACATGAACTTATCAACTGCGATAATGAGGAATATGTTTACGGCATTTATTAATGTTAATGTTAATTATATATACTAATACATTTTGAACATTAAAAGTTAACATGACTTAATACATGATGAATTAACAACAGTAGTACATTCACAAATTAACATTAAACATGATTAATAAATGCTGTGAGAAATTATTGTTCAACTGTAAAAAGTGGTAACCTGCAATTGCTACCTATAGGATCTATTTTTACTTTATCTAACCATTAAAAATGACTTTTGTTGGTGTAATGTAGTCAGGCAGATTCAGTCATATTAAGTTTATTATAATATAATTTTTTACTTCAGTAAAATCAGTTAATTTAGATGTTATCACATTAAGCTCATTTTTAGGTTACATGACAAAGCAGTTTTTACTGTGGATATTAATAATGCATTAAGTTAACCATTGACATATTGAAGCAATACATACGCCCACATACATCAATGTTGACATTACACAAGGCACTTCAAGGACCCTCCTTGTCAACTGTTAACATACCAAATATACTTTCAGGTATGTTCAGCTGTTTTTCCCCCCACCAGGTTTGTTATCAAATTTGTAGATACCCTATGAAAAACACAGCACATGCCATTTACTGATAACAGAGGGCATTCCAAGTTCAAGTTGTCCCGTAAATTAAATGGTGCCAGGTGTAGGAGAAGATTCCATTAAAAAACAACTGGATCTCTTACCAAGCTGTTACCTCTTAAACATTCTCATTCCTCTCATCAGATTCACTTTTGGAAGCTTCAAGCCTTTGGACAAATCAGGATAGCCATGATGGAAAAAGAGTGAAAGAAAAAAGAAAGAAAGATGGAATACGCAGATCAAAGAACAGTACAATGCTGCTTGTCTGCTAGAGGAGGAAGAAGCCAAAGCTTGTGAGAAGTAGGTCAAAGAAGGAGAAAGACTGACAGTTCCCTTGATTCAATCTTTACGAATTCCAAGCCTAATCTTTCAATAAGTAGCATGAAAACATTTGTCTAGAAGCAATCTAATATATAAACTTGCATCTGCTCTTTCTCAGGAACTCATGAGCAATTTGAGTCTGCAAAGTTTTGAAGAAACCAATAGCTGTGTGTTTTCATTTACTTGAAGACTTTAATTTCTCTCTAGAGGTTTATTAGTAAATTCTTGGAACAAGGTTCTATATGTGTTGACAAGGAGTAAGCGGAGGACGGAAACTTCAGCTCAAATGGTAAGTTTTATTTTCACACTTGGAAGATAAATAGCTTTTCAGCTTAACAATAACACAGCCTCAGCGGGTGCGTGGTTCCTCCATATATCGCTCTCCCCAGTGCTTACTGCTATCAGAAACAGGAGTTAGACATTATAGTGCTCAGGTGTGTGCACCCTTACCGCTTTCTCTCTCTCCAGACGAACACTCAACCACACCCCCGCCGCCACAAACCCCCACCGCCCGACTCAGTCCGGGGAGTCATCCGGTCTGCCCACCACTTCACTGGAGTTCCCTTTCTAGTGAGATTAGTCAGTGGGCTGATGACGTCCGAATAATTGGGCACAAACCTTCTGTAGTAGCCAGCGTCGAGTAAAAGCAAGCTGTGCCCAACCGATCGAGCTCAACTCATCAATATGAGGCATTGGGTATGCGTCAAATTTAGACACTGCATTGACTTTTCTATTATCCACACAGAACCGTACTGACTCTTAGGGACTAAAACGACCGGGCTGGACCAATCACTCTGGAATTCTTCTATTACTCCCATATCGAGCATTGCATCTAATTCTTCCTGGACTACTTTCTTTTTGTGCTCGGGAAGTCGGTAGGGACGAGTATGTACCATTACGCCGGGCAGAGTCTCAATATGGTGTTCAATGAGGTTTGTACGACCAGGCAGAGGCGAGACCACGTCCGCAAATTCTTTCTACAGCTTAGCAACCTCTGTAAGCTGAGACGGTGAGAGGTGGTCTCCACAAGTGACCGGGGTGATTTGATTGGCTTTTAGATTCACCTCTGGCACCTCCTTCCTCTCTGGAACCACTGTCGCCAATGCTACAGGAACCGCCTCCCTCCATAATTTCAGGAGGTTGAGATGGAATATCTGGCATGCAGCGCCACTATCTGAGCGTTTAACCTCTTAATCGAGATCTCCCACTCATCGTGTGACCTCAAAGGGCCCTTGCCACTTGGTGAGTAATTTGGAGCTCGATGTTGGGAGTAATACAAGCACTTTATCTCACGGTGCAAATTCCCTTAGCCGAGTGCCCCTATCATAAAGTCGGCTTTGACGTTCTTGAGCTTGGAGCAAATTCCTCTGTGTTAGTTGACCCAAAGAGATCAAGGATGTACTGAATTTAATTTTTACTGTTCGAAGGTCCCTCCTCCCAAGCTTCCCACATGACGTCAAGCACGCCATGCGGTCGACGCCCATACAGCAGCTCGAATGGGGAAAACCCTGTGGAGGCTTTGGGAACCTCTTGCACTGCAGATAATAGGGGTTCGAGACATTTATCCCAATTCCTAGCATCCTCGTGCACGAACTTACGAATCATATTTTTCAGGGTCTTATTAAATCGTTCCACTAACCCATCTGTTTGTGGGTGGTAAACACTGGTGTGAATCGATTTAATACCCAATAATTCATATAGCTTGTGTAATGTACGTGACATGAACGTAGTGCCTTGATCAGTGAGGATTTATTTTGGAATCCCCACTTGGGAGATTATTCTGAAGAGTGCCTCCGCAACACTATGTGCTGAGATAGTGCCCCTGTGCAACGCTTCTGGATATCGCGTTGCATAGTCCACCAGAACCAATACAAAGCGATGTCCGCATGCCGTCCGCTCTAATGGCCCGATGAGGTCCATGCCAATTCTCTCGAAGGGAACCTTGATTAACGGAAGGGGGTGCAATGGCGCTCTTGGGGTGGCTGGTGGATTCACCAGCTGACAATCACAGCATGCCGCACACCAACTGCGAACATCCCCGCGAATGCTCGGCCAATAGAAATGGGCCATTAATTGGTTCAGTGTCTTATCCTGCCCTAAGTGACCTGCTTTTGGATTATAATGAGCCATCTGGAATAACATTTCCCGAGGGCTCTGTGGTATTAACAGTTGGGTTGTATCCTCTTTTGTCTGAGCGTCCTGGGTCACTCGATACAACCGATCCTTGATAATTGAAAAATATGGATATGAAAGTGCAATGCAGATGGGCTATTATACTAGAGCTGTAGCCCATCGATAACTTTCACTTTTTTTTTTCAAAGGCATGCCTAAGGGTTTCGTCTCTCCACTGCTCCAGAGGGAAATCCCCTTTGGGAAATCCTCTAAGGATGGGAGGGGCCGAAGCCTCCCCCTCTCTTACGTCATCCTGACGTGGAGCTGACGAATAGGGCCCCGGCACTGCCTCCCCAGCCAAGACATCGTACATCTCACATCTAATAATTTTCTTGCAGGACCCATCCACGCATATTCCCTTCAATAGCATTTTACATTCTGGCCAATTAGTTCCCAAAATTAGTGGATGGGTGAGGTGGGAACTAACTGTGGCCTCCGCTCTATGCTTTTGTCCCCGAAATTTAATAATGAGTGTGACTACAGGATATTGGTGAATATCCCCATGCATACACCTCACCTTCACCCTTTTACCTGTGCCCAAAGCCTTGTCTTGAACCTAACATTGGTGTATAGTGGTCTGATTGCAGCCAGTATCCACCAAGGCTTGATGTGTACTCCCCTTGACACTCACCAGTATTGTGTACGTCTCAATCGGGAGCGGCCCGTGGAGTTTTGGGGACCTGGACCAATGTTCCCAGCTCCATCACAGTGCATTTGGACTCACCGCAACTCCAACAGGCCGGCCTAGGCCTTATGCCTGCACTTGCGACAGCAGGTTCAGACTCCTGAGGGGGTGAGCGAAGAGACATTGCGGGCACCGGTGGCAGGGGTGTCGGTGCTGTTCGGGGCTGCGGCCGAACCACTGCAGGATGGTCTTCTTCAGATCGTCATACACCAGGATACTCGCCACCAGTAGTTGTTGTGCCGTGAGCTGGGTATCCCCCGACAGGAGTGGGATGAGTCTGGCCGCCCACTGGACTCGCGGCCACCTCCAGATCTCAGCCATGCGCTCAAATCCAAGAGTGCCTCTGGGTCAACTTCTGCCCCTATTTTCATGAGGGCAACCGGAGGTATGGGGGAAGCGGTGTCCAGGGTTGCGGCCGGGGCTTTCTCCTGGTGCATTAAGCTCAGAATCGCCCACCGGTCCTCTGCTTGAGCCTGGAGCACCTCCTGGAACTGACGATCTTGGTCCTTGCGCAGCTCAAGCAGAGCCTGATGTTGAGAATGGTGCATGCTGGCGAAGGATTGGATTAATTCTGCCAACAGTGAGGAATCCATGCCAGCGTATACTTCCTCCAATTTTCCCAGGTTTTGGCACCAGTGTAACACTGTATGTGTTGACAAGGAAGAAGCAGAGGACGGAAACTTTTATAACACGTGTGCAGGGCTCTCTCTCCTCATCTCTGCCGTGGTTCCTCCTTATATCTCTCTCCCCAGTGCTTACTGCAGTCAGAAACAGGTGTTAGACATTATAGTGCTCAGGTGTGCGCACCCTTACCGCTTTCTCTCTCTCCGGACGAACGCTCGACCATGCCCCTGCTGCCACAACTCTCTTTGCAAAAGAAGATGACTTAGCCCAAACATTTGTATGTGGTCAAACAACATGATTACATGATAAGTCGGCATGTTGTTGCCAAGATTTCCAGTGAATCTGACATATTTTGCCCAATTACTGACAAGCGGCATCTCCCATCTGACATTTTTTCATCTGTTCCAGTGTTTACCCTTCCTTGTGGCGCAACTGCAGTGTGGGAGACCTGGGTTCGGATCCTGCATTGAAACCATGAAATAATTGCTTTCACATAATCAGTGAGGAGCAAGATTCAGAGGTTGATACATCCAACTTGTCACCAAAGTACCATGATAAAAAGTTTATAGCTCTTATATCCACAGTCAATACATCAAACACGATCTTCCTCCGATGCGGGCTGCCATTTGTATACATTAGCAGTGGTTGTCATTTGTCAAACAAACAGCTATTCAAAGAGTCATTTCAAGCACATAATATGTTTATTTTATCTAACAAACAGCCTAATTGTCACCAAAGTACCACAATAACAGTTCACAGCTTGTATATGCACAGCCATCATACATAAATGTGATCTTCCCATGCACGCAGCCATGTCTGCTTATTATTAAGTGCAACTCAAACAGTCTTTTCAGGCATATAATACGTTTGTTTTCTGAAAAAGGCAGCCAAACTCTCACAAAAGCACCATGATAACAGTTTAAAACTCGTATACTCATAGTGAAAACATGCTGATCGGGTGTGATTATCCAATGCACACAGCCAAGTCTGTTTACATTAGTGCTTGTCTCTCTCACACACACACACACACACACACACACACACACACACAATGTCTGAGAAGTCAAACAGTGCATATAGGCAAACCGGACTGCTGATATTATTTGTTCATTTGTTTTTACATCTATAAAAATGAAATAAATAAAACAAATACAGTATAGCAGACATAACCCATTTGTTTACATGTTTACTATATTATATACAGCATTTTATTTTATCTATGACAAGAAATCAAAAATTAAATAAAATAAATAAATACTCCTCTACACTCTGCCCACCTCTACCGGCTGTGCAGTGTCACATGTAAAAATAACTGCAGTGGAATTAGACCCTATTCATGAAAAGGTTAAATATTCACATAAATTGTATGTTTAATTGGATTTTTAATTATTTGCAGTGTGACACACCATAGAATATATTTACAGTATGCGCTGTCATTTTGTACTGTACAGATGCACTCTTAAAGTGGTCAATCTTGTAATGATTTTAAAGGAGTGTTTTGGACCAATACAGTGGCTAAACAACATTTCAGGTAATGCATGCAAGATATGATTTAGATATCCTGCCAAATAAGAGTCTTGAGGATCATGCCAGATTTATTAGGCAATCGTTACCAATACAAAAGTGTTCTCTCTTTGGGTTCTCTGAATTTTCTAGGCTTATCAGATGATATATAATACTTAATACATCTGATATTTCTGCCATGTGATAGTAAAGCTGGTCCTCGAGGTCCTCTGGCAGATGTAAATAGTGAGGAATCACATACAGTATATGCTTTTGTCAGGCACTTCGATCCATTCCATACTGCACCACTGCCAGTGCAATGCCCACTAACAACCAAGTGGAACCAAAACGAGATAAATGATTCCTACTTGCAAAGTGTGGAAAATCAGTTCCCAAAGGGGAACTCTTCTCTTTTTTTCTCTCTCATAATAGCAAGAAACGCTGAGAGCTAGCATGTAGTGTTTTGTCACTGATTCTGCTGAAAGCAAATTTGCAAGTCTAAAAAAGTAGCAAATAGTTGGAAGACACATAAAAGTGTCTATAAGTTCCCAGTTGATGAGAAGGCTTATCAAACAGAGTATACACAGGGCTTTTAGCTGAATTTTTCTTTTGCCTCCTGGGCCAGTGTTTCCCAAACTGATTTTGTCTTATAGTTTGTACTGTATACCCACAGCCTCATCATAAAGACTCAAGAACCAGATCTTCAGCACCAAACTAGAAATGTGCTCTTTATATCTCATATCAACAAAGTACTGTATACAGTATATTGAGTGAAACCTGTTATTAAAGTTAATAAGTTGACCCTTATTCAGTGGCACAGCATCTTGATAGCATGTTATATAAGTCCATAATGTACTGTATGAGTAAAAATGTTCTAATTATTGCAGATTGAGTTCAGTGTTTACATTCCCTGTGCATTCCGATGTAGTTCAAGAAATAGAACCTTTCTTTTTTTATTGTATTATAAAAACAATAAATTATTATTGTAAAAGAAAAAAATAAAATGTTATTTTTCATAATAGAGTATATTGTATATACAGTATGTTGCTTTCATTGTTATTAAAGTGCATGCTCTTTGTTTGTATTTTATTTTTTTGCCATATCTGTCAGCATATTTGCACAAGTCTGTCTGTTCAAGCATTTATATATTTGTTTTAGAGTTTTGTGGCCCATTTTCTTGTGCCCCGGGGTTAGAGATACATGTTGATATAGCTCATTTGAGCTGGTTGCACTGGGCTTTGCCTGTCTGTCCTCACATTTCTATATGAGCATTCTTGCTTGTTTGCAGCTGCTTGTTTTTTGTTTCTGTTGGTGAACAATAGGATGATAAAATGACAGCGGTATAGAGGGCATGCTCTGTTCTCACCTACCTTTCACCACGTCACACAAGAAGTTGACTTACATTTGCTAAGAGTGTTGAAAAGAATGTGAATGTTTTATTAGTGTTTGGTCAATGATTATTTGTATGTGTAGCATAAATGTTCATATGTTTTCTCAAATGGATGTCTTATTTTACATGAAACCTTCAGCAGTTCTGGTCCCTGTTGACTGACATAAGATATGAGAGTTTGGAATTCATGGCATTCAAGCAGGAACACTATCGCATGAACTAGATTTTTACAGATTCTGCAGTAAATGTGAGTGGTGCATGCATGTTTAAAATCCCCCTACATGATGGTAGGGTGTTATGGGTGGTTGTCAGGCATAGCTATGCAGTTGCTAGGGCGTTCTTGTTGGTTGCAAGGGCATTGCTAAGTGGTTGTTTACTTGCCCAAGTCAAAAAAGCCCTAGATATTGCTTGAACCCCTCCTTCAGTGTAAGGCTATGTGAATTTTTTCACTATTTTATAATTCACTTAGGGAAAATTGTAAGTCTGAAAAGCAATAGCATGCCTCTTCTCATTAAGCCACAAGATTTGAGGTTTATCATTTATGTCCGTCACACAAACGATATGGGAAGAGTCACGCTGCAAAAATGTGCTCAGAAGAATAATAATGAACAAGAGAATAGTGATACTTGCCTTAGCAAGTACCACTAATAATTTGCCGTTGTTTCACTCTACTTTTGTCAGTACCTTAGAATTAGTCCCTATAAGCAGCATTAGTGTGCAAGTGTTCTTCTATATCCAAATCAAATCAAATCAAATCAAATCACTTTATTGTCACACAGCCACATGCAATGGTGTGTGAAATTCTTGGGTGCAGTTCCGATCAACATAGCAGTCATGACAGTGATGAGACATATACCAATTTACAATAACATCAAATTAACACAACACAATTTAAACATCTGATATACACATAATTACACTCAACAATATACAAATAATAACATACACTGTACAGTATACAATACGCTGTTTTTTTTGTTGTTTTCTTTGTTTTTTACTACATAGATACACATTATTCAATAAAAATTAAAAATAAAAATATATAAAAAAAAGTATATATATATATATATATATATATATATATATATATATATATATATATAGAATGTACAGTATTGTACTGTATTGACATTCAGGCTGTCGGTTGATAGTCAGTTGTTAAGAGAGAACATAATATAATAATAATAATATAATTTATGACAGTCCGGTGTGAGATATAAGAGTAAGGGTAATAAAGTGCAGTGCTGATGTATTTTGATCATGGGAGATCAAGAGTTCAGAAGTCTGATTGCTTGGGGGAAGAAGCTATCATGGAGTCGGCTGGTGCGGGTCCTGATGCTGCGATACCACCTACCTGATGGTAGCAGTGAGAACAGCACATGGCTCGGGTGGCTGGAGTCTCTGATGATCCTCCGAGCTTTTTTCACACACCGATTTGTATATATTTCCTGGAGGGAGGGAAGCTCACCTCCGATGATGTGTCTGGCAGTTCGCACCACCCTTTGCAGTGCTTTGCGGTTGTGGGCGATGCTATTGCCGTACCAGGCGGAGATACAGCCAGTCAGGATGCTCTCCACAGTGCAGGTGTAGAACCGTGTGAGGATGTGGCGGTTCATTCCAAACTTCCTCAGCCGTCTCAGGAAGAAGAGGCGCTGATGAGCCTTCTTCACAACGACTTCAGTGTGGACGGACCATGTGAGTTCCTCAGTGATGTGGACACCCAGGAACTTGAAGCTGCTGACTCTCTCCACTGGTGCTCCATTGATGGTGATGGGACTGTGTTCTCTGTCTTTTCTTCTGAAGTCCACCACAAGCTCCTTTGTCTTAATGACGTTGAGGGAGAGATTGTGCTCCTGACACCAGTGTGTCAGGGTGTGCACCTCCTCTCTGTAGGCTGTTTCATCATTGTTAGTGATCAGACCTACCACCGTCGTGTCATCAGCAAACTTAATGATGGCGTTGGAGCTATGTGTTGCCACACAGTCATGTGTGTACAAGGAATACAGTAGTGGGCTGAGAACACAGCCCTGCGGGGCTCCAGTGTTGAGGGTTAGTGATGAGGAGATGTTGCTGCCTATTCTAACCACCTGGCGTCTGCTTGACAGGAAGTCCAGTATCCAGCTGCACAGCGAGCTGTTTAAGCCCAGAGCCCGGAGTTTCTCATCTAGCTTGGAGGGCACTATGGTGTTGAAGGCTGAGCTGTAGTCTACAAACAGCATTCTCACATAAGTGTTCTTTTTTTCCAGGTGGGAGAGAGCAGTGTGTATTGTAGATGCAATGGCATCATCAGTGGAGCGGTTGTTGCGGTAAGCAAACTGCAGCGGGTCAAGATTGAGTGGCAATACAGAGCAGATGTAATCTCTGATTAGTCTCTCAAAGCATTTGCTGATGATGGGGGTCAGAGCAACAGGACGCCAGTCATTTAAACAAGTTATTTTTGATTGTTTTGGTACAGGCACAATGGTGGATGTTTTAAAGCATGTGGGGACTACAGACAAAGAGAGGGAAAGGTTGAAAATGTCCGTAAAAACACCAGCCAGCTGGTTCGCGCACGCTCTGATGACGTGGCCCGGAATGCCGTCTGGGCCCGCGGTTTTGCGGATATTCACCCATCGGAAGGATCAGGTTACATCCGCTACAGAGATGGAGAGTGAACTAACCTCTGTAGCTTCAGCCGCGAGAGCTCTCTCCGCGAGGGCGGTGTTATTTCCCTCGAAACGAGCATAAAAAGTATTTAGCTCATCCGGTAGAGAGGCAGCGGTGTTCATGGCGGAGTTTTTATTCCCTTTAAAGTCCATGATGATGTTAATTCCCTGCCACATGCTTCTAGAGTTGGTGGTGTTAAACTGTCCTTCAATCTTGCTCCTGTACTGGCGTTTTGCTGTTCTGATAGTTTTTCGGAGGGCATAACTGGCTTGTTTATGCTCCTCCGCATTCCCGGAATTAAAAGCGGAGGTCCGCACATTAAGTGCCGCGCGAACATCGCTATTGATCCATGGTTTCTGATTCGGATAGATCCGTATTGTCCTGGTCGGAATCACGTCCTCTACGCACGTTCTGATGAAACACATTACGCTATCAGCGTAAAGCTCGATGTCGTCATCAGAGGCGGACTGGAACATCTCCCAGTCCGTGTGATCAAAACAGTCTTGTAGTGTAGAATCTGATTGGTCCGACCAGCACTGGATCGTTCTGAGGGTGGGTGCTTCCTGTTTCAATTTCTGCCTGTAAGCGGGCAGAAGCAGAATGGAAGAGTGGTCCGATTTGCCAAATGGTGGGCGGGGGAGGGATTTGTAGCCATCCCGGAAGGGAGAGTAGCAATGGTCCAAAACCCATCCCCTCGTGTGTTGAAACTAATGTGCTGGTGATATTTTGGTGCGACTGATTTTAAACTGGCTTTATTAAAGTCCCCGGTCACAATGAACGCGGCCTCAGGGTGCGCGGTTTCCTGCTCACTTATACTCCCATACAGTTCCTTGAGTGCCCGGTCTGTGTCGGCTTGTGGGGGGATGTACACAGCAGTGATAATGACCGCTGTGAATTCCCTCGGTAGCCAGAATGGTCGACACAGAAGCATAAGAAATTCCAGATCAGGAGAACAGAAAGACTTGATAGAATGTACATTCCTCTGATCACACCAGGATTTGTTGATCATAAAACATACACCACCTCCTCTAGTTTTACCTGAGAGGTCTTTCGCTCTGTCCACTCGGTGCACGGAGAACCCCGTGGGTTCAATGGCTGAGTCTGGAATCTCCGCAGACATCCAAGTTTCTGTTAGGCAGATAATGCAGCAGTCCCTCGTCTCTCATTGGAAAGAGATCCGCGCTTTCAGCTCGCAGAGCTTGTTATCCAGAGACTGAACATTTGCCAGTAGAATAGTGGGTAGCGGGAGTCGATTTGCGCGGCGTCTTACTCTGAGAACGCCGGCTCTGTTTCCCCTTTTCCTCCTGTGTTTCCGCGGCCGTGCTGCCCAGACAAAGGGCTCCGCTGGCGTGTTTGTAAACAGCGGGTCGGCATTGAGGAATGTGAAGTCCGGTTTTCGGTGTGAGATCGCTGAACCAATGTCCAAAAGTGTTTGTCTGTCGTAGACAATAAGGCAGACAACATCCAAGACAAAAAACATAAGAATTTTGAACAAAACAAACAAAACATTGCTATGTTGTGTCGGAGCTCGCAACGCAGCAGCCATACTTGGCGCCATCTTGAGTCCAAAGATCCTCTGTTTCATTTGTGGTTTCCTTTCAAATTTGCATTATACTCATGCTGGATGCATAAAAAAAGAGCCATACAACATATGAGTTTGCCCTCACACACATACACCTCTCTTTATCTGTTGACATCAGGTCACATTTTTGGTGAGCATTTTTATCTCAGCTGAGTGACAGCCCCATCCCTCACACACGTTCATTATCCCTTCCTCAGCCCTGTGTGTAGGGTTGCCACCCATACTGTAAAATATGGGATCGTCCCGTATTTAAAGATAAAATTATGCATCCCGTATCGAATCAATACGGGACACGATTTGTCCCGTATTTAAGCTGGTCAGATGGTGTCACAGTGAAATCGTTCCAGATCGCTAATTTAACATTGATATAAGTTGGAAAATGTGCCTATGGTGGGTAAAGGACCGTCCAAAAAGTCCACAAATGGTGCTAAAACTGTGGATTTTTTTCTATATAAATGTTCATTAACATCAAACAATGTATGAATACAATCACTGAGTCATAAAAACAAGTACAAGTGAAGGAAGAAAAAAAAATATGTATAAACCAACCCAAAATGTATACGATAAGATAAAGGAGACAAATAATCAAAAGATAAAAATAAATATATTTTTAACATATAAATTTTATGGGTCACGTGACGCCATGCAAGGAGCAGACGTGTGAGCGATGAGCTCTGCGCACTTTGCTGAATTTTCGATTATTTTCATATTATAATCTGGTGAAATTTGATACACCCAGTTACACATTTGCCCTTTGTTGCAAAACATGGCAAAGAAGTCAAAATCCTCAGACTCTAGAGACATTAAAAGACACTTACGTGTTCAGGATGAAAGCCCTGACAGGCCTACAGACCGGGGACTCGATTTGGATGGTGCGGCGGGAGAAGGAATCCAGCGTCAGTTGTCCAACACGTCGGTGATGTTGATGAAGATTCTTGCTGACTTGGAGGATCTCGCTGTAATATGTTGATCGATTACGGCGATGGAAATAAAATTCTCAGAGTTAGGTACAAGAGTGACTGATGTTGAAAAACGAATCGATTTTTTGGAATCTTTGGAGAGGGAATTAACCTCTAATCCACCCACAACCAAACTGGAACATCTCCTTTAAAAGCTTGAAGATCTTGAAAATAGAAGCCGCAGGAATAACGTTCGAATTGTTGGAATTCCTGAGCATGAGGAGGGCAGAGATATGGTGAAATTCCTAGACAAGTTTTTCCCGAGTCTGCTTGACATAACAGGCCACAAGCTGGAAATTGAGTGAGCTCACAGAGTGCCAGCTCATAGATCTGCTGAGGGAGACAGGCCCCAATCGATTCTGGCCAGATTTCTGAGATCATCCGATAAAGATCTTGTGTTGCGCCAGGCGAGGAGCAAAGGGAAGCTTTCTTGGAAGAACCATAATATTTTCTTGTTCCCGGATTTTGCGAGTTCGACGAGAGAAACGCGATCGGTTCAAGGAATGTAACTCTTACATCAGAAAAAGATCTCGTTCGCTTTGATGTTTCCAGCCAAACTGAGAATAGAAACGAAGGTCGGTCGCAAAGTATTTACATGTCCAAATCTGGCAATGTCTTTTATAGAATCAATGACTGAGTAAACCATTGGATGTTTCTCATGTGAGTGGGCCTGACTCGCTGTACTTACTCTTGAGGAAGCTGGGCGACATTTTGGGTTTTTTGCGTTGGCCCCGCCGAGTGGCTGGAGCTTGTTTTGTGAATAACACTTTTCCTTGAAACTTTTGCATTGATGAAAGATTACTTTTGCATTGAAGTTCCCGGACAGATTGAGAGTAGACACTACGGATGACCGCAAAATATCTACATGCTGCTCACACAAAGGATGTCTTTTATGAAGTCGACGGATTATGTAAGTCATGGTATATACTTTTATGCAGCCTCCGAGTGAACTGACTCGATCATCCGGGGAACCGGGATGCCGGTTTTGTTTCTTTTTGTATTGGTTCTGCCTAGCGGCAGAAGCTTGTTCTATTGAATAACACTCCTTTGGAACAGCTGTGGATTAATCTGTTCGTTCTTCGTACTTATTCCTCCTGCTGGCTGTAGATTGTTTTGTTGAGTTTTGTTTTTATGAGACTTTGGAATGATTATGCCATCCGCTGAACTCATAACAGCTGGCTCACTGAACATTTGTTTGTCTGTCCGAGGAATCTGAATGGTTTTATATCAGCTGAAATTTGTTTTGTGGAAGATAACACCTTTGAAACAGTTCTGTAAATGAATCTACACATTCTTTGTGTTCATTCTTCCTACTGACTGGGTTTATTTTACAAAGTATTTTCTGTTATGTAATTTTGCCTCACAAATTTGTGAGGCACAATTGAGCAATCCGATGGCAAAGTTGTCGTGGGGGCTCATGTGCGTTCATGGACCTTTTGAGTTTAGAGGGATTGTTGCCGGTTGGCGTTGTCGTGCGCGGGGTTAATGCACACGTTTTTCTTTTTTCTGTTTGTTTTGTTCGGGGGGATGTTCGGGGGTTGATTGTTTCACTAATGGGGAATATGGTCTGTATAATTTTGTTTTTGACACACAATTTATTTTTTCTACTATATCAAAATGTCAAATGTTAATATGAGTGTACTATCTCTCTCCACATGGAATGTAAATGGGTTGGGGCACCCCATAAAAAGAAGAAAGGTTATTTATTTTCTTAAACGTAAGAAATATGATATAGTGTTTCTTCAAGAAACACATCTCTCCCCACAGGAAGCTGAAAAATTTGAGAAGATATGGGGTGGACATGTTTTCTTTAGTACTGGCTCAAGTAAGAGCAAGGGAGTCATTATATTGGTAAATAAACATCCACAATTCAAATGTCTCAAACAGATTAAAGATAAATTAGGAAGAGTAATTATTGTGTTCGTTGAAATTCAAGGGCAAAGGTTGATTTTGGCTAATATTTACGCACCTAACGCTGATGATCAGGGCTTTTTATAGATCTTGAAGGGATGTTGCAAGCCGCTGGCACCCCTCATGATATAATATTGGGAGGAGACTTTAATCTTTTGATGGACTCAGTCCTTGAAGCAAAAGTGTGCAAGCCCCCTAGAGCAACATTGACGCTTCACAGGATGTGTAAAAATCTTGGTCTTACAGATATTTGGAGACTTTTGAACAGATCTGGTAGGGACTATAAATTTTTTTCATCAGTCCATAAGATTTATTCTAGAATAGATTGTGAATAGATTTTTGATATCCAAATCCCTCATTACATCTGTTGTTGATTGCTCAATTGGAAATATCTTAGTCTCAGATCATGCTCTGGTGAGTTTAGAGGTGATGCCACATATAGAGAAAAAGAAATCATATAGTTGGCGCCTTAATGTGTCCCTTTTGCAAAATCCTGATTTCCAACAAATGTTAAAGACTGAAATCAGTGTTTATATGGAGACCAACTGGTCCTCAGTATCCTCTGTGGGCATGGCTTGGGAGGCACTTAAGGCGGTTCTTAGGGGACAGATCATACAGTAAAATCCAAAGCACAAGAACTTGTGGAGTTGGAAGGAAATATTAAAAGTGCTGAGGCAGAGCTGAAGCGCCGTATGTCATCTGATGGCCTCAGAGAATTGACCCGATTGAAATATAGATATAATACTATTTTGTCACGGAAAGTGGAGTTTTGGTTATTCAGGGCAAGACAGTCATACTTTGAGTCGGGTGATAAAGCAGGAAAACTTTTGGCTAGATATATAAAGCAGAGAGAGTCTTTTTCTATCATTCCCTCAGTGAAATCTGCTTGTGGTGAAATATTTACCTCAGCTATTGATATTAATAATGCCTTTAAAGAGTTCTATCTTGATCTCTATGGTTCCACGTCTTCATCCACTGATGAAGATATTAGGAACTTTGTGGAACCATTAGATCTCCCTAAACTGACGACTGTGCAAAAAAATTCTATTGATTCTGAGATAACCTTGGAGGAGCTTGTTGAGGTAATTAAAGCCTTGCCTACAGGCAAGGCTCCGGGGCCTGACAGCTTTTCCTCTGAGTTTTTCAAATCTTATGCTACAGAACTGGCTCCACTTTTGTTAGAAGTTTATACTGATTCATTAAAGAATGGAAAGCTTCCGCCAACCATGACACAAGCCCGGATTAGTCTGATTCTAAAAAAAAGTGTAAAAGTGTGTAAAAGAGTGTAAAAGTTACCGCCCAATTTCCCTGATCAAGTTAGATGTGAAAATTTTGTCCAAAATTCTGGCTAATCGATTAAGTAAAGTTATGACATCACTTATACATATAGATCAGGTGGGGTTTATTCGAGGCCGTAGTTCTTCTGATAATATTAGGCGTCTCATGATCAATCTCCGGTTGCTGCCATCTCTCTTGACGCCGAAAAAGCATTTGATATGGTAGAATGGGATTATCTTTTTAAGATTTTGGAAAAGTATGGGTTCGGGAATACATTTATTGGTTGGATTAAGTTACTTTATAGACACCCTGTAGCAGCGGTGCAAACAAATGGGTTAATTTCAGATTATTTTACTCTGGATAGGGGCACCCGGCAGGGTTGCGCTCTTTCCCCATTATGGTTCTGCCTTGCCCTGGAACCATCAGCAGCCACGATAAGAAAGGAGGATGATTTTCCAGGGGTGATGGCGGGAGGTGTAGCGCATAAGATTCTGCTTTACGCAGATGATATTTTATTATTCGTCTCCGACCCCACTAGATCCATGCCTTGCCTCCACAGAATTATTAACTCCTTTTCCAGATTCTCAGGATACAAAGTCAGTTGGTCTAAATCCGAAGCTTTGGCTTTGACAGCGTACTCTCCAGTAACGGCCTTCTAGCCGGGTGCCTTCCAGTGGCCCAAACAGGGAGTATTTGAGAATTTTATTCCCAGCAAATTTGTCTGATTTAGTCAGAGTTAATTTTGATCCCTTAATAAAAAGGTTTTCGAATGATGTGGACAGATGGGCTTCATTACACTTATCGATGATTGGGAAGGTTAATGTTATTAAAATGAATTGCATTCCAAAATTTAACTACCTGCTACAATCTCTCCCTGTAAATGTCCCTCTCTCTTAATTCAAGCAATTTGATAGCATAGTGAAGTCCTTCATTTGGAATGGTAAACATTCCAGGTTAAATTTCAGTAAGTTACATAGGCCGATTGACAAAGGTGGGTTAGGCCTACCCAAGATTTTATTTTATTATTATGCATTCAGTCTTAGGCATTTGGTTCATTGGTCGCTTCCACCTGAGAGAGCTCCTCCCTGGTTTTGTATTGAAAAGGAAGTTCTTGCCCCTATCTCGCCACTGCAAAGCCTTTCGATTAAACTAGCTGGAGAGGTTAAGTCACACCCTGTTATTTTGCATTTGCACACGATATGGACAAAAGTGTTTAATTCTGATATTTATTTAAACGTAGCCTCGAACATATGGCTGAACCCTAAACTATGTATTAATAAGTCCCCTTTCTGTTGGTCAGATTGGATTGTGAGGGGGGTTAATACACTTGGTGACCTGTATGAGAGTGGAGTATTGAGATCTTTTGAAAATTTGATTCAACATTTTGGGATTCCCAGATCTCAATTTTATAAGTATTTACAGATGCGCCACCTGCTCTGCTCTGTTTTTGGGAGTAGCATACAGCCCCCTAGAGCATCAGATACTCTGGAAGTGGTGATTGCTGCTTTTGGGAAGGGTCACGAGGCATCAGTGTATTACTCCTTGTTAATTCAGAGTCTGGGGGACTAAGCTTTAAATTCTCTTAAAAGATTATGGGAGAAAGATTTAAACTTGGTATTGGAGTGTGGGCAAGGATTCTAAAAAACATAAAGTCTGCATCTAGAGATGCAAGGGTTTGCCTTATGCAATTTAAGATTTTACATAGATTTTATTGGACCCCCTCTAGATTATATAGTCTTGGTCTTAAGGACACACCCATCTGCTGGTGATGCCATACTGAAGATGGAGACACCATCCATGTTTTTTGGGGGTGCCTTAAGATCCAAGAATTTTAGCTGAAGGTGCAAAGTTTGTGTGTGATGTGTTGGGCACTCAGGTCTCGTTCTGTCCCAGACTCTGTATTTTGGGAGATAGGGAGGTCATGGATTTGGTAGATAAGTACATGAAGGACTGGGTTTTGACCGGTGTGATGATTGGTAGGCAGGTTATTTTGAGGAGTTGGAAGTCGGATGGAGCACCATCGTTCCCGGAGTGGTGCGCGGAGATGGGGAGGGTGGCTGCCTTCGAGGAGGGGTCGAGCATTAGGATGGGGGTTAGGGAAAATTACAATAAGAAATGGGGCAATTATTTAGCATTTTTGAGGGAATCTCGAGGTGGGGCGGTGGAGGGAGTAATTTAGAATGTAGTTTTTTTTTTCAAAAACTTGATTATTGTATGTTATTTTATGTTGTTGTTTTAGTTTTCTGTGTGTGTGTCTATATTCTATTGACCACAGGGGCATTCGTGGGGGGGTCAGGGTGGGTTGAGAGTTTGGTAGGGGGAGGGGATATAGTGGGGGTTTAATGTTTAAAGTTTTTGATTCATTATATAGATGTTGTTGTATTTTTTGTGTTAATTTATGAATCAATAAACATTTTAATAACAAAAAACATATAATTTTTAATTATTTTTTTAATAAGTCAAGGGTCAGGAAAGTTCTAATTTCAGCATATAAGAAAAGGTATACAATTTTTATTAATAACGCATATTAACTCAATGCATTTATTGCTAAAACTGTGTAGGATGTGGTTAGGGGCCAAGTCGTCATTTTTATTGGTATAGTGCTTTTCACAACACACATAGTTTCAAAGCAGCTTTACAGAAAATCATGCATTAACAAAAAATGAAACTGTAATATCTATAAAGTCTTAGCGTTATCATTGTATAGTTTGTTTAAATATGATTGTAAATTGTGTATAAAAATTAAAGAATGAAATAATATTTGTATTTAGAACCCCTGTGAGCAAGCTGAAGGCGACTGTGGCAAGGAACACAAAACTCCATAAGATGTTGGTTAATGGAGAAAAATAACCTTGGGAGAAACCAGGCTCACTGTGGGGGCCAGTTCCCCTCTGGCTAACCATCATGAATATAATGCCAATATTAGTTATTTATGTGCAGTGCAGGTCATAGTTTAAGATTAGTAAACTAAGTAAGTGTTAAGGTCCAGTGTTTTAAAAGATTTTTTATGAATTGTAAGATTAATGACTAAAGTCTTTGAAGTCTATCCTGGATTAACTGCAGAAGTTCACATAGATGCATTGTCCTTTGTTAGTTGGCTGATGAAGGCTTTTGTTGGCAATTAAATAATAGTCTACAGGTGCATCTCAATAAATTAGAATGTCATGGAAAAGTTCATTTATTTCAGTAATTCAACTCAAATTGTGAACTCGTGTATTAAATAAATTCAGTGCACACAGACTGAAGTAGTTTAAGTCTTTGGTTCTTTTAATTGTGATGATATTGGCTCACATTTAACAAAAACCCACCAATTCACTATCTCAAAAAATTAGAATATGGTGACATGCCAATCAGCTAATCAACTCAAAACACCTGCAAAGGTTTCCTGAGCCTTCAAAATGGTCTCTCAGTTTGGTTCACTAGGCTACACAATCATGGGGAAGACTGCTGATCTGACAGTTGTCCAGAAGACAATCATTGACACCCTTCACAAGGAGGGTAAGCCACAAACATTCATTGCCAAATAAGCTGGCTGTTCACAGAGTGCTGTATCCAAGCATGTTAACAGAAAGTTGAGTGGAAGGAAAAAGTGTGGAAGAAAAAGATGCACAACCAACTGAGAGAACCGCAGCCTTATGATTGTCAAGCAAAATCGATTCAAGAATTTGGGTGAACTTCACAAGGAATGGACTGAGGCTGGGGTCAAGGCATCAAGAGCCACCACACACAGACGTGTCAAGGAATTTGGCTACAGTTGTCATATTCCTCTTGTTAAGCCACTCCTGAACCACAGACAATGTCAGAGGGGTCTTACCTGGGCTAAGGAGAAGAAGAACTGGACTGTTGCCCAGTGTTCCAAAGTCCTCTTTTCAGATGAGAGCAAGTTTCGTATTTCATTTGGAAACCAAGGTCCTAGAGTCTGGAGGAAGGGTGGAGAAGCTCATAGCCCAAGTTGCTTGAAGTCCAGTGTTAAGTTTCCACAGTCTGTGATGATTTGGGGTGCAATGTCATCTGCTGGTGTTGGTCCATTGTGTTTTTTGAAAACCAAAGTCACTGCACCCGTTTACCAAGAAATTTTGGAGCACTTCATGCTTCCTTCTGCTGACCAGCTTTTTAAAGATGATGATTTCATTTTCCAGCAGTATTTGGCACTTGCCCACACTGCCAAAAGCACCAAAAGTTGGTTAAATGACCATGGTGTGGGTGTGCTTGACTGGCCAGCAAACTCACCAGACCTGAACCCCATAGAGAATCTATGGGGTATTGTCAAGAGGAAAATGAGAAACAAGAGACCAAAAAATGCAGATGAGCTGAAGGCCACTGTCAAAGAAACCTGGGCTTCCATACCACCTCAGCAGTGCCACAAACTGATCACCTCCATGCCATGCCGAATTGAGGCAGTAATTAAAGCAAAAGGAGCCCCTACCAAGTATTGAGTACATATACAGTAAATTAACATACTTTCCAGAAGGCCAACAATTCACTAAAAATGTTTTTTTTATTGGTCTTATGATGTATTCTAATTTTTTGAGATAGTGAATTGGTGGGTTTTTGTTAAATGTGAGCCAAAATCATCACAATTAAAAGAACCAAAGACTTAAACTACTTCAGTCTGTGTGCACTGAATTTATTTAATACACAAGTTTCACAATTTGAGTTGAATTACTGAAATAAATGAACTTTTCCACGACATTCTAATTTATTGAGATGCACCTGTATGTATTCCATTTCAAGAGTGTAGTCCATCAATAGACAAAGGTGATGCAGGCAGACATCAATGAGGTGCATTGCAGTTCAACCGGCAGGTCAATTCGGTGAGGTTCGGTCCATTCTAAGTCCAAGGTTCAGGCAGTGGCATATGAAGTATCCGATGTCTTACAGTTGGAGTTGGTATCAGTTCATCCTCTGAAGTCCATCGTAAAAGACTGAAGTGAAGCCTGGCTAGCACCCGCTGCATTTAGTCACATATAATACGTTTGTTTTTTTTAAAAAGGCAGCCAAACTGTCACAAAAGCCCCATGATAACAGTTTAAAAATCGCACACAGTGAAATCATGCTGATTCCATCAGCCTGTGCGAAAAATATTGTTTACCCATGTGGGATCCTTTTAAATAGTTATGCTCTAAACACAATACTTTTTGACTGTTCAAGCTTAATTCATTCAGTGCTCCTGTAGAAAAAAGAAAAATGCATTAACAACTGAGATTCCCTAAAGTCAGATAATTCCATGACTGTTTGGGATTGTTTTCTTTTACTAAACTATAACACAAAACATAAGGTTTCAGGTTTTTTAAGCACTGCATAGTCATGCAGCAGTATTTATCTTTGAATCAGAGTGATGCCAAATGGTGGTATATTAAAATGAATTGAAACTGATTTGACAGAGGAAATGTGGTAATCTACATTACTTTGCAAAATATGTACTTTATGTATATACATTGTGGCAGTAACAGTATTCTGTATGTTGAAATTATTGTTCACTATATGCTTTTGTTTACATTATTTATGTATTAGCCGAACAAAAAAATCTATTTGTGCCCAGCCGCTATTGACATTATTCACACTAGCACCATCTTTGATTTTTAATGGGAATGACAACAAGCCTGTGAGGGATAGAATTACCATCTCTTCAATGGCACGGATGGTATAAAGCTGTATAAAGCCCCTAGATTACATCTGATTTTCCACAATTCATTTTGTCTGGAGTTCTTTGTATACTGAATGTTCATGGACAGATATTTTATCAATGTTTTGTACACGGAATGATCCAAAAACTCTTCGGCATGAAACTAAAATTCACTCTTTCTACTTTCTAAATGCATGTTATTGATCTTATTGTGAACGATTCATCCATGCATATGTTTTATTTAATTTTTTACCTCGTAATCTTTAATCAGAATGTTATAACTCGATCTTCCGGTGAAACGACAGTCTTCTCTCTGGTGACATATACAGGACTTCTCCAATCATTTAGTCCATTTAAACCCTGCCCCTTTCTTATAAATAACACAACCTTGCTTAGAGTTGAATTAAGTGTCAATCGCATATTGGTGAAGGTGGAAAGGTGTGTTTTCGTCTGTTTTCCCTCAATACTATTGTTCCTTAATCCAAACTTCCATGGTTACAGGTTAGCTGGCTTGAATTTACATTTCGAATGAGGAGGAATAACGGCAAATTCGCGGCTGTGTTCAAGACATTTCACGTCTGAATTGCTGAGGTGATCACTAATGAATACAATGCTTCGGATGCCTCTGGAGTTTATTTATATTTTTGAATGCAGTTATCTTGGGATGCACAGCACGAGTAAGTGTTTTTTTTAGTGTTATATTTGGTGTATTTTGATTCAAAACATTAAAATGGTTTTCTTTTACTCACTCGTATTTCAACGGCTACAGCCTCATCGTAATCAAAGACCGCGATGTGCTTGTGGGTTTATGTTGTCAGTTTGATCATAAATGTGTTGAGATCGCTGCTCAATTTCACCAATAACCAGCTCTGACTCGAGCAACACGGTGGTAGGGGTGTGCTGTCCACTGCAAACTCGCATTCAGATCTGTCTCCGTTCTGCTATGCAGTGCCCATATATTCACAATCCAATCAACAACCAATGAATAACCTCAAATCCCGCCCTACATTTTTTTCTTGTTCGATAAGCTATTTCACTCGGAAATACGCCACAATACGTAAGTGAAGTCGGTCGCAACTTCCGTTTCATGCCGACTTTAAACTGCAGTACAGCCCCTTGAAGAGACTGTAAGTCTATCCCTCCCAGCCTCATTGTCATTCCCATTAAAAATCAAAGGAGCTAGCGTGAATAAGGTCTATTAACCCCTCCAAAATAATATGCATTTACAGATTAACCCCCCACCCCCCCAATATTAAATTGCAATGCTGTTTTTCCAATACTCAAATATGTCTGAAATGTTCTTATTAAAATGTATCATTTCAAACATATGGGCTATATTTTAAGCATATTTCTATTTCAAAATAATATATGTACATATAAATATATTCACAGAAAGAAAAATTAAAACAGATGTATTGAACAATGGAGAAAAGGAAAGAAAATGGAGGGGAAAAAAATAGGATTGTTTGGTAATCCACTATACATATTCTGAGGTCTTGTGCTGAGCCCCCCACACATATGCTTGGCTGAGAGCCTCTTGATTATTGATAGTGGGAGTAATTTGGCCACAGCCTCAGCAGCAGAGCACAAACAGCCCGCAGCAGTATCTGTAGACTTCCAGAATCGGCCTGTATAAACAAAACAGACCCTGTCCAAAAGAGACAATGAAAAGAGCCTGATATTCTCTCTTTTTCTTTCTTTCCTTTATATTTTCTTTCTCATACAGCCAAACACTCCTTTTCCATTCATCAAAAAACACATGTATGATCATTGTAATATACCCTTTATGAGATTTCTAATGTGCTCCTTTCCTCAGGTAATGACTCATCCAGGATCAAGCAAATAATGTAATCAGTCTAATTGAATGAGTAAATTAATAACTTAAGTATACACTGCTATTTCTCCACATCTTAAAAATGAAAAAAAGAAAAGAAAGAGTGAAAATTCAATTGATGTGCACCAATACACACATAGAAATCTGGAAATCACCAATTAAGGTTATATGACAAATGACAGTGGTGTGTTTAGAATCTGAAGCGATTTCCATCACTTTATCAAACTCTACTGCACAGGCTTCTAATTAATTTTAATGAGCTAATCAAACATTTCAGTCTCAAAAGCTGTCAAATGTGATTGTATAACTCAAGGCATTTTATTCTTTTTACTTCAGTGAATCATGAATGCTACTGCTGTAGCAGAGCAGTGGAAAAAATATATTTTGCATGATTGTGTGACTCTAAACCATCCCACATTGTAACTGCCAGCCTCTTTTCCATGCCAGTTACCATTGACAATCTATGCATGATACTCTTTACAGGGCCACACAGTTTTATTGAGGTTTCCCTCTCTCTCTTTCTCAGACTTTTCCATTAGTCTTTGTTCTGGCCTGGTTCAGATGTGGTGGTTTAAACACAAACAGCCTGAGGTTCTTATCAGTCCTTCTCACACTGTACTCTTTCCCAGGAAACCCGTTCAGACTCACTTTATCACACGCTCACTCTTCCACTCCCCCCTCAGCCCCAGCCATCTCACAAGCACACAATATACCTTCCCTCTCGCTCCCCTCTTCAGTTGAGACACATCTTTCTCTTTCAATAGTGGCATGTCTTTCTCTTTTCTCTTTCAATTGATCCTTTGATTCATGTGTTGAGTCATCCATGGCTATTTTACTTAATATTTTTCTGCCTTTTTTCCCAAATTGTGCAAGTCTATGTTAATCACATTCTTCAGGGTCGTGAGACTGCTAAAGCTCTCTTTAAAGGGGCAGTTCACCATTATTAAGTGTAACAATCACATAGCTTCATACCAGATTTGAAGTTTGCAAGCAGCTTGTCCATGGTTTGTGTATTTCATCGTAAAATTCAATTAAAATTGGCAACATGATGAAGCTGTATATTTAAGATGTTTTTGCCGGAGACGCCAGTTCGAGAGAGAGAGACCACACGCACTGCATGTGCACGCGCGTGTGTGTGTGTGTGTGTGTGTGTGTGTGTGTTTGTTTATGTTTGTTTTATGTTGAGTTTTGCATTAAAACTTTGTTAACTGTTCAGCCAGTTCCCGCCTCCTCCTTGCCCATCCTTTAACTGTTACAATTCTTTAATCTAATCCACAGCAATGCTCACATAGCTCACTTCACATTGTGGGAGCATTAACATCAGTTCCTCTCATATCTTCACAGAGGCACATGATACGGATGCCAGTGTGCAGGGAAGCCTTAAGCATACAGCAAAATTTGTGACAGGACTGTGGTTAAAGCCGGCAGAGGGCAAACAATGCTCAGTGTGTGTTGGTACTGTTGTAAGCAGATATTTTCCAGTTTCTGCATTAAGTTGAGATGATGCTGACAATGGCAGTGTCAGTAATAATTTTGGTTATTTGAGTTATTGAAACAATTTAGCCTAAGTATTAAACAAACCAAACACACTTCTGCTGCTAGGTGTAGATGCATGCACTATTGCTGAACTAGGTAGATAATAACTTGGTACTTGGATATGTCTAGTTGATTTGCCCCAAACATGGATCATAACACTATTTAGTGTCACTCAAGAACGAGATAGCATGAAGTTGCCATCTAAATCAGTGGTTCTCAAGTGGTTTTGCTTCAGGACCCAGATTTTACATCGGATGTCAAGTGCTGACCCAACACAGTACCAAATTAAACCTGTATTTAAAGTAGTCTGGGCTAAATTTTCTAGTTTTATGCATGGTTTTTGAGGATGAAGGTATGTCATGCAACCTGCCATGTTGGCATCTACTGTATCTTATTTGGCTAGCTTCTACCAAGTGACAGATGAATTTGTACCATAGTATTGTAAAGTTTGACTGAACACATAGGGGGAATTCACAAAGAATGAATTGCACCTGGCTTAAGCGGTGGTTATTTGCATGCACTGTCTGCAATGGTTTAGTGCATGATTCATTAAAGGAATTATGCAGATCAGGCAATGGCGCAAACACGCCCACAAATAGCTGCTGAACGCAATTTGCACGTGCAATTCTGATCTTGTGGGCTGATTTTTAGCACAAATTGCAGAGGATGCTGCAGAACACCGTGATCTGACACACTCTTCTGGGACTGTACAGCATCACCCCATCAGTAATCTCTTTAACATGCCGAAAGTGCGCTTGACTACACCACGTATCTGGATAGGCTATATGCCAGGTTAAAACTCTCTTCTACTTCATTTAATCATTATTTGATAAATTACTGCTGATATGATTGATAGAAATTAAAACAGACATCTCTTTTAAATAAAATAAATGTTACCACTTGTTTTCATCTGGCACTAATAGCACGATGTAAGTTCTTTCGGGCCTGATTTACATAGAAAGGAGGCTTGTTTGCACAGAAAGGAATGACAATGACAAATTAAATTCTCAAGACAGCGCCATTTCAGTGCTGATTGCACCTGCTTAAACTAGATTGCGGGTGGTTAGTGCAGGTTGCTGTGCTGAAATATCACACAAGCAACTGTTAAAGGGTTATTTCACCCAAAATTTAAGATTTTTAGAAGAATATTTCAGTTCTGTAGGTCCATAAATTGCAGGTGAATGGTGGCCAGACCTTTGAAGCTCAAAAACGCAGATAAAGGCAGCATTTTCTTTTCTCCCCTTTTCTCCCCAATTTGGAATGCCCAGTTCCCAATGCGCTCTAAGTCCTTGTGGTGGCATAGTGACTCACCTCAATCCGGGATTGTGGAGGATTCACGCTATTCTCCGCGGCATCCACGCACAACTCACCACATGCCCAACTGAGAGCGAGAACCACACATTATAGTGACCAAGAGGAGGTTACCCCATGTGACTCTACCCTCCCTAGCAACCGAGCCGATTTGGTTGCTTAGGAGACCTGGCTGGAGTCACTCAGCACGCCCTGGATTAGAACTCGCGACTCCAGGTGTGGTAGCCAGCGTCTTTATTCGCTTAGCCACCCAGGCCCCCCAGTTAATCAATTTCATCTGAAGCGATCCAATCGGTTTTGGATGAGAACAGATTTCATAATTTCAATCATGATTTCAAGCTCGATTACACTTCCTATAGCGCCATCTGTTGCTCTGCGCATGCGTCAAGCTCTAGGAAGTGTAATTGAGCTGGAAATCATGATTGTGCCTAGAGATTGCAATGGCAAGTGTTTTATTTTGGTTGTTCTCACCCAAAACCAACTGGATCATTTCAGAAGACATTGCTTTAACTACTGGTGTTGAATGTATTACTTTAATGTTGCCTTTATCTGCATTTGGAGCTTCAAATGTCTGGCCACCATTCACTTGCACTGAAATGACCTACAGAGCTGAGATATTCTTCTAAAAATCTTTGTTTGTGTTCTACGGAAGAAAGTAAGTCATACACATCTGGGATGGCATGAGGGCGAGTAAACGATAAGATAATTTTAATTTTTGGATGAACCATCCCTTTAAGTTAATTAGCCTCATAGTCTTTGACATTAAAAAAAAATATATAGAAAGCTCATCCTTTTCAAAAGTGTTTTTTTTTTTTCTTCTATTCTAATTATGAATATATGGTAGGTTGCATTGATTATTTGAATAGTTTCTTACCTGCTGTCTGTGAACCTATTAGAGCAGACCTGCAAACCACGTTTGGGTCAAGACCCACCAGTTGAGTACCACTGATCGAAATAATGACACCATCAGAAATATTATAATAAGGAAATATGGTCTTGTAGAATAAGGACTTTAGTGGAATTAAGCTCTCTATATAGATAAAAGGAGAAGCCATAACTAAACTGCAACAATATGTGTCTCTAAAGCATCTGCCTGCAATATCTCATTACCATAGTCTACAAAATTTAATAAAAAAGTAGCCCTTTCATACATGTGGTATCAAAAAGTTTCAGAGCCTCTGCAAGTGTCGAAACACTTTATATTGTGTTTACTTGAGTAGTGTTTCCACAGGGGAACAAGTGTAGTCTGTATCCATTTTCTTTGTCAGAGATGCATGTCTGCTGTTTTTGTTTTGTCTGGTTTACAGCACCATCCCCTGTTGCTTGCTGTTGCATTTTATTAGTGGTATTTGTCCAAGTGGCAAGGGCCTCCATTTGACTCTTATCTCCCTAATGAATATGAATCAAGTAGTGTACATCCCATGGCCACTCTTGACCATTTAGCATTTCCATACAATATTTAGCAGATGATGTTAACACTATACATGGAAAAATATGCAGTGCAATATGCAAGTAAAATATCTGACGCACTGTATTCTAGGGCAGAAATTATATCTTGCCGCTTCACCAGACCTTGAAATAATAGATAGGGCCATAAGTCTAGGTCTGTGTGTACAGTGTAAAGTTGTTAGCTTTTATGGTTGATATGGATGCCTGTGTTTTGGCGTGGGGAATTTATGTGACCTATTTTATGAACAGTACTGGTATAGATTGTGTACGTGTTCTTTCCTGCTCTCCTTCCCCATATACCCATAGCCGACTAAGTGCTAATGAGCATGTGCATGTTTATGTGTGTCTGACTGAGTGCCAGCTTGTGTGTCAAATGAGGGGAGTCAGTTTGTTTTTACACACATTTTTCCTCCAATTCAGCCTAGACAGTGAAACAAAAAGCAGGAGGAAAGATTCTAACTTTTAGTAAGCTGCTTAAAAGATCAGCTGGAACTCACAATACAGAACACATGCCAAAGGTGTACCTCACCAAATGGCCTCCCAGTAGATCTTAAAAATTAGGGCTGTCAATTTAATTTAGTGGGGCTAATAACAAGAAAATGATGCGATTAAAATATAATGCAATTAATCACGTTCCCTGACCTACATGTAAACTCTAAAATGTAATGTAAAATGTTTTTTTTAAAAACAACAAAAAACAATGTCCTTACCTAGAACAATTCAAGCTTGAAGTACCACCTTCATGTTTTTGCACAGTCCTTAGCTGCTACTACATTCTTAGGCAACACACCTCCTGTGATGTGTTCTTGTGTCTACCTCGGATAGATTGACAAACTTGATAGAAAATGGATAGCTGATGTGGAAATAAACAATATATTGACTTCTAAAGTTGAGTACTTTTATAATGTCTAGCCTATTCATTGTTTTACATGTCTGTCACAACAATGTTATGTCTTTCAATTTTGTTCATTTTGGGGCTTTTCTCAGCAAATAACACTATATGTGATTAATTGTGATTCATTTGATTAATAAATCAGCATATAATGTAATTAATTTGATTAACATTTTTAATCGATTGACAGCAATTTAAAAAAAAACAACAACAAAAAAACAACATAATTTACAACATTTTGTGAGTGTGTGCAGTGATGGGCACAAATACATGAAAATGTATCTAAAATTAAAATACAAAATACCCCATTTTAAATATATCAAAATAAAATACAGTATTTTGTATCTTGAAAATACACAAAATATATGTGAAATTGACCATTCAATGAAGTTTCACTATTAGGCTGAAATCTGTCTGGACCTATTGTGAATGCAAAGAACATTTTGGTGTACAACTGCTTAGAAACTTTTGTTTTCATTTCACCTACCTCTTCAATCAAAGACAATAATACAAACAGGGACATGATTGCAAACTTACGTAGTGCTAAATGCCAAATAGCAGCCATTTCTATACTTATTTCTGTCCATGTTACACTGCAGCCTGCTATTACTTGTGGCGAGCCCTATTAAATAAATCACATGTAAAACATAGGGTACTTTTCTTGCTATCTAGCAAGGAGTAATGCTTTATACCAGGGGTTGGCAACCTTTTTGACATGGAGTGCGCCCCCCCCCCCCCCCCACATCCACACACCCGAGAGAGGAGCAGGCTATTTTATATGAAATTTGTTGTGCAAGCCATTCCCGCATTACAAGCCGAACAACTATTCAGCCCTTTTTGGAGAATCACATCTGCAAAATCCTAAATTCATATTTTGAATAATTAATATTTTGCCATGCGTGTTTTTTGAATCCAACGATGTGGGTTTATGTTTTCTCTTTTAATTGTCTAATGTAGTTTTGAGTGTGACTATGGTTTAAGGAGGGACCTGTATGCTGGGTTGGAAATCTCAAGGATTAATAGTGGTGTTTTCCTTATTACATCACGTGTTGTTCTGAAAGCAAAAAGAAACAAACAAAACACGGAATGTAGGCTGTCATCCGCGCAGACTGACCGGAGTAAAGCAGGCACGTTTACACATGTGATTATCCGAACATGAAGCGCTGCCGGCTCATGACGCGTGTATGGCTTGCACAAGCAGCGCGAGTCTCGTCACATTTTAACAATTTGTTTAGCCACCCATTCAGCTCATGAAAACACGCTGTGTGACCATGAGAAGGATTACATCAAGATGTAGATTGGAATGCAGGTGTGGAATTTATAAAATAAAAATTAAATAGTCTACTTATCTCTCTCACCGTTGCTGGCGTGCCAGTGATTACCTTTCCATGTGCCAATGCTGGCACGAGTGCCACTGGTTGCCGACCCCTGCTTTACACACTTGTCTAGCTAGTAAATACACAAGCAGTTGCTATAACCAACAACTGATTAGCTAGCAAGACTAGCTAGCGCTAATGTCCAGTGTTAGTGCTTATGCTATTTTCCCCTTGCTAGTGATCTTTTATTCAATCATGTTAACTGAAGACAAATCTTATTGATATTCCATTTTAACTTGCTAGCTAGCGATCTAGCTAACGATAGCTAGTGAACTTGCTGACGATTGGAGTTAGACTAGCTCACTAGCTGGCTGCTGATTAGTTTTGATTTCCTCACTGCTGACACGCATTGCATTGGCTGCATCAAAGCTATGTTAATATTTTAATGGAAATTAAATAACAGTTGCCAGCAATTATTATGTTTTTTGCAACAAGTAGAATCAACTTTCACATCCTCACCTTATGTTATGCTGCGTTCCATTCAACTCGGAAAGTCGTATTTTCCAACTTCCTACTAGGAAAAGTGCAATGTAATGACACTTCAAGTAGAAATTCCAACTGGGAAATTCGTGCAGAAAGTTTTAACACGTGACCTTCAAGGGGAGTCATAAATATCATAATTACGTGTTCTGAGCACATGAATGACCACGCAAAGTCATATTAACAAATGGGAAACTTGGAATTGTAGATGATACAGGAGTTTCCGTGTTGGGATGTTGGAAGGGGCGTATTGACATGAAAGATGATAAAAAGCAATGATTTTGCAAATTTATTTCAACTTCTGTAATTTATTTCAATCATATTAATTTGTTATATATAAGTCAACTTATGACTCACCCTTCATGGTTTGTTTTAAGCAAATTAATTAATAATATGTTATATGATACCATGCATTAATAAATCATAGATGTCGCTTATAAGTGATGCAGGTTTATTAACTAATGTTTATTCACCGATACAACAGAAAAAGGGCCTTTGCCATCGTTCATTGCGTAAGTTTGGCTTCTTCCGTATTTTGTTTCCCACATGAATGCATGACATGTCGTCATAATGAACGCCTGGCTTGTAGGTACGAGCTTCTTAGGTGTACTTGAAGGCAGCATTCAATTTCGAGATGCAGGTGCGGGACGTCACACAAACATGTCGGCACCAGGGGAGATATACAAAGTAAGTGATAAACATTCACTTTTATTAAGTAATATCGATAAATGAGTCAAAGTTCCTACATTTCATGATATTAAAGCTTGTTTAACAAATGCCTGCAGAAACGGGTGTATAAAACATGGTATATTATATTCACTTTTGATAATTGTACACCTGTAGCACAAATGTTAGCAAATGCAAAGTATTTTATGTATTTTGAAAATATACAAATACCAAACTTAAATGTATTTAAATACAAATTACATTAGATTTTTTTTCAAAGACTTTAAAATACAAATAACAAAATAGTATTTTGTATTTCAAATACATGTATCTGAAATACTGCCCATCCCTGAGTATGTGTATATGTGTCAGAGAGGATGAAAATTTGTGGGTGAGTGTTTAAATGTGCGATTGCTCACTTTTATTAGTGTCTGCAAAACCACTGTGTTGACTAGAGTAGGAAGAGCTTTTTATTGCTAAAGGCTGTATTTCACTGCCAGTCTGCACTAGATATGCTGAGCCTCAACACCTCCTCCACTCTTCCAGTCTGCTTTTAATCTATGCTCTGACACGGGCGATGACTCACCCTGGACCCAAGTGAAACATGGTCATGGCAGGGCCATCTCAATTCTATGATTAGACAGACATCTCAAACACATCCCAGAGTTTAATAGCTTCCTCCTTAATGGGGCCACTTCAATTTGTTTGCTCCAAATGAAAAAGCCAAGCACAACTTCAAGACAAAAATTGTGACATGACATTCAAGATAGCACTGCCATGAAATTACCTCAGACAATTGAAAAGTACAATTGTCCTTCCATAGCTTTTTGGACATGGTACCAAGATAATGGCATACATACATGCACACACACACACACACACAAGTGCCATAGTACATATTACCATCTTATACCATCAATGTAAGCATACCACCTCCTTTTGTAAGGGAATGTAGAAGTAATAAACATGTGTAGTGTGTGTTATACAAACCAGTCTATCTAAACCAGTGGAATATATAGTGAATTGAATATAAAATGTAGGATTTGGATGGAAGAGCCAATATTTGTACAATACATGGTCATTTGTACAATACATGGTCATATTCTCCATTAAATATGTCTAATCATCAGTCTAATCATCTCTCTTTCTGTTTCTTGCGTCTCTCATACATATACACAGAAAAAAATCAAGAAAGATAGAGATGCCGAAATCCAGAGGAAGCTTGCATTTGAGAAGCAGGTGTTATGAAAATATAAGTTGGTGGAGGAATGTGGAGATGTGGTGCAGCATTGTTAGTGGCTAACCTCCACCCAGTACTAATAATTACACTGCTGAGTGCTGGGGTTCACCCACTTTTCTGACAGACAGAGAGGGAGGAAAGTTAACTTCAGCAGTAAAACAGCCAACTTTTCAAAGGGATATTGAAGAAGAGGGAGAATGTAAGGAGAAAAAGCACTGAAAAGAAAGAGGGTGAGAAAGTAAGAGAGGTCCCCTCCACGGGTCATTTCTTCTGAGGCAGCAGTCCGCTTGAGTTCAGCACTCAGATGGTCCTTGTCAAAAGGAGGCCAGGGGGAGTTACTGCAGCAGTGGACTGAACCTTTCAGAGAGTATGAAGAATGTTTTTTTTTTTTGTTGTTGTTGTTGTTTTTTTGTTTTTTTGTTTTTTTTTCACTTTTCTGACTCATCTTTGCTGCTCTTTCTTTTTCTTGTGGTGTGTTTTTCTTTTCCCTCTAGGACCATTTCCTTCACCATTTCCAATTGCACAGAGCATATCTCTGCTATGCATACCGTATATATTAGTCAGTATTTTTGTCTTGTTTTACAGTAAAAATATCAAACAATCCTTAAACAAGAGTAATTTAATTGAGAAGCAAAAAAAAAAAAATATTAAGTTTGTTTTCAGAGAATGTACACTGTAAAACATTGTTTGTCAGGTAACCATATGTGTAATTTATATTGTAAAATAAAGGAATATTCCAGGTTCATTACAAGTTAAGCTCAATTGACAGCATTTGTGGTATAATGTTGAACACCACAAAATATCATTTTGACTCAAATATTGAGGTTACAGCAAGGCACTCATGGTACAATGGAAGTGAATCGGGCCAAGAGGTTTTTTTGGGGGGGGGATTTTCCCCCCTTTTTCACCCAATTTGGAATGCCCAATTCCCAGTGTGCTTTTAAGTCCTTGTGGTTGCATAGTGATTCGCCTCAATCTGGGTGGCAGAGGATGGATCCCAGCTGCCTCACGCCATCCACCGCGGCATCTGTGCTCAACTCACCACGCACCCCACTGGAAACGAACCACATTATAGCAACCACGAGGAGGTTACCCCATGTGACTCTACCCTCCCTAGCAACCAGGCCAATTTTGATTGCTAAGGAGATCTGGCTGGAGTCACTCAGCACTCCCTGGGATTCGAACTAGCGAACTCCAGGAGTGGTTACCACTGAGCTACCCAGGCCCCTTAATAAGGAGGGTTTAAATATGAAGCTTGTGATATTATAAAAGCACTTATTATTCTATATACATTATTCTTCTGTTAAAAAACTTGTATTATTTGAGCTGTAAAGATGATTAAATCATTGTCGTTTTAGGGTTTATTGCATTATGTCATGGCAACAAAGTTGTAAAACTGGATATACTGTATCTTTGCACAGACAAGGTTAGTAAGTGATTTTATCTAAATTAAATCATGTTAACATGCATATTGTTTACATCTTGTGGTTGTCACTTCATTGTAAGTGCCTCACTGTAACCTGGATTTTTATTTTTATTTTTTAAGAAAAGGAGGGATGAGTCAAGATTAATTTTGGGGTAATTAACAGCACAAATACTGTCAATTGAACTTACATGTACTGAAACCGGAATATTATTTTAACTGTTTGAAGAAAGTGAAGTCATTTAAGTAAAATTTTTTATCTGACTAAGTTAGATCAAGTACAAAAAGATCCTTGAAGAAACATCTGCAGCTTGCCACTTTTTCAGTGTTTAAGTTTACATCTTGAATGAAGTAAATTTTTCTTCCTGTTGCCTTCTTTTAAGAATAAATCTTGCAAAATCTCACGAAAAAACAATTTGTCAGTAGAGTAAGAAAAATAAATCTTATCTTACACAATATTGTTTCAAGGAGGTTTAGATATTTCTACTTGAAAACAAAACAAATATACCCAGAAAAGGCATTTTTGCAGAGTCTATCTGTGTTTTTCTCTACCTCTCTTTCCTTCATAGCTATCAAACTCATTCCTCATTGCTCTTTTTTTTCTCTTGCATTGTCAGGTTGAAGTTCAAAGCAAGAGAGGGAGGGGTGTTGTGTGTTTTTGGTAGACAGGAGGGGAGCAGCGTTCACTGCACATGCTAGGCAGGAGGAATCTCCCCCCCCCCTCTCTCTCTCTGGGACTGTCTCTGTATCTCCTTCTTCCTATCACTTTTCCTCTCCATCTCTTTCTGTCTTTATCGTATTCTCCCTCTCATGATGCACTCACTCTCACATGCTCTGGGAGGCACGTAGAACGTTAGTGGAGGTGAGAATCTCAGCCTGTCATAATGCTCTGTGTCTTGTACGTGCATGTGTGATTGGTCTGAACAATTTTTTTTTTAAATGGCTCTGTTGCTGTTACTGCAGTGCAGGAATAACTCTCTGGCTTTTTTTCTTCCCCAATCTTCCCTATCAAGCAAATAGCCAGCTTGTTTCTTCTACGTTATTTGTATGTGAATGCGTGCAGACCTTGTTTGTAATGTAATTCTTATTATAAATAAATGTGGAGAGCCCCTTGAGATTTTTGTTGCATTGGAGAAGAGCTGTATTCCTGGTGTCATGCAGACTTTCAGCAATGATTGAAGAAAGGCAGCACCTAATGAGAGTATTGTCCATTTGTTTTGGTGTGCGTGCATGTGCATATGGTTTTTCGATAGCGACTGCAAAAAACAGAAAAGGAGGTAGGGGGGCTGATGGGTGTTTAGTATTTGTATGAAATGTGGATTAGCCTGGCTAAGGCTGTGTGTCGCCCCATGTGTTGGACTCTCACGGCTTATAACATGTTTGCCATTTGTAAATGATTATGAATATGGGTCATGTGTTTTATCTCTGTTGGAAACTGGCTGTATGTATGTGTCTTCTGTTGTGAATCTCATGGGATTTGACTGATCTTCACAGACAGAGCTAGCACCTGGCTGTCACTCGCCAGAGCTCGATTAGTCCTCCTCCCCGTCTCCTCTCTGTCGCCACCAACCCCTCTCTCTTACTCTGTCGTCTCTATGTATCCCTCCATCCCTCCCCCATTCACTCTTCTCTATGTGCCACTCTTGAGAAAACACCTTTGAAATACATTGCAGGCTTTGCACGTTATTGCAGCCTCCTGTGTTTATGAATGGTTAGACATTTTCCTTCTCTGTTTCTGTCTCACATATCGCTCTGTAATCCACAGAGTACTAATGAGAACCTACGACTGTTCTGCTTGTAGCGTTACAAACAGGGTATCACTGAATAATTTATAGACATTTGCTTCACATCCTTAATGAAATCTCTCTCACTTGTTCTCTCTCTCACTCTTGCTTTCTATTGCCTTTCATTTGCTCTCACTCATTCACCCATAAAATGCACACTGGAATGATGGTGAAACTAATGCTATTATTTCTGGCTTTTGAAACACGAAGGAATTCAATTTAATGTGCACATATTCATGACTATACCTCAAGTAGTTTCCTTCCTTTAATCTGATTGGACAAGTTGCACTCCAAGGGTGCTGATATTTAGTATAATTAAGTTATTAAGTATAACGCTTCACTGTTTGTATCATTCTGCTTGTCTGTGGTCATGCCATTCCAGACAGGCTGTCAGTCTGTCAGGTTAGTTGATCCTGCTTTGGTTTTGTTTGAAACTATTTTCGTTAGCAAAAATGACTTTGAGTGCAGTCATTAAACCCAATTGGTGCAGTCTGATAGGTCCTTCGACATGTAATCTGTTAGCCAATCACCTACTGTACTCCCTCTTTGTTTAACATTCAAATTGCCTCATTTGTTTAAGTAGATATAGCTGTAGGCCGGAGACCTCCAAATGGGGGTGGAATCTCCAAAAGTCTCCCTTGTTATCACACAGGGAAGTTGTCACAGTAACTGCAAGGTTCTGAGTCTGTATGGTTTGTAACTATAAGGTTTGAAGTGCAAATGGGTGTTTTCTCTAGCAGTGGCTTTATATGTTGGTTTTTAACAACTAATTCTAAACTACCTTAAATTAAGAATTATTTGTGAATTCTATCCTCCAAACTAAAGTTTCAGTATCAGAATATTTTAGCTATAGCTGTTGGGAAAACAACTGAACACAATAAAACCATATTGGCATACATGCAGGCAAGGGTCAACTGTAAAATTAAGGCAGATTTTAATGGATTTCGAAAAGTGATCTCAGGACACGAGTTCATTTCATAAATGTCAAGTCAGGCAAGTTGCTGCATGTTTAAATGTTGGACATTTTATACATGACAATATTTGTTGGCCAAAACAATCGTTTTATACTTTACCTTTATAAGGTTACCTTTTACATTTTTGCTGATATGTGATTTTTTTAAATTTATATATATATATATATATATATATTGTGTGTATTTGATTTGTGTGTTTGTTGTTCAAATTGAGCTGAAAAGCCTACAGTAAACTGTTTAATGGAAGTTTCCATTGTGACAACTTTCTACTTAATAAACACCCTGCCTTTGAGGCAAGGTAAATAAGTTTAATGGGCAAAAACAGTGGAAATGTTCAACATGTTTTGTAGCCAAGACATTAAGGCATGTACTTATACAGGAATTGATTTTAAAAATAAAATACATTTTTTTGTGTGTGTGTATCCTGAAATCTGAGGGTTATGTTGAGAATAACTGGTAACAGGCTTGTGGAATAATAACCATAGTTCCTTGCTTGTCCAGCTGGCATGCCCACAGATGTTGTTTTGTTGGCTGTTCTGGCGGTTTCTGTTGGCTTTTGCGGCTCAGATTGGTTCGATTTCTTTTCAAGGCTTCAGCACTCCTAATCAGCGCTAGATGCTGAGCTTGTAGGCTTGCAGATAGAGCTTGTGTGTTTGTGTGTATGTGACACTGTGTGTATTTTGCCCCTACACAGTCACAACGAAGGCAAATGAGATTGATTCCCTTCCCTCACTTCCGCTGCTTGTACTGCAATTTGATTAGTTAGATTCAATTAAATCTGCTGTGAATCGCTACATATACAGTGACTTTCCATTATTGCTCGCCAATACATGGTCCACTGGGCCATCTATGAGCTAAAGTAAAATAAAAAGGTATATCATGCTTGGTGTATTCTGTGTAATTTAATTGGGATTATTTGAAAGGCACAATGAAAACAGTTGATTTTAAACATGAGCTTCACTAAAAGTTATCTTTCAAAGTAAAGGTGATCTTGAGACAACCATAAAACTCAAAATCCAATAATTGTTTATAATAATGTGTATAATAAATGTATAATCAAATGCATAAACTGATTAAGTCTGTATTCACTCAAATAATAGAAGTCTTATTAAAGTAATTTCTCTCCAGGGACCACAATTTGCCATCTCTCTTTTTATCTCCCACTCACTTCCTTACTTATTCTCTCTCTCTCTCTCTCTTTCAGTATCTAATTAAATAGGCAGGGTTGTGTTCCTCTGTTCCATGTAGATAATTGACAAGGGGCTAGGCCTCACTTTACTCAGCAATTACAAGCTGCATTCCAACTCTGGCTTATTAAGATCAAGAACAGGTGTGTATTTGGATCGCATTAAACATTTCTTGGGTTGGGGATGCCCCTTATCCCATGCTGTCCCTGCCTTGTTCCTTCCTTCTCCAAGAGGAATTAAAAATCTGTACATTTTCTATGCTTTCTGCAGTGTGTCGGATTCTGGGGATTCAACTGTCAGTCAAGCTCAGACTCGCACTGTTATATGGGGTTTGCCTTGAGCGGAATCCTGGGATAAATGCTGGCTGTTTGTACACTGAGGAATCTAATTAAGATGCTCAATATTTCCTTAATTAACATTGTTTTTTTGTTGTTGTTTTTTTAAATTATATCCCCTTTTCTCTCCAATTTTGGAATGCCCAATTCCCACTACTTACTAGGTCCTCGTGGTGGCGCGGTTACTCACCTCAATCTGGGTGGCAGAGGACAAGTCTCAGTTGCCTCCGATTCTGAGACAGTCAATCCACGCATCTTATCACATGGCTCGCTGTGCATGACAACGCGGAGACTCACAGCATGTGGAGGCTCGTGCTACTCTCCGCGATCCATGCACAACTTAAGACGTGCCCCATTGAGAGTGAGAACCACTTAATTGCGACCACGAGGATGTTACCCCATGTGACTCTACACTCCCTAGCAACCGGGACAATTTGGTTGATTAGAAGACCTGGCTGGAGTCACTCAGCACACCCTGGATTTGAACTCGTGATTCCAGGGGTGGTAGTCAGTGTCAATACTCGCTGAGCTACCCAGGCCCCCCTTAATTACCATTGTTGAAGCAATAGCATTTGGTGGCTTCACAACTTACAATGAATTTGGAAATATTTTAGTTAGGATGACCAGATGACTGTAATAAAAATTGGAACACGCCAGAGGTGTGGTCTGGTGGAAAGTGTGTGCAGTGCAACGTGTCTTGTGATATTATAAACGTGCAAAACACAATGCAATTTTAATTCAACCTGGTTTTATTTTGGTTTTTGTTTTAATTCAAGCTTGTAAATAATGGAAAGGAGATTAAAGAAGTATTGTTTATTGAAAATGGCTTGGATACATCTGATTTTTGGACACACTACAACAAGTCAAACGTAATGTTGATATTGAGACGCAGAGGTTTTGCTGACCAGCTTAAGAATTCTCCTCCTAATGTTTATAAGATGACTGGCAATGGAAACTGTCACATTTTCAAAAGTGAGTACAGTAAGTTTGATTTTTTTAAGTAATTAGTTAATTTAAATTACTTTGTCAAATGCCAGCTTATACACATTTTGTGTGCTCCAGATGTTTTCAACTAACATCTCCATATTTTTAGGAAGGAAGCAACATATGTAGTTCTTTATGTAATTGCTACCATTCTATTAATGAGTCAAAAACTGACATACCCTGCCCACTCTTGTTCTGTGCTTATGCTACTTTCCAGACTAAATCAGAGGTGGGAATACCAGAGTAGAAATTTCCCACTACCTACCTTAATGTGTTCCAGACAATCACATGTCACGTCACATGTACACACCACATGATGGCGCTATGATTCACAATGTTTTTGAGATTGTTGTTATGTTGTTATGCAAATTGTGGCAAAACAATAAATGCTTGCATATCTTGTATATTGCATGTTCATACATTTCATGCAATGAAAATATTTAAAAGTTTGTTTTTATGTTTTACAAAACCCAGCTCTGTGTTATGCTCATTGGTCGTCGCCATTTTTTAAATGACGTCAAATCATGCTTCTAGCTGAGTTCAGGGTTACTCGATCTACTCCAACTTCACAAGTCAGATGTCTGACTTTGAGCGGTGTTCCAGTCATTATTTTCTAGTAGGAGAAGGCAAACTTTAGAGTTCTGAGTTGTCTGGAGCACACTATTAAGGCTACACAACACACTGCTGCTGGTTTCCCATGATGGAAAAAGCACGAATCACAGTGATGTCAGTTGAAAACATTACTTAAATCAAACTAAAGCTAAGACTAATTATTGGGGCAAATGGCGATCCGGCTGTAATTCTGTTGGGATGCAGGGCATGACTTGTTAAATTGGGACTGTCCTGATTTTATTGAGACGTTTGGTCACCCAATGTCAGTATACTGTACATTTCAGTGGCCATTATGACTTTTACTTGCAAATTAACTTTTAAGACCTATTGCGCTTTCACAATTTACTGTAAATATCTGTTGGAGGGCTTTGTAGATTTAGTAACTAGTCATTTAGTAAACGTTTTAATCAAAAGTGACTTATAGTACACTTATTACAGGGGACAGTCCCACTGGAGCAACCTTATGTTAAAGGGACAGTTCATTCAAAAATTTAAATTCTGCCATTTACTAACTCTCACGTTGTTCCAAATCTGTTTTGCCTTCTTACGTGGAACACAAAAGCAAATGTTAAGCTGAATATTAGCCTCAGTTACCATTCACTTTCATAGTATGGAAAAAGATACAATGAAAGTGAATGGTGACTGAGGCTAATATTCTGCCTGACCTCTGCTTTTATGTAAAAGTAAGAAAGAAAGTCATACATGTTTGGAACAACATGAGGGTGATTGAATATTGACAGAATTTTTTTTTTGGATAAATTTCCTTTTACCACTATGCCACACTACCCCATTTTTCTTTCACGATAGTATCGATTTTTAAACATTATTCTCTAAAGTGAATGTATTGTGAAAGGAAATCATGGTAGCAAGTTGACTGATGCTTGTATCACCAAATGCTGTGTCGGCACTCTGTTATTATACCTCTTGCTTCGGAATGCTTTGCGCTTGAGTTCTCAACCAAACCATGGCTCAGAGCCCATTTCTAAACAGCAACCAAGGCATTTTTCTATCCCTGTTTGACTTACTGATATACAGCTTTCAAACAGGAAACAGCTTAACCCAAAGACTATGTTCTTGATGGTGCAAAGCTCAATGCAAATATTTTTGTTGTAACTTTGTTGTAACAAGAGGTCGAGAGGTATGATTTTACTGAATATGTCCGCATCTGATTTTTATCTATACCAGTCAGGACATCCATCTGCTATCCCATGATCCAGCTTTCATGAGACATGGCAAATAGCACCTTTGAAAAAAATCCTTTTTCCAAATAGTCCAAACCCTCCTTAGCTTGAATTCCAAAGCTCTGGCCCAAATTGCAACAGTGAAATCAGAGCCAGATGACACATCTTTGAGTGATCTTTCTCCCATAAGTGCCATGCATAGTTAAGATCAGCAAACAAGCCCTGTGGGATTTGACTATGGTTCCACTGAAGCAAAAGGTATGAGAAGGATCATCTTCACCAGCAGAAGGTTTACATTTTATGTATCATTTGACTATATTATTGCATCTCAAAGGCTCTTTTGGATACATAGTTACATACAGTATAACTGTTTAGAAATAGCACAGTAATAATAAATTGAGATCATTAAATTTTTTTTAAAGTAAACTTAAAGGGCAGCCTATGGTGCTGCTTTAGATTTACATAATTTTTAGTGTTTCTGTTGTGACATATGAAAAGTAAGTGTTCACATACTAAACCAAAGACGTGCAGTTATTTTTCTCACAATGTAAGGTGAGACTATCTTTTTGTCTGTAATATGTTGTTCAACACATTGATATGAGATAGAGTGACTTCAAAATATGACAGTGCACATATTTTCCCAACTAATCCAGAAAAATCTGCAGACCTGAAGCCTGAGGGTGTATTCAGTGAGTTTTAACATGATGTATTTTGATCAGCGGCCTTACGTAAGCCCCTGAAGTATCTTAAATCTGAAATGGCAAAATTGTTTTCCATTGCCTAAATCAACCCCACATAAAGCATGAGCCTCAGCTTCTAGTTTCCCCATCTGGAGTGAATTAAATAAAATGTAGATGTCATTGTGCTTTGAATAAGTAGTGTGAGATTTTTAAATAGCATAAACATCTATGTTTTTCTCAGGTAAAACATTGCATAGGAAGTGTACTGTAATTTTTTTTTCTCTTACGGGAATTTTCAAATCATCATGAATTACAATTTACTTAATTTTGTACAAACTGAAAATATTGTTGTCATTGAGCTATAAGATGACTGATAAAAAAGAACGTATAATAAGTCTGTTTGTTTTGATCTTTCAACAGGGTTTCAGCATTTACAACAGATTCCACGACACTGCAAAAACAAAAATAATGGATAAGAAAAGTGGTAAGAATCCCAGACTAATTTTAGTCGTTTCTCAAAATGTGTAAATGTAACTCAGGGGCCTGGGTAGCTCAGCGAATAAAGACACTGACTATCACCCCTGTAGTCACAAGTTCGAATCCAGGGCGTGCTGAGTGACTCCAGCCAGGTCTCCTAAGCAACCAAATTGGCCCGGTTGCTAGGGAGGGTAGAGTCACATGGGGAAACCTTCTCGTGGTCGCTATGATGTGGTTCTCGCTCTCGGTGGGGCACGTGATGAGTTGTGTGTGGATGCCGCGGAGAATAGCGTGAAGCCTCCACACGCGCTATGTCTCCGCGGTAACGCACTCAACAGGCCACATGATAAGATGTCTCAGACACGGAGGCAACTGAGATTCGTCCTCTGCCACCTGGATTGAGGCGAGTCACTACGCCGCCACAAGGACTTAGAGCACATTGGGTATTGGGCATTCCAAATTGGGGAGAAAATGGGAGAAAAAAAAATTGTAAATGTATTCTTGCACCTCTTCATTAGGCATGAGTTGGCAAAGCAAAAGTGTGTTTGCATTTCATGTCTTCCAAATCCTTGTGCATTGATGAGATCCATCAACTGATTTGTTGTCTTGTCTAATTATTCTCCATATGCTCCATTATACAATGCCTGCTTGAATTGGAATTACAAGCCAAGAATCCAAAATGTGTGATCACGTGCCTTGTATTTCAGCCAATGGCTTTCCTTCCAAGACATCTGAGAGTGGACTGCAGAGTAAACAGCTGCCGTATTCTGTAGAGACGCCATATGGGTTTCACCTGGATCTGGACTTCTTGAAATATGTAGATGACATCGAGAAGGGGAACACAATCAAGAGGGTGCACATCCAGCGCAAGAACAGGGGCCCAAAATACAGCACACTGCCACGCAACTTCAGCCTTCCTGGGCATGACGCTCGACCTCTAGCCAAAGATACGTGGGCCAATACTTCCACTTTAGGATCAAAACCCAAGTCGCGTGTCACTGAAGTCCAGCAGCTTTTCGAGTTCCGAGCCAGTGATGCCACTAGTGGTAGCAGTAGTGGAAGCTCCCCTGCCAGCCAGTCAAAAGTGCCTGTGAGTACTTATCTCCCTTCTCCCAAGGCTGGGGAAGAGTCTCAAATACAGACCTCCAATGAACAGTCTATGGGCATTAATGTCAGGCCTCACCTGTTTAGAGCCTCCAGCATGCCTGTTAATATCCCACACCAGAAAGGATCAGACTCAACTGATGAACAGAGTTTCCAAACGCAAAATGGCTTAGCAGAGAAACTTTTTCGGCCGGCGGACAGTGGCGACAGGAGAGGCAGTGTTCCCCAGGACAGGGCCAGCTTACACCAACAGATAACAGCTGCACTGAAAAGGGTCCGAGAGTTAGAGGAGCAAGTCAGGACCATCCCAGAGCTGAGGTCTCAAATATGCTCTCTTAGAGCGGAGAGAGAGCAACTGCTTCAAAGAATTCTGCAACAACAGTCCGAACAAAAGATCTCTTTGCATTTGGAGAGCAAGGTTCCTCAAAGTGAACTACAAGACAAAGGTGTTCCTCCAGTTAAAATAGAGCAGACAGATACTTCCTCTCTTTCCAAGGACACTACATCTGATCATGGAATGGATCAAGTAGTTCAGTCAGACAAAACCACAGAACAACAGGCAGAGAAACAAAACCTTGTGGCACAGAATATTGTAGAGCAAGAGTCGGACAAATATGAACTGGTAACTGATACAGAGTCAAATAATGAACACATGCCAGCTTTGGTGTCTGTCCCACTGATACTCATAGAGAAGGCAGAAACTCCTACTGATCCAGAGGAGTCGGAGAGACTTTTGCAGGATTCTACACTTCAATCAGAAGCATCAGAGAATGTTTCAGAGCGAGTTGAAAAGCAGGAAAAATCATCAGAGACTTTGTTAGAAGATAAACAGTCCACAGTGTCAGAAGGGATTTTAGAATTAGAGGAATCAGTTGCTACATTTGAATGTACGTCCACTCAAGGAGATGCTGAAAAAGCTGAGAATGTTGAGGGATCAAGTGAAATTATAATTGCAGATAATACAATCTCCCAATCTGATGAACAGAATCTTTTCACAAACCAGGAGCTAGAAGTAAAACTGAAAACTTTAGAAGAAACTTTAAGCAAGGCCAGTTGTGAACTGGAAAAGACAAAGACAATACTGAGGGAGCAGATGGATGAGAATAGACAAAAGGATAAGAGAATACAGGAACTGATGGACAGAGTTAAGGAGCAAAAAACTCAAGTTCCTTTGGAGACAATTCCTGAACCAGCTGTCACTTGTGATGCATCAGTCAGTACAGACAGCAAAAGTGTCCTGGAGAAAGCAATCTCAACAGAACCTCAACCAGATGTTGGTCCCAAAGAAACAGACACAAAATGCTCGAGCACTCAGACAAATGTTGTGGAAGCAAGAGACATCGAAGTCTTAGCACAAGTCACTACAGCAGAGAAAATTGTGGGAGTAGAAATTGTCATGTGTGACTGTGCAGTGGAAACTGAAGTCCAGGAAAATATTGAAGGTATCAGTCATGCAGAAGTCTCTGAAGTGTTAGGGAACATAGATGCCATAGAAGACAATGAAACAGAGGGTGATATCAAAGATAGTGTATCAAGTCAGATTAGAGATACTGAGGTCAGTGAAAACGTGGTTGCAGAGAGTTACATTGAAGAATATGTAATGGTAGAAAGTGTCATGATTGAGACTGTGGCCAGTGAAAGTGAAGTATCTAAGCCCTTAGTCGCAGAGGAAGAATCTGTTGAGAACACAGGTGTTGAAATCACAGTATCAGACAAAACAAGAGTTGAAAAAAGTACAGGTTTACAAACACAACAGGAGCATAAGGACACACAAGGAGAGGAACCCCACCTTCAGTCTCAGCGGGCGCCAGAGGCCTCTGCTTCTCCGGCTGCAATTGGTCAGGTTGTTAATCGTATACAGGGGCTTCTCAATGAGCAGTGGGCTAGCTTAGGAAGTGGGGGCCAGGATGCAAAATCAGAGTGCTCCCAGAAACCTCATGCCTCTAAAATAAGCTCCATTCAAAGCCACCTGAGAGGTTCCCTTAGTGCACTGTCTGCCTTCTACTCACCTGTTCAGAAAGGAGGGTCTGCACGTCAGTCAGGTAGGGTGAAGTCCCTTCTTTCTATTTTGTCATTCATGTGCCTTCTATATATATATATATATATATATATATATATATATATATATATATATATATATATATATATATATATATATATATTTTTTTTTTTTTTTTTTTTTTTAATTAAGCCATGCATTTTTAAATGTTATCTGGAGTGGACCTTTGAAAACTTTTACGAACTTAATTGTCATGAAAAAACACAATAGCAACCAGTAGGTAATTGATTTTCACAAAGCCCAAAGTGTGCTAAACTGCATATGTAAATGGCTAAGATTCAGTCAGACTTACTGTATAGAAAGTGCTATCTGTGTGGCTTGTCAATGTACAGAAGTATTTATTTCCATTATTTTATGTAGCTTCATAACAGCATATTGCAAAAGATAATTTAGTTTACAGAGCATTTCCACACTTTTCTGCTAAGCATGCACATACTATGAAAACATTCTGCTGATAATAGTCAGTGCCAGAGGAATGCTTCTGCTGCACTGTTTATGCATGTTGTGTGAATGCTGTAACCTGTTAATATGGCTGCCAAAATAAATACATACCACTTGCGAGCTGGATACGTGAGGTGTATGAAATAGGCCTTTTCCTCAATGAGTTTGAAGTGCAGGCTTTAAGAGTCAGGCAAAGCCTGTGTTGACAACGAAAAGCTAAAACATACTGTATGTTGTTGGACAAAGCCAACTTGAAATAATAAGTTCAACTACCGGTATGCATATTTTTGCTTGCACAGAAACTCGCACAGAAAGTCTGTTGCCATGCAGAGACCAAGTTGTACTACAATGCTTTGATTTTGAAGTTGCTTACTGTATGCCAAGATTATATGGATATTTGTGTTGACATTTTAGGGTGCTTTCACACTTGGTTTGATTGCTTGGACCAAACCAGAGTTCGTTTCCTCCCCCTTCCCCCTTCCCCCGCTGGTCACTGTTCACATCATATTTTTTGGGTCTGTACCGTGGTCCGATTACATCATCAACGTGAGTACAAACGGCAGCTGTTTATCACTGTAACTTGACAACAACTCAAGAAGACATCAGCTTTGCTGTGTTATTAAAGTATTCATCTCTTTGGATTTACCACCAAAACTTTACATGCACAAAATGACAATTATGTTTGTCAGCCATGGATGCATTGAATGTGCAATAATGTGAAGAATATTAGCGTTTGTCTGCCACAAGCCCGCTGATGCGTTGCAAGAGGTGTGAAGAATGTAGTCTGCTCTGTGAAGGTGATTTATTTGGACACAAGCTGGAATGAGAAATTCATTAAACCATAATAATTGTGATCTGGAGCCTGCAAAGACATGAATTATACGTCATCAATAGCGGTTCACTTCCTTGATTTGGTATGATTGCATTCATAATAGCATGAACTGCACCGGAGTTCAGATGATCCGAACCCCAGACCACCTTTTCAAGCAGACTCGGGTGCGCATTCGAGTTCGGAAAACAGCGTTCACACCACCCATACGAACCGAAATCTGACGTCATTCGAACTCGGGTGTGCACCAAAAGTGCTAGTGTGAAAGCACCCTTAAAAGCATCTGGCTCATAGTGCATTGCTTACAAGATTTTGTGGTCTCATAAATATTGGCATCCTTTACTATTTGTGCAACCACTGTTGTTTAATCTGCTCTTCAGTTCTTAACAGGTATTTACTTTCTACATTGGGTAGCGATTCTATTTAATGCTATAATTTATTTACCATTTATCATTTATTCAATTAAAAGCAACCTGCCTTACCAGTAAGGATAGTTTCCTGACTAATTTTGATTCAAACTAATCACGTACTGTGGAATGCTCATAGTCTCATGAGACTGTGAGTTTTTTGCCAAATTGGGGAAGCGTTCAAGATTATTTGATCAGTCGTGTTTTGTTGAAATTGCATCCACAGGCTCCACTGCTTGTTATGCACCTCTGTTCTCTGCAACAAACAAAGACACATGGAAACAACCCTCTATAAACATTTTGTGTTGTGATTGATGAGAATGTTCTGTGGCAGCTCTCTTTATGAGAGCATTTCCTAATTAAACATCAGTTCCTCTGTGACTGGAACAGTTGTTTTGACAGTTTGGTGTATTACATTATTGATGACTTCCCATTCTGTGGAGCACAGCATGTTAAAGTTTCAGCAGTTTGTCTTTCATATTACTTCTAGAAAAGGAATGCTGTAACATATACAGTATATTCAGGAATCTGCATATTATCTTTAAAACTAAATATGTTTATTAAGGGTTGAAACTACTCTTATAAATTCAAAAACCGCAGTCCCTGCTAAAAAAAAAAAAAAAAAAAAAAAAAAAAACAACGCTTAAGAAAAGCTGGTTTGCTAGTCTTAGCTGGTTTAATTTGGCTTAGCTGGACTTCCAAGTGCCTAATACACCCATTAAACCAGCAAACAGACCAGCGCTGTGTTTCCCAAAAGCATCGTAAGCCTAAGTAGATTGTAGAAACCATTGACGCCAATAGTCTCTAAGATCAATTTAGTTTCATCAGGGTAATAAATGATCAAACAGGAGCACATACTAATAAGGCACATTATTTAGATTTTCTAAAGAATGAAGAATTAATTTAGGATATGTTTCTTATTATGAACAGTTTTAAAAAAGATTGTCCTTCTCCTACCTAGACTATGCTTTATTTTCAGGTCAGTCAAATGGACTGCAAAGTGCACAGAGTTCGGTGAGTGTTGAATAGGAATGGCTTACATTTTAACATATCTGACCATCTCCCCCATATCAGGCCTAAAATCTATCATGAAGAAAAATGACTGTCCTGACAAGCAGGGCAATGGAGGAGCGAAGAAGAACTTGAAGTTTGTTGGCGTAAACGGAGGGTATGATATCTTTGCATTATTTTTTAAACATTTTTTACATATTTGCCTGCTTGAAACAGAAAAGTTTTGCATTCCATGGTTAATGGTAATGCTTTTCATAAAATCACCATCTGTGTTAAAGTTATAAAACAATGTTTTACGTAATAAGGCATTAACAGTACATTAGCATAAAGATGCCTTCAAAGCTAATAGCATGGTCTAAAAGCCACAAAACTCAGCAATTATACAATAATCACAGTTGATGGTGTTTTCATGTAAAGTGTTGAAGGATGAGTGTTTCATCAACATCCATGACATCACATAACAATATATGTCCAGCTTGTATCTTTGCAACCCTTTAATCTGTTTCATCCTTCATCACAGTGCTTTGTTAGAAATGGGCCATGAGGTGTCTGCATTGTTTTCTGTAAATGCTTTAGCATGATGAGTGAGGCCAGTTGGATGACAGAAAACAAAGTTCTTTCTCTTTCTCTCTCTATATATTCTTGCTGTCTCTCTGTCTGTCCGCCTATCACTGTGTGCTAAATAATTTGTTTAGCTTGGCAGCAGAGATGGTTCTGTCTCAGCTGTATTTGACCAGCCTTCAACAATATGATAATTATCCTGATAGAGCTGGCAAAACAGATGGCTTTCCATACAGCTGATCAGAATAGAACAGGCCTATCAGCTAAACCAGGGGTCTTAACCTTTCAGACCAAGGGCCTCTTGTTAAATTAAGAGAGTGAGTACCCCTGTATACATATTGTATAAAATCGAATGTTGCATTTGAAGCCTGGGTTATAATACCATATTTTTATTTTTTATTTTTATCCCCTTTTCTCCCAATTTGGAATGCCCAATTCCCACTACTTAGTTGGTCCTCGTGGTGGTGCGGTTACTCACCTCAATCTGGGTGGTGGAGGACAAGTCTCAGTTGCCTCCGCTTCTGAGACTGCCAATCCATGCATCTTTTCACGTGGCTCGTTGTGTATGACACCGCGGAGACTCCGCATGTGGAGGCTCATGCTACTCTCCACGATCCATGCACAACTTACCACGTGCCCCACTGAGAGCGAGAACCGCTAATCGTGACTATGAGGAGGTTACCCCATGTGACTCTACCCTCCCTAGCAACCGGGCCAATTTGGTTGCTTAGGAGTCCTGGCTGGAATCACTCAGCACACCCTGGATTCGAACTCGTGGCTCCAGAGGTGGTGGTCAGCATCAATACTCGCTGAGCTACCCAGGCCCCCCAGAATAATACCATATTAATGTATTTACATACTTTGTTTTGATGCTTATATTGCAAAGTAATTAAAATACTCATTATTGAAGTACAGAGTCATGAACTTATTCATTAAATTAAAATGTTTCTTAATACATTTTAATGTGGATGGAATAAAGAATGCTGAACTTTAGCCTCTTTGGTTTAGGCTAATTTAAAATTGTATTTTTGTTTAACAAAATAAGTTGTGTTGAAGACCACAAAAATCTGAAGCCTATTTATGTCACATTAGTTTTATGCGTGTCAGCACTGTATCGTGTACAGTTTGTTTACTATTGACTGAATATTTTTAAGTTTATCAGCAAATGATAGAAGACCTATATAATGTCGGACCTTATCTTATTTTCTTTTTTGCTTGCTTGAACAGGAAAGATTTTGCAAAGATAACTTGTGGCTAAAACAGTTAGGACCTAATTTAGAAGTTAGCTGGAAATATGCTTGAATAGTTATTTCCAGAACAGTTAATTTAGCATCAAGTATCAAGTAAGACTCTTAAAGTAATACTACACCAAAAAATGAATATTCTGTCATAATGTATTCACCCTCATGAGGTTCCAAACCTGTATGACTTCCGTTCTTATGCAGAACACAAAAGGAGATGTTTTTTTTTTTTTATCCTGGTCTGTATTTTTAATACAATGGTAGTGGATAGTGCCTCACTTTAAAGCTTTAAAAGGACCCGTAAAGTGTATGACTCATGCATCAAATTTTAAAGCTGAAGTATGTAATTTCTGCGGCACTAGCGCCACTAAACAGAATTGCAAAAATAAACAATGTTATCAAATCAGTTTTCTGAATACGCACCCCATCTGCCTTTGGTCAAACAAAGAGATAGTAACATTGTTGGGGTGGGTCTAAGCGGGTTGCTCAAAACAAATGCAGCAATCTTCAAAGCGCCACAGAAACACACTGCTTACAATTAACAGAACATTTACATATGAATGGCTTACTTATAGTTGTCTCTGCATATCAAGCTGGGATAGAAGAAAGTATTCAGCTTTAAGTCTTCTAAAGGAATATGGTAGGGTTTAGGTGAAAAACAGCCTGAAGTTTAAGTAATTTTTCAGAGAAAATCTTGACATCCATTGCACGTTCATTGGTGCGTGATAGAAGCTTGTTCACAACAAATTAGAATTTACATTGATTTTAGTGCTAAAAAACACAACTTCTTGCATTAAAAAATACGGACAAGGGATCTTCATTATACTTTATATTTTTGTGTTCTGCTGAAGAAAGAAAGTCATACAGGTATGTCATGACATGAGGGTGAGTAAATTACAACAGAATTTTCATGTTTGGATGAACTATTCCTTTAATTTATATTGGTGTGTTGAAGTATTCTTTGAAAATACTCACACTGGTCCTGTGAGCAGTGTTGGCAGATTTGATGGGTTGTGTCTGATAGACTGTGGTTATCCCGAGAAAGGCCTTGGACTGCTGTTGTTAGATGACAACTGGTGATTTCTGAATTTGCACACAGTCTTTAACAAACCACCACAACATTATTCCATTTGGCTGTATAGTGCTGTCAGCCAAGAACAAACAGCAGTATCTATCTCCATCATTTGCTGTCCATCTTGTCGTTCTCTGTCAAATTGCCATTACGTACTGTATGTATTTAGTTATGAAATAAACACAGCAAAAAAAAGAAACGTCCCTTTTTCAGGACACTGTATTTTAATGATAATTTTGTAAAAGTACAAATAACTTTACAGATCTTTATTGTAAAGGGTTTAAACAATGTTTTCTATGCTTGTTCAGTGAACCATAAACAATTAATGAACATGCACCTGTGGAACGGTCTTTAAGACACTAACAACTTACAGATAGTAGGCAATTAAGGTCAAAGTTATAAAAACTTAGGACACTAAAGAGACCTTTCTACTGACTCTGAAATACACCAAAAGAAAGATGCCCAGGGTCCCTGCTCATCTGCGTAAACGTGCCTTAGGCATGCTGCATGGAGGCATGAGGACTGCAGATGTGGCCAGGGCAATAAATTGCAATGTCTGTACTGCAATCAATATAGGCAACCAACACATATGGAGCACCTATCCCAGTACAGGGGCTGACCTGACACGGCATACTAACGCAAGTACTGGGCCTGGCATCGAATTCCTCTGCCCAATTCACCTGCCGCAGGGCTGAAGAGGAAAGATATCCAGGGTTCACTGGCCCCGGGTACTCACGTGGGCCAAAAAAGCACACATTTTCCCCTCAGGGAGGGGAAAGGTGCTGTGTGCAATACAGGGAGACAGGAAGGACAGCTGATTATCCTCGCAGTGGCAGACCATGTGTAACAACAACTGCACAGGATTGGTACATCCGAATATCACACCTGCGGGACAGGTACAGGATGGCAACAACAACTACCCCAAGTTACACCAGGAATGCACAATCCCTCCATCAGTGCTCAGACTTTCTGCAATAGGCTGAGAGAGGCTGGACTGAGGGCTTGTAGGCCTGTTGTAAGGCAGGTCCTTTCCAGACATCACCGGCAACAACGTCGCCTATGGGCACAAACTCACCTTCGCTGGAAGAGACAGGACTGGCAAAAAGTGCTCTTCACTGATGAGTCGCGGTTTTGTCTCACCAGGAGTGATGGTCGGACCCGTGTTTATCATCGAATGAATGAGCATTACACCAAGGCCTGTACTCTGGAGTGGGATCGATTTGGAGGTGGAGGGTCCGTCATGGTCTAGGGCGGTGTGTCACCACATCATTGGACTGAGCTTGTTGTCATTGCAAGCAATCTCAATGCTTTGCATTACAGGGAAGACATCCTCCTCCATCACGTGGTACCCTTCCTGCAGGCTCATCCTGACATGACCCTCCAGCATGACAATGCCACCAGCCATACTGCTCATTCTGTGTGTGATTTCCTGGAAGACAGGAATGTCAGTATTCTGCCATGACCAGCGAAGATCCTGGATCTCAATCCCATTGAGCACGTCTGGGACCTGTTGGATCGGAGGGTGAGGGCTAGGGCCATTCCCCCCAGAAATGTCCAGGAACTTGCAAGTGCCTTGGTGGAAGAGTGGGGTAACATCTCACAGGAAGAACTGGCAAATCTGGTGCAGTCCATGAGGAGGAGATGCACTGAAGTAATTAATGCAGCTGGTGGCCACACCAGAGACTGACTGTTACTTTTGATTGTGACTTTTTTGATTTTTGATTTTTTTGATTTTTAAGTCCTTGTGGTCGCGTAGTGATTTGCCTCAATCCGGGTGGCGGAGGATGAATCCCAGCTGCCTCCGCGTCCGAGACTATCAACTTGTTGAGCGCATTGCCACGGAGACATAGCGCATGTGCGGGCTTCACGCCATCCACCACGGCATCCGCGCTCAACTCACCAGGCGCCCCACCGACAACGAGCCACATTATAGCGACCACGAGGAGGTTACCCCATGTGAATCTACCCTCCCTAGCAACCGGGCCAATTTGGTTGCTTAGGAGACCTGGCTGGAGTCACTCAGCACGCCCTGGGATTCGAACTTGCGAACTAGCGAACTCCAGGGGTGGTAGCCAGCGTCTTTTACCACTGAGCTACCCAGGCCCCCAAAACCAACAGAACTCTGACGCAAACCGGAGGTTGATTTCAGCTGTTCAGCGATTTATTTCTTCTCACATAATTACATAATTTCAGCACAAATCAATGTTTCATGTCCATTTATTTATTTATTTATTCATCAAGTAGTCCTGTAATAGGCTGATTATTGAGGAGTCAGATGGTCATTTTCACAAAATAAACACCAACAGAACTCTGACGCAAACCGGAGGTGGATTTTAGCTGTTCAGCGATTTATTTCTTCTCACAATTACATAATTTCAGCACAAATCATTGTTTCATGTCCATTTTATTTATTTATTTGCAAGTTTGTAAGAGGCTGAATATTGAGGAGTCAGACAGTGATTTTCACAAAATAAACACCAACAGACCTCTGACGCAAACCGGAGGTTGATTCCAGCTGTTCAGTGATTTCTTTCTTCTCAAATTACATAATTTCAACGCAAATCAATATTTTATATCCATGTATTTATTTATTTGGTTAGTAGCCGTGTAAAATAAACTCCATCAGGGTGATACAAGACCCTTCCGCTTCGCATCGGGCTCCTGATCACCCTGTCAGGGTTTATTGTGTGATAACAACTGGATGACTGTACATTATCCCTTACATAATGTGATTCAAAGCTATTTTATTACATTAATCACATTAGTAAATCATGGTTACTCAGATAGTAGCCACAGAGCAATCCTGTTAAGCCTGTGTGGTCTTCTTCTATGACAAACAACCTATGCATGGACCCCTTGTCTCTAATGTGAAGTACTCAAAAGAGGCCCTCATACTCGATGCCCTAATAAATGTATAGTCACCTGACCCACAGCTATAGGCCTCCATTTACCCATGTCCTTGTGTAATTAAGGGAATGCCATTCCTCCTGCCTATCTAAAAACATCCAATGAAGGAGCAGCATTCTTCAGAATGAACCACACAAGAACTCCTCAGAGATCCCATATAGGTCCCTCTCATTTGAACAGCTTGAATAAACATTCTTGCATTTGTATGTCCATTCACAGCAGACTAATTACATCTGTTTGCCATAAATGGTAAAGAACAGACTGTGTTGAAAGCACATAAACATTCACTAAACATGTCACAAATACTACCTGACCCACAACTCAGTTTTGACTGATTTAAAGGGATAGTTCACTGGAAAATGAAAATTCTCTCATCATTTACTCACCCGCATACCATCCCAGATGTGAATGACTGCCTGTTTTCCGCAGAAGAAAGAAAGTCATGCACATCTGGGATGGCATGAGGGTGAGTAAATGATGAGAGAATTTAAATTTTTTGGTGAACTATCCCTTTAAAGGTAATCTGGATAATTGAAGGTTTGCCCTACAAAATGGGCTAAATAAAAAGAACCCTCTTGACTCAGGTTGTCCGTGTGTCCAGCTATGAGACCACCTCCAGTGAGGACTCCAGTGGGGAGGAGGATCAGGACGAGGGGGAGGAGGTGGATAGCTCGGAGCCTGAGGTGGAGCAGGGAGAGGAGAGTGAAACGGCCCAGGAGGAGGCTGCTGCTACTGGGGAGCAAGGTGACGGGGCTCAGGCAGAGGTGGCAGAGGGCTCTGTGGAGCCTGATGCTGGCCAGGCCTCCATGAGTTCCCAGGAGGAGCAGCCTGTCAGGTGAGATAGAGGGCCATGATAAAAAGAGGGGACTGGAGTGACTTTACATTCTTGTTGGCTATTAGCCTTCACCAGGGGCATAACTAGTAGTGGTGTGTGCTTTGCTTTAATACTACACAGGAAGCTCGGCTTACCCTAAAATTTCATAAGAAAGGCTGCAATGATGAGTTTAATATATGTACAAATAATCTATATAAATTAAATAGCACCCTTTTTGAATATCAATATTTTATTAAATAAATGCGTCAAATATTGTAATGAAGTAAGTAATAATGTAATGCAATCTGCTTTTTTACAACATGTCCATAGAACTAGAACACTCTAAACTTTGCTGGGTTATTTTTTTAACCCAACTTTGCTGGGTTAATGGCTGGGTCATTGTCACTGACAGTAAAATTCACCATAGCCAACCCAAGCTGCCGGGTCAAAATAACCCATTGCTATGAAGGTAAAATTGTGCCTAAATGATTTGCATGTGCAGAGTAGATTTGTGTAAACTGGTCAGAGTAAACCGGTCAACGAAAACCTCATTTGATTGGTTACTAGGAGCAGGTAGACCCGCATAACCCCTCGCGCTTGCAAAACTCTTTTCTAGAGATGGGTCATTCATGAACGATTCGTTCATTTTGAACGAACCTTTTATGTGACTCAGAAGAACGAGTAGTCTCAGAGAGTGATTCATTCATTTTGTGTTGGCCGCGCATGTGCATTGTGCAACCTCCGTTCGTTTGTTACGTGAAAACCGCATAGGCTCTGTACAGGAAACAGAAATGATTAGTTCACCTCTCGAGTCTTCTGGTCTGAGTTGTTCATTCTTATGTCACGTGACAGCCGTGTACGCTATGCATTGCTCACACAGGAAACAGAAATGATTAGTTCACCTCTAGAGTCTTCTGGTCCAAATCGTTCGTTCTTTTGCCACGTGACAGCCATATACACTATGCAGTGACAAAAGAACGAACAACTCGGACAAGAAGATTCCAGAGGTGAACTAATCATTCTGTTTCTCATAATTTGTCCTTGGCTGCATTATCAGTTTTTCCTTATTGGGACTATAATCAAAGTTTGCATAAGTAGACATGTTGGGGGGATTTGGCTATCGAAAATGTAACATTTTAATTTAATTCTGCTCAAATGAACGAAATGAACGAAATGACTTGAATAAATATTCATTCATTATGCTGAACGAGACTCAAAGATTCAAGTCAGTAAAATGATCCGATCTTCCCATCACTACTCTTTTCAGTGAGAAATTTGTTCCAAAAGTGTGAGTGCAACAAAGGGAAGACAGAACAGTGTATATCAGAATATTTCTGAACGTCATTTACACGTTTGCAGTAGTTTATTTTACATACAGACTGATTCTACGCAGTCAATCCATTTAGCTGTTCATGACACCTTTTCTTTGCTTGCATATCACTGATTGCAGGTTTGAACAGTGCCAAAAGTGTAAGCATGAAAAGAAAGTAAATCAGAAGAATATACACCAATTTACTTTGTGTTAATATGCAATTACAGATTCACAACACATGAATTACACTTATGCAAAGCATTAAAGTTTTGCTAATATTTATTTTTACGCTTGCAATTTCATTCATGCTTTCACAAATCTTACTCTGTACATGCAAATTTTTCTATCATTTTTGTAACTTCATTTATGCTTTTACAAATCTTACTCTGTGCATGCAAATCATTTAGGCACTATTTTACCTTCATACACTGCTGGTTTATCTTTGCCAAACTGGATAAAACCAGTTTGTCAACTGTCCCTTTTTTGCCTCCTGTCCTGAGAAAACGTCCTGAGGGGAAACTTCCTCAATAAAATTAAGGTTTGTATTCACTTGTATTCCTATCAATCATTACTGTACAGACAGGAGCAACTTCTGTTGTCTCACACGATCATTTTTGTTTTTTAAATATACTTATTTGTATTATAAAATCAACTTAATACCAAGCTATTTTGGTAGCTAATTGATTTCATATCTGTTAAGGTCGCTGCACAAATGCAGACGGAAACAATGTCTACACCCAGAGAGAGCGACACAACCATGTCAAGCGAGTGGCGCGACGCGAGATCGCTCACATTATAATCAATGAAGCTGCGCAAGTCACGCACTTGACATTAACGGCTGCTTTAATGATGATGGGAGCGATCGAGTATGCGTCGCGTCACGGCTGTGGTCGCATCACCTGACAGGATGTGAAAATTCAATGTCCAACAGAGACAAAAGGTAATGCTCTTTTTCTTCGACATCACATTGTAAACGTGAATATTGTTATAAATTGAACTGGAACAGACAGTCATACTGATACCAGTTGTCTTTGCACAGGTACCAGTGCACCTGAGGCTGCTCCTTTGGCTTCTGCCACCTTCTAAGACATAATATAACTGTTTTTCCTTAAAGAGATTCACCCAAAAATGAAAATTCTCTAATCATTTACTCACCCTCATGCCATTCCAGATATGTATGACTTTTTTTCTTCTGCAGAGCACAAATGAAGATTTTTAAAAGAATATCTCAGGTCTGTAGGTCCATACAATGCAAGTGAATGGGTGCCAAAATTCTGCAGCTCCAAAAAGTAGAAAAAGACAGCTTAAAATTTTCCGTAAGACTCCAGTGGTTTAATTCATGTCTTCTGAAGTTATCCAGTTGGCAGGGGCGGATTTAGTGATTTGGGGGCCCAAGGCAAAGTACAGGAGTGGGGCCCTCTTCAGTAACACACATTTACATACATTTTCTCTTAAAGGTGCTGTAAGCCTTTTTATTATTTTTTAAAACATTTTTTAATTTAATTTAATTTTTTAGAATGGTATAGAGAAAATATTCCTACATCCTGAAAGATATCACTGAAATACAGTAAGTGTCCTGAGATACCTCATCGGTCTCTGTGACAGCACTAGAATGTGCAAACAAAAAATGTGTCAGTGGTTGTGTCTTTCCCCCAGTTGTGCTAACTTTCTAAAAAGGAGTGAATAATAATGTCTGACAATACATATATATATATATATATATATATATATATATATATATATATATATATATATATATATATATATATATATATAAACACACACACAATCTGGCTACTATGAACTACAATACATACCACTACAATACCTTTTTTCTTTCTCACTCTCCCTCTTTCTTAATGCACTTTTCCTCCATCAAATTGACCTTGAATTAACTATATCCAAATTATTAAACTAAAAGTTGACTTTGCATGTTTCCAGAAGGCTTTGATCAACTTTTAAATGTGAAAACGTAAAAAGTTTGCTAGATTTACACTGCTAAATAAGGCAAAAATGTCTGAGTCTGAGAAAAAAGTTTTTATTTATTTATTTATTTATTTTTATTTACGAGTGTCAATGCACAGATCATATTCATCATCATCACTGTATATTGGTGACTAGTGAGTGCTCTGCTCGTGGAAGCAGCGGTGGGTGGTGGTGCAGGCTGTGCAGCAATCTGATCCATTTGGAAAGACAGTGTTACCTAGGAAGTCTGGATTCCGTTTAATTTTTTTTCTTTCCACAAATTCAAACCAAACTGAACTAGTAATAATGTAGCTGAACTTGTAACTTGCAACAGAGTATACGGTGAAATCGCACAAATCTGTCCAAGTGGTTTGAGACTCACTTTCTCCTGTTTACTAACTTGTGTAGATGCATAAAAACCTTGGAATATTCCATTACAGCCTGATCTGAGGTGGAAAGGGGTTACTTGCATTGATGGTGCTGAAAATAACAGCAACAGCAATCATATTGGTGTTGTAACAGTGATATTTATAATTTCAGCACACGTTATTTAGCATTAATGACAATAACAAAGTATATTATTTGTATTTTTAGGGGGCCCTTGGATTCTGGGGGCCCTAGGCAGATGTCTACCTTTGCCTAGTGCTAAGTCCACCCCTGCCAGTTGGATTTGGGTGAGTCAAATCAATATGTAATTACTTTTTACAGTGTAGATCTTGCCATTGCAGTCTCTAGGCACGGTTATGATTTCAAGCTCAATTATTCTTCGTAGCGCCATCTAGCGGCTGTGCACATGTGTCAAGCACTAGGGAGTGTAATCGAAGATATTAATATTACAGAAGTTATTACAGAAGATATTGATTAAACCACTGGAATCTTATGGATTACTTTTATGCTGCCATTTTCTGCTTTTTTGAGCTTCAAAATTTTGGCACCCATTAACTTGCATTGTATGGATCAGCAGAACTGAAATATTCTTCTAAAACCTTCATTTGTGCTCTACAGAAGAAAGAAAGTCATACACATCTGGGATGGCATGAGGGTGAGTAAATGATGAGAAAATGTTCATTTTTGGGTGAACTATTCCTTTAAATGTTTCATGAAATATGTATGATTACTTTATGGATTTTAATGAATTTGTGAAGTTTTTAACATTTACATATTGACTTGTCCTCTAATAAAAAATGTATTAATCTAAACTGTTCTTGTGTTTATTTCATTCTTATCCAATTTTATATATATATATAATTTTATGAAATATGTCAAAGTGACTTACATTGGCTTACAGTGACACCTAGTGTCTTGGAAGCTGTATCATTCAAGCAGTAGTTTTCAGTTACACATGCCATTGTAGAAATTCACTATACACAGTAAACCAGGATTAATTTAATCCATGAATGAAAGTGTCCAATAACATGGCAGTTACAGAGATTAAGTTAGAAGTATCAGAGTTTATTTAGCAGAGACAGACCACTTCTATTTAAATGAATGGGAGAAACAGTCAACGGATGTAGAAAGGAAGTCCCGCCTCACAGGTAAAAGAGCCAGTCACCTTTTTGATACAGACATCGCCTGTCAATCAACTCGCTAAGGCGCATGCGCATTATGAATGTTGAGAAGGGTTATCATTTAGGGCTGTAATTGATTAGTATTTACAAAAATGTTTGTATACTTTTATTATAGCTTGTGACCCAAAAATAGAGTCAATAAAGTAAATGTCAACAGAGTTAACATTTGGGACTATCCAGAAAAAATCAGGTCTACTCCATTGGTCCACTAAAAATTTAGCCATAGTATTAACATTTTTTGCTATCAACTAAGTAATCATTAAAAAATCTACATGTAACAACTCAACAACTGATGGAATCTGAAATATAGACTTATAGATCTCACATTATACAAACAATCTAGGAATCATTGATGCTGTAATTTTCATTGGCAAAATTCTGAATGCATGATGATTTATTTCGATATAACGCAATCAGCAAAAGGATATTCTACATTTTGATGGCATTTTTGCTATAGAAACACTATTAAAAGAGTATGTTATGAAGATCCACAGGAAATTTATTTTGTGGTTGCCCCTTTTGCTTTTCCAATCTGGTGTGAAAAGCACATTAGCTCATAATATGAGCTGGCTTAACACATTAAAGTGCGCAGTGACCCTTCGTGCATGTCCCCCATGGCCAGGAGCCTCTGTTATGGATTGAACACAATCCTGCCTTTTGTTTGGCCCATCATCTGGCAGGAAGGCACTATGAAACAAGCACTGAGTGACAGGTTTAATATGCCCAGTGACTAGACTACTTAAAAACCGTTCCACAAGAATGGGCCAAACCATTTAAAGCTACAGTATGTGGACGTGAGAGAAAAGCAAAGGGCGTGGTCTTCTTTAATGATAATCAAAACACCTGGATTTTCTTTGCAATATGTGGATTGGGGTGAAAGATTTCATGCATACATATTTACTTGAATTATGTTAGCATGTTAGGCAACACATGATATTAAAGCTAAAAATACTCTTCAAAAGACAGAACTTGGGCAGAAACTGCATGTGCCAAAGACGAAAGTTGTGATGAAGATGCTTGTGTCATTCAAATATCGGTAACAATTAGCTTGAGATGATATTCCAGAATGTGGCACTCTCAAATAATGTTACCAAGATTCTCAACCATTATATTTCATTGGGTCAAATACAGATTTTCATGTGGGGCTCATCTGAAGTCAATCTGTATTTGACAATGACTTTACATTAAAGTCTGAAGATGTCAGATTCATGCATGATTTAAGATCTTTTTTTAGGTAGTAGCTTCTCAATGGCTCTCTTTGTATACACAGATCAGCCACAATATTAAAACCACCTGCCTAATATTGTGTAGGTCCCCCTCGTGCCACCAAAACAGCGCCAACCTGCATCTCAGAATAGCATTCTGAGATTATATTCTTCTCACCACAGTTGTACATAGCGGTTATTTGAGTTACCGTAGACTTGTCAGCTCGAACCTGCCTGGCCATTCATTGACCTCTCTCATCAACAAGGCATTTCCATCCACGAACTGCCGCTCACTGGATGTTTTTTGTTTTTAGCACCATTCTGAGTAAATTCTAGAGACTGTTGTGTGTGAAAATCCCAGGAGATCAGCAGTTACAGAAATACTCAAACCAGCCCATCTGGCACCAACAATCATGCCATGCTCCAAATTGCTGAGATCATATTTTTCCCCATTCTGATGGTTGATGTGAACATTAACTGAATCTCCTGACCCGTATCTGCATGATTTTTATGCACTGCACTACTGCCACATGATTGGCTGATTAGATAATCACATGGATGATTGTTGGTGCCAGATGGGCTGGTTTGAGTATTTCTGTAACTGCTGATCTCCTGGGATTTTCACGCACAACAGTCTCTAGAATTTACTCCGAATGGTGCCAAAAACAAAAAACATCCAGAGAGGGGCAGTTCTGCGGACAGAAACCCCTTGTTGATGAGAGAGGTCGACAGTGAATGGCCAGACTGGTTCGATCTGACAAAGTATACGGTAACTCAGATAACCGCTCTGTACAGTTGTGGTGAGAAGAATAGCATCTCAGAATGCTATTCTGAGATGCAGGTTGGTGCTGTTTTGGTGGCACGAGGGGGACCTACACAATATTAGGCAGGTGGTTTTAATGTTGTGGCTGATTGGTGTATGTAATATACAAAAAAGACAGTGACATGGAAATATTCATTTTAATGTGCCACTCTGATTGCAGTTAAATCAGTGTTGTTGATTGTGTTGTTGCAGTGAGTTAGTTGATAAAAACTTCATGGCTGCTTGTCATTTCCTGAAGAATCGAATGGCTGAAGTTGCTACACCAAATAAAGAGATGGTAAGAAGTTAACATTGATTTATAACTTTATTACCCTGCCACTACCAACAGTTTGTTGGGGAATATAAACTTGGCAGGGTGTCTACATACAACTTAAAGGGACACTTCACCCAAAGCAGATGATAGACAGCATGTTAGCCTCAGTCACCATTTACTTTCATTGTATGAGAGAGAGAGAAAAAAAAGATGCAATGAAAGTGAAAGGTGACTTCAGCTAACATGCTGCCTAACAACCTCTTTTGTGTTCAATGGAAGTCATATGTGTTAAAAACAACATGAGGTTTTTGGATGAACGATCCCTTTTTAAAATCTGTCCACACGTGATGCAAAATGACGTAGGAGTCAGTCCTAACAGAGTCAGGTTAGTGACGTCTTCTGAGCTCGGCCTGTAAGCCAGTAATCGTCCCTAAACACATACTAAACCATCCTAACACCTATAATATACTGTATACTTTATATGAAGGAGTGTACTGTATGCCATATTTCTATGGTTTGTGAAATATGCCAGGTTATCTAGAAAGGTTATTGTGCACTCTGTTGTGTATAACATGAAAATGAAGGCGTTCCCCTACAAATATAGATGTAATAACTTCACAAATTTACTTGTAATGTACTAGAGTGAGCTCACTCTTCACTGTGTGATTCTCAGAGGCAGGTTCTGATGGTGCTCTATCAGGAGTGGTTCCGTGTTTCCAGTCAGAAGTATTCAGAGGCTGACACAGTCACTCTGTACCTGAGAGAGGTGGGCTTCCACACACCCACTCTCCTGCGCTATATAGTGAACCTGGCTGATGGCAATGGCAACATGGCACTGCACTACAGTGTGTCCCATTCCAACTTCTCTGTGGTCAAGCTGCTATTAGACACAGGTAAGAGACATACATGTACATACATTACCTGATTCAAGATGAACCTGAGATATATCAGGATTTGTACCGATTGTATAAAGCTTTTAAAATAGTGGTTGTCTAATGTGGGTTTTTCAACAACAATGTCAATATCTAGCAAGCAGGTTGGTCAATGGTTGATATATAGGGGATAATGTACAGTCAGTCTGTCATTATCGCAAAATAAACCACAATAAGGTGATCAGGACCCCACACAAAGTGGAGGGCTGACTACACATTATCCCACTCATTACATGGCTACTTATCAAATAAATAAATAAATGGACATGAAATATTGATTTAATTAATATGAGAAGGAAGTGGCTGTGGAGTGCTACCCGACACATGAAACTAGCACAGTGTAGGAGATTAGTTGCCAAATATACACTTTAGCAGTTCTTATACAAAATTATTTGATGACAAAAGGACACAAACAATCAGAATCAAAGTTGAACAATCAGACGTATTCCAAAAAGACTGGATATAAAGACTGTAATAAAAGTGATGATAGAATTAATATAATGTAGTGATAGCAACAAAATTTAAACAAGATTGCTGAAATTAAAACACGATAAAATATGTACTAAAAATGCATTTAGAAAATGTGCGTAATCCATTGAAAAGTTTGGCTGTAGATTTTGGAATTGATATAAGGGTAAACTAACACTTCAGCCAAACAAACATGATTATCCGTCCATACCAATCATCCAAAAATGGAAAGCATTACTGTAATTGATCTCGCCAATATGTCAGTCCATCACTAATTTAAAGTTCTTGTTGAATTATTTACATTTCCAGCTGCAATTTACACTCTTATCATACATGAATTATATAGTATTTGTACCTCATTAATATATTTATTGTTTATCATGGAAACTGATGGTCTTTAGATCTTTCCCTTTCTCACTTAAAACCCTTGAATCTATCTAAATTCTCTGTAATTCTATTATTCAGGGCTGTGCGAGGTGGATCACCAGAACAAGGCGGGCTACACTGCTATAATGTTGGCAGCTCTAACTGCGGCAGAGAGCCCTGAGGACATGGAGGTGGCTCAGCAGTTACTGAGAATGGGCAATATCAATGCACGAGCCAGCCAGGTACAAAGCAAGACAGCACAGCATCCTGTACTGCAAGAACACACAAACACTTACTAAATATGATTCATACAACAAGCATAAAATAATATGTGTTTACTTACGCAGCAGCCAGAATGTTATTGTAATCGATCTCAGAACTTCTGTATATCCTGCACTACATGACTTAAATTATGTCGAGACTCCCTTCTAATTATATGGTTTGGCTATTTCAGCAACAGCAATTACTAAAAGGTGCATAAAATCAAGCATATTGTCATGCAGTCTCCCTAGACAAACATTTGAATAAATAGGGCATACCATAGAGTTCAGTTACTTTCAATGTGTCACTGTCATAGGATACCACCAGTAAAATTGTTTACTGAGTGTGGTGTGGAAGAACTTCACCTGCCCCATGACTGACCTTAACCCAACTAAACACCTTTGGGATGAATAGGAATGCCAAATCAGGCCCCATCATCAAACAGCAGTGCCTGACCTCACTGATGCTTATGTGTCTGAATGGGAGCAAATTACCGCTGCCATGTTCCAACATTTAATGGAAAGCATTCTCAGAAGAGTAGAAGCTGTTTTAGCAGCAAAGAGAGGGCCAGCTCCCTATTAATGTCCATGGTTGTAAAATTAAATGGTCAACAACCACATATGAGTGGGTTTTCGGGTGTCCACATAGTTTTGGCCATGTAGTGGATCTTCTATCCTCCCATCAGAGCATGCTTCTTCATATTTGCCCTCTGCAAAAGAAACTACTTACATAACAGGAATACTCCTTTTCTTGTTTCTGTGTCTGGCCTTTTGACAATTTTTATACCAGGCAACTCACTATTGTAGCTCAGCACACATTCACTCTACATATTTACCCCAAATTATGTTTCGCTGTGCATTCGAATGCTTTATTTAACTTTAAATATAGCAAATGTTTAATTTTATTTAACATGACATTATAGAATTATTTTTCTGGAATTTAAAAAATGAAACCCGATTAGAATATACTTTAATTTGACTTTGCAGCACTGCACAACTAGAAATAATCTATGGGTACTGAATGCTTTCTGAAGAGACTAAATGGGCTTGTGTCTATTCCAAAATGTTTATGAGTGCAGCAGTGAGGTGATATTTAATAGTCAAATTTTTCTCTTTATAGGTGTGAGGCACTTGAATTTGTAAAAATTCAAAGAGTGGATGAATGAGATTTGAGTATTTTTGATTTTCTTTCATTTCTTTCCACCAGTCAGGGCAAACAGCACTGATGCTTGCAGTTAGTCATGGCCGAACAATGATGGTTCAGGTTCTTCTGGACTGCGGAGCTGATGTGAATATACAGGACCGGGATGGATCCACTGCCCTGATGTGTGCCTGTGAGCACGGGCATACTGAGATAGCCAAAATACTGCTGGAGAGTCAAGACTGTGACACGTCACTCACAGATAAAGTAAGAGACACACTGATTTTAAAACTATACAAATTCTGTCATCAATAACCCTAATTTCTCTTCCGTAAAACACAAAAGTAGTTGTTAGGCAGAATGTTAGGGACTGACAGCCCTGGAGAAAAGAAAAAGATACAAAGAAAGGAATTTGTGACTGAGGCTAACATTCTGCATTTTTTTTTTTTTTAAAGAATAAATGATAACTGATTTTTAGAGGTGAACTATCACTTTAAACCACTCTTAAAGGGATGGAAAGCATTAATTTCATTGCATTAAATCACAAAATATTTTTGCTTGTGCCATTGGTAAGTCCATACTATATTTTAGGACAATGGAACACTGCCACCCAGTGGTCAAGTCATTTTTTTTTTTTTTTTTTTTTTTTTTTTAAAAGTAAAGCGCTTTTCACAACAACATTTTTTTCAAAACAGCTTTATAGAAAATCATGCTCTAACAGAAAAAGAAGCTGTAATGTCTGTAATGTCTTAAAGTCCACAATGTGTGGTTTAATTGAATAGCGTGTTGTGATTGTATATTATGCCTTCAAAAAATAATTTGTCTTTAGTCCCCCAGTGAGCAAGCCAACGGGGAATGTGGCAAGGAATGCAAAACTCCATAAGATATTAGTCAATGTAGAAAAACAACCTTAGGAGAAACCAGGCTCACCAGGGGAGCCAGTTCCCCACCGGTCAAAATTAGTTGCTCGTATTCACCTTACACTGGTGTAGTTTTTCTATCTATTTTTAATCCTTGTTTAAAATAAGATTTTAAAATAACTGCAGTATAGTGGTTATTAAACAAAAAATAAATAATAATAAATAAATCATATATTATAGCTATGAGGTAAAAACCTTAATTCCCTGCCCCACTTTTTAAAAAAAAAAAAATTTTATGTGTTGCAGCCATCAAATTTAGAATAACTATTTATGAAATAACAATAAAGTTTATTGGTTAAAACTTTATCTTGCCTTTGTTTAGTTTTCAATTGAATACATGTATAAAAAAAGAATGAGCAAATAGATTTCTGTTTTTTATAAAGTATATACATTTAACTTTTATGGAATTTAGATACTTAAAGTACAAAAAGAATGCAGCATGTGCTATTTATGATGTCTTCTCTGTATATCCCAGGATCCAACAATTTAATCCATCCAAAAAAGCTTTGTATTTAATAGTTTTGAGTTGCTGAATTCATAATGACATTTGATCAACATTTATCATTTTTACTTCCTTCCCTCTGTCACTCTGTCTTGTAGGATGGACACACAGCTCTGTCAGTAGCCATGAAGGCTTCTCACTCTGAGATAGTTGACCTTCTGAAAGCTCACGCCGATCCACCCGCAATCACAGATCCTACAGCTCCACTCTGAGTGCAGAGGCCTTGTCTTCATCCTGAACTGGCTCAGTCATGTTCATCTTTCTACTGCCTCAACTAGACTCTGCTGGCCAGGCCAACATTCAACAACAGAGAGACAGCACTTGCTAGAAAATTGCAGATTCTCTACTTAGAGACAAATGGCCAATGATAAATGCACTTCCGTACGCCAATCAAAGATGCCATGGTTACAGAAGGGCCATGGAGGGTGGGCTTCCCTAAACTTCCCTTAAGAACCTCAATTGTCCTGAAGCACAGCTACTGTAGCTATTTTCAAGATATTATATTTGTGTATATCAGGCATGGTACATTGCTACATGTTTTGGCCTTCTATTTTCAGGTAATGTGACTATATTTTTTATTAGGCGATGAAACGTAATCTATGAATTTTATTAAGGAAATGATCAGATACACACTATATTTATTTATTTTATTGCACTTTTCTGTAACATTTCCCCCTGTATGTATCTGTGGCCTGTCTCAGTATAACCTGATGTGTCTTCCTATATGAGGGTTGTTGGGTCATGCCCAATAAAGAACTGTTCCTTGCTTTTACAGGTGAAATATTATGTTGCCAGTATGTCTCCAGTCACAGTATCGGTACATCCCAGCAGAGAGCTAGGGACTGATGGAAAAAAAAAAAAAACCTGAGAGGTGATTTAAAATGCTTTAGTATGATCTATGAAATGTCTGAAGCACTTAAATGCTCAATGCTGGTCAATGAAATGCCCTGTCCTTATGTGAATTATTTTTGTTAATATACCAACATTTTTCCTTTCAACAGAATAGTTTCAAATTAATCTATGACTAACATCATTTTTTGTATCAGTTATCATTTCTTCTATGTCAGAGTTTACAGTATACTGTAACCTGCTGCAATACTAGCTCTTACACAATTAAAACTTCCTATCCTGCAAACTGAACATGAGTTTCCAAGTTCTCCAACAGACACAGATTAAAGCAGTACATAATAATGGGCCGGACTGTTGTCGCACTCTTTGTACATTATGCCTGCTTGAAATTAAGGCATCAAACATTGTGATGAAGAGATATGTTTAATGACAAATCAGTAAGTCAGCCAGACAAAGTATAAATTTAAATATCTGTGCAACAGTAATGTGTAGTATTGTGGGAGGCGCTGTGAACTAATACCCTGAAATGTAATGACTATTCATCTATATTTTTGAGTATATACAGGTATATGCATGGATAAAATATTGAATTAATAAAAACATGCATTTCGTTTTTGTTTCTTCTTTGTGGTTTGATGCCCTTTGACATCAACAACAAAACACATTGTATGGGAAGTATTTTCTTCTTCCTTTTAAAACATGAAAAGCCTACCTTACTATGAATTATTATATGGTTAGTTGGTTGCACATCAACACTAACAACACCACTATAAACCGTTGCTGTCACTATGTGAAAACTTGACATACTGGAATCTGTTACATTGATTCAGTGATGTATTGTATGCTTTTTCAATCATTCCATTTAAAGAACTCCTCCTCTGGTTTTTGTTTTGTTTTTCTTTGTCCATTGTTGATTAAAAAGATATGACAGTACAATGATAAAACCTCATAGTCTATCAATAGACCAGTAAGAATGCTGACACAGATTCAGTCATTGAATGTTAGTGTCTTTTCTGCTATGTATCGTGAAAGAGCTAAATATTGATCATAATGTTCTACTATTGCTATAGTTACAAACCCTTTTCTCATATGAGCAATTAACATGTCAGTGCTTCAGCTACAGTATGCCTGATGCAAAATAGCAAAATATAGTGCCTTTTTCTATGAATGTGAAAAATACATTTTCCACATTTTTCATACATGCCACTATACTGGTACATATTTTTCAGCTTCTAAAAAAATAAACTTTAGATGCAAAAAGTTTTCTTTGGTAGTTCATTAGTATTACTAATTTTTTACAGTATTCATGTAAATACACACTAACATCGACACTGGGGAAAAAAAGTGTTATTGTATTTTAATTCTTCACCCTAAAACAGTGTCAGAATAGCATTTTTCCTATGCAGAGAACAATGTCTTATACTAAAAATTCCTTGAACGAAGACTGGTCAAACCTGTTTGAGTGTAGAGGGGTATTTGAGAAACAAATACCCCTCCAATATTATTATACTCCTCTATTATTTTGCTGTAGACTGCACACCACTTTATTTATTTCTAATTAAACTGTTGAGTCTTTCTCATTATGTGGCTGCTACTGGGTCTCTGTCTTCTTACCTCATCACTCCTCCACTCAGGTAATGTAAAATGAAAGGATCTATAATTGATGACAATTAAGTCTACTCTCTTTGAGTATTTAAGTGATGGATTAAACCTCAACATTTATTTTGAAAACATTCCATTTAATTATTTTAAATTATTGTGATGAGCAGTTCAAATGCTGCAATGTCTCCAGTGTAGCACTGCAACTCAGAATGTATCTTTAATAAACTGTGCTGCCAGCCAATCTTGTGCCATTATAAGGGCTGATGGAACCAGTGTAGGTGTGTAACTAAAACTGTTCCTTGGTTTGTCTGAGTCTGACACATTTCAGTCAATGTTTGTATTTCAGCAATATACGGTATCAAATCTTATGAATCAAACCATAAATGTGCTGTTTTCCCATTTCTGATTTTCTGAATTTTGTGCTATAGGCAATTCTTCAGTTGTGCAGACTTGCTTACCAGTTGAATTTTGCTTTGGGACAGCAAACAGTTCAATAGCCACTGTATCAATTGGTTATGGCTTTTTAAATACTACTGACAGTGTTTCCTGCTGCAAAACAAATACACTGCATGAAAACTATCACTAATTAAAAATAAAAGTTATATATGGCAATGAGGTATATATGAATAATTCTGTTTAGGATGGACTTCAAAGATTACAGTTTATTATGTCTACAATAATTATATCTATGTTATGTCTATTAAGAATCTTTTTATCTACAATGCAGTAATCATCCTAATTACACAAAAATAATTGTCATATTTTATTAAATAAAACATATGGCTAGTAATAGTAAGTGGCTCAATATGTGACATGTACCTTTATTTATATATGTGCCTGCCCGAGGAGAATATGCTACAGTAGTCTCTGGTTACTAAGGTTTTAGTTTCTCCTCTAACTAAATATCTTAGTAGGGAGTTCTTCCTTGCCACAGTCACATTTGGCTTGCTCACTGGTGGTATTACTATTAAGGAACTATTTTCTTTGAAACAGCTTCGAAACAACACTGTACATGTGTATGTATTGTGAAAAAAGCTATACAAACACAATGACTTGACTCTTTGTAAACTAGAGACTATAAAAACCAACAAATCAAGAAACAGAATTTCAGATCGTAACAATACATGTATACAATTTTAGCTAGTCTCCAATGCAACACTTTATTTTAAGAAAAGAAATGTCATGTAAAAATGTCGTTACTCATTTCATTATGCAATAGTAAATGACTGATGTAAGTCAACAACCTGTAACATGCACTGTTAAAACAAAAAACAAAACTCTTTTCTGTGTGTAGCTGAACGGGCTTAGATGTGAAGCATTACTGAAGGTGATGTTCACAGTTTGGTCATCCAAAACATAAACAGGGTCTGATGGCTGCTAATGTAAATTAGAAATTCACCATATATTTTATTTATTTATTTATACTTCTTGCTGACTGACTGACTACTGATTAAGAGAGCCAAGTAAAAATACAGACATACATCTATTGTAACAGTCCACCAAAAAAATACATTTACATTGAAAAAAATTAAAAGGATATAATGGGTAAAAATCAAAGGATATATTACCTACCTGCCCAATATAGGCATGCACATGGGCATAAAACTTTACATTTTAGGGTTTTGGGAGACCCTCCAAATCATTTGCCACTGAAACACATTTATGCTATGATGACCTGTACATATGTTTCATGAAAATAAAGTATAATAACGATAATGTTGTCAATGACTTGCTATATCCCTTTAAATGTAAAACATAAATAAAGAATGAAAGAAAGAAAGAAAGAAAGAAAGAAAGAAAGAAAAGGAAGTAATGAAGCTACGCAGTATGTTGTACATGCCATGTTTTGATGGTGATCTATTGAATTTTACCATGATTTTCATTTCCATGGTAACAAGAACTTCTCCAATTGGAGGATATTGCTTGTGTGTGTGGGTGTGTGTGGGCAGGTTTAAGTGGTTTACAAGGACATTTTTTTAGGTTACAAACTGGTAATTACAAGGGTATTAAGCTATAAATGTGGTTTATGAGGACATTTCTAGTCTCCCCATAATACAAATCACTTAAAAAAACATACTAAATTATGTTTATTGAAAATGTAAAAATGCAGAAAGGTTTTTGTGAGGGTTAGGGTTAGGGGATAGAATCCATAGTTCGTACAGTATAAAAATCATTATGTCTATGGAGAATCCTCGTAAGGATAGCTGCACCAATATGTGTGTGTGTGTGTGTGTGTGTGTCTGTGTGTGTGGCGTTATACTCGGCACTTGGAAACGAGGTACAGTGGCGAAACTACAGCTTCATTTACTGGATTATTTTAAACAGGGCCTGACGTCTGAAACCAAACAGGCCAGAGTAAGTTTAGATTTCAGTGATAACAAAGGTGCAAGTTCACCTACTGAACCTGCTGATGATGTTAACACAGAGCAAGAAAAACTTGTGAGGAACAGATCAAGTCGGCAACTGCTGAGAGCTTGGGCGGGTCAGGGGAAGAAGCATGTGGAGGTGAGCAGAAAAACACTGGAGAAAGTCAAAGAATGGGGGCAATCTAGACCGAAACAGAGTGGTTTGTCATGGAGGGGTCGCATCAGGGTTGCGTTGTTTGCAAAAAGTTTGGATGCCAGGGTCCCGAAAAATTGGCTGAGATGAAACTGGCCAAAGAGTGGGTGATATGCTCCGTAACGTCTTCTGCCACAGATCTAAAACACAAACAAAAACAAAACAAAAAAACAACAACAGAGGGCACTCAGGAAAAAAGTTTTTTGAACACTCTCAGATGCAGTGTTGTTATAGTTTTGGATTTTTAATTTAGTTTTAATTTCTATTTTATATAAATCTGTCATTCCATATTAGTTTTAGTTTTCATTCGTTTTCACAGTTTTTCTGTTAATTTTAGTTTAGTTTTAGTTTTCTTAGTTTCAGTTTAGTTAGTTTTTATTTGAGTTTTAGTTATTTTAGTTTTAGTATTTTTCATGGCTGCCAAAGCAGAAGCATTTACTGGTATCATTTAAAAAATGTCAGGGCAGTCTTGTTGTTTAATTTGGATTTTAAATGTTGCAATTTTTATAATATATGGTGAATATGGGTAAAGTGACAAAGGACATTTAATCTTGATCCCCACTGTATCCATACAAATTTCCTTTGATGATTATAAATAATTTCTTAACTAATCTTTGGGAAGTAAACAATTAAAGGAATAGTTCACCCAAAAATGAAAATTCTCTCATCATTTACTCACCCTCATGCCATCCCAGATGTGTATTACTGTCTTTCTTCTGCTGAACACAAAGTAAGATTTTTAGAAGAATACCTCAGCTCTGTATTGTTAATACAGCTATCATCCCAACAGCTCTTTCTGATCATAAACTTATCACAATTGAGTGTACTTTGACTGAAAGAAAGCATACAAGTTATTATTGGTATTTCAATGTTACACCTTTGGAAGATAAACATTTTTGTGAGAATTATACGCTTTTTTGGGAAACCTGGAAAAGTGAAAATTGCCTTTATGAAAGTATTATTCAGTGGTGGGAAGTTGGTAAAGTGCACATAAGAGGTTTCTATCAACAATATACATCTCATTCCTCTTTAGTTTTGAAAAAGACATTAGAGTGGTTGGAAAAAGAGATCATGGACATTGAAAAGAGCATGAATGATAATGTTGCTAGGAATCTACAAGAACTGTGGACTGAAAAAAATAAAAAATCAGCTGAGCTCCTTTTTAAATGAAAATGTTAAAGGAGCTCTTGTAAGAAGTTGTTTTTTAACAATAAGAGACATGGATGGACCTTCTTCTTATTTCTTTAACTTGGAGCAAAAAGCAGGACAAGAAAAACAGATGTTCATTTTAAAAGATAACAATGGACATAACACTTCAGTCCCAGTAGTGATGCACAAACTTGCTGTGGATTTTTATTCTAATTTATATGCTGCTGACAACTCAGATGAACAGTGTAGAAATCAACTGCTACAAGATCTTCCTGTTTTAACATTAGAACATAAGCAATCTTTAGAGACTGAACGCACTTTTGAAGAGGTTACTGCTGTTGTTATGGGACTCTCCTCAGGACGTATGCCAGGATTGGATGGATTACCTGCCAAATTGTATAAGAGTTTTGGAATGTTATTGGACATGATTATTTTGAGGTACTCCAAAAATGCATCAATGAAGGAATTCTTCTTTTGAGTTGTCAGCGGGCAGTTTTAACACTACTCCCAAAAAAAGGAGACCTAATTCTCTTGAAGAACTGGAGACCTGTAGCAATTTTAGGCTCTGATTACAATTTTGTTTTCTAAATGTCTGGCCAATAGGGTAAATTGTGTATTGCATACAATTATACATAAAGATCAGTCATATTGTATAAAAAATAGATCCATAATAGATAATTTACATTTGGTACAAGACATTTTTGATTTTGCCAAGAGTTGATCACACTTTTTGATACCTTAAAGGCTTTTGGTTTTGGGGACAATTCTATTTCCAAAATAAAACTGTTGTATGCTGGGGCCACATTATGATTAAAATAGCTGGTGGCCTCAGTATTCCTGTAAAAGTCAACAGAGGCATTAGGCAAGGTTGTCCTATTTCAGGACAACTTTACAATATAGCCACTGAGCCTTTGCTGTGTAGATTGAGAAGACAGCTAACAGATTTACAGCTCAATACATTGGATTTTAAGTGCCTTATCAAGCTCTCTGCATATGCAGATGATGTCACAGTTTTAATTAGAAGTCATAGTGATGTTCAATGTGTAAAAAAGGCTTTGGAATATTATGGGAAAGCGTCTTCAGCCAAAGTTAATTGGCAAAAAAGTGATGCTCTGTGGTGTGGTCAAGATTTTATTAGTCCATCACTACCTAGTGGTGTGCAGCGGGGGAGAGCGGGTTTGAAATATATAGGGGTATTTTTAGGGACAGATGAATATAGAAAAAAAAATTGGGAGGGTCTACTGGAAAAAGTGTGTGCTCGGTTGTCTCACTGGAAATGGTTGCTACCCCAGCTGTCCTACAGGGGGAGAATCCTGGTCTGTAACAACCTGGTTGCATCATCTCTGTGGTACAAAATGATGGTTCTAGAGCCTCCAGAGGACTTAGTAAGAAGAATTCAACAGCACCTGGTGGACTTCTGCTGGTCAGGTCAGCACTGGTTGAAGGCACCAGTGCTCTATCTGCCAATACAGAAAGGAGGACAGGGGCTAGTCGACATTAGATCCAGAGTCAGAGCTTTTAGACTCCAGGCGGCTCAGAGACTCCTATATGGGGAGGATGTAAGGTGGGCTGGGGTAGCCTGTGCCCTCCTGAAGAGAGCGGGTGACATGGGATTAGACCGCCACTTGTTTCTTATGGACACCGAAAAACTAGACCTGACAGGACTGACATTTTTCTACAGATCAATGTTAAAATCATGGACATTTTTCAGTTTCTCTCGGGAGCCAAATGGTGTGAAGGGACTATGGCTGAAAGAAGAACCACTGTTTTTTTAATTCTGCACTGGATTTAGAAGTTTTTAAATCAGTATCCCTCAGTAAAGCGTTGTGGACTGCAAATATTACCAAAATTTGACATTTTGTTTCTGAGGAAGGATGGATTTCTGCTGAGAACTTGGCTTCAGAACTGGGCATAAGATCAGTTTGGGTGGCAGAGAGACTGTTGACTCAAAATTATGAGTTTTTACCACCAGACCATAGACTGTCTTTAGAGACACCTGTTGGAGAGGAAGAGACTTCTGTCTTCCCAGAGCTGAATTTCTCACCTGATATTAGAAAATGGCAAGAAATGGAGAATGGTTTGCTTTCTTTTAAGACACCTCAGCTGGGACTTTTTAGAAATGCTGGAAAGAAAGCTATTTATGTACTGTGTGTAAAGGTGTCACATCCTCTTCAGCTTCAGAGTGTGAGAGAGTCTAAATGGCAAGAGATCTTTGGGTCAAGCGCTTCCCTAAAGGCTGCTGGAGGACCTTGATCAAACCTCCTATTGAGAAAAGAACTGGAGACCTGCAATAGAGGATTGTGCATGGTATAATAGCCACAAACAGACACAAAGCACACCTTGACCCACAGGTCGGGGAGGGTTGTCCTTTTTGTGGAGTACAAGAAACATTCTTTCACTTATTTTTTAATTGTGTGAGATTACAGCCATTATTTTATAAATTAGAAAAGTGGTGTCAAACCCTGGGGGAAGTTTTTACACTTGCAAGGTTTATTTATGGGCCCAAGTATAGCAGAAGTAGAATGGAGAGTCATGTTTTATTAAACTATTTATTTGGGCAAGCAGAGATGGCTATATGGTTGTCAAGAAAAAGTAAACTGAATGAAAAGTGATCAACTGATGTTATTTCAGTATTAAATGGATTAATAAAATCCTGTATCAACATAGAGTATAGTTATTATAAGTTGATTAATGATCTACAGATGTTCAAATATAAATGTGGAGTAAATCAGTGTATTTGTGAAGTTGACCCTGATGACTGTTTGCAAATTTATATTTGAGTAATGTTTGCTTGTAAAACTACATTCATAATTGGAGTGGTGGTGGTGTAGTGGACTAAAGCACTGAACTGGTAAGCAAAAGGTTATTGGTTCAATTCCCACAGCCACCACCATTATGTCCTTGAGCAAGGCACTTAACTCCAGGTTGCTCCAGGGGGATTGTCCCTGTAATAAGGGCACTGTATGTCACCTTGGATAAAAGCATCTGCCAAATGCATAAAAAAAATAATTGTGTGATTATTTATTCTTCTTTATTTATTTTTTAACCTTTTGTAATAAAGAGACCTTAAAAGTCAAAGTCTCTCTCTCTCTCTCTCTCTCTCTCTCTCTGTCTCTCACTCTTTTTAAAATTTTATTACCTTTTTGAGGTTTTAAATTGATGATTTTTACATGGGGATGTGTGGCAGAGCTTATTTCATGACCACCGGTGGGAAAAGCAATGGTAAAGAAAATAACAGAAATTTGAGGTGTAATGTTTGTAAATGTTACATAATGATTTATGATGTAAAAGTGTTACAACATATATACAGGTGCATCTCAATAAATTAGAATGTCGTGGAAAAGTTCATTTATTTCAGTAATTCAACTCAAATTGTGAAACTCATGTATTAAATAAATTCAATGCACACAGACTGAAGTAGTTTAAGTCTTTGGTTCTTTTAATTGTGATGATTTTGGCTCACATTTAACAAAAACCCACCAATTCACTATCTCAACAAATTAGAATACATCATAAGACCAATAAAAAAAACATTTTTAGTGAATTGTTGGCCTTCTGGAAAGTATGTTCAATACTTGGTAGGGGCTCCTTTTGCTTTAATTACTGCCTCAATTCGGCGTGGCATGGAGGTGATCAGTTTGTGGCACTGCTGAGGTGGTATGGAAGCCCAGGTTTCTTTGACAGTGGCCTTCAGCTCATCTGCATTTTTTGGTCTCTTGTTTCTCATTTTCCTCTTGACAATACCCCATAGATTCTCTATGGGGTTCAGGTCTGGTGAGTTTGCTGGCCAGTCAAGCACACCAACACCATGGTCATTTAACCAACTTTTGGTGCTTTTGGCAGTGTGGGCAGGTGCCAAATCCTGCTGGAAAATGAAATCAGCATCTTTAAAAAGCTGGTCAGCAGAAGGAAGCATGAAGTGCTCCAAAATTTCTCGTTAAATGGGTGCAGTGACTTTGGTTTTCAAAAAACACAATGGACCAACACCAGCAGATGACATTGCACCCCAAATCATCACAGACTGTGGAAACTTAACACTGGACTTCAAGCAACTTGGGCTATGAGCTTCTCCACCCTTCCTCCAGACTCTAGGTCCTTGGTTTCCAAATGAAATACAAAACTTGCTCTCATCTGAAAAGAGGACTTTGGACCACTGGGCAACAGTCCAGTTCTTCTTCTCCTTAGCCCAGGTAAGACGCCTCTGATGTTGTCTGTGGTTCAGGAGTGGCTTAACAAGAGGAATACAACAACTGTAGCCAAATTCCTTGACACATCTGTGTGTGGTGGCTCTTGATGCCTTGACCCCAGCCTCAGTCCATTCCTTGTGAAGGTCATCCAAATTCTTGAATCGATTTTGCTTGACAATCCTCATAAGGCTGCGGTTCTCTCGGTTGGTTGTGCATCTTTTTCTTCCACACTTTTTCCTTCCACTCAACTTTCTGTTAACATGCTTGGATACAGCACTCTGTGAACAGCCAGCTTCTTTGGCAATGAATGTTTGTGGCTTACCCTCCTTGTGAAGGGTGTCAATGATTGTCTTCTGGACAACTGTCAGATCAGCAGTCTTCCCCATGATTGTGTAGCCTAGTGAACCAAACTGAGAGACCATTTTGAAGGCTCAGGAAACCTTTGCAGGTGTTTTGAGTTGATTAGCTGATTGGCATGTCACCATATTCTAATTTGTTGAGATAGTGAATTGGTGGGTTTTTGTTAAATGTGAGCTAAAATCATCACAATTAAAAGAACCAAAGACTTAAACTACTTCAGTCTGTGTGCACTGAATTTATTTAATACACAAGTTTCACAATCTGAGTTGAATTACTGAAATAAATGAACTTTTCCATGACATTCTAATTTATTGAGATGCACCTGTATATTAAAAAAATAGTCTAAATACTTTGTAGATATTTTCTAGAGAATAATTTTTCCTCTGGGATTTAGTCAAAAGAAGGTCTTCAAAAGTTCTACTTCTCAGTATTAAGAATTTCTAATTTCTAAGGTAGAAGACATCCTAAGCTTTTTTCAAAGGTATAATGTTTGCAATGTTTGAAATTTACAATTTCCAAAAGTGTCCTACTTAAACTAAAACTAAAACTAAACTAAAACTGAAATTAATTTGAGATCATTTTTATTTTTATTTTAGTTAGTTCTGGAGTTAAGAAAAAGTATTTTAGTTTTGTTTTAGTTTTTTCAAATAATTTTATTTTTATTTTCATTTTAGTTAACGAAAATGGTTTTAGATAGTTTTTATTTTAGTTTTCGTTAACTATAATAACACTGCTCAGATGGAGGTGCACACTCCAGTGCTTAGCATCCATGAAAATGCAAAAGAAGACTCGTTGCAACAAACAATAATAATGAACCTGTCTGATGAAGTGAAAAATACTGCAATCAAAAATGGCCAAAATGCTCAGTCCATTTTGAAGAACGTATTTCTATCAAAAGATGTCAATTGGATACCTTCACACATGTAACATATAGAGTTCCCTATCTGTCACTCACTCGACGTTGTGTTGATGTAGTGACACTAGGGGTCACTCTTGGGAGCCCGAAACACCTCTGGTCTTTGACAAAATGCCAATGAAAATTGCCGATACCACTCCCCCGAACATACGGGTATAAAAGGAGCTGGTATGCAACCACTCATTCAGATTTTCTCTTTGGAGCCAAATGGTCGATGTTCACTGAGCTGAATTCCACGACTGTTCATTCACCTCTGCTGGATCTGATGGTGCATTTCAGCGGCTTCTCCCTCCTCTGCACTGGTGCACTGCAGAGAACGCCCCTGGGCGCTTCGGCAGAAATAAAAGAGTATATTTCTCTAAAAGAGCGGCACACACGGAACGTCTTTTTAAAGACATGTCTTTTTAAAGATGCCTTTCCGTTTGTGTGTTATTCCTGGTTGCGGTTGTTATCTCTCGCCTTCTGATGGTCACGATCGCTGTCTTTCGTGTTTGGGTGCTACCCATGCGGAGACAGCTTTCGTGGATGGATCATATACTCATTGTGAGAACATGACCATGGCAACGTTGCGATCGCGGCTTGCCATCATAAGAAAGCAAGCCACCCCAGCAGCTCCCCGCCTCGGTCCTTCTACTTAAGGGTATGAGGCCAGCGCGGCTAGCACTGGGGGCGATTTGGGGACCCCAATGGGACCACCTTCGCCAGGTATCCCCCCACGGACCTCCCTTTCCCCAGCACGCTTGTCTGCCCTGATCGGGCTTCCGGATGAATCCGCCGGCTCATCTCACGGTGAGTTCGACCTCTTGTTCGGAGCCCGTGAAGGTGATGAGCTCTCGAGCGCAGCATCGGAGTGTGGGCTCATCCAGTCGGACGTGAAGCCTCAGCTGGGCTCCCCCCCTCGGGTACGGTCGCCCAGTCACAGGCTGACGCGGAGATGATTGGACATGTTTCCCGGGCAGCCACGAGTGTCGGGCTAGAGTGGAACCCTCCACTCTCCCCTGAACCCTTGCGGCTCAATGATTGGTTCCTGGGCTCGCGGTGCCGCTCACAGCCACGCCCTGCCCCAGTTTCTTTCTTCCCAGAAGTGCACGAGGAGCTGACAAGGTCGTGGGAGGCACCTTTTACTGCCGGTCCTGATTTTTCAGCTCCCCCGCCCTCACTACCCTCAATGGTGGGGCGGCCAGGAGCTATTCAGTGATTCCTCCAGTGGACAAGGCGTAACCCAAAAGCTCCCGTCCAAGGCCTGTAGGTTTACGTCATCCCTGATGGCCAAAGCCTACAGTGCCGCTGGACAAGCCGCCTCCACCCTGCATGCCATGGCTCTCCTGCAAGTCCACCAAGCCAAGGTGCTAAAGGAACTGGATGAGGGTAGTTCCACCCCGGGATTGATACAGGAGCTGCGCTCGGCGACCGACCTCGCTTCTCCGGGCGACGAAGTTCACAGTGCGGTCTCTCGGGTGGGCGATGTCCACCTTGGTGGTCCAGGAGCGACACCTTTGGCTCAACCTGGTCGAGATGGGAGAGGCCGACAAGGCACGGTTCCTTGGTGCCCCCATTTCCCAGGTTTGTCTGTTTGGCGACACCATCGAGGACTTTGCCCAGCAGTTCTTGGTGAAGCAGCAGATGGAGGCTATCCGGCACATCCTGCCCCGCGGCTCAAGATCCCACACCCTCCTGCTCATCGCCAAGGGCGTCTCCCTGTGGTGACTGCACCGGCTCCACCGCAGCCCGCCCCTGCGGCCCGGCAGGAAGCAGACGCCACCCGTCTCACGGCTGGCCATCAATAACCTGCGAAAGGCTTCGAAACGCCCTGAGACGGGCGACCCAGGGATGACGAAACCCGCTGCTCTGGAGCTGGTAAGCAGACCACTCCATCCCCTGGTGGAGGGCCGGGAGGAAAATCTTTTGTTGCCTTTTCATTTCATTTCGCCGCCTGCGGTACCCAAGAGTTCAGCAAAAGAGAGGTTTCCTTGTTCCCAGGGTCACATACACGGTGTCATCATGACCACCATCCACCATTCCATTTTGGCAGGTTTGGCGCTCCAGCGGACAGGCCTCTTCCTCCCCTGTCCCAGGCTGTTCCGGGGGTGGTTACAAGGAGCCAGGTAAGTGCTTCCCCTGAGCTTAAGGCACTCTCTTTGAAGACTGCCCTCCTGACTGTGCTCACTTCCATCAAGAGGGTAGGAGACCTGCAAGCGTTCTCTGTCAGCGAAACGTGCCTGGAGTTCTGTCCGGGCTACTCTCACGTGATCCTGACACCCCGACCGGGCTATGTGCCCAAGGTTCCCACGACCCCTTTAGGGATCAGTTGTTGAACCTGCAAGCGCTGCCCCAGGAGGAGGCAGACCCAGCTTTGGCGTTGCTGTGTCCGGTGCGTGCTTAACGCATCAATTGGGATCGTACAAAGAGCTTTAGAAGCACCGAGCAGCTCTTTGTCTGCTTTGGTGGACAGCGGAAAGGAAGTGCTGTCTCCAAACAGAGGATCACCCATTGGGTTGTTGACACCATCGTGATGGCATATCACGCTCAGGACGTGCCGCCCCCTATGGGGTTATGAGCCCACTCTACTAGGACTGTAGCGGCCTCCTGGGCTCTGACCAGTGGTGCCTCTTTGGCAGACATCTACAGAGCAGCAGGCTGGGCAATGCCCAACACCTTTGCGAGGTACTACAATCTCCGAATTGAGCCAGTTTCATCCCGTGTATTGTCAGGTACTAGCAGGTAAGTTCCGGGACAGCTGGTCGGGTGTACCGCTTGAGCATAGTGCCTTTCCCCTCCCTTGAGGTGAAGACGTGCGCTTTTGACCCCCAGTCGTGTTCACAAGCTGTGATCCCTGGATGACTTTCCTCCTTAGCCCTGTGGCAGACGAGTTTGCGGCGAAACTTGCTGCCAGCCCAGTTATCTTCCGCTAAATCATTTTCCCTGTCAGTAAACTGCGTCTTCCTAGGGCAGAGGCCCCTCTGTCCCCGGTCACCATGTTCGTAGAAACTCCTCCCCCCTCGGGTAGGACCTACCATACGACTTCTCCACATGACATACTTCCGACAAGACCCAATAAGACCATGTGACGTATTTCCACTCAAAATACCCCCCCCTTCTCTGAGCGGGGTGTGGTCTCCATGGTGTCTTCCCCTTGGGAGTGACACCCCCCCCCCCCCGACGTAGACATTTATGGCCCCCAGTCGGTTAACAAATTCCACTCTTTGGGAAGAAAAAAGAAGAAAAGAGGCCATGGCTGGGCTAGCCTGTCCCTATTTGCTGGGCAGTCGACTTGTTCCCAAAGGACCATTCGACGCTCATAGGAGCGTTGGGGGAGATTACATGACGGCCTGGTGCTTTGGCTACGAGGCACACAGCGGTCTGCCCGTCTCGCACCGCCAGTCCAAGTAACACAGTTCAGCTAGTTGTGCCGTTTTGTATAGGGACCCCTAGTGTTACTACATTGACACAACCTCGAGTGAGTGACAGATAGGGAACGCCCTGGTTACTTTCGTAACCTCCGTTCCCTGATGGAGGGAACAAGACGTTGTGTCCCTCTTGCCACAACACTGAACTACCTGCTGAAATGGCCTGGACCTTGTCTCGGCTCCTCAGCACAAAACCTGAATGAGTGGTTGCATACCAGCTCCTTTTATACCCGTATGTCCAGGGGAGTGGCATGCAAATTCCACTCGCCAATTCCCATTGGCCCTTTTAAAAAAATCAGAGGTGTTTGGGGCTCCCAAGAGTGACCCCTAGTGTCACTACATCGACATAATGTCTCATTCCCTCCATCAGGGAATGGAAGTTATGAAAGTAACCAGGACATTCTGGAAAAGAAAAGGTGTCCATCCCCTCATCTTACAGTATGAAGGTTTTAAGTCTGGATTTAATATCCACCAGTCCCTGTCCTCCTTCCTGCCTGGGCAGATACAGCAAAGGTGCTTTTAGCAAATGCTGTCCTGACCAGAAAAAATCAACTAGACATTGTTGTATCTCTCTCACCAGGTCCTCTTTGGGCTGTAGTATCATCATCTGATGTCACAAAGATGAGGCAACCAGGTTGTTGCAGATCAGTACCCTTCCCCTGTAGGACAGCTGGGGTACAAGCCATTTCCAGTGAGACAACCTGGCACACACTCTCTCCACTAGACCCTCCCAGTTCTGTCTCTCAAACTTTTTTGTCCCTAAAAAAACCCAGTTCCTTAAAACCAGTTCTCCCCCACTTCAAACCACCAGGGAGTAAAGGACCCTGTTACATCTCTGTCTTACTTAGATTAATTATACTGTGATTCTGAATTAAATCAAAGACACAGACACTTGTCTACTCGAACTGTGCAGCGCGCATCACTTCTTTACAAGTGAAGTTTCTTAACACACCCGAATATGGTGACGTCACATATGAGTACCCGCAGGTAACAATCCTCAGTCATCCTAATACATGACATCCCCCCATTTCTTGGAAATAAAGTTATATTAGTAAACTCATGTTTACAATAAGATTCTTGCAAAGTCTCTTTACCCAATAAACAGGTTTTTAACTACATAAATCAGCTATTGTTTTCTTTTCCACACAACAATACTCACAACCTTCTTGTGATTCAATTAACATACATTAACCAGCTGCAGCCAGCTATTTTTTATTTTTTTACACATCATACTGTGTTGCAAACATGTATGAAACTTGGACAACTTATTTACTCATGTCTCTTTATATATATATATATATATATATATATATATATATATATATATATATATATATATATATATATATATATATATAGACATTTTCTGTATGGCATTCACAGTTCAGTTTAGTTTGTGACATAGTCAGACAATTTCTCAGGTGGTCGTTTAATCCTTTGGGGTCTGACTAGTTTTGCCGGATTTGACAATTCCTCTTTGTGGTGGAACAGTCACGTTGTGTTTCTTGTTTTGTTTTTTCCTGCTCAATTTGTGTGTCAGCATGTTTGTTGGTGTTGTATCTTTTGACATGAGTAGTGTTTCGTGTGTATTTCGCTCCAGTTGAACATTCAATAGTCACTTGATTTCCTGCTTTGCTCACAACTTGGTGTGGAACTGTGTTGAAAGGAGTTGTGAATTTGTCTACTTTCTCTTGTTGCACAAGTACTGTGTCACCCACATTCACTTTTGAGTACTGTGCCCTTCTCCGTTCATCTGTATATATCTTTGTTTTGCCTTTCTGTTCTGCATCTGGATCACTTACCCCCTGATCTGTGCATTTTTCCAAAAGATTTGGCAATTTTCCTCTTATCTTTAGGTTAAAAAGCAATTCAGCTGGGCTCTTTCCGGTAGTTGCATGTTCAGTGCTTCTATACACAGTAACATATTTTCTCAGTTCTTTTTTCCAGTCAAGTCCCTCAGCCTGTGCAATCTGTATTCTTTTCATCAGTGATGAGTTTTGGCGTTCCACCTCCCCATTGGCCTGAGCCCATTTAGGAGTGGTTTTCACATGTCTAATGCCGTTGCTTTCGCAGTATTCTCTGAACTGCTCAGATCTAATTTGAGGTCAGACAGAGGCTCACATAGCATATTGGTACAGTCTTTTCTTTTTGGGTCTGGACTAAAACTCCTCCCAACCCCACCGGACTCGCATCTACTATCACTCTGGTAGGTGCGTCTTTATTGAAGTATGCTAAAGTGCTTGCTTTAGCTAGGTCCTCTTTCAGTGTATTGAATGCTTGTTTTTGCTCTGGTCCAAACTCAAACCCTGTGTTATTTCTTGTCAATTGTCAATCAAATCAAATCAAATCAAATCACTTTATTGTCACACAGCCATATACACAAGTGCAATGGTGTGTGAAATTCTTGGGTGCAGTTCCGATCAACATAGCAGTCGTGACAGCGATGAGACATATACCAATTTACAATAACATCAAATTAACACAGCACAATTTAAACGTCTGATATACACATAATTACACACAACAATATACAAATAATAACATACACTGTACAGTATACAATATGCACTATATAGATACACATTATTCAATAAAAATAAAAAATATATAAAAAAGTATATATAGTAGTATATATAGAATGTACAGTAGGTTGTATTGTACTGTATTGACATTCAGGCTGTCGGTTGATAGTAAGTTATTAAGAGAGAATATAATATAATAATAATATAATTTATGACAGTCCAGTGTGATATATAAGAGTAAGAGTAATAAAGTGCAGTGCTGGTGTATTTTGATCGTGGGAGATCAAGAGTTCAAAAGTCTGATTGCTTGGGGGAAGAAGCTGTCATGGAGTCGGCTGGTGTGGGTCCTGATGCTGCGATACCGCCTGCCTGATGGTAGCAGTGAGAACAGCCCATGGCTCGGGTGGCTGGAGTCTCTGATGATCCTCCGAGCTTTTTTCACACTGCCTGGTATATATGTCCTGGAGGGAGGGAAGCTCACCTCCGATGATGTGTCTGGCAGTTCGCACCACCCTTTGCAGGGCTTTGCGGTTGTGGGCGGTGCTATTGCCATACCAGGCGGATATGCAGCCAGTCAGGATGCTCTCTACAGTGCTGGTGTAGAACCGTGTGAGGATGTGGCAGTTCATTCCAAACTTCCTCAGCCGTCTCAGGAAGAAGAGGCGCTGATGAGCCTTCTTCACAACGACTTCAGTGTGCATGGACCATGTGAGTTCCTCAGTGATGTGGACACTCAGGAACTTGAAGCTGCTGACTCTCTCCACTGGTGCTCCATTGATGGTGATGGGACTGTGTTCTCTGTCTTTTCTTCTGAAGTCCACCACAAGCTCCTTTGTCTTACTGATGTTGAGGGAGAGGTTGTGCTCCTGACACCAGTGTGTCAGAGTGTGCATCTCCTCTCTGTAGGCTGTTTCATCATTGTCAGTGATCAGACCTACCACCGTCGTGTCATCAGCAAACTTAATGATGGCATTGGAGCTATGTGTTGCCACACAGTCATGTGTGTACAAGGAATACAGGAGTGGGCTGAGAACACAGCCCTGTGGGGCTCCAGTGTTGAGGGTCAGTGATGAGGAGATGATGCTGCCTATTCTAACCAGCTGGCGTCTGCTTGACAGGAAGTCCAGGATCCAGCTGCACAGCGAGCTTTTTAAGCCCAGAGCCCGGAGTTTCTCATCTAGCTTGGAGGGCACTATGGTGTTGAATGCTGAGCTGTAGTCTACAAACAGCATTCTCACATAAGTGTTCTTTTTTCCAGGTGGGAGAGAGCAGTGTGTATTGTAGATGCAATGGCATCATCAGTGGAGTGGTTGTTGCGGTAAGCAAACTGCAATGGGTTAAGAGAGAGAGGCAGCACAGAGCAGATGTAATCTCTGATTAGTCTCTCAAAGCATTGGTTGATGATGGGGGTCAGAGCAACAGGACGCCAGTCATTTAAGCAAGTTATTTTTGATTGCTTTGTAACAGGCACAATGGTGGATGTTTTAAAGCATGTGGGGACTACAGACAAAGAGAGGGAAAGGTTGAAAATGTCTGTAAAAACACCAGTCAGCTGGTTCGCGCACGCTCTGATGACGCGGCCCGGAATGCCGTCTGTGCCCGCAGCTTTGCGGATATTCACCCATCGGAAGGATCGGGTTACATCCGCTACAGAGACGGAGAGTGAACTAACCTCTGTAGCTTCGGCCACGAGAGCTCTCTCCGCGAGGGCGGTGTTATTTCCCTCAAAACGAGCATAAGAAGTATTTAGCTCATCCGGGAGAGAGGCAGCAGTGTTCATGGCGGAGTTTTTATTCCCTTTAAAGTCCGTGATGATGTTAATTCCCTGCCACATGCTTCTAGAGTTGGTGGTGTTAAACTGTCCTTCAATCTTGCTCCTGTACTGGCGTTTTGCTGTTCTGATTTGCTTGTTTATGCTCCTCCGCATTCCCGGAATTAAAAGCGGAGGTCTGCACATTAAGTGCTGCGCGAACATCGCTATTTATCCATGTTTCTGGTTCAGATAGATCCGTATTGTTCTGGTCGGAACCACGTCCTCCATGCACTTTTGATGAAACACATTACACTATCAGTGTAAAGCTCGATGTCATCATCAGAGGCGGACCGGAACATCTCCCAGTCCGTGTGATCAAAATAGTCCTGTAGCGTAGAGTCTGATTGGTCCGACCAGCACTGGATCATTCTGAGGGTGGGTGCTTCCTGTTTCAGTTTCTGCCTGTAAGCGGGCAGAAGCAGAATGGAAGAGTGGTCCAATTTGCCAAATGGTGGGCGGGGGAGGGATTTGTAGCCATCCCGGAAGGGAGAGTAGCAATGGTCCAAAACCCGGTCCCCTCGTGTGTTGAAACTAATGTGCTGGTGGTATTTTGGTGCGACTGATTTGAAACTGGCTTTATTAAAGTCCCCGGTCACAATGAACATGGCCTCAGGGTGTGCGGTTTCTTGCTCACTTATAATCCCATACAGTTCCTTGAATGCCCGGTCTGTGTCGGCTTGTGGCGGGATGTACACAGCTGTGATAATGACCGCTGTGAATTCCCTCGGTAGCCAGAATGGTCGACACAGAAGCATGAGAAATTCCAGATCAGGAGAGCAGAAAGACTTGATAGAATGAACGTTCCTCTGATCACACCAGGATTTGTTGATCATAAACATACACCACCACCTCTGCTTTTACCTGAGAGGTCTTTCGCTCTGTCCGCTCGGTGCACGGAGAACCCCGCGGGTTCAATGACTGAGTCTGGAATCTCCGCAGACATCCAAGTTTCCATAAGGCAGATAATGCAGCAGTCCCTTGTCTCTCGTTGGAAAGAGATCTGTGCTTTCAACTCGCAGAGCTTGTTATCCAGAGACTGAACATTTGCCAGTAGAATAGTGGGTAGCGTGGGTCGATTTGCGCGGCGTCTTACTCTGATGAGAATGCCGGCTCTGTTTCCCCTTTTCCTTTTGCGTTTCCGCGTCCGGACTGCCCAGACAAAGGGCTCTGCTTGCGTGTTTGTAAATAGCGGGTCGGCATTGAGGAATTTGAAGTCCGGTTTACGGTGTGAAATTGCTGAACCAGTGTCCAAAAGTGTTTGTCTGTCGTAGACAATAAGGCAGACAACATCCAAGACAAAAAACATAAGAATTGTGAACAAAACAAACAAAACACTACTATGTTGTGCCGGAGCTCGCAACGCAGCAGCCATACTCGGCGCAATCTTGAGTCTCCCATCTTGAGTCATACTCAACGCCATCTCGGCGAATTGTCATAGGGGTTCTGACAATGTTGCAAACTGTGGAATGAATCTGCAACTATAACATACAAGACATAGGAGGCTTCTCACCTCTGATGCTGTCTCTGGTCCCTTGCTTCCCTCACAGCTCACACCCTCTCTTCTGTCGGACCAATTCCTTTCTCTGGTAGAAGAATTCCCAGGAATATTAGATTGTTCATGTTGAACTGGCATTTTAAGGGTTTAGAGTCAGTCCACACTCAGCAAGTCTTGCCATGACCATGTGCAGATGTTAGTTATGTGTCTCTTGATCCCCAGCATGAACAATCACATCATCCAAGATGTTTTCAAACACCTTATATCCCAGCTAAGGCATTGGCAATCTTGTGTTGGTACTATACACTGGCTCAGGACACACCAAATATCAGTCTTTTATAATGGTACACACCATTATGCACTGTAAACGTGGTGATCTCACGTGATTCAGGGTGGAGCTCCAGCTGGTGATAACCCCACTTCAAATCCAGCTTACTGAATACAATTGAGCCATTGATGCCCTGGAGAATCTCATCCACAGTAGGTATATGGTAGTGTTCCCTTATGTCTAGGCATAGTCTTATCTCTGAGTTGGATTTAGGCATGATGACCACAGGATTCACCCAAGGGGTGGGGCCACTAAAAGATTCAATAATGTCCATGTCCCTTTGCTCTTTTATTTTCCACTCCACCGCTCCTCTGAGATTAAACGGTATGCATCTGAGTGGCTGCACCACTGGTTTCACATTTGGGTCTATATACAATGCAACTTGGTTTGTATTCAGCTTGCCAACCCTATTGAACACTTGTGGGAATTTTTGCTGTAATGCTTGTTTTATGTCAGTTGCAGCAGATATATCAACACAAATTTCAACACTCCCAGCTTAACAGCAGTCTCTCTTCCTAGGAGTGGTTCCCCTTTTCCTCTGATCACAATGAATTCAGCCTGCTCAGTTCTGTTTGCTATTTGAACTTCACAAATGAATGCACCCTTCCCTGTTAGAGGTTGGTTTGAGGAGTATGAGTAGAGCTTTCTCTCCGTTTCAGGAACATATGACTTGCATTGTATGTTCTCTGATTTGAGATTTTCCCACGTGTTTTCATCAATCACATTACTCGGGGCACCAGAATCGATCAACAGTCTTAATTTAGCACCACCCACAAGGAAGGTCAGTCTGTCTGTTATATTATCCTCATGGACTACAAATGTAATCCGTTTGTTCTTCCACATTGTTGACATGTTGCTTTTTTAACTTTTAGTATGGCACATTTTTTTAAAACGATCCTTGCCATTGCATTTATGACACACTTATCCTCGAGCAGGGCATGTTTGGTCTCTGCCTAAGTGATCTTTGTGTCCACATCTGTAGCATTTTCTTTCTGTTTTGTCATCTTTTTTGTCTGTTTGTCTGCTTTTGGTGTACCCTGTACCCTATGCCTTTAAATCCTCTCTCACTTTCCCCTCTTTTTGGTGCAACGCAATTAACGGAACCCGAATTGGCATCTCTTTTCTGATGATCTGTGTCTGCTTGAAAACCACAGTCTTTTGCAGCTTGCCGCAGACAAGTAGAAAATTGTTGCACTGTCTCATCTGTTTTCTGTGTCAGCTTATGAAAAGCCTGCTGAGCGAATGCTGCGTTAACTTGGGGCACAAAGTATGAGTTCAAAGCGGTCACCGCTGCATCATAGTTGGTAACCTCCCCCATGTTTTCCAAAGTTTAAAAGATGTCCTGTACATCTGGTCCCACAAAGTGTAATAATAAAGCTCTCCTCTGTTTAGTCACATCCGCTGATTCTTCGGTGATGATAAGTCCCTTAACATCCACATATAATTCAAAAGACTTGAGCCATCACGTCCATCTTGGCCCTAGCGTGGTTGGGTCTGAAAAACACTAAAAGTTTTAAATAACACTTTCTATTCTATTCTATTCTATTTTTTTTCAGCTGCAACATGCAAATACACTCCACTTGTTCGATATCCTCATCGCCAGTGCTACATCTCTGTATTACTTAGATTAATTAGACAGTGATTCTGAATTAAATCAAAGACAGAGACACTTGTTTACTAGAACTGCACAGCAGAAGTTTCTTAACACACCCGAACATGGTGACGTCACATACGAGTCCTGCAGGTAACAATCCTCAGTCATCCTAATACATGACAGACCCGAATTATTTGCCTCACACCACAGTGCCTCACTTTTACCCCAGTTTACTCTTGCAGATGAAGCATCACTATTACATTTTAGACTCTTTTTTATTATCTGAATATCTGTATCACTCCTAATTATAAGAGTGACAAAATGTACATATAAACATATGTACATAAACAGTGAAATAGTAACGAAAAATAAGATACAACAGATAAATATATAGAGGAAACTACAGAAGGGCAATATGTTGTTCAAATATGTTATATACAGATATACAGTCATGTGCAAGGTGATTTAATGTATAGTGCAGAAGAGGTAGGATATGTCAGATAAATATAAATGGAACATAACTATGAATGAATAGCTGAATATGCATATGATTGTATTGCCACAATGGAGAGTATTGGGGTCTATTTTAACTGTTTATAAGGTGAATGGCCTGAGAGAAGTGTTCTTGTGCTTGACTGTTCTGGTGCTCAGAGCTCTGTAGTGCTGGCCAGAGGGCAACAGTTCAGAAAGGTAGTGTGTTGGGTGAGTGGGGTCCAAAGCGATTTTTGCAGCCCTTTTCCTCACTCTGGAGGTGTACAGTTCTTGGAGGGTGGGAAGGTGAGAACCAATAATCCGCTCAGCAGTCCGGACTACCCTTTGAAGCAGGGGCGGGCTGGGAACAGAAATCGGCCTGGGATTTTACATAGAAACTGGCCCAAAAGTTGTTGAGGTTGGTTGGGTTGTTGTCGTTGTCCTTTTCTGCATATCGCTACCCCCTTCGGCATATCGTGGTGCCGTTTTGTGGCCCGTTCTGCATATCGCGGCGGCCCATTTCAGCTTATCGTGGGCGGCCCACCAGGAAAAGTCCTGGTTCTCCTTATGGCCAGTCCGTCCCTGCTTTGCAGTCTTCTGGTGTCTGACTTGGTAGCTGAACCAAACCAGACAGTTACTGAAGAGCAGAGGATAGACTCAATGAATGCTGAGTAGAACTGGATCAGCAGTGCCTGTGGCAGGTAGAACTTCCATAGCTGGTGAAGGAAGTACAGCCTTCATTGGGCTTTTTTCACAATGTGAGTCAATGTGGGTCTCCCGCTTCAGGTCCTGTGAGGTGGTAGTGCCCAGGAACCTAAATGACTCCACTGCTGCCACAATGCTGTTTAGAATGTTGAGCGGGGTTAATTTTGGTGTGTTCCTCCTAAAGTCCACTATCATCTCCACTGTTTTGAGCGTGTTCAGCTCTAGGTTGTTTTGACTGCACCAGTGAGCCAGCTGTTCAATCTCCCTTCTGTATGCAGACTCGTTGTCATCTTGGAAGAAGCTGATGACTGTAGTGACAGAGGGGTCCTTGGCGGTGCAGTCATTTGTGTACTGGGAGAAGAGTACTGGTGCTGATTGTACATGTGCTGGAAGTGAATTTCCCCAGTCTCATTAACTGCTGCCTATCTGTCAGAAAGCTGGTGATCCACTGACAGATAGAGATGGGAACTGAGAGCTGGGTTAATTTATTCTATAGGAGAGCAGGGATGATGGAATTGAAAGCCGAACTGAAGTCCACAAATAGGATCCTTACATATGTCCCTGGTCTGTCTAGATGTTGCAGTATGTAATGCAGTCCCATATTGACTGCATCATCCACAGACCTGTTAGCTCGATAGGCAAACTGCAGGGGATCCAGAAAGGGTCCAGTAATGTCCTTCAGGTGGGCCAACACCAGTCTCTCAAATGACTTCATGACCACAGATGTCAGGGCGACAGGTCTGTAGTCATTAAGTCCTGCAATCTTGGGTTTCTTTGGGACAAGGATGATGGTGGAGCGTTTGAAGCAGCTGGGAACCTCACACTGCTCCAGTGATGTGTTGAAGATCTGTGTGAAGATGGGGGCCAGCTGGTTAGCACAGGCTTTTAGACAAGTGGGTGAAACACCATCTGGGCCCTGTGCTTTCCGTGTCTTTTGTTCACAGATCTTAAGTGCAGGTTGAGTAGCAGGAGGGGTGAGGAGGAGGGTTGCAGGAGGTAGAGTTCATTTAGCTTTCTCATTTAGAATTGAGCTCAGAAAAAAATCAGTCAACTGTTCTCAAGTTCGCAGAATTATTTGCTGTCATGCTGAATTCAGTAACATTGATTTCATTTTCAAACCATTGTAAAATATTTTTTTAGACAAATAGAAGAATGAGATGCATACCGCTGACAGTAATTTTTTTATATGGACTTTCCCAACTTCCCACCACTGAATACAACTGTCATATTTACTCTTTTCACTCTTCCAGTTTCCCAAAAGTTTTTAAAGTTCTCACAAAAAAAAATTATCTTTCAAGAGCTTTACATTAAAATGCCAATAGTAACTTTTATGAGTTCTGGTTGCCAAGGTACATTCAACCGTAAAAAGTTTGTGATCAGAGAGAGGTGTAGGAATGACAGCCGTGTTTAAACCCCTATATTTCATATGAGATGATATGTAAAACCTGTCCAAACGTGCAGCAGAAATTCTGCCAGTACTAACTTTAACCCAAGTATATTGTTGAAGAGTTGGATTATGCTATCTCCACATATCTGACAGGTTCAGGTTCTCAATAAAATTAGCTAAGCAGGAAGCTGACTGTTGATGAGGTTCCTCAACAATTCTATCAACAGTGAAATAAAGGGTGAAATTCCAATCACCCCCAACACAATAAAATCTCCGTCCTGTTGTCTTCTTAATATATGCTTAAGTTTAGAGAAAAGCTGTACCCTGTCTAGCCCTGTATTAGGAGCATAGATATTCACAAAGACAAAGATTATATTTCTTATTTCAGCCTTCACAGTCAGCAATCTCCCTGGCTCCACCTACTCTTTTAATAGAATTTTTACTTTCACAGTTGGTGACAAAAGTACAGCTACTCCAGCACTAATGTTAGTCCCGTGACTCAAAACCTTCTCCCCCCTCCACCATAAACCCCACTAAAGTTCATTGCTTTCATCACTGTGGGTTTCTTGCAATAAAATTACATTATATTTTTTCAATTCATAATGTTTGAGAGCATATCTTTTCCTTCTATCTCTCAACTCATTAACATTAAGTGATCCTACCCGCAAAGGCTCCATTAGGAAGAGACGGAAACACAAACAGTAGAAGGAAACCAAAGGGAAATTAGCCATAATAGTCATAATTATCTATTTTGTTTTCCCCCTCATCAGCCTTTCTTTTCCAACTTTCTTACCTTGTCTTATGGTTGTGATATGCCTTTTAGGGCGAAACCGTTTCTGTTGCGAGAGTTAATTATAGCTGCTTATTTTCCTAGCACACATCACTGAGGAAATTAACTTTTCTGTATCTGGAAAGTAGTCAGTCACTTCAACCCCTGCTTTTACTTTCGTTTCATCTAGAAAAGCACTGATTTGCTTAAGACACTTCTAACCACTGTTCTTCATCTCTCAAGTCAGTACACTGTGACAAACTATCCATCTCATCAGCTTCATCTAATCCTCCCTGTGTTACACCAGCAGCTTTTACCATATATTCAGTATCTTCCTGTTTCTCATTTTCAACATTGCTATTTACACTCTCATCAGTATCATTGATATTGACATTTTCAGCATAACTGCATCCAGGCATTTCATTATCAACTGTATTGTTTTTACTCACTTCATCTGCAGTCTCATGAGCCTGAGCTTTAGATCCCTGTGAACTTCCACTACTGGCGTTTCTACTGTTGCTAATCTCCTTATTAGAAGTAAATGGGTGCTCTTCGCTGATCACTTCTTTATGCGGACAAGAGAATCATTTATGCCCCAAATCTCTGCATTCAAAATACTGCATACTCTCAGTATTCAGTAAACCGTGTAGGATTTACCTCCATGAATCACATGAAAAGAAACTTACCTCAAAAACAGGTATAACTGTCTTCTGAAGAAAATGACGTTTGAGAGTGCTATTCTTACATCCGAGGGGAATCATACTAACCATGCTTGAGATCTTACCAAATCTAGACAGTTCTTTCGTGATAACTTCGTGTGACAGAAATGGCGGCACATTCGAGATAGTGATTTTAGTAGCAGGTGCGGATAATGGGGTTATCGGAAGAAAAGTTTCTTTCACCCATAAACCGCTCACAATCAACTGGTTGATTAAGGTTTCAGTCTTCAAAAAAACAACGATCACTTTATGAATTCGGGAAGCTGAGACGATGTTTTCAAAACCAACTTGCTCTCCTACAACTACGAGCAGGACTTCAACCGTCATGTAATAGAACCACCACCATACCGACGTCTAACCCGCCATGCTCAGTGATATGTATACAAAAAAACTAAAAATGTTAGTTTTTGAAGGTCTAACAGGGGGAAAAAAAACAGGAAATGGAAAGAAAAAACAGTTTGAAAAGCAGAGGGCCAAAAATGCTGAAAAACCGAGCCCACTCTCACCAACGCACCCAGCTCTCACACCAACCCACTCCCAGCATGCAAGAGAGAGAGAGAGAGAGAGCAATACTGCATTTAACAATACTGTTAAACTAATTAGATATAGCTTAAATTAAACAAAATTATATCACTTATTGGGAAACTCAAACACAACAACAGAGTAAAATGCAATGCTATCTGGCTCTAAAAAGAGAATACATCATGGCAGACTATCTGTTCACAGTGACAGATAAAAATCTGAGAGCCACCTTGACAAGGTACAGACTCAGTGGACACAACCTCACTATAGAAACAGCAGACACAGGAAAACATGGCTGCCACAGGAAGAAAGGTTGTGTCCACACTGTGATCAAAACACAGTCGAGACAGATCTGCATTTACTAACAGAATGCACAAAATACACAGACAGCCGGGGAAAATTTTTACCACAAAATCAAACATATTCACAGCAAATTTGATCTTTTAACTAGGGATGTGCGCTATGACTAATTTGACTGTTGTTTAAACGGAAGTTTTGTAACCGACTAGTCGACTAGTCTAAAGAGAAACCAACATTCAGAAAACAGTAAAAACAAAGTGTGTTTATGCGACCCATTTAAAATACTTAAACTATTCCAAATCCAATGCTAAATTCCACTGAAAAGGGGCATTTATCTTCAACGTCCTCGCCTTGAATTATGATCATTGTACATTAAATATAGAACATGACACGGATTCACTGAATCAATGTTAGCGAATATTTAACAGACATTATTATTGAAAACAACTGAATGAGTATTGCAGGATCAATGGAACAACCATTAAAAGCCTGTTCTAAATGGAAATCACCAAGTAAAAGTTACTTAACATAATAAAACAGTCAGGACATTGTTGAAAATAATTAAGAGATAGACTAAGCCAAATCTATGAGAGAGAAAAAAATGCGCTGAAAAGTTGCACGTATTTCACGACATCATGCATTAACCATTGATCTAATATGACAGCTGATCGGTAAAGAACGTTAACCAATAACAGTTACGATGTAAAAAAAAACAAAAAACAAAAGTAGCTATAGGATAGAAAAAAATAGGCCTGTGATGTAGCCTACAATAAACCTAATGTATTCTAAACATGACTTGTACACAGAATAAAATATAGTTTAACCCATTCAGCAGTCGGCACCTTGTTGAAAATAGACTTCTTAATCAGCAGATTAAAAAATGGCATACTTAGCCTAAAACAGTTGTTTTCTAGGCTACTTACTCAAAAGCATAATTTTTTGGATGAGCAAAATCCTGTCGACATGGTCCGGTGAAAGACGTCACCTGAGGCATATATCCTGCGCTTGAAAAAGCCTGCTCAGTGGAAAAATAACGTACAAGCATGCACAGATTTAAAGAAGTCTCAAATGTGAAAACATCCATAGGGACTTTCAAACGTTTGGAAATCCGATTCCCGCACCACCACCGAAGTGATTTCATTACTACTTTGCTGAGTTTGCATGTCTAGCGAGAGGATATTTCCTGCGCGCGCTGCGAGTGAGAGAGGGAAGAAGCACGCGCAGCCTGAGGTGAAATTAAACTCTGTATCTGCTCCAGAAATCTTCTTTTTTAAATAATATTTGTATTATTAATTCTATTTAAAATATGTAACATTAACATGCCAGTAATTTAAGTGCAGCCTCTGTAAAAACATAAAGCCAAATGTAAATGTGTAAAAATTATGATCAGTTTAATGGGGGGAAATATTAACTGACTAGTAATTCCAGTGTCGACTAGCAGCATCAGAACCGTTTAGTCGACTGGTCGACTAGTCTCGCACATACCTACTTTTAACAAACATTGAAAAACTGCCCTTCTTATTAGGAGAACACAAGGACTGCTGTGTTATAGCAGCACAATATGTGTCTGTCTGTCACAGAATGAGGGACAGTGAATGAACTGATCCGAGACTGTATTTTATTATGGCTCTTTCTTATAGTTTTTTAGTAATATTTTATTTTTTTGTAGCCAAGTGGAGAAATTTCATGTACTTTAATTCTAGTCATAAATTCGACATGGCCCTTTAAGAACCAGAGTTTTGAGACAGCAGAGTTTTGCGACACCTGCTTTCCGGCACTCTCTCGTGTTAGAAACATGAGAACTTGTATTGCGCAAGAGCTTGTGGATGCCTGATTATTGGCTGTTGCTATGGTTACGGATGGTGTCCGCGAGGTTCTTAGCCAGGTGTCGCAGACTGAACGTAAACTTTCAGTTCATGTGAAACTGTGGTTTAAACACACAAACTACAAAATATGATAGAGGAATTTGATCTACTAGACTCATATCCACCAAAAAAGTGACTTTATTTGTCCGTTTGGGAGCATTTGAATGACTGAGGGTTGCTGAAGTTGACACAGATGTATAGCAGTCAGAGGACAGAAACATATGAAGATACACATCCTACAAATGGTATAGGATGTTTCACAAGTTGTCTAACATCAAACTAGTGAGTTTAATATTTTTCGATGTGTTGCCTTAAAAGGGATGAATTGAGAGATGCAACTTTTTGTTATTTTTAAGCGTGCAGATGCAGATAAGTGGTATTGTGCCCTATGTTAGAGCATCTATTATTAAATACTTCCTATTTATATTTTGTGTATTTATCAGTTTTCCTATTGTATGTCTGCACTTAAGGCCTGAGTATACTTCGGGCGTCCGCGTTGCTGATCACTCCACGCACAGTATGCGTGACACAAATTTCTTCATCAGCACAGTCCAAGCGGCCCAGATTTTCTCGACCTGCAGACACGGTCATCCCCTGCATCCCAATCCAGACCCTATCTGCCCTAAATAGTACCCGAGATTAGAATCAGGGTGTCTCAAATTATAGTAATTGGAAATTATGGTCTACTATTTCCGGTAGATTTCCGAAGTGTGGATCCGTGAACACTTTTCTGTCTAAGGTCCTGTCCCAGAAGGCCCACTTGATATGGACTGTATTTGTAAGTTCCCTCAAAGTCCACGAAATCGTAGGGTGACCCACTTGACATTTTAGCACTCAGAAGGGTGCTCACTAGCGCCCCCTTTGCACCCTCAATGCGCCCTTCGGCTGAGCCCGCATCAGTGCAAGCTCCACAGTGGACTACTTCCCAAAAGTCCCTGCTGCTGATCCTCTCGACCAATCACAGCGGACTGAAGTTTCCAAGCTGGAGAAAAAAACATGGACGATGCAATGCCAATTGCTGACTAAATATTGCTTTTAATAATCGTTTTCTCTGATTGCAATGGCGGATCACTAGCTTTTCTTGTGTATATAGTATCACTTTTTAGTCTGATGTGTATGACTGGTTCAAAACTTTGTTTTGAAAGTTTTAAATATTGATCTATTCCTTACGCCAGGCGTTTTGCTTCAAAAGACATTAATTAATTCACTGGAGTCATCTGGATTACTTTTATGATGGCTATACATGCTTTTTGGAGCTTCAAAAAGTTGGCAAACATTCACTTGCATTTTATGGACCTACAGAACAGAAATAGTCCTCTAAAAATCTTCCTTTGTGTTCAGCAGAAGAAAGACAGTCTTACACATCTGGGATGGTATTAGGGTGATTAAATGATGAGAGAATTTTAATTTTTTCATTTTCATCTATTCCTTTAATTATTGTTTTTGATCTGGCAATTCTTCATTTACAAATTAAACACTGTATATAAGCAGTATTATATGTATTAAAGCCTATAAGGAATTGCTAAACAGGTTTTTCCTTGTATGTTGCAGATCGTCTCAGTTACGTACATAACCTTGGTTCCCTGAGGGGGGCAAGATGCTGCATATGATCGCTATGGGTCACCGTCTGTGTGTCAGGTGGTCTGAAGCCCTTTAAACAATCATGGCAATTTATTGGCTGATGGTGCTTAAGCGATGCCCCCTAGGGAGCTATGTCAAAATAACCTTGAGCAAATAGCACCCTGAACACCCTGGCGCAAAATCCATACACAAGGGATTGACCGACAGGGCATGCAAATCACTGACTCTCTTAAACGATGCCAATGTCACTTGCAGTGCCATTTTGAGAGTCAAAAACGTATCAGTAAGTAATGTCAAGGGCTCGAACGGAGCACCCGAGAGCGCCTCTAAAACAACAGATAAATCCCATAAAGGAACGCATCCTGTTATCCGACTGGATGAGGACATGACTGTCCTGAAACTCCAGAAGGAAAAACTTTAACATCATGTATAACAGGAGTGTTGTAAATGTATTAAACAATTTAAGCAATAATAAAAAAATAAAAAATAAAAAAACAGGAAAAAAAGAGAAACCAAGATGTTCCCTTTCGTATGAACTATATGCTGCATGATGACACAATGGGGAACACATCAGTGGTCATGTAGTCTGAAGCCCTTCTACAATCAAGGCAATTCATTGGCTGATGGTGCTAAAGTGACACCCCTAATGAGCTACATCATGGGCTCCTTATATGCGTCGACCCAAAGTGCCATTGCTCAGATTTTCTTACTTCAGTGCACATACCTTGTCTCAGCCCTTGTTGTTTCTAAAGATTCACGCCGAAGCAAGGATTATATAATCCCTTTTTGAGTGGCATATTTAAGGACGTCATTGGAAATGAGCAGTTTCATGTGTGAATTCCCGCATTGTGACAGGCCAAGGGCGATGGTGCTTCACCAAGGCTCTGTCTCACCATGTGGTCTCTGAAATGGAGCCACGTGAGATTTGAGCCTTGAGGCTCTGGCTTTTGTCCTAAAAATAAGGAGGATTGAGGACGGACACCGGACTTTTCCTTGTTTTTATCTCCCTTCCTCCAGGCGGAAGCCCTGCTCTCGCCCATCGAACATGCTCCTAGATCTGGCGCGCAGCCTAGTTCGGCGCTGTTACATGCCTCGCAGGCCGCTTCCATCAGAAAAGCTGGTTTAGAGGTTTTGCTGTGGAAACGATGGAAAGGTAGGCTCGTTTTCCAATTTTTCTAATATTGTGTCATTCTAGAGAGGTCCCGACATGAATGAGGCAGTTCGGGCATGGCCCTGACCTCTCTTTCTTTCTCTCCTGTGTGGGAGCGCTGTTGTGCGGCAGGGGAGCTTACGTGTGACCAGTGTTCCGGCTTGGGGACTGAAAAGAGCATTCTTCTGATACAAAAATGTTAACAAGTGTCAAAAAAGGGGTAGATGTCTGCACACTGAAATTAAAGCTCCAAACTTTATTACAAAAAAGCAATGTTTTGACTAGTTAGGTCTTCATCAGGCACAATCCCCATGTTAAGTGAAGCACAACTTTGATAAACACAGGTGATGACCTCACTGACAATAAAGGAGATTCCCCCTTGTCAGCGAGAGAACAGATTTTATAGCCAATATTTCCTTGTTATAAAAAGTATGGTGGCATGCATCCCATTCTGTTTTTTTAAGTCGTTTGAATTTCACTCTGGTGAAATGTTGATTCAGGTTGCTGACATAAAACAAATTATGTGACTTCCAGTTATGGCATGGATGTGAGAAGTTGCGACTCCAAACCCTCTTGCATTGTTTTCAAATGAATCCTAATTAAAACCCACTCAAATAGGTACGACTTAAATAGGTTCAGTTGACATAAAAGTCTCAACAATGCCGTAAAAAAAAAAAAAAAAAAAAAAAAAAAAAAAGATGAAAATCAAGGGAAATTGGACAATGAAGTGCAAAATATGCCCTCGGACCCTGACAGCGCAAACAACCATGAGACGGGAGAGGAAGATGGCTGTGGTGAGCCCGTCAATAGCAATGCTGATATACTGATTGCATTTGAAGCAAAGGAAAAACGAGTAAATTGATGAAATCCTATCGGCGGTCACCGAGGTTACTAAAAGAATGACGGAAGGGGTGAGGAATGCATCTCCGGGGCCAAGGACGAGATCATTCAACTGAAAACTCAAGCCAGTACTCTGGAATCTCAGGTGAAATTATTAACAGGCAAGGTAGATGACCAGGAATGCAGAAGCTGCAGAAATAATCTCAGATTAATCGGCCCTCCAGAGAAGACGAAGGAATGGATGCATGCTCTTTTCTGGAAAACTGGTTGCCAGATGGGATGGAATCATCCCAGACACCGCTGATTATAGAAGAGTGCATCAGATTACTAATTCCCAGAGAGGTAACAGAAGGGAAGATGGTAAAATACATCTGAGAATCCTTATTATGAAGTTCCTCAACTTTAAGCAGAAGGAACAGGTGCTTAAGGCTGCTAGGGCCAAGGGAACAATTGTGTACAAAGATCACAATCTTCGACCTGACTAATCTGCCGAAGTTCACAGAAAATAGAGAAGTTATGATGTGGTGCGACAAAAGCTATGTGAGAAGGGAATCAACCAGCATAGAATCATCTTCCGAGCTCATCTGCTTGTTACTCAAGGCGATCATATCATGACACTGGTATAGGTAAAAAATGATGAGGACTGTTCAGGGTAAGTTCCCTTACATTGTTGTGTACTGGAAGCTCCTGTCACCAAGACAAATTCCTTGTATGTGTAAGCATACTTGGCAATAAAGCTCATTCTGATTCTGATTCTGATGTTATGTGTTAATTTTATTTTTAATTTTGGCTTCTTGGTGCATCACTGCTGTAAATGTTTTATTTTATTTTTTTTATTTTTTTTGTCATGGAATTGAAGAGGATTGGGTAAACTAAAGAAGGTTAAGCAGGTGAAGAGTTGAATTAGAAAACTACATGCAACAGTGGTGTTCTTACAAGAGACGCATATGATGAAAGGGGATGTATTGAGAATAGAGAGGAGATGGCATGGGCAAAGATTTTCGGCATGCTATACCACACAGCAAGAGGGGTGATGATTATGGTACACAAATCAGTGCCATTACAAGTCCAGAATATTATCAAAGACCTAGCTTGTAGATTTATAATTATTCAGGGAATTATTTTGACAGTGAAAATACATTTAGTGAATATATATGGTCCTAATAATGATGACCCCAATTTTTACAGTAATATATTTTTATTGGTTGCTTCTTTACCTGGTCAACATGTTATAGGGGGTGATATGAACTGCACTTTGGATCCAGAGAAGGATCGTTCTACCAGTTCTGATAATACTCATTTGTATTATAGGAAACAGATGCAGCACTTTATAAAGGAACTTAATCTGTTAGATATATGGAGACACCTTAACCCAGCTTTATCTGTATATTCATGTTATTCTGCTACACACTAAAACTTACTCCCGAATTGAATATTGTTTAGTTTCAGCTCAAATTCTTTAAAAGATTATAGATTGACAATATCATAGTATTGTAATCTCAGACAATGCAGCAATATTGCTGATACACTGTGACTCAAAGCTGACTCGTGACCCTCCAAAGTGATGTTTTTAACCAGGGTGGCTTCATGAACCATTTTTTTTTTTTTTTAGGTAAACAAATTTATATATATATATTTTGAAACAAATTTACCTGAAACTTTGGCTGGGGTGCGATGGGAGGCATTCAAAGCTTTTATACGGGGTCAAATTATACGTTTTTGTTGTTCACAATGTAGAAAATCTCAACAAGAGTTTAAAAGAATTGGAAAACATTGTTTTTCAAAAGGATGGAGTTTGCGCAGATACACATAAGAAACATTTGCTTATTTTTTTTTACTTTACTTTGACTTTTTACGATCAGGGAGAGAAAGCAGGAAAAGTGCTTGTGTGGCAGATTAAAACAATACAAATAGAAAGGGCTATCACTTATATAAAAGACTTAAAAATGGTAATGTCATAGTAGATCCACTGGAAATAAACAATTCATTCAGGAGTTATTATGAAGAACTATACAGCTCGGAATGTTCATTTAGCACAGATATGCAGAAACAATTCTTGAATCAATTAGACTTGCCGTGTGCATCACAGGAACATAAAAACTCATTAGAAAAAGATATTACTTCACAGGACGTAATGGAAGCTATTAATTTAATGAAGACAGGAAAAGCGGCTGGACCAGACGGAATCCCCATAGATATATATACAAAATTTAAAGATAAATTGACTAAACTTCTCTTAGGAAAGATGAGAAACCTTTGAGAATGGGATTCTTCCTACTTCTATGAGAGAAGCTTTAATTACACTTCTTCCAAAACCGGGAAAATCGAACAAGTGTGAAAACATGCAGCCTATAAGTCTTTTAAATACTGACACAAAGATTTTGTGTAAAATATTTACAAGGAGACTCGAAATTGCAATACCATACTTATGGAGTGATCAGAACGGTTTTATTTTGCACTGACAAGGATGTCATAATGTTAGAAGAGTATTGAATATTCTGCATAATCAGAAGGGAAAGGTAGATACTGCTCTGTTATCACTAGATGCAGAAAAATTGTTCGACAGGGTAGAATGCAATTATCTTTTCGAAGTGCTCAACCATTTTGGACATGGAGAGAAATTTTTTAAGTGGGTTAGGTTGCTGTATAAGAACCCAATTGCTGAAGTTCTGACCAAAAGCATGGTGTCAGAACTATTTATTGTATCTAGAGTTTGCAGGCAAGGTTCCCCTCTCTCCCCTCTTCTATTTATATAGGCAGCTGAACCATTTGCAATCTCAGTTAGAGGTCATAAGGATATTCAAAGTATAACAATTGGTAGTATGGAACATAGGATAGCCCTGTTTGCAGACGATGTCATAAAAAATAATAATAAAAAACATCTGGATACATCTATTCCTTCTCTTCTTCAATTTATTGAGTTATTCAGAAAATTTTAGGCTATCAGATTAAAAATTCAAAGTCTTCTATTATGGTGCTGAATGAGGAAGAAAGAAAGAATCCCAGTAATAATGTTAGTTATGTTTAATACATCCACACATTTTACATATCTGAGCATTAAGATAACCCCACAGATGGAAAAAATTATGATCCTGTTCTTGAAAATATCTCAAATTCAATTGAATGGTGGACTTCTTTACCCATCTCTGAAATAGGGAGGGTAAATATATAAAAAGTGAATACATTGCCTAAATCTGTTTCAAAATATCCCATTGCCACCTCCTAGTCAAAAAATGTTTCACTAAATTCATATGGAATAATAGACGATCTAGACTCTAGATCTAGACGATCTTTTGTATCTCCCATTTGATAGGGGTGGACTCCAATGCCCTAACCTTCAATAGCATTATTTGGCTTCACAATTAAGATCTATTATGTTTTATTTTTCATCTCAAGACCCACCCTCATGGTTAGATATGGAAATTAGTTCAGTTAAAGCAGATCTATCTTTACAATCATATCTTTATGCTTCGAATTTTAAAGAACTTGTAGCTAATCCTATTGTTTTGACAGCAGTGACAAAGTCACATGAACACAATTAATTGCTGCTTCGATCCATTCAGCCACCCGCTGGAACCCGCAGCTACCAAGGAACCATGTAAAACCGCCTTTTGCTACTTAAAGTTTATATAATGACTGAGAAGGAGAGGATTCACACTGAAATAAGATAATAAGCCACTGCTTTCTTTAAACACGAAGAAAAGAGAGTGAAAATTTGCACAAAACCTTTTAAATTAATTTCAGCACCAAAGTAAATGAACAGTGGCCGATCAAACAAAAACATAAACATACATAATCTATATTAGATTATATAAAAACACTGATTGTATCTTGATGTAATCCTTCCTCATGATCACGCAGCGTGTTTTCATGAGCAGAATGGGAGGCTAAACAAAAAGTTAAAATGTGACAAGATTGCAGTATATTCAACAGACTCACGCAGCACGTGCAAGTCATTTGCGCATCATGAGCCGGCAGCCGGTCGTGTTTCATTTGTTTATTTTTGCTTTCAGAACAACATGTGATGTAATAAGGAAAACACCACTATGTAACATCTGAGCGGTCTCCTGCCCACCAGAGGGAGCCCTCACCTGAATTCTGAACTGTCACTTCCTGTTTCCTGCCACATCAGTTCCTGTAATGTCATTTCCTGTTTGCCTAGTATATAAGCCATGCATGCTCATTCCCATATTGAGAAGTATTGCCAGATCATTGCCTTATTGCCTAGTGTTTTGACCTGTTTGTTTTGACTTCTCTTTTGGATCTCCCCTTTTGCCTGTTTGCCTGGTTGGACTGCTTTACTGTGTTTTTGACCTCACTGCCTGTTTTTCTGACACTGTGTTTGGATTTTGATGGACTGTTTGAATAAACATCCGCATATGGATTCTTCCTCGGCTTCCACCTCCTCACCATTACACACTGTTAATCCTTGAGATTTCCAACCCAGCATACAGGTGCACCCTCCTTAAACCATAATTACACTCAAAACTACATTAAAACATCATGGGGTTCAAAAATCTGAGTCTATTCAAAATATAAATTAAACCTGGAAATAAAGTTTTAGGATTTTACAGGTGTGATTCACCGAAAAGGGCTGAATAACTGATCGGTTTGTGATGCACGGAATGGTACGTCGGCACAGCTATTGACCAGGAAAATAAAAAATGGCACTCCATGTCAAAAAGGTTGCCGACTCGATTGGATTTGGACTGAAAAAATGTTGACATCTGAATAAAGATTCTTGCCACATACATTATTTTTTACATGCAATAATCAATTCATTTAATTATCGAAGGTACAGATATGTTTTTTGAATTTTAAATAATCCATCCAAAATCCTCTTGGCTCAAAACTTTAAGGGGGCACATGCCCACTCAGTTTGAATGGGCAGGACACCTCTCTTTAAACTTGATCTTTTTAAACACTACTAAGCTGGCCATTATGTTTTGTGTTGCCATCTTGAACTGAAGTTATTGTCCAGTAGGAAGCAGTAAGACAGGATTCTGGAGGATTCTGGACTCTGGAGGAGTTGCCTATTGTATGCAGGTAGTTCAATAGCCACTGCATCAATTATAGTTTTGGTTTTGCTAGTGAAGCTCTCAGCATTTCCTGCTGCACCACATACAGCTGTAACAGCACCATTTTGCCTGGTGAGAGAAAAGCTTCCATTGTAACAAAGAGTTGATTCACACTATGACAGATCATTGTCATATCACATTTATGAAATACATACTGTATATTAAATGTGCAATAAATTAATATACAAGTATTACTTTCTAGAACACAGCAATATCCCAAATGGATTAAAATGCACATCATGCAACAGTATAACAGACAAAGAGTACATACGGTGTCCTGTGTGGGAGTCCAGGACCGCTGCCTTAGTGATACAGGTGAATTGTCTATAATTACTGTTTTCTGATTTAAATGCACAGGTTTATACACAGGTTTATAATATGTGTACAACTGGTCATGAAAGCGTCATGGTTACTTGTGTAATCTCCGTTCCCTGATGGAGCGAACGAGACGTTGTGTTGATGTAGTGACATTAGGGGTCACTCTTGGGAGCTGCAACTGGCTGAACTGTGTTACGTGAACTGGCGGTGTGTGACGGGTAGGCAACTGTGTGCCTCATAGCCAGCGCACCAGGCCAACATGTAACCTCCCCCAACATAGTTATGAGTGTCGAACTGCTCTTTGGGGACAAGTCAACTATCCAAATGATAGAGACAGGCTAGCCCAGTCGTGGCCTCTTTTCCCCTTCTTTTTTTTTACACTCCCTTAAAAAAGGGGGAATATCCGACTGGGCCAACCAGGTGTAGTCGGGGGGGTGTCCCTCCCAAGGGGAGGACACCGCGGAGACCACACCTAGCCCAGAGAGAGGGGGAATATTTAAGTGGAAAATACGTCACATGGTCTTGCCGAACTATGTTGTAAGTATGTCATGTGGAGAAGTCTCATGGTAGGTCCTACCCAATGGGGTAGAGTTACTACAAACATGGAGACTGTGGCAGAGGGGCCTCTGCCCAAGGAAGACGCAGTTTGCCAACAGGGAAACAAATTAGCAGAAGATATACATAGCATGTGTACTGGGCCGGCAGCGGGTCTCTCCGAACACTCGACTGCCACAGGGCTCGGAGGAAGTCAACCAGGGAACATAGTTTGTGAACACTACTAGGAGTTAATGGCGCACGTCTTCAGCTCAGAGGAGGTGAAAGGCACTATGTGCAAGCGATACACCCGGCCGGCTATCCCAGGCTTATCCGCTTGTATTGCATGCCACTACCCGGGATGAAACCGGTTCCACCCAGAGGTTGTAGAACCTCGCAAAGGTGTTGGGTGTTGCCCAGCCCGCTGCTCTGCAAATGTCTGTTAGAGAGGCACCCCTGGCCAGGGCCCAGGAGGCCGCTACACCCCTGGTAGAATGGGCTCGTAGCCCTACCGGGGGCGGCACATCCTGGGCATGATATGCCATAGCTATGGCATCAATGAGCCAGTGGGTGATCCTCTGCTTGGAGACAGTGCTTCCTTTCTGCTGTGCACCAAAGCAGACAAAGAGCTGCTCAGAGATCCTAAAGCTCTGCATGTGATCCAAATAGATGCGTAAAGTGCGCACCGGACACAGCAACGACAGGGCTGGGTCTGCCTCCTCCTGGGGCAGCGCTCGCCGGTTCACCACCTGGTCCCTAAAAGGGGTCATGGGAACCTTGGGCACATAGCCTGGTCGGGGTCTCAAGATCACGCGAGGAGCGTGAGGTCCGAGAACCATGTCTGGGTGGGCCAGTAGGATGCTACCAGGATGACCTGCTCCTCGTCCTCCCTGACCTTGCACAGAGTCTGTGCAAGTAGGCTCACTCTGGGAAATGCATATTTGTGCAGGCCAGGGGGCCAGCTGTTTGCCAGCACGTCTATACCGAGAGGTGCCTCAGTCAGGGTGTACCAGAGTGGGCAGTGGGAGGATTCTACCTGTGCCTGTCCGAATCGACTCCAGATCAGCTGGACCACCTGAGGGTGGAGTCTGCACTCTCCCCTGAGGGTAACCTGCCGTGACAGTGCATCCGCTGCAGTGTTGAGGCCGCTCGGGATGTGAGTGGCTCGCAGCGACTTGAGGTGCTGCTGACTCCAGAGGAGGAGACGGCGGGCGAGTTGTGACATACAATGAGAGTGCAGGCCACCTTGGCGGTTGATATATGCCACCGTTGCCGTGTTGTCTGTCCGAACTAACACGTGCTTGCCCTGGATCAACGGCCGTAACCTCCGAAGGGTGAGCAGAATTGCCAGCAACTCGAGGCAGTTGATGTGTCAACACAGCCGCAGGCCCATCCATAAGCCGGCGGCTGCATGCCCATTGCAAACAGCACTCCAGCCCATTTTGGAGGCATCTGTCATGACCACGACACGCCTGGAGACCAGCTCTAGGGGAACGCCTGCCCGTAGAAATGTGAGGTCGGTCTAAGGGCTGAAGAGGCGGTGACAGACCGGCGTGATGACCACGCGATGTGTCCCGCAGCGCCATGCCCATCTCGGGACTCAAGTCTGAAGCCAGTGCTGAAGTGGTCTCATATGCATCAACCTGAGCGGGGTGGCCACCGCTGAGGGTGCCATATGCCCCAGGAGCCTCTGAAAGAGTTTCAGTGGAACCACTGTTTTCTGTTTGAACGCCTTCAAACAGGCCAGCACCGACTGTGTGCGCTCGTTCGTGAGGCGTGCTGTCAGTGAGACGGAGTCCAACTCCAAACCAAGAAAAGAGATGCTCTGAACCGGGAGGAGCTTGCTCTTTTCCCAGTTGACCCGAAGCCCTAATCGGCTGAGGTGTGAGAGCACCAAGTCCCTGTGTGCACACAACATGTCCCGAGAGTGAGCTAGGATTAGCCAATCATCGAAATAGTTGAGAATGTGAATGCCCTCCTCCCTTAACGGGGCAAGAGCTGCCTCTGCGACCTTTGTGAAGATGCAAGGGGACAAGGACAGACCGAAAGGGAGGACCTTGTACTGATACGCCCGACCCTCGAATGCAAACCGCAGGAAGGGTCTATGTCAAGTTAGAATCGAGACGTGAAAGTACACGTCCTTCAGGTCTACCGCCGTGAACCAATTGAACGGGAGTCTGTGTAAAGCCCGGTTCAGTACTCGCAGGTCCAAGATTGGCCGCAACCCACTGCCTTTTTTGGTACGATGAAGTAGGGGCTGTAAAACCCCTTCTTCATCTCGGCCGGAGGGACAGGTTCTATCGCACCCTTCCGTAGGAGGGTGGCGATCTCCACATGCAAGGTAGCAGCATTTTCGTCCTTCACCAAGGTGAAGTGGATACTGCTGAACCTGGGCGGATGCCTGGCGAACTGAATCGTGTAGCTGAGTCGGATAGTCCGGATAAGCCATCGCGACGGATTGGAAAGCGCAAGCCACGCATCCAAGCTCCGCGCGAGGGGGACCAAAGGGACAACCTCATCGGACGTACTGGCAGGTGGGGCCTCGCGGCGGGGCAGAGCTCGAGGTGCCACACTATGTCATGGCCATGCTGAGTCTAGTGACATCGAAGTACTTACATGGCTCCTTGTGACTACCCCTGGAACAGCCTGGGACAGGGTTGGAAGAGGCCTGTCCTTGCAACCCATGGAGACTGTCACATCGGGGGCAGATCTGTGTCACAGCTGGGTGCGCAGGGGCGGGGAGACTGCCGCTGGAGCGCCAATCCTGCAAGGGTAAAAAGGTGGACGGTGGTCATGATGACGGCCGTGCACACCGGGTTTGTGACCCAGGGAACGAGGAAACTGCTCTTTTGCTGAACTGTTGGGTACCGCAGCCATTTGGGCATGCGGCGAAATCAAATGAGAAGGCAACAAAAGATTCTCCACTTAGCCCTCCACCGGGGGAGTGGTCTTCCTACCAGCTCCAAAGCAGTGGGTTTTCGTTGACCCTGGGTCGCCCGTCTCAGGGGCGCTTTGAAGCCTTTCGTGGGTTCTTGGCAGCCGGCCGTGCGCAGTCACCGCAGGGGGATGCCCTTGGCGACGAGCAGGTGGGGTGCAGGATCTTGAGCCGTGCCGGGGCAGGATATGCCGGATAGCCTCCATCTGCTGCTTCACCGTCGAGAACTGCTGGGCAAAGTCCTCGACGGTGTCGCTGAATAGGACAGCCTGGGAGATAGGGGCAGCAAGGAACCGTGTCTTGTCGTCCTCACCCATCTCGACCAGGTTGAGCAAAAGGTGGCGCTACTGGACCACTAATGTGGACATCGCCCACCCGAGAGACCACGCCGTGACCTTCGTCGCCCGGAGAGCGAGGTCGGTTGCCGAGCGCAGTTCCTGCATCAGATCTGGGGCTGTGAGACGAGCCGGCGGACTCATCCGGAAGCCCGATCGGGGCAGACGAGCATGCTGGGGAATGGGAGGTCTGCGGGGGGATATCCGGCAGAGGCGGTCCCATTGGGGTCCCCAAATCGCCCCCAGTGCTAGCTGCGCTGGCCTCATACCCGTAAGTAGAAGGACCGAGGCGGGGAACTTTTCTTACAAAAGCAAGCCGTGACCGCAACGTTGCCATGGTCATGCTCTCGCAGTGCGTACATGAACCATCCACGAATGCTGTCTCCGTATGGGTCGCACCCAGACATGAAAGACAGTGATCATGACCATCTGAAGTTGAGAGGTAATGACCGCAACCAGGAATAACACACAAACGGAAAGCCATCTTTAAAAAGACGTTCCGTGTGTGCCGCTCTTTTAGAGAAATATACTCTTTTAGGAAAATATACTCTCTTTTTTCTGCTGAAGCGCCCAGGGGCGTTCTCTGCAGTGCACCAGTGCAGAGGAGGGAGAAGATGCTGAAATGCGCCGTCAGATAAAGCAGAGGTGAATGAACAGTAAGCTCAGTAAACATCGACTGTTCGGCTCCGAAGAGAAAATCTGAATGAGTGGTTGCACGCCAGCTCCTTTTATACCCGTATGTCCGGGGGAGTGGCATGCAAATACCACTCGCCAATTTTCATTGTCCTTTTATCAAAGACCAGAGGTGTCTCGGGCTCCCAAGAGTGACCCCTAGTGTCACTACATCGACACAACGTCAAGTGAGTGACAGATAGGGAACTGACAGTCAGTGTTGTACATTTTCTTATATACTCACCTTCCTGGAAGACATTATTCATTCGGAGAGCAGAGACCGATTTTAGAAAATAATAATGACAGTAATAAATACCTCATATCGCTGATTTTCCAGTGAAATCAGTCTTTGCTTTAGGTATTTATTGGTGCTTTCTAAGCTTTTTATTTCTTAAAAATTTTATATTCTGATTTGTGAAGCACTTTGAGTTTAATTTTATGTTTGAAAGGAGCTATTCATGTGTGATTATCGTTATTATTTGTATTATTATTATTAAGTTTATAATTATTCTATATCCACGTTTTGAAAAGGTCCATGTATAAAGATTAACATCTTTAAAACATTTTTTAAATATCATGACTTTTGACAAAGATTTTTTTTTTCTTTTAGTTTTACCAGGTCATTTGGTATCCCTCATTCAACTGTTTTTCAGTTTTGCCTTTCAAAATACCACACTCAAGGGCTGCGTCTCAAGAAAATTTTGTGGACCTTCATCCATCACCAAACTCAAAAGCTTCGGCAATTCAACTTACATAGCCATCAAAAATACAGCTTGGAAGAGAGAGCTCAACACTAGTCTTCTACTGATGGGCCTAATTACTGCCAATTTCTTGCAGAAAGAGATGGTCAGCTTCTAAATCATGACCTTATGGCAATGTGACCTTTCCAAATAGACTCTTGGTAGACTCATGTCTTCTGGAATGTTTTGTAAATCTATGTAAGTCTATATACTTAATGAGTATTTTGCAAACTTTCCTGATCAACAAATAAATGGAAACATTACAAGTCTAACAATAAGGATGTGTTTGTTGTTATCTACTGGGATATAATAGGATAACAAGGTGGAAACAATCAGAAGGACCAGAGATCAAACAGGAGGGGGAAAAAGTATAAATGAAAGACATGGCGACCCCTAGTGGATGCAACAAACAGGCCCTAAAATACATTGACACCTAAAATCATCATTGTCAGTGTGTGCCATGTTTAAATCCTCTTAGATGTACAAGATCATTAAACAATACATAAATTAACAACATAGAAAGTAATTGAGTTTTCATCACACCAACCTCCAGAAAATAATAGTGACTTCAAGGATTATCAATGCACTTTTCAATTCTGGGCAGTTGAAATGATACAGTGCAGCATTATGTAAGTTATCTAAGTTTAGCTTTTTAGCCTTAGTATTCAACATAATTTGTTTACTTTGTTTCCTCATTTTGTTTTTTAAAGCATATTAACACATTAAAGGAAGTTATCAGGAAAAGAAATCTGGTGCAAATTTATTGTTTGATGTATTGCTTTGATGGTACCACCATCATTGTCTAGGTAGATAGAAACACTACATGCCTAACAATTTCGATAATAAGCTGTTTGATTGTAAATTAGAAAATGGATGTTGCACCACAGAAAAACAGGCCAACAATCAGTAAATTGTTTTACATCCACTGAAAAAAGCCACAGCTTTGCCATTAATTGCATTAATGGTTCATTAATTTATTTTTCAGCAGCTCTAGAGCTTTGATTTCTTTCACGAGCCAATCTTTTTTGCTTTATTTGTTACACAGGAGTTCTCAATATATATTTTATGCCATACCCATGGAGGCTTTTACCATAAATTATACAGACACACAAAGCTCTCCATTTGCAGGACAGATGTTATTTTTCACAGAGGGAAAGAATGGGGCCTGCTTCATAATTTAGAGGTCATGCTGTTCAGACCCAAGAATAACTAAATAACAAATATACAAACAAACAAACAAACAAAAATAAATAGAAATAATAAGTCCACACAAAAATGTCTCCTGAGCACAACTATAGACACATGCACAAATAGACACACATTCTATCATAGATACATGCAAAATTAAATTAATTTCTAAAACCCACCAGAACAACAAAATGTTGTTGTAACATGCTCATGCTATACTCATATAGTTGCAATCAAAATGATTCAACCCCCCTGACCAGCAATACATTCTGGTGATGTGAATTAAAACACATCAACTAAAACCTCAGTAAACAGTCAAAGTAAGTTTTGAATACACATTTGAGTGATTTTGAGAACAAAGTGTTCAGTTTACCCAAACTTTAAAATAAAAAATAACTAATTCTCTCCACAAATGTTATGTCAAAAAATATTCAACCCCCAAAGTCAATCATTTCTGGAGCATCCTTAATCCTTAATAACAGCAAATAAATGTTTAAGGTAAGTGCTCTCAGGCTTCGGACACCTCTCTATTAGAATTTTTACACATTTCTCATGAGCAAAAGCTTCATTGACATTCTTTGGTTTCTGTGCTGCCACTGCTTCCTTGAAATCCCAACAAAGGTTTGCAATGGGATTTTAATGATGGACTGAAAGGGCCATTTAAGGACATTCCACGACTTATCCCTGAACCAGATTTTGGACAATTTGGATGTATCCTTGGTGTTATTGTCACCGAGCTTCAATTTACACACTGAAGGCATCACATTTTTCATGCCAAAATGGCCTGATAATTGAAAGAATCCATGGTGTCAGTCACATAGTCAGGATAACCGTTTCCTGCAGCCGCAAAACACCGCCATAACAGGACTGACCCACCTCAATGCTTGACTGTGGGGATGGTGTCATTCTTGTCATCACCTTGTCATCTTACTCCAGACGTACTGCTGACCCATTGGTCTAAATCTCATTTTCAGTTTAGTGTCATACGTCTATAAAACCTTCTTCCAGGACTCCACAGGTCTTTCCTAATTACTTCTTGAATATTCAAGTAATCATTTCGTGAAGTTTTGCTTTCTTCCATACCCCAAGAAGGTTGCTGTTGTACCATAGTTGTACCAGTGTATGAATGGTGCTGCCAACTTTGTCTATTGGAAATTAAAGTGCCTTGGAAATGTACTTTTAGCCATGACCTGTCTCTTGTAATGAAATAATCTCCTCTATTAGCTTTTGAGACAGCTTATTTTTAATTGCATTTTTTGCATAGAAATACATTTTTGCTTACAACGCTAAACTTATATTTTAAAACTTAAATAAGTGCCATTGCAGATTGATGACTTAATTTAGTTTTAAAACAATTACTTGTGTAGCCTTACATATTTAATAAACAGCTACATGCAATAGGGGTTGAATAATTATGACATGGCTGTATTTAAAAAAAAAAAAAAATCCTGCTTTTTAGAAATATTAGGTTATATATTCACACTATGACACTGAATGTGTCACTCAACTGATATAGATGTAAAGTTAAAAAATTCTGGGTCATTAGAAAAGCTTACCTTTGTAAATCCTTACTGTCTTGGGGGGTTGAATAATTTTGATTGCAACTGTATGTTGTAACATGCTATAACATAGCATTTTACTAATTATTTACTAATTATCCAAAACGGCTCTCTTTGCAATAACTTCCTGTTAATGTCTCCACCATGATGAGACTGCAGAACTTTCTCAATTCCAATGTATTTTTTTTTCAAAATAAAATGTGGAAAAAAAAAAAAATAATAATAATAATTGTAACACCACAGGACCATTTAAAATCAACCAAGGGCAAGAATTTGTGAAAAACGGTGGTGACCCATTGCAGTGCCCCATAAGATATACACTTACCTTTACAAATTTGTATAAATGTATATCGGAATGTGTAAATTTAACTTAAAATCTTGATGTGAAAAAACAAACAAAACAAAGTCATGGACATGATCAACCCATACATGTGTGTTTGTGCCATAAACAGCACACAGAAATAATGAACCAATAATAAACTTTGTATCAACTCTAATAACAGTCTCTGATGGGTTTGGACATCAATCTGACCCTTTACCTTTACTGTTTTAGCAAGCATGGGCAAACCACAGAGAGCAATCCATGCTCGTACCTCTCACACTGGGGCAGGGCTGGCCCGTGGATTTTGTGGGGCCCTAGGCGAAATGACGAAAATTTTTGTAACTTTCAAACATCCATAGAACCAGACATGTCGGGGCCCCAGGCGGTCACCTGTTTTGCTTGTAGGAGCGGGCCAGCCCTGCACTGGAGTAAAAGATAGTATGCTCACTGTATCAGAGCATAACGGATATCCCAGGTTTTTACATAGCAATCCCATAAAATGTGCATGAATGTGGCTGTCAAAAAATCAAGACACCATGTGTCTCCCTCTCCCTGATAGTGAGGATGCATTTAGATTGTGTGTGTGCTGCTCACTCATTTATTTATGATGGGAATATTTAGACACTAGCTGGTGTGGTCCTCTGACTATATGTCATCCCTTAGATGAGGAGGAGTAGAGACAGATGTGCAGGTGTGTCTTTTAAGGGCTCAGGAGGTTAACAAAGGACAAGGAGGAAGAAAGGTTTTAGAAACCGGATGACCAGATGTGTAGGCATAAAATGGACTGGGGAAAATGCGATAGTAGGGGTACAGCTCTATTCGCCAGCTAAGGGCATGGTTCACAAACAAATCCAACAGAAACGATGCCAGGAGTCAGACAATCTATTAAGAGTAATTTAAGAGTTTTCTTTTTCTCATTTGAAACTTTTTCTGTTTTTGTGGTCTTTGAAATCAACGTTTGTAATTACTTCTAAAGGTGGTGTAAGCGATTAAAAAAAGAAGACAAAAAAGAAAGAAAGAAAAGAAAGAACTAGCAGAAAATGCCCCATTCCCTGAAAGATATCAACGAAATAGGTGCAATGAAATGTGACAGCGCTAGTCTCTGTAAAGTGTGAAAAAACAACAACAACAAAAAAAAAAAAAAACAGTTTGATGGTTGTCAATACAAGCTCAGAACGATGTTTTCCTTTTTGTTACGTGAAGTACTAGAACTGTTATAATCGATTACAGCACCTTTAAATATAACGTTATGACATAAATATTCTGAACGATTCTTGCGCTGTTTGTGAAAGAGATCCCATATCAATTTATATTAATTTTCATATTTTTACATAACTGTAGCTTTAACAATAACTGTAGTCTCTAACTGTGGTATCGTAATGGAAACTATGGTATTGTTACTGTGGTGAATTTTTGTAAAAGCAATTGTGCCCTTTTATATTGTTTATCAGACTCAGACTCGATAAACATGTAGCAAAAGATCATAAACTAGAGGTGAATATGAAATTTGGCTAGTTCATTCTGATAACTTGTTGGCTTTTGTAAAAGGAATTAGCTGACTGTCTCCCAGGACTATTCTCTTCCTGTCTCGGAAGCTCTGGCCTCGCGCCAAGGACGAATGAGGAGTGCGAGCACGCGCTGACAGCTGTCACTGTGGCTCAATATAATGCAGATGGTGTAACCTGAGATGAAATAGGACAGGTCCTGGCACGAAAAAAAAAAAAAAAAAAATAACAAAAAGGAAGAAGGCTTCCCTCAGCCTCTTAGTTTGGCTGGAAAAAAAATAAATAAAAATAAATAAAAGACTTCATGGACTTGAAGAGTCCGAAGTATAGACTTTTAAGCCTAACAACTCTTTTTAACTACTGTTGGTGCTTGCCTTCAATAACATATAAAACCTAACTGTTGGGACAGATCGATGATATCCACAATTTTCCTGAGCAACCACTGGGCGGCGCCATGATGATTCCAATTGCCTGTTTTGTGTTTCTTGTCTCGAGACACAATGTCAAAACTACCGAAACCAGCGATTCAGATGGAGAACAACAAACATTTAAGTGCTATTTGGAGTAAAAAATAATTGCAGGCTCAACTTGTGCAGTTATTGACTGTCATAACAACTCAAAGTAGTTAATGAAATCAACATAACTAACCTCAGACTAATGCTTCATTACATATACAGTACTGTGCAAAAGTTTTAGGCACTTGTGAAAAATGTTGCATAGTGAGGATTTCTTCAAAAATAATCCCATAAATAGTTTTCATTTATCAATTAATATCATACAAAGTCCAGTAAACATAAAAAAAATAAAATAATAAAAAAAGCTAAATCAATATTTGGTGTGACCACTTTTGCCTTCAAAACTGCACCAATTCCCCTAGATACACCTGGACACAGTGTTTCTTGGTTGTTGGAAGATAGGTTGTTCTAAGCTTCTTGGAGAATTTGCCACAGTTCTTCTGGGGGTGCAATGCCATCTGTTGCAGGGCTCCCCGTTCTTCTATTCTAATCTTTTCTATTTGCAAAAGTAATGTTTGGGAGTCTAAAATGTATATTTCCTATGACACACTAAAGCTGAAGATATAAATAACCTTATTAAGACAAATGTTTTTGTGAAACATCAAGACTTTTGCACAGTACTGAACATACTCAGGTGAGGCACTGTAAAAAAAAACAAAAAAAAAAAAAACAAACAAATAAACAAACAGACGGTCAACTCTGTTAAGTATCGTCACTTTCAAGCCACATGTTTTTGAAAATGTTTACAAATGTAATACTTTTAACATCACATTACCCGCTAAGAATACATGCCGATGCAGGTTAAAACACTGGAGACCGGAAATTGAAAACAGGCGAATCGTGGAACACTTCCACATTCAAGAAAAAGGTGGATAGAGAGTGAAGGCAATAATTACAGTGAAGTTGTTCAATACTGTCCAACCCTCACTGTTATGTTAGCTTTTATAAATACTTTTTGGCTTTGTTGAGCTTCCGATCATCTGATTAAATAACTCAAAAATTACCTAAATATTTTTTTCTCTATTGTGCATGTTTCAACATACAGGGGAATTTATTGATCTCTTGCTATTCTTAGAATTAATGTTGATTTCTCACCCACATTTTTTTTTTTTTTTTACACTTGCCTTACCCAGACTGCAAGAGATGGACTTAAAGAGTAAGGGCTGGCAGCTGGGGCAGGATGCAAGTGGAGAGATAAGGGCCCGAATATAAAAGGGATCATCGGGCCAACAGCATTTTGAGAATGGGACACGGGAGTGGGAAATTGATATGAGCAACTTGAGGGATCAGAAGAGAATCAGATGAATGAGAAGGATATCAGGGAATGAGGGAAGTCTAATTGAGTGTGATAAGTAGAAATTAGGGGACAGACAGAAAACAGTTATTCACGATGGATGGATAAATGAAGGAACAGAGTGGGAAAAGATTAACAGAAACAAAGAAATATTGATAGAGAGAAGCAAAAAATAAAATAAAACTGAATGTTAATGTAAGCAAACATATATTCACTTTTTCTTTTTGTAAGTGCTCTCTCTCTCTCTCTCTCTCTCTCTCTCTCTCTCTGTCCCTCTCTCTGTCTCTCTCTTTCTCTGTGCTTAGTCAGCTCATTATCCGATGGAGCCACAGACAGAATGGGTTTAAATCTCAGCATTGTCCCCCAGCTCTCACTCTTCCTATTTCGTCCTCTTACCTAGTTTGTTTTCCTGCGTCTCTTTATGTCTTTGTTTTTCATGCCATTTTCTCTCCTTTTTGTTGCTTTGAAATCTTTTATTGCCTTTTCTCACTACCCACATTGGCTACCACACTTCCACCTTGCTTGTTCCAGGAGCCCCGCAACACCACCCATGATCTCTTTGCTGCTGCTCTTTAAAGGGCCTCCGTGGAGGCCCTGGGCTAACATTTCCCATATGCTCACAGATCTTGGTAAGTGTCTGTTAAGGGGAAGGTTTGGATCCCACTGCTGCATTAATGTTATGTCCTCTTATGTTTTATTTTCTATTTGCTTTCACTCTTTCTAACATCTCTGATATTGATAAATGTCCACCATTCTTCATAAACATACTATAATATTATAGTTACATGCTGAAAGTTTTTTAATCTTAATTACTGCATGAACGTTATGTCTATTTATGTATGTCTATACCATTAAGGTAAGCTTCAAAAATGAAAAATGTTACAAGAAAACATTAGCACTTTATTACTAATAATATTATTAAATTACAATGTTATTTAAAATTATGGTGATATTGAAAGGGTAATAAACAGTATATTGATTCCTGAAGAGGATCATGGACAGATCTTATTAATTTAAACTTGAATTATCCTGTCTTCCTGGTCATAGTGGCAAATTAAAAACTAAAAACATTATACACATTGAACCTGCTTAATGATCATTAAGTCATAATTTGAGTAAACCAAGGATGATCTGATTTTAAGGATTAGCTAAAACACATCTGAATAAGGATTTGCCCATGTTAAGCCTCTATCTTTGCTAAGAACTAATTAATAAATTATTTCCTCCATCTGAATGAAAGATTAAACTATCACCAATCCACATTGTGTTTTACTGTAAATCCAGTTCTTCATAATGCTTTTAACTGGGCATACCCAGGCTACTACACAAATCTATATAATCTCTTATTAGATGATAATTGTTTTTATTACACATTTTTTGAGCAACTCTATTATGCAATAGAGTTTCAGTAGTAGTGGGTTATTTAACCCCTCTATCATTCTCTCAGGAATTGTTTTGTTTTTGTTTGCATATGTTTTTAGTAGGCCATAACAAAGGTGTGAAATCAGCTGCAGTGGAGGAGATGCTGTAAATGAAATTTATATACATTCCTTTTACACTTCCTATTACAATAACTCAAATCTGTACCCTAGGACATGCCAAAGAGAGTCTATTTGCTGCAAAAATTACTTTTGTAGTATTAAAGTATTAAATATTAGTAAACACTTTACAATTACAGTTCTATTTGTTAACATTAGTTAACATGAACAAACAATGAAAAATACTTTTACAGCATTTATTAATCTTGGTTAATGATGATTTTAACACATACTAATACATTTCTTAAATCAAAAGATTTATTTGTTAACATTAGTTAATGCATTATGAATGTACATGAACTAACCATGAACAAATGTAGCTAACATTAACAAAGTATTAACAAAGTTATTTTGTAATATAATGCTACTTTGTTACCATTGACAAATTAACAAATTAAAAGAAATTATATTGTTAATTTTTCGTTCATGATGCCCAATGCATTAACTAATGTTAACGAATCGAACCATATTGTAAAGTGTTACCCAATTATCCAACAGCTCAGATCAGACAACTTAAGTGTATACCCACATTTTCCCAGCTTGGAATTTTGCTTTAAAATTTAAAAATATCACCCTATCATGTTGATGCAATAATCATTATATACATTTAGTTGCCTCACAATGAGCACTTTTGGAACATTTTGTTCCACATTCCAAAGCTAAAGGTTAACATTAATGGACTTTTTACCTTTTTAATAATTATTTCCAGTTTACATTTCTTCCTTATTAGTGACTGTTCTTTTAGCAGTTTAAATGGAGTCCACTATATGTATAATTAACATTTTGCCCCTGAGCCTCACAGTAGTTCTAGGAAAGATGAGCTGAGAGCTGACCTTACATAAGATATTCGATTTTTTAAGTACTGCAAGTTTTCCCATTGATCTGGATAGTTTCTATTAAAAATCACACAGCCAAAATAAATAAACCTAGTATAACTGATTCAATTGCCTTCGAATGTAAAGAAATTCTAAAAGCTCTATTCCCTCCTCCTCACAGAGAGAGAAAGACTTCAGAGAGGGATGAGCAGACTCTCCGCACATCCCTCCAGGAATTCAGCTTGACACTCTTGACTGTGTGGTTTTTCTCCTCCTCCCTGGGGTCAAATACAGAGCAAGGGATCACACCAGTATGTTCCACACCCTTTAAAGACCTGAGTGCTACTCAAGGGGGCATTCAGACGGCAGAGGCTCATGTGTGTGTGAAGTGTGTAAAGTGTGTTAGGGAGCCCTGGAGGAAAAAGCTGCAGGCTGTTCAAAACGCTTGAATATCTGCCACCTCTCTCTTTCTTTCTCTCTATTGCTGCCCTCGCTGCAGCCCAGTAGACCGGTGCTCTCACACACGCACATGTTTAAATATTTCAGAGGGAGGATGAGGGCGGGGGTACTGGCGACAACTTCATAAATACTCAATGATAAATGGCCCGCCTAGCCACCACCTGTCAAACCAGTAATGATTTATTGATTTCTTTATTTGTCACATAAAAAGAAGAGAACTCTCTCTCTGTCCATCCTTCACTCTCTCCCCCATTTTCCCTGCTAGCCTGCTAACACATACCAGCGGTAAGCAAATTGCTGCTTGATGTGAAAAAAAAAGAAGAAGTGAATTCCTCTCTTGATCCATTGGGGAGGACAGCAAGACTGACTCGTAACCAAATGCTTCACTTGTTCTTTCTCTCTTTTTCTTGGTCTCTGTATCTAGGTTTCTTAAGCCTTCATCTTTTTCTTTTTCTCCTTATTGCGGTATTAGCCAAAATTCTTATATGTGCTTTGGTGTCCTGCATGTGTGATTTTTGTTTTTGTTTTTGGATATAACTTATTGTATTGGTTGCAATTTCTATAAATTTTGTGGGGAATTATTATTATTTTTATTTTATTTTTTTATAGTTTTGATGTTACAAACCACAAGATGAGCTCAAGGACCGTTAAAGTTAATATGGGCTACATCATAAACAACCTGACGTTTCATGATTATTACTGTCACATATAATCAAGACATGTTCTAGAATATATACGCTACCTCTAGAATGAGAAGAGGAGACTCAGGGTTGCAGGCCTTATGGGAAGAATTGCAAAGAAAAAGCCACTTTGAAACAGAAAAACAAAAAGAAAATGTTAGAGTGGGCAAAGAAACACAGACATTGGACAACAGATAATTGGAAAAGAGTGTTATGGATCTTAACCCCATTGAGCATTTGTGGGATCAGCTAGACTGTAAGGTGCATGAGAAGTGCCTGACAAGACAGCCACATTTATGGCAAGTGTTACAGGACACGTGGGGTGAAATGTCACCTAAGTATCTGGACAAATTGACAGCTAGAATGCCAAGGATCTGCAAAGCTGTCATTACTGCACATGGGGGATTATTTGATGAGAACACTTTGAAGTAGTTTAAGAAGTTCTGCCATTTTTTTTCTGCAAAAGTTTTTCATGTTATTAATGTTCTGACTATACATTGTGATCAGTTGAATGACACTTTGGTGAATAAAAGTACCAATTTATTTCCATATAAGCAAAATCTGTACATTATTCCAAACTTTTTTTCTTAACATTATGAGAGCATATGCATCTGTCGCATATGCGTCTGTCACGGCTCTGATATGCAGGACAGTTTAAATGAGACTGTGTTGCACACCGGCCTATTATTGTAGTAACATGATAGCATGTAACAACAAAATGAAGCGTGATTGGTAATTTACATGTCTCAGGCGTCTCCTTCATGTGCAAGCAGTCGATTCTCTACTGCGTCATTGCTTAAGAAACGAATCAGCTAAACAGGAAAATGTATCGTCTGATGCCGATAATTTAAAAATGTAAAATCTTGGCAGATTAAGTGACAACTTGGAATTTAATGTAAATAAAGTTGCATGGGAAACATATTGTTCTTTTTTATTTTTATTTTTTTATTTTGAATCTTGTCAGTTCCTGGTCCCCACTCATTAATGGAAGAAAGCAGCTCGGTTAAACTTTTTCTATGTTGTTCTGTATGGATAAAAAGAACGTTCTACAAATTTGAAACAACATGAGGGTGAGTAAATGATTTTAATTTCGGGGTAAACCATCCTTTCCTTTTTTCATGTATCTTTTGAGTTGATGTTACTGTGTCATTTAATCTTGTTGGCATCCATTCTACCAGTGGCGAATTCTCAGGGTCAGCAAAGCCTTCTCTGCTGGCCTAACATGCCAAATAAATAAATATTTTTAATCCTTTCATTCTCAATCACCTTTTTGCCTATATATTTTTAATTGCTTTCCACTCTTAATTAATCTACAAACAAATAGATAAAAACGAAAAGTTTATCCAGTCAGAATGTATTCCTTGATGCTTACAAGCAAAGTGTGACAACTGTTTCACAAATCGCATGCCCGAATCCGAAGCAGTGCGTGAGTCTGAGCTCCACCTCATCAGGCCTTCAGAATTTCTTCAGAATCCCTCAACAGTGCAAATAAATGGGCAACTAGAGTCAGATTGTCAGATTAATCAGCCAATCAGATTGATTTATTTGTTCTTGGTGGGTGTGATCTTTAGGATATGTCCCGGTCGAGGCCTTACAAGTGATGTAATTTGAAAGCGAAGAGCGCGAGATCTTGCTGACGAGTCGGCTGTCATCACTGCTGGTATTGCCGTTGAGAAAGAGTTTGCGTTTTTGCATTGTTATTGCAACATCAGGAGTTTAAATTAGAGTAAATTAGGCTGATGGAGCATTCAGTGTCGGATCAAGTTTTGAAAAGAAGTGCTGCGTTCCATTCAACTCGGAAAGTTGGATTTGACAACTTCATGCTAGGAAAAGTGCAATGGAACGCATCTTGAAGTCAGAATTACAACTTGTATGCTCGTACAGAAATTCTCAACTCCGATTTCGCCGAGATGCAGGGGCATGATGTCACACAAACATGTCGACACTCAGGGAGATATACAAAGTAAGTGATAAACATTAACTTTATTAAGTAATACCGATAAATGAGTTCGTTTCCACATTACATGATATTAAATCTTGTTTAACAAACGCCTGCAGAAACAGGTGTATAAAATATTATCATCTCTTTTGATAATCGTACACCTGACGCACAAATGCTAGCACTGCAGCATTGTTTATCAGTTGGGTTGCTAGGAGACATCTCTAATGAGAGTCAAACCCCTGCTTAGCTAACAGGAGTGTTACAGTTTTGTTTCCTTAAACGTCATCTTCTGAATGTCGGGGAATGGAATGCATTTATGGTCGGAGATATCAAGTAGGAATATCCCACATCCAACTTGAATGGAAAGCAGCATAACCATGTACCCTGATGAAACGAAATTTATTGCAAACAATATTTAAATCGCAAATATTATTAGATAGATTTTTCAAGGTATTATAGACCTCCTTGGTAGATTCATATGAAAAATTATGATTTTTGAATGTCTGTTCGAGAGACATTAATTTCACAAATTAGTCATACTGCAGTTAAAATTAGGCTTGCTTGAGCATTAAGTGTCATTTCAAGTTCTGGCTTTCGTGCATGGACGTTTTTTTAAATGTCAGTTGGTATTATTAGTTCCCTATCTGTCACTCACTCGATGTTGTGTCGATGTAGTGACACTAGGGGTCACTCTTGGGAGCCCGAGACACCTCTGGTCTTTGATAAAAGGCCAATGAAAATTGGCGAGTGGTATTTGCATGCCACTCCCCCGGACATACGGGTATAAAAGGAGCTGGTATGCAACCACTCATTCAGATTTTCTTTTTGGAGCCGAACGGTCATGCTCACTGAGCTGAATTCCCATGACTGTTCATTCACCTCTGCTGGATCTGACATTTCAGCTGGATTTCAGCGGCTTCTGCCCCCTCTGCACTGGTGCAATGCAGAGAATGCCCCTGGGCGCTTCGGCAGAAATAAGAGTATATGTCTCTAAAAGAGTATATTTCTCTGAAAGAGCGGTACACACGGAACGTCTTTTTAAAGACGTGTCTTTTTAAAGATGCCTTTCCGATTGTGTGTTATTCCTGGTTGCGCTCGTTATCACTCGCCTTCTGATGGTCACGATCGCTGTCTTTCGTGTCTGGGCACTGCTCACGCGGAGACAGCGTTCATGGATGGTCATGTTCTCATTGCGAGGACATGTCAATGGCAACAATGCGGTCGCGGCTCGCCTTCGTAAGAAAGCAAGCCACCCCAGAGGCTCCCCGCCTCGGTCCTTTTACCCACGGGTATGAGGCCAGTGCGGCTAGCACTGGGGGCGATTTGGGGACCCCAATGGGACTGCCTCCGCTGGGTATCCCCCCGCGGACCTCCTATTCCCCAGCACGCTCGTCTGCCCCGATCGGGCTTCTGGATGAGTCTGCAGGCTCGTCTCACGGCGAGTTCGACCTCTTATTCGGAGCCCGCGAAAGTTATGAGCTCTCGAGTGCGGCATCGGAGAGCGGGCTCATCCAGTCGGACGCGGAAGCCTCAGCCGGGCTCCTCCCTTCGGGGACGATTGCCCAGACACAGGCTGACGCAGAGATGACGACATGCTATCCCAGGCAGCCGCGAGCGTCGGCTAGAGTGGAACTAGAGTAGACTCTTCCCTGAACCCTCGCGGCTCGATGATTGGTTCCTGGGCTCGCGGCGCCACTCAAAGCCATGCCCCGCCCCCGTTCCTTTCTTCCCGGAAGTGCATGAAGAGCTGACAAGGTCATGGGAGGCACTTTTTACTGCCCGGTCCCAATCTTTTCAGCATCCCCGCACTCACTACCCTCGATGGTGGGGTGGCCAAGGGTTATTCGACAATCCCCCGGTGGATAAAGGTGCTCGCGGTGCACCTATGCCTGCAGAGCGGCACCACCTGGCGCAGGTGCCCAAAGCCCCCATCCAAGGCCTGTAGGTTTACGTTGTCTCTGACGGCCAAGGCCTACGGTGCTACTGGACAAGACGCCTCCGCCCTGCACGCCATGGCTCTCCTGCAAGTCCGCCAAGGCACTAAAGGAACTGCACGAGGGTAGTTCCGCCCCGGGATTGATGCAGGAACTGCGCTTGGTACCGACCTCGCTCTCCGAGCAATGGAGGTCATGGTGCGGTCACTCGGGCGGACGATGTCCACATTAGTGGTCCAGGAGCGCCACCTTTGGCTCAACCTGGTCGAGATGGGTGAGGCCAACAGGACACGATTCCTTGCTGTCCCCATCTCCCAGGCTGGCCTATTAAGCGACACCATCAAGGACTTTGCCCAGCAGTTCTCGGCGGTAGAGCAGTAGACGGAGGCTATCCGGCATATCCTTCCCCGGTGCAGCTCAAGATCCCGCACCCCGTCTACTCATCGCCAAGGGCGTCCCCCTGTGGTGACTGCACCAGCTCTGCCGCAGCCCACTCCTTTGGCCTGGCCCCGGCGTGGAGCCCACCGCAGGAAGCAGATGCCACCCATCTTGTGGCCGCCCAGAACCCGTGAAAGGCTTCAAAGCGCCCTTGAGACGGGCAACCCAGGGGCGATGAAACCTGCTGCTCTGGAGCTGGTAAGCAGACCTCTCCATCTTTTTGTTACCTTTTGCATTTAATTGCGCTGCATGCCCAAGTGGCTGCAGTACTCAAGAGTTCAGCAAGAGCGGTTTCCTTGTTCCCTGGGTCATGTATCCGGTGTGCACGGCCGTCATCACGACCACCGTCCACCACTCTATTTGGCAGGTTTGGCGCTCCAGCGGCGGTCTCCCCACCCCTGAGCACCCAGCTGTGGCACAAATCCGCCCCCGATGTGACAGTCTCCACGGGTCACGAGGACAGGCCTCTTCCTCCCCCGTCCCAGGCTGTTCCGGGGGTGGTCACAAGGAGCCAGGTAAGTGCTTCAATGTCCTTAGACTCAGCACAGCCATGACATGGTGTGGCACCTCGAGCTCTGCCCTGCCACGAGGCCCCACCTGCCGGTACGTCCAACGACATTGTCCCTTTGGTCCCCCTTGCGCGGAACTTGGACGCGTGGCTTGCGCTTTCCAATCAGTCGCGATGGCTGGTCCGGACCGTCCGACTCGGCTACGCGATTCAGTTTGCCTGGCATCCGCCCAGGTTCAGCGGTGTCCACTTCACCTTGGTGAAGGACGAAAACACTGCTACCTTGCGCAGAGATCATTACCCTCCTACGGAAGGGCACGATAGAACCTGTCCCTCCAGCCGAGATGAAGAAGGAGTTTTACAGCCCCTACTTCATCGTACCGAAAAAAGGTGGTGGGTTGCGGTCAATCTTGGACCTGTGAGTACTGAACTGGGCTTTATACAGACTCCCGTTCAAGATGCGGACGCAAAAACACATTCTGGTGAGCGTCCGGCATCAAGATTGGTTCGCGGCGGTAGACCTGAAGGATGTGTACTTCCATATCTCAATCCTTCCTTGACACAGACCCTTCCTGCGGTTTGCATTCGAGGGTCAGGCATTTCAGTACAAGGTCCTCCCTTTCGGCCTGTCCCTGTCTCCTCGCATCTTCACGGCAGCCCTTGCCCTGCTAAGGGAGGTGGACATTCACATTCTCAACTATCTCGATGAATGGCTAATCTTAACTCACTCTCGGGACATGTTGTGCGCACACAGGGACTTGGTGCTCTCACATCTCAGACCGACTAGGGCTTTGGGTCAACCGGGAAAATAGCAAGCTCCTCCCGGTTCAGAGCATCTCTTTTATCGGTTTGGAGTTGGACTCGGTCTCTTTGACAGTGCGCCTCACGAATGAGCATGCCCAGTCAGTGTTGGTCTGTTTGAAGGCGTTCAAACAGAAAACAGCGGTTCCACTGAAACTTTTTCAGAGGCTCCTGGGGCATATGGCATCCTCAGCGGTGGCCACCCCGCTCGGGTTGATGCATATGAGACTGCTTCATCACTGGCTTCAGACTCGAGTCCCGAGATGGGCATGGCGCCGCGGGACACATTGCGTGGTCATCACGCTGGTCTGTCACCGCCTTTTCAGCCCTTGGACCGACCTCTCATTTCTACGGGCAGGTGTTCCCCTATAACTGGTCTTCAGGTGCATCGTGATCACGACGGACGCCTCCAAAACGGGCTGGGGCACTGTTTGCAATGGGCACACAGCCACCGGTTTGTGGACGGTCCCGCGACTGCATTGGCACATCAACTGCCTCGAGTTGTTGGCAATTCTGCTCGCCCTGCGGAGGTTTCGGCCGTTGGTCCAGGGCAAGCACATGTTAGTTCAGACAGACAACATGGCAACGGTGGCATATGTCAACCGCCAAGGCGGTCTGCGCTCTTGTTTTATGTCACAACTCGCCCTCCTCTGGAGTCAGCAGCACTTCAAGTTGCTGCGGGCCATTCACATCCTGGGCAACCTCAACACTACAGCAGACGTGCTGTCACGACAGGTTACCCTCAGGGGAGAGTGGAGACTCCACCCTCAGGTGGTCCAGCTGATTTGTAGTCGATTCGGACAGGCACAGGTGCACCTGTTTGCCTCCCAAGAATCCTCCCCACTGCCCGATCTGGTATGCCCTGACCGAGGCCCCCCTCAGCATAAACACGTTGGCACACAGCTGGCCCCCTGGCATGCGCAAATATGCGTTTTCCCCCAGTGAGCCTACTTGCACAGACCCTGTGCAAGGTCAGGGAGGACGAGGAGCAGGTCGTCCTGGTAGCACCCTACTGGCGCGCCCAGGCGTGGTTCTCGGACCTCACGCTCCTCACGAAAGCCCCCCTGGCGAATTCCCCTGAGGAAGGATCTTCTTTCTCAGGGACGGGGCACCATCTGGCACCCGCGACCAGACCTCTGGAATCTCCATGTCTGACCCCTGGACCTGCGGTGGTAGACATGATCACTCAGGCTAGGGCCCCCTCTACGAGGTGCCTGTATGCCTTTAAGTGGCGTCTGTTCGCTAAGTGGTGTTCTTCCCAATGGGAAGACCCCCAGAGATGCGCAGTGCTTTCCTTCCTGCAGGAGAGGTTGGAAGGGAGACTGTCCTCTTCCACCTTGAAGGTGTATGTTGCCGCCATAGCAGCACACCACGACACAGTCGATGGTAAGTCCTTAGGGAAGCACGACCTGATCATCAGGTTCCTAAGAGGCGCCAGGAGGCTGAATCCCCCAGACCGCGCCTCGTCGGACCTCTCTGTAGTTCTTCAGGGTCTACAGAGAGCCCCTTTAAGCCTTTGCAGTCAGCCGAGCTTAAGGCACTCTCCTTGAAGACTGCCCTCCTGACTGCGCTCACTTCCATCAAGAGGGTAGGAGACCTGCAAGCGTTCTCTGTCAGCGAAACGTGCCTGGAGTTCGGTCCGGGCTACTCTCACAAGTGATCCTGAGACCCTGACCGGCTATGTGCCCAAGGTTCCCACGACCCCTTTTATGGACCAGGTGGTGAACCTGCAAGAACTGCCCCAGGAGGAGGCAGACCCAGCCCTGTCATTGCTGTGTCCGGTGCGCGCTTTACACATCTATTTGGATCGCACGCAGAGCTTTAGGATCTCTGAGCAGCTCTTTGTCTGCTCTGGTGCACAGCGGAAAGGAAGCGCTGTCTCCAAGCAGAGGATCGCCCACTGGCTCATTGAGGACATGCCGCCCCTGGTAGTGCTACAAGCTCATTCTACCAGGGGTGTAGCGGTCTCCTGGGACCTGGCCAGGGGTGCCTCTCCAACAGACATTTGCAGTGCAGCAGGCTGGGCAACACCCAACACCTTTGCAAGGTTCTACAACCTCCGGGTGGAACCGGTTTCATCCCAGGTAGTGGCACGAAATACAAGTGGATAAGCCCAGGATAGCCGGCCGGGTGTATCGCTTGCACATAGCACCTTCCACGTCCTTTTGAGCTGAAGACGTGCGCCATTAATTCCCAGTAGTGTTCACAAACTTTGTTCCCTGGTTGACTTCCTCTGAGCCCTGTGGCAGTCGAGTCTTCGGAGAGACTCGCTGCCAGCCCAGTACACGTGCTAACTAAAAGTCCTATTCTGGGGTAGGTGCTCCGCATGTGGCGGTTCCCTGTGAGGCTAACCCCATGCGATATATATCTTCCGCTAGTTCGTTCCCCTGTTGGCAAACTGTGTCTTCCTAGGGCAGAGCCTCCCCCTTTGGGTAGGATCTACCTTGAAGACTCTCCACATGGTTGAAAAATGTTTTGTATCGGGACCCCTAGTGTCACTACATCGACCCAACGTCAAGTGAGTGACAGATAGGGAATGTCATGGTTACTTGTGTAACCTCCATTCCCTGATGGAGGGAATGAGACGTTGTGTCCCTCCTGCCACAACGCTGAACTACCCGCTGAAATAGCCGGACCTTATATCGGCTCCTCAGCATAAAACTTGAATGAGTGGTTCCATACCAGCTCCTTTTATACCCGTATGTCCGGGGGAGTGGCATGCAAATACCACTCGCCAGTTTTCATTGGCCTATTATCAAAGACCAGAGGTGTCTCGGGCTCCCAAGAGTGACCCCTAGTGTCACTACATCGACACAACGTCTCGTTCCCTCCATCAGGGAACGGAGGTTACACAAGTAACCATGACGTTAGCTGTGACATAATGTATGATGCCCAAAGGCATAGGGTGTCTTATTCATTGTGAATCTGTGCTTTCTTAATGGCATGAATCACACTGAAGGCCTAGACTTAAAATGCATGGTCAGCCACTGCATTCTACAATATATATATATATAACACTGTGTAACACATTTTTAATTTTATTTTACCTGGGTAGTAAGTGTTATTCCCTAATTGCTTATGCCTCAAATGTATAGAAAATGGCTATTATTCCCCACAAACTTTGCTTTTGTGACCAGGACAGTGATATTTTGAAATGTACCTATTTCAAATGAGAAAACGGTGCAAATGTGTCTTTTCGTTCACATAAAGTCAGAAAAAAACAACATATGAATCCAAATGAACGTGTATTTATACCAAAGTAATATTCAAAGCCATGCTGGTCCATAATGGTAACAAGTAACTGTCTCTTCCCCTGGCTCACTCGGTGCACCTCAAGGAGGATTACAACAGCATCAAGACCTTGCTGGATGCCTCGAAGTATGATGAGTATGGCTGGGAGGTCAAAGGAGACTTCAAAATGGTGGCATTCCTGATGGGTCTCCAAGGCGGTTTTACCAAGTTTCCCTGCTATCTTTGCCTTTGGGACAGCAAGGACACCAAGGTGCACTATCACAGGCGGGACTGGCCACAGCGGGCCGAGTTCTCTGTGGGGAGGAACAACGTCAAGTGGGAGCCACTGGTGGACCCCCGAAAGTTGCTGATGCCACCACTGCACATCAAATTGGGCCTTATGAAACAATGTATCAGAGCTCTAGATAAGGAATTGGCAGCCTTCAAGTACCTTCAAGACTTCTTCCCTAAGCTGTCTGAGGCAAAGTTCAAAGCCGGTGTCTTCGTCGGACCACAGATAAAGAAGGATTTTGGATTCATATGTTGTTTTTTCTGACTTTATGTGAACGAAAAGACACAAATTTGCCCATTTTCTCATTGGAAATAAGTACATTTCAAAATATCACTGTCCTGGTCACAAAAGCAAAGTTTGTAGGGAATAATAGCCATTTTATATACTTTTGAGGCATAAGCAATTAGGAAATAACACTTACTACCCAGGATCAAAAATTGTGTTACAGTGTAATCATTTACTTCTGCTTGTGCTGCTTTCATTATACAGTTGTGCTCAAAAGTTTGCATACCCTGGCATAAACTGTGAAATGTTGGCATTGATTTTGAAAACATGACTGATCATGCAAAAAATCCTGTCTTTTATTTAAGGATAGTGATCATATGAAGCCATTTATTATCACATAGTTGTTTAGCTCCTTTTTAAATCATAATGATAACAGAAATCACCCAAATGGCCCTGATCAAAAGTTTACATACCCTTGAATGTTTGGCCTTGTTACAGACACACAAAGTGACACACACAGGTTTAAATAGAAATTAAAGGTTAATTTCCCACACCTGTGGCTTTTTAAATTGCAATTAGTGTCTGTGTATAAATAGTCTATGAGTTTGTTAGCTCTCACGTGGATGCACTGAGCAGGCTAGATACTGAGCCATGGGGAGCAGAAAAGAACTGTCAAAAGACCTGTGTAACAAGGTAATGGAACTTTATAAAGATGGAAAAGTATATAAAAAGATATCCAAAGCCTTGAAAATGCCAGTCAGTACTGTTCAATCACTTATTAAGAAGTGGAAAATTCGGGGATCTCTTGATACCAAGCCAAGGTCAGGTAGACCAAGAAAGATTTCAGCCACAACTGCCAGAAGAATTGTTCGGGATACAAAGAAAAACCCACAAGTAACCTCAATAGAAATACAGGCTGCTCTGGAAAAAGACGGTGTGGTTGTTTCAAGGAGCACAATATGACGATACTTGAACAAAAATGGGCTGCATGGTCGAGTTGCCAGAAAGAAGCCTTTACTGCGCCAATGCCACAAAAAAGCCTGGTTACAATATGCCTGACAACACCTTGACATGCCTCACAGCTTCTGGCACACTGTAATTTGGAGTGATGAGACCAAAATAGAGCTTTACGGTCACAACCATAAGCACTATGTTTAGAGAGGGGTCAACAAGGCCTATAGTGAAAAGAATACCATCCCCACTATGAAGCATTGTGGTGGCTCACTGATGTTTTGGGGGTGTGTGAGCTCTTAAGGAACGGGGAATCTTGTGAAAACTGATGGCAAGATGAATGCAGCATGTTATCAGAAAATACTGGCAGACAATTTTCATTCTTCTGCACGAAAGCTGCGCATGGGACACTCGGACTTTCCAGCACGACAATGACCCTAAGCACCAAGTTGACCCTCCAGTGGTTACAGCAGAAAAAGGTGAAGGTTCTGGAGTGGCCATCACAGTCTCCTGACCTTAATATCATTGAGCCACTCTGGGGAGATCTCAAACGTGCGGTTCATGCAAGATGACCAAAGACTTTGCATGATCTGGAGGCATTTTGCCAAGACAAATGGGCAGCTATACCACCTGCAAGAATTTGGGGCCTCATAGACAACTATTACAAAAGATTGCACACTGTCATTGATGCTAAAGGGGGCAATACACAGTATTAAGAACTAAGGGTATGCAGACTTTTGAACAGGAGTCATTTCATTTTTATCTTTGTTGCCATGTTTTGTTTTATGATTGTGCCATTCTGTTATAATCTACAGTTGAATATGAATCCCATAAGAAATAAAAAATATGTTTTGCCTGCTCACTCATGTTTTCTTTATAAATGGTACATATATTACCAATTCTCCAAGGGTATGCAAACTATTGAGCACAACTGTACATATCTATACATATTGTACATATATTAGCCTGTCTCTCCCCTCCTATGTCCCTTTCCTGTCTCTCTTTCTGCTTTATACTTCTTTGTCTCTTGTGTCTCCTTGTCTCATCATTCTTGCACCTGTGTGTTTCTCTCTCGCTCTTACTCTAGCTCTGTGGGCTGGCAGCCTGTCGATGAGAGTCATTGGTTGGCGGCAAGCGCAGTCAATGACCCTGACAGTGCACAGTTATCGCCCTAATTAAGATGCCACACTTGAGTTAAACCGCTGCATTAAGATTTGATGGGGAATTGATCAGTGTGTCACAGGCAGCAAGAGCAGGAGAGAGATGAAGAGAGCGGCAGATGAAGGAGGAAGGTTGGACTGCAGGCACACCCACCTCCCTGTCGATGATGTCTGAAGCGCAGGGGTCAAAGTTTAAGACAATCTTTGATTCCAGTTGATCACCCCACTGTGTCGCTGGTCGATGGTTTTTGCATTGAAGTGCGCATGCACAGGCTTGTGTGTGTGTGTTTTGGGTCAAAATTAATTACTCTGTTATTCAAGCTGTGCAGTCTCAAGTGGACTGTCACATAGTAGGCATGCATGTGTGTGTTGGAGCATCAGGATTAATTATGGTGTTATTGGAGCAGTGTGATCTCTGGTGGGCTGTCAAACATTAGGCTGAACTGACTGTCAGGGGACAAAGGGACACAAGGCTAAGCAGTAGGTAATATCTGTCTGTGTAAAATTCCTGTCCCTTATCTCTTTCTCTCTCAACTGCTATCACACACAGATGTATTCAATCAGTGCATCTCACAGCACATATATATATATATATATATATATATATATATATATATATATATATATATATACTGAGAAGCGATAAAAGGCCTATATTACCTAAACTGATGGATGTTGCTTTACTCGTGCAAGTTGTTCATTCTGTACTCAACCACATAAACCACTTAGCCTGTGACATGCAAACACAAATAACAAATTCATTCACTCCAGCCCAAACTATTTTCACTTAAAGCATTGGAGTGTATTAAAACATTATGGCTGTGAAACCTACTGTTGGTTTTCTCCATCTGGTACTGAGTGCATAAATGCTAAAACTGCTCTTAAGCTTTAAAATTAGTGCGATGATGCATATTTATATGCCTGACTGAACAAATCCAAACAAAGCCTTCATGTGTGCACATTCACACACTACCAAAGAAACAACTAAGTACATAGAGAATGCAATGCTTTAGGAGAAAAAAGACAACCACAACAAAGTTTTACAACATTTGAACAATTCTATTGTACTTTGAGTTAGTGATAGTGAATCCTAGCAAATTGCTGATTTTGAATTTTTTAATTAATATTAGGACAGATAAAAAAAATATGTACAGTATACACAAGTTAAAAATAAAACAGACAGGACAGCGCATTGCAGTGCCCTTTTTCACATGGATCACAGATTTTGAAACAATTAGACCCTGTTTACACCTGGTATTAAGATGCATCTTGGGTGATCTGATCACATGTGGTCAGGTGAGACACATCACTGTTTACACCTGGTCGCTTAAATGCATCTCCTGTGACCTTTGTGTTCAGATTTGGAGGGGAGAGACTCTGTTTCATGATGGCATAAATCGATCACTATGTCAGTGTGTTGCTGCATGATAATTAACTGCAATAAAGTCAGAAAATACAAAGAAATCGTGCTATTTCTCCCAGATGCAGCTGAAGTTGAACGCAACATTGAATGTCTCAATTGTGAGGACCCTTGCAAGGCAGCACCATTTCGCAGCCTTTGTTCACCATATTTTGGAGGATGCATCTAGAGCATCCTTCGCTGCCTTCAATCCCCCAAACTCCCTTGCACATGTCCCAATTTAAAAAAATTTTTTTTGGTGGAAAACTAGTCCTGCATACTTTCGCATGACTGTGCACTGTCCTGGTTTCTCCTTTATATCCACAGAGAACTTGTAGAGGATCAGCACAATTTCCACATCTGTCATCTTCGATGCTGGTTGTTTTCTCTTCAAAATTTTCACACCGTGAATACGGAGGCAAAAGCCTTTGTGACATATCCATGCTCACTTACTAGACCATTTCATTCTAGCGCTGAATGCTGAGAAAGGGGCTTAGCCTACAGCCTCAGAATGACTGGACTAGGAAAAACACAGCCTAACCAGGCTGCAGCCTTCAGATTAAGAAGCACCAGATGACTGACCGCTTGAAAATCTGGGCTGCACGTGGACAGACTGTGGTGATGATGAAATTTGCTTCACGCATACTGTACCAATCAGCAATGTGAACAACCGAAGTATACTTTGGCCTTAACAAGTCATTTTAAGGGACAAATTTGAGGCCCTGAGTGTTGTGCTTCTTGTGCACAACAATGAACAAAGATGACATAGACTTAATTTTCAATTTGTTGAGTGGAAAGGTGTTTTAGAAAGTAACTTATCTTTTTTCTCTCGCATTTTTCTCCCCAATTTGGAATGCCCAATTGCCAATGCGTTCAAAGTCCTCGTGGTGGCGTAGTGACTCGCCTCAATCCGGGTGGCGGAGGACGAATCTCAGTTGCCTCCACATCTGAGACTGTCAATCCGCGCATCTTATCACGTGGCTTGTTGAGCGCATTACCACGGAGACATAGCGCATGTGGAGGCTTCACACCATCCACCACAGCATCCATGCACAACTCACCACGCACCCCACCGAGAGCGAACCACATTATAGCAACCACAAGGAGGTTACCCCATGTGACTCTACCATCCCTAGCAACCGGGCCAATTTGGTTGCTTAGGAGACCTGGCTGGAGTCACTCAGCATGCCCTGGTATTCAAACTCATGAACTCCAGGGGTGGTTCTTTACTCGCTGAGCTACCCAGGCCCAAGAAAGTTACTTAAAAGTGAAGTATTTAGTAAACAATAAAATGTCATTAGATCAGAAAAATCTGAAAGAAAAAGAAATTACTGTAAATATACATCACAATAATTTATCATTCAATCAATTTAGCCTCTGAATAAAATCATGATGAATCATCACAGTACTACTCTCAATTTTGGATCCTTTGTTAAGGAAAACATAGATATGAATTTCAAAATCTAATTTTGTATTGATTATAATTATTATTATTAGGGCCTGAGCACCAGAGGTGCAGGCCGAGAGTTATGTAGTGTTTAGGCTTGGGTGTGGTCGAGGAGCTCTACAGCGCCTCCAAACACTGGCAATGGTTGGGATGAAGTTGCTCAGATGTGCACAAGATTTGGTATGGTTACTGCTCTCATCATACAAGACAAAGTTCACTTGGTTGTATTTGACTCTGCCCAACAGGAAGTCAGCCATGTTGAATGAAATGTGGGATTTTCAAATTTTCCAATGGTGTTTTGAGGGGCTTACGATGGCTGAAAACTTGTGAAAGTTTACACATACATTTGTCTTAGGACATCTTTTGATTTGATATTGCAATTCAGCATAGACGTGCCTCATTGGTTCCACAACGCCCCCTAGTTCGTAAATGCATATTTCATGCCTTTGGAATACTTGAAATCCCTTGAAACTTGGCACACCCATCAAAGTTTGGCAAGATTTTATAATTCTTTTGTAATTTGTCTTGGGTATGGCCAGTGGACTCCATAGTGCCCCCTAACATTTCCGAATGAGTTTATCACTGTGGTTGCCACAGAGTTTGTCTGATAGTCACATGTTTTGGTAGGGAAATTGTTCTCACCATGACAGACATATTTCCCATTGGCTTGTATTAGCTCTGCCCAACAGGAAGTCAGCCATTTTGGTTTGTTTGAAAAAATGCATGCTCTGGTATTTGAAATACTCCTCCTAGGGGATTTATGTGACAGGCACCAAACGTGGCTAACATCATGCCAAGACATTGACGATGCTAAATTGTGAACGGATTTTAAAAATATCGAAAGGTGTTGCCATGGCGAGGTGATAAATTTATGGTGAAAATGAGAAACAGGAAGTGTTCCTATCTTCGGTGTGCATTGTGTGATTTAGATCAAAATTTAGATTTATATTTGGTATTCGGGGCTGATCACATGGATGTGACTATCATGGGGCACGGTCATAGTGCCACCAACTGGCAGCAGGAAGTGTGGCACTTTTTACAGACTTTGGAATAGCACTCTCATTTTTACCTGAATTGCTTCAAACATGTTTAGAATAATGTCAGGACAATGCTGATGTGAAATTGGTAAGGATTTATTGATATCTTTTATCATGTTGCCATGGCAACACATTGAATGTTATTCCTTTCTTTATATATTAGGTGTGTTTTGAGGCACTTGGAACGCTTAAATTTACATGACATTTGGCACACACATCAGAGTTGTTAACCATTAGGGCTGGGAAAAAGTTCTCTGTTTTGTCCCCTTTAAAATATGCATATTTGGGATGCTCTGTAGCGCACCTTTTTTCAGCTTCAGTCTCTAAACTCGGTACATATATAGATCTCATCAAGCCGGACAACTTTGCGCTGACAGTCTTAAGCTCCGCCCAACAGAAAGTCAGCCAGGAAGTGGGTATAACTTTGTCATGCTTGGTCTGATCAGCTTCAAATTGTGCATGGTTACCAATGGGCCATTCCTGATTACACCAACATGACAATTACAAGTCATAGTTATAGCGCCACCTATACTGAAATAGTTATGCTGCACTTTGAAGTAGAGTTTATGGATATGTCTTTAGGGTTTATCTGGGGTATCAGAAAGTTTATGTCATTTGCCTGAAAAGTAGTCACCAAACCCTACAAATTAAGGTCCAACATTAATCTGAATATGGTCTGTTGATGTGTCATTAAGGGGTTGCTATGGCAATGAATGATAGCATGCCAAATAGGAAGTGGTAATAACTCTGTGCTGGTTAGGACGATGGGTCTCATCAAGCAGATACTCAATAGCCACTCCTGATTACACCCATTTGGCTTTCATGAAAAATGCTTATGAATTGAAAACACACACCAAGTAGTCAGACCTATTTTGCATTTTACCAAGAACATTTTTGTCAAACTAGCACTGCAGATGTTAACATAAATATTTAGGAGTGTGTTTTGAGTATGTTTATTATGTTGTTGTGGACAGAACACAAGAACTGTTATGGTCTGGTATTGGTTTAACAAGGATCCAGAAGCACAGTCTAATACTATGTTCGTGGTCTGTTTGCCTCAACCACAAAGTAGTCAGACCCAAGTTTTGTTCATGTTATATATTAAATTTGTACCAGAATAATACTGCAGATGTTAATATAAACATTACTCTGTTACCATACACATTTGTTAGGCAATATAAGTTGGAATAAACTTAAATCTTACACTTTCGTATTTATGGATATGATTATGGTGTTTGGCAGACGCTGTATTCAGTTACACAATTGTATATATTATAGAAACTCGGTTATATTTGTGAAAAAGTACAATGAATTGCTACATGTGTACTGAAATATACTGGCATAACTTGTGCAATGGTATGTATACATGATCAATCAATGTTCCATTTTCAGAGGTATGTTCTTTGATATACAGAACATAGCCTAGGTTTGCCATGAATGTAGACATTGTGTGTGTTTTCAATTCATCATGCTTCCAATCACCAATTAAAAAGATATTACCTGACATATTGTTAATGCATTGCAGAGTTTGGTAATATATTTTAGAAACAAAGATAAACGATATTGTGGTGGCCTGTAAATAACAACTATGATTATATCAAGTTTGTTGAGTTGACATATTACGCACTCTATGCTAACATTGGGAATGTCCAAATATTGTAATCAATATTAGTTCTACAGTATATGCCAACACCACCATGTTTTTGGTGTCGAATTGAGTTTAACAGAGGGTTGTCTGTACTGTAAGCAAAACAACGTGGAGCACTGTGAAAGTGGTAGCCTTCAATCAAGTGGATTCACCATGTCTCTGTTACAGCTATACAGCTATAATTATAGGATTGGAGTGAAGCCGTTAAATCTAGCAAATGGCAGTGTAAACCCTGAACATTCATTAGGAAAACTGAAAAAGTGTTGTTGTTGTTATGTGGTGAAATATTATAAAGTTCAAACTGTGGCATTGTGTTGATACATTCTTGGATGTTGTTTTTGCAATAAATTGCTTTATCAGCAAAATCTTGAATGACCAACCCACTTAAAGTCTTGAGTCGACTTAAAGCAACATATGCCTGTCCAGCTGCAAAAATCTTTTTTAGTGATATGACTGCTTCATTGACAGTTATTCCTTGCACTTTGTGTACAGTGCAAGTCAATGCCAACTTTAATGGGAACTGCTTACACAATCCACCCTTGCTGTTAACTCGCTCTTCCTCTAAAGTAATTGGAGTGGAATTCATGATGTTTCTAGGTGGTGGTGTATGCTTTCTAGTGGTATTCCCAACTTTATCATCATCAAACTGAACAAATACTACATCCACAATTGTGTTATTTGTATTAAGGGCCATGTCTGTTACAGTACCACAGACACCATTTACAAGCCCATCAGCGACGTCAGTATTCGTAGTTAACATGACTCGTGCACCTTTACCTAATAGCAACTTTTCCGGTAAACAGGAATTAAATGCTTTGGAAAAGTGTCTCTTTTTAAGTTGCATTTGCCCAGTTTGTTGATTTTTCTCAAAATCCTGAGCCTCTACACAAATGTGGTCTGGGAAATGTGCAATTATCTGTTTGACGTTATGCTCTTCCACATGCGTATTTTTTGGGAAAATGTGTAAAGCGGAAGAGGTTTGCCCAGTTTCCCTACTTTTGAGAATATTTATGTCATTAAGTGATAGTGGGGAACTCTTGCTACGTGTATGCAGTCGATTCACTATTTCTGCAAAAGCTGAGTCTTTTTGTCTAACAATGATTGTTAATTCTGACAGTGCAAATGTGCTATTCCACAAATCCAATGGAGCATTTTGCAAATACAGTGGTTCCCTATCTGTCACTCACTCAACGTTGTGTCGATTTAGTGACACTAGGGGTCGCTCTTGGGAGCCCCAAACACCTCTGATTTTTGAGAAAAGGCCAGTGGGAATTGACGAGTGGAATTTGCATGCTACTCCCCCGGACATACGGGTATAAAAGGAGCTGGCTCGCAACCACTCATTCAGATTTTTTCTTCGGAGCCGAGCGGTTGATTCACAGAGAGCTGAATTCCACTGCCGGTCCATTCACCTCTGCATGTTGTTGGATTTACGGCGCATTACAGCGGTTTCTCCCCCTTGTGCATGGATTGAGTGCAGAGAACACCCCTGGGTGCTTCGACAGAATAAAGAGTATATTTTCTCTAAAAGAGTGGCACTGATGGAGAGCGTCTTTTTAAAGATGACTTTCCGTCTATGTTTAGTTCCTGGTTGCAGTCACTACCTCTCAGCCTCTGATGGCCACGATCGCTGTCTCACCTGCACCTGAGACAGCGTTCCTGGATGGATCATGTTCTCACTGCGAGAACATGACCATGGCAACGTTGCAGTCGCGGCTTTCCTTCTTCAGAGGGAAAGCCACTCCAGCTACTCCCTGCCCCGGTACTTCTACCTACGGGTATGAGGCCGTGTCGGTTAGCACTGGGGGCGATTTGGGGACCCCAATGTGAGTGATTCCACCAGGTAATCCCCCACGGACCTCCCATTCCCCAGTACGCTCGTTTGCCCCAGTCGAGTTCTGGGATGAGACAGGCGACTCGCCCCATGGCGAGTTTAATGTCTCATTCGGGGCTTGGGAATAGGATGAGCTCTCGATCACAGCATTGGAGAGTGGGCTGATCCAGTCGGACACGGAGGATTCGACTGGGCTCCCACCTTCGGGTGCGGTCGCCCAGTCTGAGGCCGACACGGAGCTGGTGGCCATGCTTGCCCGGGCGGCCACGAGCATCGGGCTGGAATGGAACCCTCCACCCTGCCCTGAACCCTCATGACTTGACGATTGGTTCTTGGGCTCAGAGCGCCACTCACGCCCCGGACCCATTCTTCCCAGAGGAGCACGAGGAGCTCACAGAATCATGGCAGGCACCTTTTACTGCCCGGACCCGATCTCTGAGCTCCTGCGGGGCCTGCAGAGAGCCCTGTTTGAGCCCCTAAAATCAGTTGAGCTAAAGGTGCTCTCATTGAAGACTGCCCTCCTGACTGTGCTCACGTACATCAAGAGGGTTGGGGACCTGCAGGTGTTCTCTGTCAGTGACACCTGCCTGGAGTTCAGTCCGGTGTACTCTCACATGATCCTGAGACCCCGAACGGGCTATGTGCCCAAGATTCCCACGACCCCATTTAGGGATCAGGTGGTGAACCTGCAAGCGCTGCCCCAGGAGGAGGCAGACCCAGCCTTGTCGTTGCTGTGTCCGGTGCGTGCTTTGCACATCCACTTGGATCACATGCAGACCTTTAGACGCTCTGAGCAGCTCTTTGTCTGCTTCGGAGGACAGCAGAAAGGGAGGGCTGTCTCCAAACCGAGGATCGCCCACTGGGTCGTTGACGCCATCGCTTTGGCATACCAGGCCCAGGACATTGGGCCCTGACATCTGTTCCCTCTGCCACCGGTCGCCATGTTTGTAGAGCTCCGTCCCCTCTGGGTAGGACCTACCATGGAGACTTCCTCCATGTGCGATACTGCCGGTCGGTAAGTCCATGTGACGTATTTCCACACAATTACCTCCCCTTATTGCAGGGTGTGGCCTCTACGGTGTCTTTCCCCTTGGGAAAGGACTCCCAAAGGATAGGGAACATCTTGGTTACTGTCGTAACCTCTGTTCCCTGATGTAGGGAACGAGACGTTGTGTCCCTCTTGCCACAAAACTGAACTACCCGCTGAAAGATCCTGTCTCGGCTCCACAGCGCAAAACCTGAATGAGTGGTTGCGAGCCAGCTCCTTTTATACCCGTATGTCCGGGGGAGTGGCATGCAAATTCCACTCGCTAATTCCCATTGGCCTTTTCTCAAAGATCAAAGGTGTTTGAGGCTCCCAAGAGTGACCCCTAGTATCACTACATCGACACAACATCTTGTTCCCTCCATCAGAGGTTACGACAGTAACCAAGACGTTTTCCTCTCACAGGTGGCAATTGGAAAAAATCTCTCACAGCAATTATACTAACTTTACTAAATGGAGGGTAGTCACCAGTCTGCTTTATTTGTCTAAGCCTAACATCGAGATAGGCTAGTAGGCTGTGGTTTACCATAGAAATTTAATCTATAATCAGTATATGCAAGTCACTAAATACCACACGCATTGTATTTACTTTTTCTTCTCCTAAAGGTGTGTCAGGCAATTTTACATCTGTCCCGATTGAAAATGCACTATGGATGGTCTTGGCACCCGAATTGAAAGCAGCAATTCCAGTAGGTGCTGTCAGTAGAACAGAAACTTTGGACTTCTTGGAGCAGTTGCAATTTGGGATAATAATCTGGTCGCTTCATAATGAAGAGCTCTGATTAAATGTGACTTTCCTGTTCCTGTACCTCCAGTAACAAATACATGGAAAGGCTCTGGCTTTTAACATCTAACTTTCTCTAAGCACCACTATCTTACTTGATTGAAAATATCTTTTGGTTTGGAGTTCAGAGACCTAAGTATACTGAGAGCATCTGATCTACACAAGACATTCAAACTAGATTCAAATCGATTGCTTCTTTCATTTTGAATGGATAGATCAGGAATTATATCAACATGCTTATCAAGTTCTTTTGATGAATCTCTAATTTCTTGTTGACATTACAAGCGCTCTGACTTCTGCTCAGGACACATCTCTCACGTTTGCCAATTTGCCCTGGCTACATTTTGTGAGGGCCTTACGTCCCCCTGTTACGGGTGACCCCTCGTTATTATTATTTTCTTGTGCACAAAATGTGGATTTGGTTTAAATAGTCCTTAAGACTCCAAAAAGTGGAGTTGTTTTTAGATTGTCACTTAGAAAACCAACTATTATTATAAACCACTTGAAGGCTACATCTGATTAGCATAAGGGTGACCAAGTGGCAGTCACAGTCAATAAGAGGCCAAAGAGTCATGAAATAGGGTTATTTTAGGTCACATATTTGCTTATTCCTCAGTGACTAAACAGTGTTATGTGTGGTTTCCAAAAATAATACATTTAATACATAATGTCATGGTCTATCCACTGCCAATTTCCCTGTCCCATCTTTATGCTTCTCTCTCATTTACTCGCCTCTCCACGGCCAGGCATATTCTCAATTTGCTTACCAGCTTTCCCTCACCTCTTGTACGTCCACGCTACATGCTTCCTGTTCACATCTCTCTCTCTCTCTCTCTCTCTCTCTCTCTCTCTCTCTCTCTCTCTCTCTCTCTCTCTCTCTCTCTATTTTAGAGTCATTTGCCTTTTCAGATGAGATTATGAGCTGTAATAGAGGGGGAGGTGTAGACTGCTGAGACAAGGAGAAATGGCCTGCTTTGAGGATGGGAGATTTTATGGCTAGTCGATAGAGGTAAAGAGAGGGAGATAGAGAGAAAAAAGAGAAAGACATGAAGAAGTGAGGTGACATGGAAAAAGAGTAAAAGTTTTTGTATCCTGCCCAAGAAATGTAATCAAGAATTTAATGTGCATTGTTCATGTGATGACCAATCTGCCTTACTAGACCAATATCAATCAATGAGTACAAATACAATTCCAGTTAATGTTTGGAGACACCAACGCCTTATTTTCCACATTTTGGAATAATAATAAAGCCATCTAAACTATGACACAACACACATGAAAGTATGTGAATTATGAAGTGACTATAAACAAAACTATCTTTTTTAACTATTTGTGGCTTCTTCTACATTGCCACCCTTTGCCTAGATTACAACTCTACATGAGATATGCTTTTTAAACAGTATTTAAAGAGATTCTATGTATGCTTGACACTTGTTAATTGCTTGTCCTTCACTATCCAGTTCAACTCATCCATTTAAAAATAATTATTATAAATGATTACAATTTGTAATTGACTAATATATATATATATATATATATATATATATATATATATATATATATATATATATATATATATATACATTTTTTTTGGCACAATCAATTTATATATTACATATAGTGTATATACAGTATGAGTAGTATTTAAAGTCTGCAAAAATAATTTTAAGCATTTAATCACAAGCCTTTAGATTTAATTATTTTAAGATCAATGGAGCGACGCTTCCCTAGCATTCCACTCCCCATGTCAAATGTAATAGAGCAGTCCATTGCCACGCTAAGAATTCTATGGTGATGGATGGAGGCGCAAAGATGGGGAATGGCTGATTTTGGAGAGGGAGGGGAGGAAGGCCCCTCCTTTATGCATCATAAACAGGGCAAATGGTGCATATGCAAAGTGACTCCAATCAAGGAACTATCCATCAGGGTCTTAACGAGGGATTTCTAATCAAACAGAGGTCAGTCTGCGAGGGAAAATGACAAGAAGGGAATATCTAAGGAGACAGAAAAGATTACACTTTTTCTTACTCACTTTTTAATCTTTCTAATTCTGTTTCTTACTTTGTCTCTTTCACACAAACACAAAAAGTCATACACATAGACATACGTATATACTGTATACTGTTTTTAGTTTTTGGCACCATTCTGAGTAAATTCTAGAGACTGTTGTGTGTGAAAATCCCAGGAGATCAGCAGTTACAGAAATACTCAAACCAGCCCATCTGACACCAAGAATTATGCCATGCTCCAAATCACTGAGATCAAAATGTTTTCCCCATTCTGATGGTTGATATGAACATTAACTGAAGCTCCTGACCTGTATCTGCATGATTTTATGCACTGTGCTGCTGCCACACGATTGGCTGATTAGATAATCGCATGAATGATTGCTGGTGTCAGACAGGCTGGTTTGAATATTTCTGTAACTGCTGATCTCCTGGGATTTTTACACACAACAGTCTCTAGAATTTACTCAGAATGGTGCCAAAAACAAAAAAGCATCCAGTGAGGGGCAGTTCTGTGGACAGAAATGCCTTGTTGATGAGAGAGGTCAACAGAGAATGGCCAGACTGGTTTGAACAAAGTCAAAGTTTACAAAGTCTACGGTAACTCAGATAACCACTCCGTACAATTGTAGTGAGAAGAATAGCATCTCAGAATGCTATTCTGAGATGCAGGTTGGCGCTGTTTTGGTGGCACGAGGGGGACCTACACAATATTAGGCAGGTGGTTTTAATGTTGTAGCTGATCGGTGTATGTAAACAAGCACTTACACACAAAGCATCACTGAAAACAGAGCTGCCTGACAATGTCAATTCTGTTGGCTTCAGTGAACAGAATGAAGTCTAACTGACCCCCCACACACTGTCAAACTCTCCCTCTCTTTTGCTGCTCATGGTCCCCTGTGTGTACAGACTGACAGAGACAGACCTTTATTTGGAACACACTCAAAGCTGACTGACACCTCCTGAAAGCTGGTCAGGGGGCCAAAGCAGACACTTATTGTTATCTTCACGCACTCCCAATATTCTTCATTCCATTTGGCTCCATTTTTGTGTCAACTATTCATTCTCACTTTAGTATATGATTTCACAAGTTCATAAATGTAAATGCAAACAGATTGGTAATGGTAAAAATATTTGGCTTTCGACTTTCTCGTTTAGAACATTTATTATAATAGCTCTTCATATAATTGAATAACATTTATTACAGTAACAATTGTGTGTATATGTGAATGTGTAGAAGGGAGACCAGGGCTAGTTGTCACATAAGGAAGTTGTCACAAGGGCTGTTAGCAGTAATGATAAGATTTGGAGTCATAAGTACAATTGTGCAAAAGTGTTTTTTATTTTTTTATTTTTTTTAAGCAGTGGTTTTGTGTTTGGTTTAAAACACTTAATTCAAAACTCTCTTAAAATTAGATTTTTTTTTTTACTATCATCATATTTTCATTATAGCTCTTGGGTAAACAAGCAAACATAATCAAACCACACTGGCATACATTAAGGCAAGAGTCAACTATATTATGAATGGAGACTTTTACCGACAGGTTTAAAGTGTTCTTAGGACAGAAGTATTTTTCATGAAAGTCAGGTCGGAGCATGTTGTCACATTTTTATTGGGTAAATTGTAAAAAAATTATATAATTTATCAGTTACAATATTTGTTGGCCAAAACTAAGTTTTGATATTTTTAACTTTAACTTTTCCATTGTTGTTGTTTATTAATTGTTTTGTGCCTAATAATTGTTTTACTTTTACATTTTTGCCAAAGAGCCTATACTGTAGGATGTTTGCTGCAGCTGTACATTTAAAGAGAGACATAATTTTTGTTTTGGTGGTTGACATGAAACCTACTGTATGCCATTGGTTTAATGGCAGGTTCCATTGTGACAACTTACTCCACATAGTGACAGCATGTCACAAAAGATAAACGTGTTCAATGAACTCAATCTTTTGCTCCTGGGCATGTTCAGTAATTATGTATTTTTATTATAGACTTCAGGGTTTGTGGCTATTCAGAAATTGACTTTAAAAATAAACCTGATTAATATTCACTGGAGTAAAATGTGTGGCAACTAGCCCTGGTTTTGCCTATTTGTTTGTATATAGTTTTTTAAATACTGTATGTGTTCCACCCAAATCACCGTAGCAAGTTTTTCATTCCCACTGTTGCCTATGACTTGCTCACTAGAGGTTTGTAAGGCACTAGTGTTTGTAAACGTAAAAATGTTTGGAACAATATGTATTGTGAAAAGCGCTATACTAATTGAAATTGAAAATGTCGCGTTACTGTAAATATCTTTCTGGCAGACACATGTATACAATAGTAATTTCAGGAGCAAAATTAATTATAAAAATAATTTTCAGTAGTCATCTTCTTTTCTGTGTCTCCTAAATTTCAATATCTCTTAAGGTATCTCTTATTGCAGCACACACATGCGCACGCACACACACACACACACACACACACACATGCGCACACACACACACTAAAGCCTGTGACTGAACTGGTGGTGAGGGTTTCCCTTGATTGCTTGTGAGTGATTCCCCCATCAAAGGAGACACAGAGCAGACTGTTCCACTCTAATAGTGTGTAAGAGTGTGTGTGTTGTCTCTCTCTGTCACCCTGTGGCTGTAATGTGAGGGGACAAGTGCGATTGACCCCCACATCACTCCTAACAGAGTGTCCAGCCAGTAATGTGCTGTAAAGTGTGAGTGTGTGTGAGTGTGTGTTATTGGAAGGTGTTGTACCCTGGCATGCTATTGGGTCACTTTTATGGGCATGTCAGTAGACATGTCAAGAGCACAAAGGCTCTTTTATGGTTTTCATACGGCCACTCTAAGGATCATATCTTGTATGAGAACAGTCTTTAACTCAACTCCCATACAATGTGCATGGACACTTAAGGCTAATTTATACTTACTGGGCGAAAAGGCTTCGCTTGGTTCTCCTACAAATGATGACAAAGTGCAGTGATGTTTTTGTTCTGCCAAGGTGTTCGTTTGGTGAGATTTCTTCTGTTCGCGCACATCTCTGAAATTCTTGACCTTGGAGAACTCGGCTGGTCAAAGAGCGTTGATGAAGCCCGTCTCTAAGAGATTGTGCAGAAGTATACTTTTTACATGATTTGCAACACACACTCTGCAAAAACAGCATGGCCACGACAAATGAGTATGGTGCGATTTGATTTTTTAAAAGTGGAAGGGGCTCCATGACAAGTTTAATAAAACAAAGAAGCGACATCACTAAAAGCGGCGGTTCACTGAGAGAAAAACCTGCATTATTGGCTTTACTTGTGGCTGGAACAGTACGTTAAACACCTTGACAACACCCAAAACAAACTAACTTTAAGTATAAACGCCAGCTTTGTTCACCTAGGGTGCTTTAATTCGTCCAGGAGAAAAAATGTTCGACTTCTTCCATAGTATAAATCAGGCTTTAAGGTGCCCTGAATTTTTTTTTAACCTAAAATATGTGCTTCTTGTGCTAATTATCTAAATGGTTTTGATTAACAAAATATTTTTTTAACATCACTGAATCAACCTGAATACATTAGGTTAAAACTAATTTTAAGGGTTAGATCAAGCAGAAATAGCTAGGTAAAAACACAGGTTTTACTATGTAGTGTATGTATGTGTGTGTGAGAGATGGTCATTTTTTAAATTCTTTTATTTTTTTGTTGGGGCCTTGGACATTTTTTTTCATGAATATAGATATATATAGCCAAGTGGAGAACTTTAATGTAATTTAACTTGTCATAAATTGTATGTGGCCCCTTTAAGAACCGGAGTTTTGCAACACCTGCTTTTTGGCACTGTCTCGTGTTAGAGACGTGAGAACACGCGTTGTGCAAGAGAGCTCCCATCATTTGCGAATTCTTTGGGTAAATATACAATTTCACAAAAAAATAAGATGCTTATAAATTGCATTAAATATGTGTTCAGAAGAGTCGTATGTTAAAATTGAGTGTTTGTTATGGGTTATTTTTGAAGAATGCATATGGATGGCATGTGTGGAGTTTGACCACAATCTGTGCACATGCGAGGACTGGGTATGTAAATTTAGAATTAATCATATCTCACTTAAGTGATTTATAGCCCAGAGTGTTTTCCAGTTTAGTGAATAAGTGCAATAAGTGTTATATGTTATGAGTGGTATTGTTGAAACTGTTATACATGTCCTTAAAGTCTTGTTAAAAATAGATAAGGTGCTTTGAGTGATTTGGGCATGTGTTAGATGCCTAAAATGCTTTGAGTGATTTAAGCATGTGTTAAATGCATAAAATGCTTTGAGTGATTTAAGCAAGTACTTAAATGCATAACAACATGCTGTGAATGATATAAGCATGAATTAAGTATGTGTTAAATTATATGGGTTATTATATTTTATAATAATTATTATTCCCATGGTTCCTGTCTCAATATCTTTGCCGTCCAATCACCGATTTTATTTCTGAAAACTACCAGATACTCATGACAATATAAGCTAAAAGCACATATGATTGGTTAAGGAGTTACTGGGCATGAATAATAAATGTATCGTCATCAGCATCATCCTCCATTTGCCTGAGCGGAGCCAGAGAGGATACACTGGGAGATTACTTCCAGTGTTAGACTTACTGCTTCAAATTGAAAACTGAGGCGATCTTTCGAGGTAAGACAAGTTATTTAACATGTGTTGTCAATACTGTCTATTGAAAGTCAAAACATTTTAGTTACGAAGCATTTATTTGTAGGAGTAACGCTAGTTATTTCTGGAAAATATGACATGACTGTCTATGGTTTTGTAAGCGTTTATCGGACAGGCAGCTAGCCTCTATTTTTAAGCAAATTTCTGTGAAACTTGCTAAATAAACATTAGCTAGCAATACTATGTAAATTTTAGCTAAATATCAATAACTTTTTTGGCCAATTTTGTCGCTTGTGAAAAATCCGCCTGAAGTAATGTGAAGCATATGGCAGATGCTGTTCAGACACTTTTTTTTTTGTGATGTTCAGAGCTGTCTGGAAACTGGCCAGCTAGTTAGATAAGTTATCTAGCTTGTTGATTTTCCCTTATAATAAAAAAATGGTAGATACACTCACAGAAATATTTAAGCCTATTTGTAAGATTTATGTAATTTAATTGCATATAAAATTTCCATTCATTTGCATTACATAGTTTTAATATAAACAAAGTTTAAATGTAACAATTAAATTACATAAATCTTACAAATAGGCTTAAATATTTCTGTGAGTGTATCTTTCTATAATTTAGCAGATAGCCTTACCCATCCATCACACAGACATGATTTTAGATTGGGTGTAGCTTCCTGTTCACAAGGAAAGTGTGAGAGGGCTGTCTGCAGTTGGACATTCTGGTTAGTCTGCAAGTCTTTGGTGAATATTCAGTGTACGGATTTGTGAAGAACACACTGCTGGCTACCAATTGTGTATTTTTTTTTCTGTTGTAGAGATGGATAGAGACTATGGCTCCCTGCTCAGCACCCTCAAGAGGAGGAGGCAGCTGACTGCTGATGAAATTAGGTTCATAGCAGAGGAGGACATGGCTCATGAGGGCATGAGCACACAGGAGGAAGATCTGCTGGACCAGGAACTACTGCAGGAAGACCTGGACCATGAGGAGATGGAGAATGAGATGGAACCTGATCCCCAGCCAAGACCGTCAAATGGGTATATATGAATGTGTATGTATTGTTTGTTTCTGTTTCTCATATGACTAATACTCACAGTAACACTAACACTGTTACTCTTATTATTTTGGGTATGGCTAGCCATTCTTGCACAGGTCCCAAGTCAGCTAGAAAGCGTAAACACTTCCCTGACTCTGTTTCTTATCCGTCGTACTCTGACATCGATTCACAGGCACCAAAACCTCTCCCATTTAAGCCTAGCCATCCATTCGGTATTGACTTGGGTAGCGTGCGTCAGTCTGTGCGGTCAACCTCCAATGTGATGTTGCTGTTTTTTACTCAGGCTGTAGTTGCTGAGATATGAAGCTTTACAAACCGTCAGGGGTGGGAGCTCGTCCTAAACTGTCAGTCATATTCCAGCTACCAAGGAGCTTGGATGGAGGTGACCCCTGATGAATTTGACAAATTTCTTGGGTTGCTCATTCACATGGGGTTTCATTCACATGGCTCATTCGTCATTGGGGAACCAAGTCACTTCAGGGCTCGTGGGCAAGGGGATTTATGTTGCGTGACTGCTACAAGGCTCTTTTTGCAGCTCTACATGTTGTAGACCCTACCACAGAGGATAATCAGGATCGCCTTAGGAAGTTGCGTTATCTCATGGACCACCTCAAACAAAAATGCCAGCAGCTCTTTCAGCCTAACCAAAATCTTGCAATACATGAACGTATGGTCAAGTCTAAAGCTCGGTCAGGATTTAAACAATACATGAAGGGCAAGCCTACTCGGTGGGGTTTTAAATTATGGGTAATTGCAACATCGGACTTGGGGTATACTCTCGACTTTAATGTTTACACAGGTAGTCATGATGGGCTTGTCACTGACTTGGCCACCAAAGTAGTTGAATCATTACTGCAGCCATTCAAAGACCAGGGCAACTTTTACACATCCCCAGCTCTTATGGTTAAGTTGTTAGAAATGGGAACTAATACCTGTGGGACATGCAGGGTGAATCGTAAACTGTTTCCTGCAGAACTTAAAGACATCAAAAGATGGGAACACAAGACAGCTCGTGGGGATATGAGGTGGTGTAGGATTGAGGGGATTATACTTGTAATTCAGTGGAAGGACACGCGTGCAGTTACATGCCTCTCCAATTTCCACAATGCGAATGGCTCAACCGAAATTACTAGGTTTGTAAAAAATGATGGCGACTGGACAAATGAAGTAGCCCTCCAGCCCACTGTCATCAGCGATTATAACAAAAACATGGGCGGTGTTGATAGGTCAGACCAAATTATAAAATCTTACGACGTCCTACAAAAAACTCAGAAGAGGTGGAACACTCTTTTTTTCCATTTCATAGACATTGCCGTCGTCAATAGTTTCATATTGTTTAAAGAATTGCAACACATTCACGCGGCACTAGGGGATGAGCGTAGACCGGTGAACTTAACCCAGATAGATTTCAGAGAAAACCTGGCTCTACAGCTGGAAGGTATCGATATTCATGCAAGTTTCCCTTTGCATACACTAAAGCCTGTAGTCCCTCTTTCGTCATCACTCCACACAGCCCATGTCCCTAAATTTGAAGAGTCCTCTAAGAGATGTTGGCTATGCTATCAGAAAAGTAGGACTGAAAATAAAACTAAAGTAGCTTGTTGCGCGCCGGAATGTAATGGCAAAAGACTTTGCTTGGTTCGCGATAGGAACTGTTTTCAGTCTTGGCACGCTGAGTGTGACCAGTTTCGGGAAGAGGCCTAGGTTGGTCTGTGTTTACTGGGGGGGGGGCAGTGGTAGCTCAGCAGTCAAGGCTCTGGGTTACTGATCAGAAGGTCAGGGGTTCAAGCCCCAGCACCACCAAGATGCCACCATTGGGCCCTTGAGCAAGGCCCTTGACCCTATCTGCTCCAGGGACACTGTATCATGGCTGACCCTGCACTCTGACCCCAGCCTAGCTGGGATATGTGAAAAGAAGAATTTCACTGTATATGTGCAAATGTATAATGTGTGATAAATAAAGAAAATTATTATGGTGTTGTCATCCTCCCCCTCCCCTCTCTTCTCTCCACAGGCATTGCAGTTGAGTATTTATGAATTTATATATATTCTGTTCCTGCACTCTTTATTAAAAATGTATTTACTGTAGAAAGTTTGATTTTGTATGTTTTGCTGTGCAATTCGTGTGTAATTCTAATGTTCAAATTAAATAAAGAGTTTGTTTTATTGAACACATAAAATGTATATTTCAGTGTTTGTGTCCTTCAATTTCAGATGCAATCTCAATTTATTATTACAGGTGTTCAAAAGGAGTATTTGAGGATTGGTGATGTGAAATGTATCTTAACATTCTAAATGTTTGTTTTATTCAGTTTTCCCACTAATCACTAGAATGGTCATAACTTTTATACAATAGATTATATTTCTAATATGTCTGCTATTCTACATTGCCCACAAAATTATGTATATTTCACACACTCTAAGTTTCCCTCTAGCTTGTAATTAAAATGGTTGAAAATGCAGTTGTCTGATGAAGTATGGTGGCCAGAGAAGATCTTTTGTAAAAATTGCTGTGTGAAATCTTAATGATAAAGGATTATTAGCCTTAAATAATCATACATATATTTATATCATTTGAAAGCCCTAGTTCTTCTCTTCAATATGGTATATACAGTTCAGGTGTGTGATGTTATATGAATATGAATGTAATATGAATATTGATATGAATATCATTCTGGCACAGAATGGAATTTTTGAAATTTTGGGCTCAGGCTTTAAAGGGATAATTTGGGTATTAGCCTCTACCGTATTTCATTATACCATATTTCATTTCATTTTTTATATTGTATATATACACTACTGTATATATATATATATATATATATATATATATATATATATATATATATATATATATATATATATATGATTACCACATAACTTTTGATTCTAAATTTTTGTGTATTATAAAACAGAAAGTAGCATTGTGTAATTAAATCCTCAACATGTACAGTAAATGTAATCTGAGTATATGAAATAAAAAAGTAAAAAAAGTAAAATCTTGAATCCACTTGAAGTCATACCTCCTAACTGTACTCTTTTCATTGCACTTCCTGTCTAGTCATTTGCTTGCACGGACATTGAGGGTACACATATATTTGGGATTTCTAATGTTCTCTGAACATTAGAAGAGCATCAGTTTCCAGCGCGCAGATAATCCGAGGTGACAGCTTATCGCCATCAGCCTGTCGGCCTGTCATCATGGCAATAAAAGCTGATGGAGGGTGATTGGAAGCGATCCCTGTCCCCTCTTAGTGTCATGCTGGATGACAGCACTCCTCAGCCAGGGGATGGAGTGGATGGAAAAGAGAGGGAAGGATGGACAGAAGCGGCAGGATAGCTGAATAGCCGTGGCAGACTGTCCCAGAGGATCTGTCCCTTCACTTTAGCCCTCTGACCCTGAGGACAGATCTGCACCTGGACAACAAAACCATAGACAAACATGTAAGGATGCACATGCACTTACATATACATACACATCTTCTGCATTTTGAAAACACATGGATCTGCATTTAGTTTGAAAACCACAGAGAGCACATACACACTGGGTGGAACTAAACCTTTGGGCAATAACATTTATTTCTGGATGTGCAAACTTAAATATTAACAAAAAAAAAAAAAAAAAAAAAAAACAAGTTGCTCTTGTTTAATTGTGGAACCATGGAACAGTACCAGTGTTGACAACAACCAAATTGAGACAGTATTCTAAAAAATTCTGACTATGCCGTTAATGCAATCAAGATATCTATACATTAAAACCAGATGCAGAATAACATAATATTGAACATAATAGAGTTGACATAATATTTCTGGGAATTAATGGAAATTCCACAAAACAAAAATATAATCAGAGTCAGGGGTTATATTCAGAACTTAAGATATTTTGGTAGAGTTTGTAAAATGTATATTTTGGGAAATATATAATCAAATACGGTTAAAGTTATTTGCAAAGTAACTCTAAGCAACATGATTTGTGACTTTGGAACTAGTTTTCTCTGAACAAATTTGCTAAAAAAAACTTTCTTTACTGCTCTTTCAGGCCATTTGCCCTATTAAATATTGTTTATAAAATTATGAACTGACTTTGTTTTCTGTTGTGTACTCTCTGTTGCTCAAAGCGTTATTTAAGTAGTTGATAAAAAAAAGCATATCTGATTCTCTAAAACTCTGACCCATTCCCTGTGCCCCTGTGTCAGGGCTCCGGGTTTACCAACCACTTTTGTTCTGTCCATCCTCTCCTCTGCTCTCTCCCCTGGCCTCCCCATCGATCTATGTCGGTATCCAATGTCAAAGACTCATTCAGAGATGCTTTTCCTCTCTCATTAATAATTTACATTGCATGAATCATCAATAATAACTCTCACCAAGCAATCATTCAGCTTTACCACCAATCACTTCTGTTACTCTTTGTCAATCACTTACATCTCATCTAAATTTTTTTCTACCCAGATCACAAAATGTGCCCTTTTGCTTAAAGTCATCTCTCAAGAGTGCTGAACACTCTGTCCTCTTCCTGCATAATTTTTCTGCATTTCTGGTCTTGATAGCTACTCTCTGCAGTTATCACCTGTCAAATTAGATTTGAATGTATAGGCCAAGTTAGTACATCCAGCCAAGAGGTGGCACTTTTGAATGGAGATGAACACTTATGCCTCCAGCAAAGATCATGAGGAACACGTGAACATGGTGTATCTTGAAAATAAGAAAATCATGTCATCGTTTCTGGGATGAAACAATTTCAAAGAAAAAGGCATGTTTTTTACTTTCTTTGTAAGAGTAAATCTACAGTAAGAAAGGGATCATGTTGTTTGTACAGTCAGCCATTCATTGCAAAATAACCCTCAACAGGGTGATCAGGGTCCTGACGCAAAGAGGTTTTGAATCATCCTGAAGGGGTTTAGTTTTGCTATTATAACCAGTTAAGTGCACACTATCCTGCTTATTAAACAGCTACTTACCAAATAAATAAATTAACATAAAATACTGATATAAGATGACATTATTTTATTATGTGAAAAGAAAAAGAACACAGAGTAATATGAGAAAGTAGTAGCACAGTGAAGGAAACTGGCTGTCAGGGACAGTGGTCAAATATACAGTTTAGCATTAATTATATAAAAATGTTTGACAGAGAATGCTGTATTAGACCAATCAGAATTGAGAATTCCAGAGAACCATGTGAAAACTGAGCCTGTCCAGCCAAACGTCATGTTCACATAAATGGACATCCACAGGAAAAGTGGAGAGAGAGAAGAGAGGCTGTCTAATGTGTACGTAAAATCTCCAGTGGGGCTCGTGCCAAGTGTAAGTGGTTGAGTGATATTGGCAAAAAGACAGAGGTGGAAAAAAAGAGCGTGTAAGATTTAGGCATTTTCCTTAATGCTATAAGAGGTTATTGATATTTTGATTTTTGCTCTGGGGCAGCCCGTGCTGATACAGCATCTTTGTAGCCATCCGTTTATGGGTGAAAGACATGCAACTTGCTCCCAGAAAATCCTCCTCTGGGAACGCCGCGGCAAGTTAGGGAGTGTAGGGAGAGAGAGAGAGAGAAAATGAGAGAAAGAAAGAGAGAGGGGATATAAATAGAGTGCAGAGAGAGAGAGAGAGAGAGAGAGAGAGAGAGCAGAGACATTACCAATAAGCAAACCTTCTGTGTAACTCTCTGTGTCATTTATTTGTTGAACTAGTTTTGCCCTAAAATAAATCATTACCCTAAAACAGATTGATCCTCTCTTTTATTAAAAGAGCCCATTTTGAAACTCTTCCAATGCCCAATTGGGGGTCCATAACTTATAACAACCACAAGAAAATCTCAAACTATGAGGCCAAATTGAAGCATTTACCCAAGAGAGTCCTCACAGTATAAACCTAGTTTTTTGTAATGACACATTAAATAAAAATAGTAATGTTAAAAAATTTTTTCAAATACTAAATGGTAATAGTAAAGCAAAAATTACACAATAATGTTTTTGGATAAATCTCATCAGAAGTGTAATTTAAGAAAAGGAGTGGGGATTCACTAACACGCCATCTGCACAGGTCGTGTCACATCGCAACAGCTTGAGACTGTCTACATTGCACGTGTAGAAACAAACATTCTAAAATTATTATGTGCATGGACAATCAACGTCAATAACTTGTCAGAAATAGGAGGGGGTGTCCGTAAATTTTTGGCGCATTATCAATAATAATAAGAGCGATTTGCTTTTGATGTGACACATCGTGCCATTAACGTCTGGTCTAAATTAACAGCACCGCTCAAGCACTGTGATCCAGGCACCTGAATTGCATTTTTCAAATGCCTAAAGTGCGCTTGACTGCACTGCACACCTTACAGATACAGTCAGTATTTATTTATTTTTTCTTATTAAAAATGTTTTACTCCTAAAGAAATAAATAGTAATTTTGAAACAAATGTGTAAAATCCTGACAATTCAAATTATATGAAGACTTCAGTCATAAAAATAGCCTTATAGAACCTGTTTTATTCTACATTGAGAGCATCCCATCATGGGGACTGGCATGTTGAGATCACATGATCAGCCGAATACTACTCACTTAATCACAGTAACTGCGATGTTATTAGACATTTTCACTCATGGATTAAATTAATCATGCTGTGAATAGTGAAGTTGTACAATTGCAACAGTAACTGAAAATTATTGTGTTTAAATGATGCTACATCCATGACCCAATGCCAAATTGACCAGTACAAGATAAACAAAAATTACTGTACCTTTGATATATGCCCAATTATAAAGTTCTTCTCCATCATTTTGTCATCATAGCAAAGTACACAAATACCTTTTTCTATTGCTGCTGATTTCCACAGGCATCTGTAACAACATGTTAAGTGCCTCTGGCAAGAAGCACTGCGTTTTGGGACTAACAAATCCATATAAAGCCAAATGCACGACACAGCGCTATTTTAGTGCATTTAGCGCCTGGTTAAGTTAGAATGCGGGGTGGTAAATGACAGGTTTTTGTGCTGAAATACAGTAAATAAGCCCCAGAAAAAGAGAAAGGACAAAAAAATAATGTTTTGTTGTTGTTGTTGTTTTTAATATAATTTAACAACACATTGCTTGGCAACTCCAATGTGTCACCCCTCATCCCTGAGGACATGAGGACTAATTGATCAGTCCCTCCACCCAACCCCCAACCTCCCCCAGAAATTTAATAATAAATTGTTTAAAATATCATCATATAAGACATATTTGAATACTTAACAAAACTTGACAATTTACCCTAAATATCCTTGAGAACTCAATTCAACGTTTTGGTTCAAATCTAACTTGATTCTATAGTTGACCCTTACCAAAATGTGATTTTATTGTGCTCACACAACAGGGCCATTTCTGAGCATATTGGGGCACTAAGAGAAATCCTATTTGGAGGTCCCCCCAACCCCTTGCTGGATCCAGGCCCACCCATGACACCACAGTACAGTCTAGTTATGTGACAGGTTCTTGTTATGTGACAGGCTCTTGCATTAGCCATTTTGCATATAATGATTACATACAAAATAGCTATTTTCAAGGAATGTGTGTACCTGATTTCCCAACTGCCTTTAATGCTGCTAAATATTTAAATATGGCACCTGGAAAATAACACAGACAAGACAAATTTGGTTGATTGAGTCATTTCCACTTTAGGAGGTAACTTGGTGACATTGACGCTTGAGAAGGGAGGTCTCTGCGCAACGGGAGAGGCCAGGGCTGGTCGTACAGGAGTAGGATTATCTCCGGTAACCACAGCTTCCCCGGCCAATATGGCACAATTAGTATAAGTGAATGCCTGTATTCCCTCTCCCTCCGTAATGTCAGTCAGATGAGGCTCAGCATGGGAAACACATACAGTAACACTTTTGGCCATGGATGCGCTAGAGCATCCACACCCAGTGGTGAATTTTCATCCAACAGGGAAAAGAACAGGAGACATTGCGAGTTTTCACGTGATGCGAAGAGATCTGTGGCAGCCTGGCCATATCTCTGCCACCCTTGATTCACCACCTGAGGGTGAAGTTCCCGTATATATGGGATTTTCCCTGGCCAACAGATCCGCACCCATGTTCATTATCCTCGGGACATGGGTTGCACGTAATGACAGAAAGTGAGTGCTGCTCCACACAATCAACCTCTGCGCCAGACTGTGAAGTTGTCGTGAACAAACATCCCTTGCTGGTTTTTGTATGCTACTACCGTAGTGTTGTCTTTTCTGACTAACACATGGTAGCCTAGGAGGAACCGTACAAAGTATCTCAGAGCTAAAAACACTGTTAATAGCTCCAGATAATTTATATATTACTCCATGATGGATGGAGACCACACCCATCACACTGTTCTGCCTTCGAACACAGCGCCCCAGCCCATGAGTGACATGTCTGTCATCACCACTTTTCTTAGAATAACCGGACATAGCGGGGTCCCTTTCATAGAGCCCGAAAAAACTCATCGGAAATTATTATTCTGCGACTTGAGCCGGCGCCGAAGTGCGAACATTGTGTCGCTGTCCAGTACTGAAATTCCCACATTCGCAACAGCCCCAGGCCATTACTGTTGATGCCATTAAACCCAGTAGCCTCAGACACAACCTGAGAGCAACAGATCTCCCTCTGTGAAAAAGGATATACAATTGCGAAATGATTCAATGCTTTCATCCGACATGAATGCACAAAACAGAACTGAGTTCAACCTGAGACCCAGATAGTTTATTTCTTGGGCGGGAACCAGACAGCTCTTCACTTGGTTTATTTTTAAACCCAAATTCCTCAGATGTAAAACCAGTGTCTCTGTATCCTCTTTCACCTGTCACTGTGACGAAGCGCAAAGAAGCAGATCGTCCAGATAAGCCAACACTCTGATGCCCGAATGTCTTAACAGCATCAGAGTCACCTCTCTCGGTGCAAGAGACAATCAGAAGGGTGTCTCGTAGGCTGTGCATCCAGCCATGCAAACCCCTTAACGGGCACACGGTGGGAGAATGGTTTGTCCCAGTGTCCTTTTATCTCAGCAACGCATTAACACTGGAATTAACTGTCTGACCGGCACGATGGCAGCATCTTGCTGTCATATAAATCCCTCTCAACCCCTTGGCCCACCTGCTGGGATGGCCAACCTATAGAAAGTTTTACAGCAGCTCTACGGAAAACTTCAATAAGATCCAAATTGACTGGGGTGGGGGAGGGTGGTTTCCCACTCTGCTGGCTGGCGGGCCAAGACAAATTAGGGGGTAGAATAGCATCATCCTGCTCCTCGTCGTCATATTTGAGGAGATGGGGGGACGACTCTTCATCATCCTCATCCTCCCCAGCGGCCCCCACAAGTGGGTTGGGGGAGGGGTGAAGTTGGGGGACATCCTGTCCATCCTGTCCTTCCAGCTGCAGGGTTCTTGTGGCTCAGGCCTTTGTTACCCGCCACTGCAACCCAAAGCCTCCTTTCTTTGGTCTTGATGGAGAAAGGGGCACATTTCGGGCAGCCTTCGGGGTTTGATAAAGCGGCTTGGGCATGTTTTAGTCCCAAACAAGTTATGCAGCAAGGATGTGAATCCTTTACTGATATCCACTAGCTGTACGCTCACAGAAAGGCCGGAGAGGCTGAAGCTGTCTGTCCTTTTCCCCTGTGCACTCCAGTGTTTTAGCTGTGGCCATAACACCAATGTCCTTCACTCTCTTCATTCTGCAATCTCCACCACAAAATGCAAATTTACAATCACAGAGCAGTGCCAGACAACACTCTCAGCCAGTAAACTCCTACTTCCTCTTTTGATCCGATCTAAATCACATCAAAATTGAAAATAAGTGCTTTTAGATGCAGCATAGATGAGAGCGAAAAGAGATAAAATTCACGAAAATGAAAAACTCACCTTGACGCTGTTGTTTTACACTCCCGAGAATAATCCATCCAGCAAACAGCAATCTATTGTGTTTGCAAAGTTACCTTGTGGCTTCGTCTGTAAACTGTTGAGCGATAATCCCAAAAATGTGTCTGCTGAGTACAGCTTCCACAAACTTCACGGGGAAGAGAGCGAGAATGGCGCAGCAGCGAGCTGCAGCGGTATATATACAGGGGAGGCGGGACTCCCTGATCGCTACAGTGTTTGGCCTGTCATTCTGACAGATGCTGTCAATTGGTGCTTCCTCAATTGGCCATGCCTGTGGCGTTCCCTTTGTAAGATACCGAACGAATGTTAGAAAGAGAACCTATTTGACAGATTCACCTGCTTGTGTAAGTGTGCATTTGTGAGAATTAGAAAGAAAGGAGAGACAGAGGCAGAGAGAGGGAGAGAAATAGTGAGAGAGAAACTGAGGTGTCATTTAACGGTCACTGCTTGCTCTCACTTCCTGTCTGTATTGATAGTTGTTTCCTGCTGGTGTAGGTAGAGGCTAACGGGTAACAGGAGAGAGTGTTTGCACTGCCACACACTCTGATTGTGTTTGCAGAAAAAAAGCCTGCCTGATAAATTATGAATGAGAGACTGATGGAGGGGATCGGAGGATGAACGAAAAGAGGGAGGAGTGAGAGAGAAGAGGATGAGATGGGGTGACGTTATGTTATCTCCGGCTATACCAAAACAGCTGGAGAGCTGAAAGGGAGATAAGTACCATACACACTCATACACACAGCGAGATAATCTAATACACATATACTCTGTGATTTCGGATTTATAAACCCTGGTAGTTCTGTACTAAATGTAAGCTCACCGAAAAACACAATTATCCATACTGCCCTACTGAGGCATAATGTAGTAATAGGCCAACACTTGAACTGAGAAATATAGCTTCAAAGTTATTTGGATTTAGTGTACGCTTTTCACACTCTGTGTTTCTCTGAATGTGAGCAGAGTCAAGCCAAACCTGTCTGTCACATTACAGATCAAATTCTAAGAGACCTAATTTCATTTATAAATCAATTTTGACAATATGTGCATGGCAGCATAGGCAACATGCACTTTACACTCTGTCACTGGAATGTATGAACTTACAGGTGCATCTCAATAAATTAGAATGTCGTGGAAAAGTTCATTTATTTCAATAATTCAACTCAAATTGTGAAACTCGTGTATTAAATAAATTCAATGCACACAGACTGAAGTAGTTTAAGTCTTTGGTTCTTTTAATTGTGATGATTTTGGCTCACATTTTACAAAACCCCACCAATTCACTCTCTCAAAAAATTAGAATACATCAAAAGACCAATAAAAAAACATTTTTAGTGAATTGTTGGCCTTCTGGAAAGTATGCTAATTTACTGTATATGTACTCAATACTTGGTAGGGTCTCCTTTTGCTTTAATTACTGCCTCAATTCGGCATGGCATGGAGGTGATCAGTTTGTGGCACTGCTGAGGTGGTATGGAAGCCCAGGTTTCTTTGACAGTGGCCTTCAGCTCATCTGCATTTTTTGGTCTCTTGTTTCTCATTTTCCTCTTGACAATACCCCATAGATTCTCTATGGGGTTCAGGTCTGGTGAGTTTGCTGGCCAGTCAAGCACACCAACACCATGGTCATTTAACCAACTTTTGGTGCTTTTGGCAGTGTGGGCAGGTGCCAAATCCTGCTGGAAAATGAAATCAGCATCTTTAAAAAGCTGGTCAGCAGAAGGAAGCATGAAGTGCTCCAAACTTTCTTGGTAAATGGGTGCAGTGACTTTGGTTTTCAAAAAACACAATGGACCAACACCAGCAGATGACATTGCACCCCAAATCATCACAGACTGTGGAAACTTAACACTGGACTTCAAGCAACTTGGGCTATGAGCTTCTCCACCCTTCCTCCAGACTCTAGGACCTTGGTTTCCAAATGAAATACAAAACTTGCTCTCATCTGAAAAGAGGACTTTGGACCACTGGGCAACAGTCCAGTTCTTCTTCTCCTTAGCCCAGGTAAGACGCCTCTGACGTTGTCTGTGGTTCAGGAGTGGCTTAACAAGAGGAATACAACAACTGTAGCCAAATTCCTTGACATGTCTGTGTGTGGTGGCTCTTGATGCCTTGACCCCAGCCTCAGTCCATTCCTTGTGAAGTTCACCCAAATTCTTGAATCGATTTTGCTTGACAATTCTCATAAGGCTGTGGTTCTCTCGGTTGGTTGTGCATCTTTTTCTTCTACACTTTTTCCTTCCACTCAACTTTCTGTTAACATGCTTGGATACAGCACTCTGTGAACAGCCAGCTTCTTTGGCAATGAATGTTTGTGGCTTACCCTCCTTGTGAAGGGTGTCAATGATTGTCTTCTGGACAACTGTCAGATCAGCAGTCTTCCCTATAATTGTGTAGCCTAGTGAACCAAACTGAGAGCCAATTTTGAAGGCTCAGGAAACCTTTGCAGGTGTTTTGAGTTGATTAGCTGATTGGCATGTCACCATATTCTAATTTTTTGAGATAGTGAATTGGTGGGTTTTTGTTAAATGTGAGCCAAAATCATCACAATTAAAAGAACCAAAGACTTAAACTACTTCAGTCTGTGTGCATTGAATTTATTTAATACACGAGTTTCACAATTTGAGAATTACTGAAATAAATGAACTTTTCCATGACATTCTAATTTACTGAGATGCACCTGTATATACATTGTATTTTTTCTCAGATTCTTCTCAAAACCATTTTTGATGTTTAAAATTTTACTTGCAAACACACCTGCAACTATATCTCATTGTCAAGCTTCAGATCCTTTTGCTCTCCAGGCCAGTAAAAAGAGGAAGAATTAAAGAAAGCTGTAACAGTAAACTAAATTAAAGCCTGTCTTATATTTGATCCATAATTGATTATGTTCATGTGGGAGATGATATGTGAGGAATGAAAAAGTGAAAAGAAAGCACGGGAAAGGTGGATGGTTGGGGGTGCTGGCTAACAAGCTTGTCTCCTTCTGGATGACGGCTTTGTGACCGCAGGTTGAGCTGAGACGGGCTTGCTTTTTCCCGCTTGATGTTTTGCACTTTTTTTTTTGTTTCTTTTTAATGAGTGTCAGGACTGTTCTCTTTCTTTACAGGGAGAGGGGGAAATCAGAACAACAAAACAACAAGAAAGCAGAAAAAAGAACAAGCGTTTTTGATAAAGTGCTTACAGAGCGATTACGGTGAGTTGTGCAGAGATGGCGCAATGCTCGCACAGGGAGGGAAAGCATGGCATAGACATGCTCACTTAATTGTCTAAAACTTGGAAAATTTAATGTTATCTTTTAGCTTGAGGAATTTTAAATAATCTTACAATCAAATTTTTGTCAGTTCTTACCTGATTAACCCTCTAATATAGAAATAGAAATTAGAAATAACAAAGAATTATAGAAGTTTATTGTTTTCAGACAAACAGTCCGCAGAGGTTATTGTGAGACTGCATCTTTCACAACAAATGGTGAACTTTAATGTCAGATTTGGGTGGTTGATGCTCCTATTTTTCAGTGGGTTTTCAGTGAAAAGTGTAGAGTTTTAATACAGAGCTGTTATTTGATTGGGAATCCTCTCAGACTCTCTGCAGTAAGAGGCATGATGAAATGGACAGACAGTATTTGAAGGGCTATGCGCACAGCCCGTCTCATCCTCGCTCACACGCTTAGAGTCCCTCTCTTCATCAGAACACTTCTCCTGTCAAAGCCAAGGCGGTAATCCAACCTTTCAAGCGACTTGAGAGAAGTGGGGGAGCTCTTTGTCTGCTATTAATACAAATGATGAAATGAAAAACAAAAAAGCAATGGATGAGGGAACAATGAGAATGGGCCATTATTCTCACGCAAACTGACTTTTATCTGCATTTAAGCTGTGACAGGAAATAAATAATGTTTCAGAAGCTGTCAGCACCATTCTTTACTGTTGCAGTACAGAGGCATTCCAAAGTTTTAGCGCCTTTTAAAATGTGAATCCTATTGAATTCTTCATGAGAATCTAAAAATAAATAAATAAATAAATAAATAAATAAAATATGAACAAATGAGACCAGGCAAGTGGAGGTCTGCTTTACAGTAAGTATGACTGACAAAGACAACGGAGGAAGCTGTAGGCTTGGGTTGAGCCTTTTGGTGAATATAAGGTATGAAATCCATGCTGAATTGTATGTAATTGCTCATGAAAAACAAACTACATGCTTTCTCTTCCATGCATCTTCTTCTCTTGTCCTACTCTGTTATTCCACCTGACCACGGCCTGGATCGTTCCTGACTGCTGGAGAGGTTGTTTGTAGATACGTGGTGACTGGTTGGTTTTTAGGTGCTGCCACCACAAGACGTTTAAGGCCTATGACAGTTGCTGTGCTGCCCCTGCCTGGCCTTGTCACCTTGATTATAGTCTACCTTCAGTGTGTGTTACTCTGTGGCAACATACACACACAGAGACTGCACCAGTACCCTCACCACAATCCACATTTTGAATACCACATAGTCAAAAATCAAGAGATAATTCTGACATACTGACAAGTCTTTTTCATCAAACAGTTTTTTTTTTTTTTTTTTTATTTATATAACTGGTACATTTAAAGTGTGTATTGAGTCCGACTAAAATAAGAATTTGTCATTTTTAAACCACTTCAAGCCGCTGTCACACTGGCAGTCTCCAAACAACTCGATTTTGTCAGAGGGTGTCACACTTGCCGACTGTTTTGCTGAGATCTCGCTCTCTAAAGTCGGAGGTATGACACACTTGCAGATTCAAGGCCTTTGCACACCAAACACAAATTTTTGTCGCAATTTATCACTGCAATCAATATTTTGAATGGATTCCTAATGAGACATTCACACCTGGAGTGAACATTCGTGAGTGTCAAATTCCTTTTCTTTGCTCAGCGATGATATGCCCTCACCAATAAAATATGACCATTGGATCACTGTCAGGAGCTGTTGCAGTTACCAAAATCAGTGCAGCAGGTGGCACTAAAGCACAGAAAGCTGTTTTGAAAACTGACATTAAAAACTCAAATAAGAAATCCTGAACCAGCAGTGAGAATTTGTATTTCATTTGCATCAAATTCCTTAAAAAACTGAAGAAAAAAAATTCTCATATGGGTTCTCTTAACATGTAAATGATATTGCTGCAAAGTTCAGGGAGATGTTCAGAGCTCGGGTTGTGTCTCAAGCTTGAGCTCTCAATTATGGACAGTGAGCCAAATCCGATTACCTTTACCTCTATTCAAGGATTACATTTACATGTGAACTACTGAAATAACTTTACGGATGTCACGTGTTTTTCTTTGCCAAATAATTTTAATACTATTGCCGTGTCAGTGCACTCTGTGTGCCTTTGCATACCAAAAATATGATGGTTACTCCACAAAATTATGTAATCGTTATTGCTGTGCTATCATTAAATCGTTAACAGCTGTGCTGCCATTAGTAGTTTTAAAGTATCCAATAATGGGTCAGACTGAAGATGGATTTTGAGTTTGAATGTCACATGTGTGTAGCCGGTGGGTTGTAAATAATCACACTGGATACAAAACTCTTTTTGGGGAGTTTTATCTGACCGCTGTTAAACAAAGAAAAAAAACAGCAGTTGATGGGGCCGTATATAAACAAAATTGAGTGTCTATTTACAGTGCAAATAGCCCATCTTGTTGGCAGAGGCTATTTACACTAACTACGCCGACCACTGCTCAGACCAAACTCAAGACAGCCACAACAGATTTATTTGGGGTCAACTGCTGATCAAATGAAGGTGGGCATAATTTGAATTTTTCATAACTGGGCAGAGATGTTAAACTGGTTAATGGGTTAGACATTTAGTGGATTAAGAGATTGGATAACTAAGTAACTATTTGCGCTCCAATAGTCTGGTGGAAACACAGGATTTTACGACAAACTGCACCCCTACAGTGGTGTGAAAAAGTGTTTGCCCCCTTCCTGATTTCTTATTTTTTTGCATGTTTGTCACACTTAAATGTTTCAGATCATCAAACAAGTTTAAATATTAGTCAAAGATAACACAAGGAAACACAAAATGCAGTTTTTAAATGAAGGTTGTTATTATTAAGGGAAAACAAAATCCAAACCTACATGGCCCTTTGTGAAAAAGTGTTTGCCCCACCTGTTAAAACATAACTTAACTGTGGTTTATCACACCTGAGTTCAATTTCTCTAGCCACACCCAGGCCTGATTACTGCCACACCTGTTCTCAATCAAGAAATCACTTAAATAGGACCTGCCTGACAAAGTGAAGTAGACCAAAAGATCTTCAAAAGCTAGACACCATGCCGAGATCCAAAGAAATTCAGAAACAAATGAGAAAGAAAGTAATTGAGATCTATCAGTCTGGAAAAGGTTATAAAGCCATTTCTAAAGCTTTGGGACTCCAGAGAACCACAGTGAGAGCCATTATCCACAAATGCCGAAAACATGGAACAGTGGTGAACCTTCCCAGGAGTGGCCGGCCGACCAAAATTACCCCAAGACCGCAGCGACGACTCATCCAAGAGGTCACAAAAGACCCCACAACAACATCCAAAGAACTGCAGGCCTCACTTGCCTCAGTTAAGGTCAGTGTTCATGACTCCACCATAAGAAAGAGACTGGGCAAAAATGGCCTGCATGGCAGAGTTCCAAGACAAAAACCACTGCTGAGCAAAAAGAACATTAAGGCTCGTCTTATTTTTGCCAGAAAACATCTTGATGATCCCCAAGACTTTTGGGAAAATACTCTGTGGACTGACAAGACAAAAGTTTAACTTTTTGGAAGGTGTGTGTCCCATTACATCTGGAGTAAAAGTAACACCGCATTTCAGAAAAAGAACATCATACCAACAGTAAAATATGGTGGTGGTAGTGTGATGGTCTGGGGCTGTTTTGCTGCTTCAGGACCTGGAAGACTTGCTGTGATAAATGGAACCATGAATTCTGCTGTCTACCAAAAAATCCTGAAGGAGAATGTCTGGCCATCTGTTCGTGACCTCAAGCTGAAGCGAACTTGGGTTCTGCAGCAGGACAATGATCCAAAACACACCAGCAATCCACCTCTGAATGGCTGAAGAAAAACAAAATGAAGACTTTGGAGTGGCCTAGTCAAAGTCCTGACCTGAATCCTATTGAGATGCTGTGGCATGACCTTAAAAAGGCAGTTCATGCTCGAAAACCCTCCAATGTGGCTGAATTACAACAATTCTGCAAAGATGAGTGGGCCAAAATTCCTCCACAGCGCTGTAAAAGACTCATTGCAAGTTATCGCAAACGCTTGATTGCAGTTGTTGCTGCTAAGGGTGGCCCAACCAGTTATTAGGTTCAGGGGGCAATCACTTTTTCACACAGGGCCATGTAGGTTTGGATTTTTTTTCCCCTTAATAATAACAACCTTCATTTAAAAACTGCATTTTGTGTTTCCTTGTGTTATCTTTGACTAATATTTAAACTTGTTTGATGATCTGAAACATTTAAGTGTGACAAACATGCAAAAAAATAAGAAATCAGGAAGGGGGCAAACACTTTTTCACACCACTGTATGTGCAGCTAGTAGCCCAGGGTGTACTGACGGTATGTGTAAGTGTTGTCACGCTGGAGACTGGTTTGAATCCAACTTTTTCCCATGTCTCTACTCTTAATATTTCCTATAATACTACTTATATTAATAAATAAAAGAGATTCCTCACAGTGATTTGGTCACAGTGTGGTCGGGTGTTGAGAGAAGGATTTGATCCGGATAAAATTAACCATGTTTTTACTGTAGTAATATTGTAGTAACCATGTGTTTTGGTGGAAACTGTATAGTTCTGATGTACTAACCATGGTGTTACTACAGTAACATGTTGTTAAGAGTAGTTAATAGTAACCATGTTTAATTTTGTGGTTACTATGATTTTACTAGAAAAATACTGTGGTGATGCTATGGTTACTGTTATAAAACCATGGTTAATTTTTGTAAGGTAGGTTTAGGGGTAGCGGTTGGTGTAGGGTGTCAGTGGGACTCCAAATAAACACAATAAAAATGCTGCAGTGATGCCACTATACTGTATGTTAGTATTTAAACAGGGCTGTAAGAGTATCTGCCACTATTTTCACTAGAGTGCAAATAGCATCTAACACTATTTGCACTTCGTGCAATGAAGATGCTTTTTGTTGCTTTTACACTTAGTGTAAATAGCATCTATCGCTATTTGCACTTTCAAAAAGCCTCTTCCATAAAAAAAAAAAAGGAAATGAAATACAAAAATGAAGCACAAAAATGAAATATGGTAATGAAATACAAAAAATGGAATAAGGAAATGAAATACGGTAGAGGCTAATGTCAAATGAAAATACAAACAGGGCATTAGCCTACTTTACATGAATACATGCTTATATCATTCACAGCATTTTATGTATTTAACACATGCTTTAATCACTCAAAGCATTTTATGCATTTTTAACCAGGCTTTAAGGATATGTATGATAGTTTAAAACAATAGAATTGTCATATTTTGACATAAAACACGTATTTGTCACGCCTCCCTTGGGCTCTCCAACTCCCTCAGTGTTCCACTCCTCTTCTCCCGACTTCTAATTTGCCACACCTGCACACAATCAGCTCATTCATCAAGGACTGCTTAAATAAGTAATCTTCACTTCAGTTCACTGTCAAGTCTCACTAAGGACTATAGTTTGACCACGCTGCTCTCATGCAGTGTTAATTTATCAAAGTTTATCTAAGCCTGAAGATTTACCTTGTCGTTTGTTTATTGTTACCAAGTGTATCTACCTGATTCTTCCTCCTAAGTTCTGTGGACAATATTACCTGGATACTCACCTTGCTGATCCCTCTTCATCCTGAGAAGTCTTCTTACCATAACTTACCTGTTTACTTACCTGTGTCATCCCATCTGTGTTTTGACTCTCCGTCTCTGTAGCGATGTTCGCACGGCACTTGATGCGCGGACCTCCGCTTTTAATTCCGGGAACGCGGAGGAGCATAAACAAGCCAGTTATACCCTCCGAAAAATCAGAACAGCAAAACGTCAGTACAGAAATAAGATTGAAGGACAGTTCAACACCACCAACTCTAGAAGCATGTGGCTGGGAATTAACATCATCACGGACTTTAAAGGGAATAAAATTCCACAGTGAACACCGCTGCCTCTCTCCCGGATGAGCTAAATACTTTTTATGCTCGTTTCGAGGGAAATAACACTGCCCTCGTGGAGAGAGCTCTCGCTGCCGAAACTTCAGAGGTTAGTTCACTCTCCTTCTCTGTAGCAGATGTAACCCGATCCTTCCGATGGGTGAATATCCGTAAGGCCGTGGGTCCAGACGGCATTCCGGGCCGCGTCATCAGAGCGTGTGCGAACCAACTGGCTGGTGTTTTTACGGACATTTTGAACCGTTCCCTCTCTTTGTCTGTAATCCCCACATGCTTTAAAACGTCCACCATTGTACCAATTCCAAAGCAATCCAAAATCACTTGCTTAAATGACTGGCGTCCTGTTGCTCTGACCCCCATCACCAGCAAATGCTTTGAGAGACTAATCAGAGATTACATCTGCTCTGTGCTGCCTCCATCACTGGACCCATTGCAGTTTGCTTACTGCAACAACTGCTCCACTGATGATGCCATTGCATCTACAATACACACTGCTCTCTCCCACCTGGAAAAAAACAACACTTATGTGAGAATGCTGTTTGTAGACTACAGCTCAGCATTCAACACCATAGTGCCCTCCAAGCTTTATGTGAAACTCCGGGCTCTGGGCTTAAACAGCACGCTGTGCAGCTGGATCCTGGACTTCCTGTCAAGCAGACGCCAGGTGGTTAGAATGGGCAGCAACATCTCCTCATCACTGACCCTCAACACTGGAGCCCCGCAGGGCTGTGTTCTCAGCCCACTTCTGTATTCTCTGTACACACATGACTGTGTGGCAACACACAGCTCCAATGCCATCATTAAGTTTGCTGATGATATGACGGTGGTAGGTCTGATCACTGACAATGATGAAACAGCCTACAGAGAGGAGGTGCACACTCTGACACACTGGTGTCAGGAGCACAACCTCACCCTCAACGTCAGTAAGACAAAGGAGCTTGTGGTGGACTTCAGGAGAAGAGAAAGAGAACACAGCCCCATCACCATCAATGGAGCACCAGTGGAGAGAGTCAGCAGCTTCAAGTTCCTGGGTGTCCACATCACTGAGGAACTCACATGGTCCGTCCACACTGAGGCCGTTGTGAAGAAGGCTAATCAGCACCTCTTTTTCCTGAGACGGCTGAGGAAGTTTGGAATGAACCGCCACATCCTCACATGGTTCTACACCAGCACTGTAGAGAGCATCCTGACTGGCTGCATCTCCGCCTGGTACGGCAATAGCACTGCCCACAACCGCAAAGCCCTGCAAAGGGTGGTGCGAACTGCCAGACACATCATCAGAGGTGAGCTTCCCTCCCTCCAGGGCATATATACCAGGCGGTGTGTGAAAAAAGTTCGGAGGATCATCAGAGACTCCAGCCACCCGAGCCATGGGCTGTTCTCACTGCTACCATCAGGCAGGCAGTATCGCAGCATCAGGACCCGCACCAGCCGACTACATGACAGCTTCTTCACCGAAGCAATCAGACTTTTGAACTCTTGATCTCTCACGATCAAAATACATCAGCACTGCACTTTATTAATCTTATTTCACACCGGACTGTCATAAATTATATTCTCTCTTAACAACACACTGGCAACTTACTATCAGCCGACAGCCTGAATGTCAATACAGTACAATACAACCTACTGTATATTTTATATATACTATATATACTATTTTTATTGTATAATGTGTATTCTATATTGTGCGTATTGTATAATGTACATTGTATGTTATTATTTGTATATTGTGTTGTGTGTAATTATGTGTATATTAGATTTTAATTGTGTTGTGTAAATCGGATGTTTAATGTAAATTGGTATATGTCTCATCACTGTCACGACTACTATCTTGCTCGGAACTGCACCCAAGAATTTCACATACTATTGCACTTGTGTATATGGTTGTGTGACAATAAAAGTGATTTAATTTGATTTGATTTAAGGAACTTCAGCTCCATTGCCGTTCCATTAACCGCCCATCTGCGCAAGAATCCTAAGAAACTTCCCTGGTCACACGAAGCCGCCCATGCCTTTCAAACCCTCAAACTGGCCTTCAACTCCGCTCCGATACTTCATCATCCAAACCCTGAGCTCCCTTTTATTGTAGAAGTCGACGCCTCCACCACTGGCATCGGAGCAGTGTTGTCTCAATGTCAGGGTCAACCTCCCAAGCTTCATCCTTGTGCCTTTTTCTCCCACAAGCTATTGTCTGCAGAAAGGAACTATGACATCGGCAACCGGGAGCTTCTTGCCATCAAGTTAGCTTTGGATGAGTGGCGCCATTAGCTGGAGGGTCCAAGTACCCCTTCCAGGTGGTAACTGACCACCGTAACCTCGAATATCTCCGGGACGCAAAGAGGCTGAATCCTCTTCAGGCGAGATGGGCACTATTCTTCACCCGATTCTGCTTCTCGGTAACCTATCTTCCGGGATCCAGAAATGTCAAGGCCAATGCTTTTTCACGATTACACTCTCCAGAACCTGATACCACCATTCCAGATCCCATCCTGCCTCCCACCATCTTTGTGAGTCCTATCCAGTGGGCCCTGGATGATGAAATCTTCCAAGTTTCCATGGCAGGCCCTCCACCGGCAAATGTCCACCCAACCGCACGTATGTACCAGCCTCGCTCCGTCATTCCCTCCTCAAGTCTGCCCACTCTTCTCCAGGCTCTGGTCATCCCGGCATGGCACAGACCTTCTCACTCCTCCGCAACCTTTACTGGTGGCCTCAGATGTCCAGAGATGTTAGACAGTTTGTACAAGCCTGCCCTGCTATCTCCAAAACTCCCTGACATCTCCCAGCCAGAAAGCTCCTTCCCCTGCCCGTTCCTCAAAGGCCCTGGTCCCACCTAAGAGTGAACTTCATCACCGACATGCCTTCTTCTGATGGGTTCACCTGTGTCCTGGTGGTAGTAGACTATTTTTCCAAGGCCTGCCAATTGGTACTGCTGAAGGGCTTACCAACTGCCTTCGAAATGGCGGAAACCCTTTTCCATCAAGTGTTCAGGAACTTCGGACTCCCTGAGGACATAGTATCAAACCGAGGACCCCTGTTCATCTCGAAAGTATGGAGAGCTTTCTTTTCACTCCTGGGTGTGTCAGTTAGTCTCTCTTCTGGTTATTACCCACAGATGGAATGGAATATCCAGGAGATCGGCCGCTTCCTCCGGACCTACTGTCATCATCATAAGGATCACTGGAGTCGCTATCTTCCCTGGGCCGAGTACGCACAGAACTCTCTCCGCCAGCAGACCACCGGCCTCACTCCATTCCAGTGCGTACGTGGCTTCCAACCTCCACTGTTCCCCTGGTCAGGAGAACCATCTGAAGTCCCGGCAGTAGATCACTGGTTTAAGATGAGTGAGAGGGTCTGGAATGTGGCTCATGTTCACCTTCAGCAGGCCGTAAGATGGCAAAAGAGTCAGGCTGACGTCCGCCACTCGGATACACCACCATACCAGCCCGGGCAGAAGGTCTGGCTTTCTACCAGAGACATCAGACTCCATCTATCATGTCGAAAGCTAAGTCCTTGCTTTATTGGTCCTTTCCCTATTGTAGAACAAATTAATCCTGTCACTTACCGTCTCCAGCTACCACAGCATTACAGAATTGCACCTACCTTTTATGTATCCTTACTAAAACCCTACCATCCTCCACTGTCTCCTTCTCACACAGAGCCCGATGGAGGTGATGATGCCCCTCTGCCACTCCTGGAGGATGATCTGGTGTATTCCGTGCAGGGAATCCTGGACTCCCAGCGCCAGATGGGTCATCTTGAGTACCTGGTCGACTGGGAGGGGTACGGCCCAGAAGAAAGGTCTTGTGTGGCTCGAGATGACATCCTGGACCCCTCGCTGCTATCCATCTTCCATGCGGATCATCCAGACTGCCCAGCTCCGTGTGTGTGAGAAGGAGACAGTGGAGGATGGTAGGGTTTTAGTAAGGATACATGAAAGGTAGGTGCAATTCTGTAATGCTGTGGTAGCTGGAGATGATAAGTGACAGGTTTAATTTGCCATTGGGGCATTGGTCCTCGGGAGTGGCCCGTGAGGTGGGGTACTGTCTCCCTCTGGCTCTCCACCTCCCTCAGTGTTCTGCTCCTCTTCTCCCGACTTCTATTTGGCCACACATGCACACAATCAGCTCACTCATCAAGGACTGCTTAAATAAGTGTCCTTCACTTCAGTTCACTGTCAAGTCTCAATAAGGACTATAGTTTGACAGCGCTGCTCCCATGCAGTGTTGATTTATCAAAGTTTATCTAAGCCTGAAGACTTACCTTGTTGTTTGTTTATTGTTACCAAGTTTCTCTACCTGATACTTCCTCCTAAGTTCTGTGGACAATATTACCTGGATACTCACCTTGCTGATCCCTCTTCATCCTGACAAGTCTTCTTACTGTAACTTACCTGTTTACTTACCTGTGTCATCCCATCTGTTTTGATCTCACCGTGCATTTCCAAAAACTCAGATTTTGCGACACCTGAGTTTCGCGACACCTGCTTTCTAGCAGAGTTAAATTACATGAAGTTTCTCCACTTGGCTACATTTAATTTTTGAGCAAATGTATAACACAAGTACATATATATGGAAATAAGATGCAATCAGTGTTGTTCCAATTGACAACATCTGTTTTAACTAGGGCTGTCAATTGATTACAATTTTTAATAAAATTAATTACATGGTGTCCCGATTAATTAATTGAATTAATCACAATTAATCACATATATAAATATTTGCTGAGAAAGCCCCTCAAAAAAAATAATAATTCAAAATATGATGAAATAACTATAGTTATCTTTAAATATTTACAATATATACTATATATACATGTCACATCTTTCCAATCTGTTCACACAAGATCTCCTTCCCCTGAGTATTAACCCATAACCACACTACATTTCCCAGAACCCCCTTCTTCCCGCCGTTGACTCTCACACCTGATCGCCATTCATTCATTAACTCACTGTGTATATAATCCCTGCTCAAACTTCACTTCATTGCAAAGTCTTGCCAATTCACCCATTGTCTTGCATTTCTGAGCGTTATCGTTATCTACTGCCAGCGTTGATTATTGCCTGTCCCTTGGATTACCGTCTTTGATTTGTTACTTTGTTTGGATAACTTACCTGGTTTTGACCTCTGCCTGTTTAACTACGATTGCATTAAACTCTGCACATGGATCTTCACTCGGTGTCTGCCATTGACTCGTAATATATATAATATCATAAAAATATTCAGATAATTAAAATGCATTACATTATTGTGGCAGAGGAGTTAAGCATTGATAAGACGATACAAAAAGCGGCTTTAGAATCCAATGTATTGTTTATTTGCATAGTACTGAACATAGCCATTGTCTACTACATAGACATTGGCCTACAATTTACAGCAATCCATTTTGCAAATGAATTTGTCAATCAGTCAGAGATTTATTATAAGTGCTTGTCTAAGGAACTTTCAATGTACACCTGCATCAGATGGATGCTTTTGGAGCATCTCACTTTGGTTGCATCGCATTATAAACATACCATTTTTAGGTCACTGTGTCAAGTTAAACGTAGTTTAATACTTAGAACACATCTTGAGGTCCCTTAGTTCAGGTCTGCACTCCATCAAGCTGTGTTTTGAATGCAAGAATGCATCCTCTTGTGCTGTCTGGTGAAGTGTTGTTTTGTTCTCTGTATAAACTGAGTGTTGCCTATACAGCTGATGTTTTGCTTACTGCCCCCTGGAGAAAACAGGTGGTACTTCAAGCTTGAATTTCTCAGGAGTATTCCTTATTATGGACGGGGGACATGATTCATTGCGTTAATTTTTTTTATCTCACTTTTTTATAAAATTAATTGCACTGAATTAACATGTTAAATCGGCAGCCCTAGTTTTAACAGTTATTAAATGTGAGTGCATGATGCAGTGATCAAATGTACTTAACACATGTAGTATACGTGGAAGTGCCATATAATCACTATTGTTCTAAAATAACATGTTTTCACCATAAATTAAAATTTTATTTCTAATCACTCCTCAGAATGTGTATACATGATCAGTTCCGTAACCAGGGTTTGAAAATTAGTGAGGTCCAGGGAGAGGTGTCAAGATTTTTACCAAAATTACACCTACAAATGCAACATATTCTATACATAAAAATGAAATATAAAAATTAAAGGACAGAAACCAATAATAATAATACTGAAATTATTTTTTAATCGCAAATGCAGTTAACAATATTAATACTGAATTTTTGTCACATAGAAATGCACATTTGACAATAAAGCATTGATTTTGAGTTGGGCAGCAAAATTTACTCATTAACTACAGAAATATCAGCAAAAGTTAATTAACAACTAATTTATCTAGGGCTATGTTAACTCTGTTACATATTAATATTATCCAAAACAATCAATTGCTTTCCTTTTGCCAGACTCTTCATTATTTAAAGGTGCACTCAGTAATTCTTTCCCCTTTGAAAAATATTTACTCCTAAAGAAAATAATTATAATTTTGAAACGTATGTATAAAATCATGACCACTCACATGAGATGAGGACTCTAGTCATATCAGCGACCTTATAAAAGCTGTTTTATTCTACATGGGGCAGGGGTGCCCTCATGGGGGCTGCCATTTTAGAATCACATGACCAGTTGAATACTACTCGCTCAATCTCAGTAACCGTCTTGTTCTTGGACACTTTCACTCTTGGATTCAGTTAATTATGGTTGAATGTGAATAGTGAATTTCTACAATGGCATCTGTAACTGAAAACTATTGATTTTGAATAATGCTGCATCCACACCACTAGTTGTCACTGTAATTCCAAGATGACATGAGCAAAAAGTTACTGAGTGCACCTTTAATTCACCTTTTTCAATTAAAGTTAATTAGAACTGAACATATTTACAAACGAGAAAAAGTCATAACTTCATCCTTAGTTCATGAGTGTCCAGGCTTTAAAGCTTTTTATTTATTTATTTTTTTATTCTGCTTTGTAGTTTCCTTTATGACAATTTACTATTGTTCGTGCATAGTGTCCAGAGTTTAACTATGGTATTAGTAAGATCATGATAATCACAGGTAAAAAAAAAAAAATCACTATGGTTAGGTGTAATTATGATCTGTTAAAAAAAAAAAAATATATATATATATATATATATATATATATATATATATATATATATATATATATGGAATTTGTAATGAAAAACAATATCCTAAACACATGTAGAAATTATAAAAACAACCTCCATAAAAGTGACTTTTATTGCCCTAATATACAATATTTAATATTTTTGTAGGCTAATAATATTAACATGTATTATAAATATATACACTATTTCTGGCAAAATACCATAGTTACTACTACAGTTAATGTTACTTCAGTAACTGTCAGGTATATTCAGACACTAAAGAATCCAGCCAACTGTCTAAACTAAATTATACATGCATGCAGACACTCAAAGGAGTTTTCAACCGCTTATTTCTTTTTTTTTTTTTTTTATTCAGTTGTACATAGCATCAAATTTTCTTTTTGAATATAAAAAATGTACAGAGGTCCGGACCTCAGTAGCCTCATAGCTGGTTACGGCCATGTACATGATAATACTGCCAGTCAACTTGTCCAGCAGGTGAACTGAAATAGTTTGTCATACTGGAATGTCTCAAATGTTTTCATGCTCTTTGAGGAAATCAACAGCAAACTCGTCATCGCTGCTGCATCTTGTAGAGAAATCAGTTTTCTTTTTTCTATCTGTTCGTTAGAGAACTAATTTGCTTGTTGTTTTGCAAACTTGTCAAATACTTATTTTCATCCGTCATAGGCAGAAGACGGAACCAGGTGCGTTGAGCCACCTATCGTACTGGGATAAAATTGCTTGTAGATTAACGCCACCTATTGTAATGGCATCAATGTGCTAATGTCGATCATTTGCATCACTTTCTATGCGAAAGGGACTTTTGTTGGCACTTTCATTCCTCTTCTTATCATGGCGCCTTTGGTGTGCAAAAGCCTTAAGAATGGTGGAGGGGTGACAGACATACCAATTTACCGCAGCTCTCTCTCTAATTCCCTGTCATGTGGAGCCTGCTTAAATAACATCAGGAGCACTATGTGAGAGATCGCACAGTGAGCCGAGATGTAGGAGAGAAGGCTTGCAGAACCCGGATGACTGGTCTTATACGTCTTAATCCCCAGATGTGCGATTGTTACAGAGCAATATCTGACAGCTAGATGGTGCCATTGACCAATCAGAGTCGAGTATTCCAGAGAGCTGTGTAATAAGTTAATGAAGCTCACACCTGAAAATTGCTGGAAAAATCTGCTAGTGTGATGCCAGCTTTAGTAAAATTGTACCAGTCTGAGTTTTGCAAAGTAGGACAAACAGACTTAGATATTCCAATTATATCACACTATATCAGCTTAGTCCAGCATGCATTCATGTGACATGGACTGCAACTGGTCTCGGCACTGTGCACATGTTCAGAAGGACAGAGGTGATGGATAACAAAGTGCATTTAACACTTACTTAGCTGACACATTGTGTCATGTATACTTGGACAGAAATATGAAGACTGTAGCTTGACTTAGCATGAGCATGAATTAACTTGATTATATTATATTATTACAATTGCATGTAAGTGTACTGATTGTTTAAACAAGCCAGTATTACAGTGTTAAAACAATTGCTTCTCTAAGCAATCACATTTAAAGTGCATTTTGCAGTAGCACTCTGTTTAGTGGGTTCAGTGTAACATGCTGAATCCATTTATCTGAACAAAAAGAAAAGGGGGAAGACAGTGATGTAGAGGAAAGAGGGAATTAAATGAGAACGGTGAAAGGGGAAATAGATGGATTGATTTTGATGGTCATAAACACAGCAGGGTCAGAACCACAAGGCCTTGTTTGGAGCCTTAATACTGTTATTGAGGCCAAGATAAACACATACAGTACATAAAATAGAAGAAGATTATGAGGAATAAAGGAAATGAATGGCGTGTGCAAATGTGGATGTGTGTGTGTGTGTGTGTGTGTGTGTGCGCGTTCATGAGAGGTGGATGATTAAATTTCCATTAATGAGAGGGGATAATGATGGGGTTGGTGGATGCTTCAGTATGGGGGGTGAATTAAAACAGCATTGACTATGTGGCAGTGCACACTATAAATTAGGTGTTGTGTGGTCAGTCTGCCAAAACTCCATTACATCTTCCCATCCATCCCAGATTAGAATATCCCTCCATCCCTGCACTCCTTCAGCTCTCCTCGCTTGCCCTCCACTGCAGGCCTGTGGCCCACTGCGTATAATCAAATTAATTAACATTCCCCAGATTTTTAGCTCGTTAATCTATTTGTAGTGGTCAGCATAAATGCGTCACAGTCCTTTTCAGGCCGCGGTTGTTCATGAGAGCAAAGAAACAAGGCTGAGGATCACACACACATGCACACATTTACATACTGTTGAAGTCAGAAGTTTACATACACCTTAGCCAAATTCATTTAAACTCAGTTTTTGTTAGTATTTGGTAGCATTAACTTTAAATTGTTTAACTTGGGTCAAATGTTTTGGGTAGCCATCCACAAGCTTCTCACAATAAGTTTCTGGAATTTTGGCCCATTCCTCCAGACAGAACTGGTGTAACAGAGTCAGGTTTGTAGGCATCCTTGCTTACACATGCTTTTTCAGTTCTGCCCACAAATTTTCTATCGGACTGAGGCTTTGTGATGGTCACTCCAATACCTTGACTTTGTTGTCCTTAAGACATTTTGCCACAAATTTCGTGGTATGCTTGGGGTCATTGTCCAATTGGAAGACCCATTTGCGACTGAGCTTTAACTTCCTGGCTGATGTCTTGAGGTGTTGCTTCAATATATCCACATAATTTTCCTTCCTCATGATGCCATCTATTTTGTGAAGTGCACCAGTCCCTCCTGCAGCAAAGCACCCCCACAACATGATGCTGCCACCCTCGTGCTTCACGGTTGGGATGGTGTTCTTCGGCTTGCAAGCCTCACCCTTTTTCCTCCAAACATAACGATGGTCATTATGGCCAAACAGTTTAATTTTTTTTCATTAGACCAGAGCACATTTCTTCAGAAAGTAAAATCTTTGTCCCCATTTGCACTTGCAAACTGTAGTCTGGATTTTTTATGGTGGTTTTGGAGCAGTGGCTTCTTCCTTGCTGAGCAGCTTTTCAGGTTATGTCGATATAGAACTCGTTTTACTGTGGATATAGATACTTGTCTACCTGTTTCCTCCAGCATCTTCACAAGGTCATTTGTTGTTGTTCTGGGATTGATTTGCACTTTTTGTACTAAACTATGTTCATCTCTTGGAGACAGAATGCGTCTCCTTCCTGAGTGGTATGATGGTTGTGTGGTCCCATGGTGTTTATACTTGCGTACTATTGTTTGTACAGATGAACGTGGTACCTTCAGGTGTTTGGAAATTGCTCCCAAAGATAAACCAGAATTGTGGAGGTTGTCATGGTTACTTGTGTAACCTCCGTTCCCTGATGGAGGGAATGAAACGTTGTGTCTATGTAGTGACACTAGGGGGTCACTCTTGGGAGCCCGAGACACCTCTGGTCTTTGATAAAAGGCCAATGAAAATTGGCGAGTGGTATTTGCATGTCACTCCCCCGGACATACGGGTATAAAAGGAGCTGGTATGCAACCACTCATTCAGGTTTTATGCTGACGAGCCAATATGAGGTCCGGCCATTTCAGCGGGTAGTTCATGACACAATATCTTGTTCCCTCCATCAGGAAACGGAGGTTACACAAGTAACCATGACCTTCCCTATTTGTCACTCACTCGACGTTGTGTCGATGTAGTGACACTAGAGGTCCCTATATGAAACGCCAAAATTGGCTGAACTGTGTTTCGTGAACTGGCGGTGTGTGGTGGGCAGACTAATGTGTGCCTCATAGCCAGCACACCAGGTCGACACATAACCTCCCCCAACATAGTTATGAGTGTCGAACGGTTTCCCCTTCTCTTTTTTCCACTCCCTAAAAAAGAAGGGGGATTATCCGACTGGGCTTCCAGGTCTAGTCGGGGGGTGTCCCTCCCAAGGGGAAGACACCGCGGAGACCGCATCTTGCCCAAAGGGGGGGGGGGATATTTAAGTGGAAGAATACATCACATGGTCTTTCCAACCATGTGGAGAGTCTTCAAGGTAGATCCTACCCAATGGGGGAAGAGTTACTACAAACATGGAGACTGGGGCAGAGGGGCTCTGCCCAAGGAAGATGCAGTTTGCCAACAGGGAAGATATATATCGTATGGGGTTAGCCTTACAGGGAACCGCCATATGCGGAGCACCTACCCCAGAACAGGACTCTTAGTTAGCACATGTACTGGGCCGGCAGCGAGTCTCTCTGAAAACTCGACTGCCACAGGGCTTGGAGGAAGTCAACCAGGGAATAAAGTTTGTGAACACTACTAGGAATTAATGGCACCCGTCTTCAGCTCAAAAGGACGTGGAAGGCACTATGTGACTATTTGCTGACAGAGAATGCTTGCAGGTCTCCTACCCTCTTGATGGAAGTGAGCGCAGTCAGGAGGGCAGTCTTCAAGGAGAGTGCCTTAAGCTCGGCTGACTGCAAAGGCTCAAAGGGGTCTCTCTGTAGACCCTGAAGAACTACAGAGAGGTCCCATGAGGGAACGAGGCGCGGTCTGGAGGGATTCAGCCTCCTGGCGCCTCTTAGGAACCTGATGATCAGGTCGTGCTTCCCTAAGGACTTACCGTCGACTGCGTCATGGTGTGCTGCTATGGCGGCAATGTACACCTTCAAGGTGGAAGGGGAAAGCCTCCCTTCCAACCTCTCCTGCAGGAAGGAAAGCACTGATCTGACTGTGCATCTCTGGGGGTCTTCCCATCGGGAAAACACCACTTAGCGAACAGATGCCACTTAAAGGCATACAGGCGCCTCGTAGAAAGGGCCCTAGCCTGAGTGATTGTTTCTAACACCGCAGGTGGTAGACCGCTTAGGTCTTCCGCATCCCGTCCAGGGGCCAGACATGGAGATTCCAGAGGTCTGGTCGCAGGTGCCAGAGGGTGCCCCCTCCCTGAGAAAGAAGGTCCTTCCTCAGGGGAATTCACCGGGGGGGCTGTCATGAGGAGGTCCGAGAACCACGTCTGGGTGGGCCAACAGGGTGCTACCAGGACGACCTGCTCCTCGTCCTCCCTGACCTTGCACAGGGTCTGTGCAAGTAGGCTCACTGGGGGAAATGCAATTTGCGCAGGCCAGGGGGCCAGCTGTGTGCCAGCTAATCTATGCCGAGGGGAGCCTCCGTGAGGGCGTACCAGAGCGGGCAGTGGGAAGATTCTTGGGAGGCAAACAGGTCCACCTGTGCCCATCCGAATTGACTCCAAATCAGCTGGACCACCTGAGGGTTGATTCTCCACTCTCCCCTGAGGGTAACCTGCCACTACAGCACATCCGCTGTAGTGTTGAGGTTGCCCGGGATGTGAGTGGCTCGCAGTGACTTGAAATGCTGCTGACTCCAGAGGAGGAGACGGCGGGCGACTTGTGACATACAACGAGAGCGGAGGGACAGGTTTCATCGCACCCTTCCATAGGAGAGTAGCGATCTCCGCACGCAAGGTAGCAGCGTTTTCGTTCTTGACCAAGGTGAAGTGAATACCGCTGAACCTGGGCGGGCGCCTGGCGAACTGAATTGCATAGCCGAGTCGGACGGTCCGGATCAGCCATCACAACGGATTTGGAAAGCGCAAGCCACACGTCCAAGTTCCGCGCAAGGGGGACAATGTCATCGGACATACCAGCAGGTGGGGCCTCGTGGCGGGGTGGAGCTCGAGGTGCCACACCATGTCGTAGCCGTGCTGAGTCTAGGGACATCGAAGCACTTACCTGGCTCCTTGTGACCACCCCCGGAAAAGCCTGGGATGGGGGAGGAAGAGGCCTGTCCTCGTAACCCGTTGAGACTGCCACATCGGGGGCGGCTGTGTGCCACAGCTGGGCACTCAGGGGCGGAAAGACCACCGCTGGAGCGCCAATCCTGCAAGAAAAAACCCGTGGACGGTAGTCGTGGTGACGTCCGTGCACACCGGGTATGTGACCCAGGGAGGAAGGAAACCGCTCTTTTGCTGAACTGTTGGGTACCGCAGCCACTTGGGCATGTGGCGAAATCAAACAAAAAGGCAACAAAAGATTTTCCACCCGGCCCTCCACCGGGGGATGGAGTGGTCTTCTTACCAGCTCCAGGTGAGTGGGTTCCTTTGTCCTTGGGTTGCCCATCTCAGGGGCGCTTTGACGTCCTCCGTGGGTTCTTAGGCGCCGACTGTGAGATGGGTGGCATCTGCTTCCTGCGGTGGGCTCCACACCGTGGCCAGGCTGAAGGGGCAGGCTGTGGCAGAGCCAGTGCAGTCACCGCAGGGGGACGCCCTTGGCGACGAGCAGACAGGGTGCGGGATCTTGAACCGTGCTGGGGCAGGATGTGCCGGATAGCCTCCATCTGCTGCTTCACCGCCGAGAACTGCTGGGCAAAATCCTCTACAGTGTCGCCGAATAGGCCAGCCTGGGAAATGGGGGCAGCAAGAAACTGTGTCTTGTCGGCCTCATCCATCTCGACCAGGTTGAGCCAAAGGTGGCGCTCCTGGACCACTAATGTGGCCATCGTCTGTCCGAGAGACCGTGCCGTGACCTTCGTTGCTCGGAGAGCGAGGTTGGTCGCCGAGCACAGTTCCTGCATCAAATCTGGGGCGGAACTACCCTCGTGCAGTTCTTTCAGTGCCTTGGCTTGGTGGAACTGCAGGAGAGCCATGGCGTGCAGGGCAGAGGTGGCTTGTCCAGCAGCGCTGTAGGCTTTAGCCATCAGGGACGACATGAACCTACAGGGCTTGGACGGCATCCGTGGCAGGTGGTGGTGCTCTGCGGGCATAGGTGCACCGCGAGCGCCTTATCCACCGGGGGAATCGCCGTATAGCCCCTGGCCGCCCTGCCATCGAGGGTAGTGAGAGCGGGGGAACTGTGGAATCGGGGCCGGGCAGTAAAAGGTGCCTCCCACGATTTCGTCAGCTCCTCGTGCACTTCCAGGAAGAATGGCACTGGAGCGGGGAGTGGCTGCTTTGAGCGGCGCTGCGAGCACAGGAACCAATCATCAAGCCGCGAGGGTTCAGGGGAGAGTGGAGGGTTCCACTCTAACCCGACGCTCGTGGCCGCCCGGGAAAGCATGTCTGTCATTTCGGCATCAGCCTGTGACTGGGCAATCGTCCCTGAGGGGGGAGCCCAGCTGAGGCTTCTGTGTTCGACTGGACAAGCTTCACGGGCTCTGAACAAGAAGTCATCCGGAAGCCCGACTGGGGCAGACAAGCGTGCTGGGGAATGGGAGGTCCGCGGGGGGATACCTGGCAGAGGCGATCCCATTGGGGTCCCCAAATCGCCCCCAGTGCTAGCCGCACTGGCCTCATACCCGTAGGTAGAAGGACCGAGGCGGGGAGCCGCTGGGGTGGCTTGATCCTGGGCGGGCTTTCTTATGAAAGCAAGCCGCGACCACAACGTTGCCATGGTCATGTTCTCTCAATGAGAACATGAACCATCCACAAGCACTGCCTCCATGTGGGTTGGGCCCAGACACGAAAGACAACGATCATGACCATTCGAAGTTGAGAGATAACGACCGCAACCAGGAATAACACACAATCGGAAAGGCATCTTTAAAAAGACACGTCTTTAAAAAGACGTTCCGTGTGTGCCGCTCTTTTAGAGAAATATACTCTTTTAGAGGAAAAAGCTTTTTCAGAAAATATACTCTCTTTGTTTTCTGCCGAAGCGCCCAGGGGCGTTCTCTGCAGTGCACCAGTGCAGAGGAGGGAGAAGCCGCTGAAATGCGCCGTCAGATCCAGCAGAGGTGAATGAACAGTAGAATTCAGCTCAATGAGCATGACCATTCGGCTCCGAAGAGAAAATCTGAATGAGTGGTTGCATACCAGCTCCTTTTATACCCGTATGTCCGGGGGAGTGGCATGCAAATACCACTCACCAATTTTCATTGGCCTTTTATCAAAGACCAGAGGTGTCTCGGGCTCCCACGAGTGACCCCTATTGTCACTACATCGACACAACGTTGAGTGAGTGACAGATAGGGAACCACAGTTTTTTTTTCTGAGGTCTTGGCTGATTTCTTTTGATTTTCCCATGATGTCAAGCAAAAAGGCACTGAGTTTGAAGGTAGGCCTTAAAATACATCCACAGGAACACTTTCAATTCAGTACACTTCCTATCAGAAGATAATTGGCTAATTGTCTAAAGGCTTGACATCATTTTCTGGAATTTTCCAAGCTGCTTAAAGGCACAGTTAACTTAGTGTATGTAAACGTCTGACCCACTGGAATTGTGATATAGTCAATTAAAAGTGAAACAATCTGTCTGTAAACAATTGTTGGAAAAATTACTTGTGTCATGCACAAAGTAGATGTCTTAAATGACTTGCCAAAACTATAGTTTTTATACAAACTTCTGACTTCAACTGTACCTATCCTAATAGGGGCATACTGTAGACTTCTATTTAAAAAAAAAAAATGTATAAAGCAAATAGAAGTGATTGCAGACTGACCCATACCCTGACCGTACGCCCTTAAAAGAAAACTTGGTAACACTTTACAGAAAGGTTCCATTAGTTAACATTAGTTAAGCATAAGGTATATATATAACATTTTATTTTACAGCATTTATTAATTTTTGTTAATGTTAATTATTAAAAATACAGTTGTTTATTGTTAGTTCTTGTTAGTTCATATTGCATTAACTAATGTTAACAAATACAACTTTTGATTAAAAAAATTAATAAGTTCTGTATATGTTGAAATTAACATTAACCAAGATTAATAAACTCTGTAAAATATTTCTCATTGTTAGTTCATGTTATTTTTGCATTTTTAGAATAATAAAAAAGTTGATTTATGAATCATTTTCCCCTGTGAATCAATTTTCACCTTTATAGACTTAAAAAAAAGAATACATTGCCAGTAAACATACATGCCATTGTAAACAAGCTTCTCTTTTCAAGAAACTCACCGAAAAATGATCTAAATTTCAAGTTGTTTTTGACCAAAACCTTGGAATATGATGTACAAGTTGCATGGACTATACTTTTATCAAGAGCTGGGTAGTAATGCACTACATTTACTCTGTTACATTTTTGAAGAAAATATACTTTTAAGAGTAGGTTTAATAATGGGTAATATGGAGGGAAAAAAACATGCAGTGAAAGTAAATGGTGACTGAGGATAACATTCTGTCTAACATCTCCTTAATTGTGTTGGAATGAAGAAAGAAAGTCATACAGGTTTGGAACAACATGAGGGTGAATGATGAGAATTTCCAATAATAATAATAATAATTATTATTATTATTCTGTAATACATCTTAAATGTGTAATGGAATATTGGGGAGTAAACATCCATTATGTTGCATATGAAAGGAGCTAGTTACTCGCAACTTGAGTATTCTTTTAATTGGATACATTTTTCTCTTACTCAAGTAATTATTAACATCATTACTTCTACTTGAGTCATTTTTTTTTTTTTTTTTCAAGTAATTGTATTTTTACTTGAGTACAGTTTTTGGCTACTCTACCCACCTCTGCTTTTATCATACTTACTTTTCTATGGTTTAAAGCTTATGAATGTAACTTTGTCTGTGTTAAAATACTTTCTCCTATCCCAGCTTAATATGCAGAGACAACTATAATTATGCCATTCATAGGTTAATTTTCTCAAAAACTGTAAGCATTGTTTGTCTCTAGCGCTTTGAAAATTCCTGTTTGCTAAGAGCGACCTGCTTAGAGAATGTTGCTCAACCAATGGCATCAGCTGGGGGAAGTGATGGGTCTTTCATGAACGATTCGTTAATTTTGAACGAATCTTTTGTATAACTCGAAAGAACGAGTAGTCTCTGAGAGTGATTAGTTTATTTTGTAATGGCCGCCCATGCGCAAAATCTGTGCTCGTATTTCGTTCATTTGATGCGGGACAGCTGCATAGGCTCTGTACAGGAAACAGAAATGATTAGTTTACCTCAAGAGTCAGTCTTCGGGTATGAGTCTTTCCTTCATTTGACATAGGCTCTGTACAGAAAACAGAAATGATTAGTTCACCTCACGATTCAGTCTTCGGGTATGAGTCTTTCATTCATTTAACACGTGACAGCTGCATAGGTTCCCATAGGATTGGTACAGGAAACAGAAATGATTAGTTCACCTCACGAGTCTGTCTTTGGATCTGAGTATTTCGTTCATTTAACAAGTGACAGCTGCACAGACTCTGTACTGGAAAGAGAAATTAATTCATACTCCCAACCTTCCTTAAATACAAGCGGTTATTTAGCTTATTTATTACTTGCAATGTATACATTTGTGAATGTTTCTGTCATGATGGTTCTTTTCCATAACTTTGAATCTGGTAATAAAGTGTTCGTTGAAACTTTAAACTTTCTGAATGATAGGAAAAATAACATTTATAAAGCAAGATGCCTTAAATTCAACCCCAGTCCCAAACTTTACAATTTTTTTCTTTTCTTCATAAAATATCATAGACTATAAAAGTTATTAGATAACCCCATTTATTGACTTGACTACTGAATTGATTTTGAATAAACTAATTTATTTTCCCCTCATGATGCATCCTCTTGTTGTATTATTTACAGTATGTCCTTATTGTAAACTGTAGACCCAAATCAAGTATGCCTTAAATAATTTTCCTTTGAATTTGCTTTAATTTTACACATGGCAGAAAATATCTTGTAAACACTTCCTGCATTAAATACATGAAAATAGCTCATCACGACAATTCTTATGATTTATGTATTTTATTGTCACACTACATGTATTTATCACGATACAAACAACTGCAACACAATGAACTGTGAGCTGTTAAGAGAAAAATGTACATTGTTTGTCTTCTATGCAGAGCCTAGTAGCGGTCACGTGAAAAATAAACGAAAGTCTCAGATCTGAAGACTGAGTCAGGAGGTGAACTAATCAATTCTGTTTCCTGTAGAGCCTATGCGGCTGTCATGTGACTAATGAAAGAAATTACTTGAATAAAGATTTGTGCATTTTGCTGAATGAGATTCAAAGATCTAAGTCAGTAAAATTATACTTCAGCTTTAAAGTGAATTGCTATCAACTGCAATTTTGTTGAAAAGATGGATAGATTTATTCACTAAAACATCTTCTTTTGTGTTCCAAAAATGCAAAATATTATTCATACCTAAACATAAAATAAAATAAATAAATAAATAAAAACCCTGCAGAGATATAAAATCACCATATTATATCAATAAACTCTCATGTCCTATTTCATACACCCAAATCCAGTGAAGCAACCCAACTTTGATGAGACACCTACTTTAGCCAGGAGACAAAATAATTGTCTCTCACACAGATGTTCGGTTTATTTCAGAGCATCTCATCTGCTAATCTATTCAAATATTACTCATCAGCTCTTCTCTACCTGTTAATATATTCACCTCCAAAGAGAGAGAGAGAGGCATTGTCACCTCTTTGAACACAGGTTAATTCCCCTGCGGTGGTCTTTTTGCCCCCTGTGTTCCAGCATATGCATGTGTCTTTTCCCCGTTTTACAAGAACAGTGAAGAGCCCACCGCTGTTATTTTTCTCACCTCTGTGTCAGCCAGTACCCTGTCTCTCTCTCTCTCTCTCTCTCTCGTTCACAAAAGCAGATATCTGGCTTTTGTTCATTAACACTGGTGTACTTGAGGGAGAGCTAATTGCATAGCAAATGCAGAGAGCTATTTCTATTTGCTATAAAAATTGGCCTTTCTTTCTTTCTTTCTTTCTTTCCTTCCTTCCTTCCTTCCTTTCTTTGTTTGTGTGGCAGCGGGGGCATGGTCGAGCGTTCGTCCGGAGAGAAAGCGGTAAGGGTGCACACACCTGAGCGCTATAATGTCTAACACCTGTTTCTGATTGCAGTAAGCACTGGGGAGAGCGATAAAAAGGGACTACGCCAGAGACGAGGGAGAGAGAGCTACCTGTCTGAAAGAGACTGTGCTGAGTAATCTAAAGAGTGTTATGCTGAAAAGCCCCTTTGAGTTTGTTTATTAAAGTTATACCTTTGAGTTGAAGCCCAAGTTTCCTGTATCCTCCTTTCCCTCCCTTCATTGAATGTTTACACTTTCTTTCTTTCTTTCTTCCTTTTATGTAGGGTCTGTTCCAAAACCTAGTGAGCATCCTCTGGAGGCAGCATCTTAATACATCATAGGTACGCTCCCGATGCAAAGGCTGCTCCAAAAGGTAGGAATCTTAATTATGCTGCCTCTTAAAGGAATGTTCCGGGTTCAATACAAGTTAAGCTCAATCGACAGCATTTGTGGCATAATGTTGATTATCACAAAAATTAACTTTGACTTATCCCTCCTTTTCTTTAAAAAAAGCAAAAATCAAGGTTAGAGTAAGGCATTTACAATGTAAGTGAATAGGGACAATGAAAGTCAATGTGGCCAATTTTTGGTGGGTTTAAACACAGAAATGTAAAGCTTATAATTTTGTAAAAGCACTTTGTAACGGGTAAGGATGGGCAAGGAAGAGCTGCTCCTCTAGCTCTTCTTTATCCTCCTCTCGGCTGATTAGAACAATTCAGGGCCGGGCGTGCAACCTCACGGCCCGGCCACGCCCTCCTCCTCGTCACACTCCTCCACCACCTGACTCAGGCTGGGGAAACCTCCGACATGACGTACTCCCTTCCCTTCTTGGAGGGGAGGTGTTGCCCTTCTGGCAGTCCTTCTGCCGCTAGGTCATCCCTGCCTCTCTGGAGCCCAGGGAGAGATGAGGGGAGAGAGAGGGGAGAGGGAAAGAGTGAAGGGGAGAGACAGAGAGAGAGAGAGGAGAGAGAGAGAGAAATACTCACTCGCCGGTCCCCGGACACAGTGTCGCCTGGTCCTCAGCCATTTCTCTGCCCTCTGACGGATGACAGCTTCTCCTCCCCTGGCGAACGGCCACGAGTCCTCTGACTCCTGGCGGATGAAATGGCTCCTTCCCTTCCTGGCGGACAGCAGCATTTCCTCCGACTCCCCATGGCCAGCAGCAACTCCTCCGTCCCCTGGCAGATGGCCGTGGCTTCTCCCCTGGTGGACAGCAGCAGTGAAACCCTTCACGGGTTTCGGCACACATGTAACGGGTAAGGATGGGCAAGGAGGAGGCGGGAACCAGCTGAGCAATCAATGAAACTTTTAATGACATAAATCAACTTAAATCAACTTAAACACACAGACACACACACACAGCAGCCACGTGTGTCTCTTTCTCTCTTGAACTGGCGGCCATCTTTATCCCCCTCCCGGCTGATTAGAACAATTCAGGGCCGGATGTGTGTCCTCACGGCCTGGTCACGCCCTTCTCCTCGTCACACTCTTACATTTATTCTTCTGTTAAAACTTGTGTATTATTTGAGCTGTAAAGTTGTAAAATTGGCTATAACCTTACACAGAAAAGGTTAGTAAGTGTTCACACTAAAATCATGTTTATACGCATATTGTTTACATCTTGTGGCTATACTTTTGAAAAAGTGAGTATTTTAATGTTAAAAAATTGGCCCCATTAACTTCTGTTGTAAGTGCATCACAGTAAACCAGATTTTTGCTTTTTTAAAGAAAAGGAAAGACTAGTCAAATTATTATTATTATTATTTTGTTGTTGTTGTGGTAATCAGTATTATTCCCCAAATGCTGTTGACTGAGCTTAACTTGTATTGAACCCAGAACATCCCTTTAAGATATCTTGTTTTGTCCAAATTTAAAGGTAGTATCGGATGTATCCTATCCGGATAGGCGATCCCAGAATGCACCGTTGAACTCGGCGGAAAAAGAAATCCAAGCTGGCAGATGAAGCGAGAGAAATGTAAATTATAAATATACTCATAATCCATTCAATACTGAAAAGTATTGATAAATAACAGTTTAATATGACACAAAACCGACTATTTTACCCAAAATGTGTGTGTTTATGCTCTTTAGAGGATCACGTCATTTCTCTTGAATCACTTGTATGGACCTTATTCACAGCAGCGCCATCTTTGATTTTTTTATAGGAATGACAACGAGGCTGTGTCTCATCAGTACAGTCTCCTCAATGGGCTGTACTGCAGTTTAAAGTGTTTTGGATCATTCCGCGGACAAAACATTGAAAAAATATCTTTCTAAAGACATTCAGTAGAAAAAAAAAAAAAATCCAGACAACATGAGTTGTGGAAAGTCAGATGTGATCAAGGAGCTTTTTACACCTTTATACCATGCCTGCCATTGAAGAGATGGTAAGTCTATCCCTCACAGCCTCATTGTCATTCCCATTAAAAATCAAAGATGGCGCTACTGTGAATAAGGTCTATTGAAATCAGTTGCGAGTCAAGTCTCCATGTGCTGCGCGTGAAGAGCGCTATTTGAATGATGCGCGGCACTGCCGCCTATGTAGGGCGTTCCAAACCAGTCTCTTATGAGGCATCATTTCAGTAAGGATGCTACCGTAGAAGACAGCTACTTATGTAGGCAGGAGACAGCAAGACAGTTTTGGAACAGACCCTTCCTTCTTTCCTTCCTTCCTTCCTCACTCCCTCCCTCCCTTCCTTCCATTCTGTCTTTGTTTTTAGTCCATCCTGTCTTCCTTCCTTCAGTTTGTACTGTCTCTGTCTTCTTTCCTTTCTTTCTGTCTGTCTGTATTTTCTTTCTTTCTTTCTTTCACACTTACTAACTCTTCATTTGCTTTTTTTATGTTATATCCATTACCTAGTCAGTATACACAACTACAGTGTTTAGTTGTTGTTGTCTTTAACCATGTCAGACAGAGGGCTTGCTGTCTTCTGTCCAGGTGTAGTTAGGATCAGAGAGAGAAAGCTGTTTGTCCTCCTGAGAGAGCTCAGTTCTGATCCTTCTCTTTCTCACTGTCCCTCACCCTCTAACAAGGGAAGATTTGTGCAGATTTTTCCTCCTTTGCAGGAAGAACAGATCCCCTTCATCCTTCTCCCTGTCCATTTATCTCTCTCTTCTCTTCCCAAGAGCAGCAGCAATCCCAAAGCTGCATTTGAGTGCCAAGAGAAAAAGCCTTCCATAAGTCTCTCCATCTGAAGACAGCCTTATACACACACACAACTACAAACAGACAAACAAACTCAATGCTAGAGTATAACTCACTCACAGTCAATTTACCTTTTGCATTTACTTGGTAATTAACTATAATTAACAAAAGTTATAAAATCCTAATGATGAAACAGTTGGTTTCAGTTGGTTTAAACAGTTATCTTGTTTAAAACCATCGTAAAATGCAAAATAAATAAATAAATAAATAAATATGCACAAGAAAATGCACACCTGAGACTGACACGCTGCTGCTTTTCTTGGCAACTGTAAAAAGCCTATTTTTAAACAATATTGTGGACTTACAGTTTATTATTATTATTATTAATATCATTATTAACTTTTTATTAAATATTGGTGTCTTTTAATGTATTGCTTTTGGCATCATTTTCTAAAGGCAATAAGCACCTCAATGCCATTACAGTGATTTTACACTCTGCTTTGCACTGTGCTTAAGAACACTTATTTTATTGTTTAACATGTAATTGCAAAGATTGGCTGTGCATTAATACACAAACAATATACTTACTCTCTTCCCCCACCACATGCCCCACAAATAAAGTAAATTAAATAAATAAAAAGTCTCTGTCTCTCTGAGCAGATTAAAAGTCCAATAGTTGTAAATATCCTCTTGTATTTATTGTCTTCCATTCATTTACTGTTGAAAAGAGTATGTGCAAACAATCAGACCTCATCCAGTGTTTCTATGTGTGTGTGTGTGTGTGTGTGTGTGTGTGTGTGTGTGTGGTATGGGAGTCTTGCTGTGGGGGCATTCAATGAAGGATGTTGCAATGAAACTGGCCACAGACTGTGAGCTCTGGGGGACAGCTTTGTATCACCCGTTCATCCCTCTATCCCTCTACCGTTCTATTCCACCATCCCTCTATTTCTTCTTCCTTCCCCTGAACCCCTGTCTCAACACCCGGACAGTCATTTACCCTGTCTTATGATGTCGTCACACCAAGTTAGTGTAGGCTGTCTAGCTGCTTCACCCCTCATCTCATACACACACACAGACACTGTTCTCCAATCCTTACTGACCTGCTCTTCCTACCACACACACAGATACACACTTTCACAGTGGTCAGTGCGAAAGCAAGAGCTGCTGACTCAGGATCGCCACGGTAACAAGCTTACCTGCGGATAATCTTCTCAAAGAAATTTCAAGGGAGACGAAAAGGAGGCAGTGTGAGAGAAAAGGAGAGAGATAGATAATGTAGGGGGAGAAGAGGAGGGGAGTGGAGCGGAAAAGGGGAAACTTAGAAAAGTTTTCTGAGTCACTGACTTGCTGCACCAAGCAGTTTCCATTCTGACAGCAGTCTTACCCTGGTGGTCAAGCACTTTCCAATGCCCCCATAGTCAAAAGAGTAACAGAGGGTTAGAGAGGGTAGAATGTAGGAATGCAAAACTCAAAATGGATAGACATCGGTAAACACACCTTTTTCCTCCCACCCTGGGTAGCACACAGGAAGGGTGGCCATTGCAATGTGAGTGAATGCATTTACACAAATGGTGCATTTACTGTATCTGACACATTAAGTCACTGAGAGTTACATCAGTTGAGGTCAGTAATATATTGTTCCTATATATTGGAGTAAACTGTTCCACATTAAAAAGTTTAATAATTAAAGAATAGTGCTTAATGTTTTTTTATTTATTTTTTTAGAATTATGTAGACCCACATGAGATGAAGACTCCAGTATCAATGGCTTCAACAAAGCACACTTAACTTAAGGTGCTATATCTAATTGATCAGACCCAAGTTGCATCAATACAGATTGGATTTTGGGACTTTAATAAAAACTGTTAATTTATGTGTTACCACATGAAACGCATCTTTACACCAAAGTGGCAACATGCAATTGTTACCTTAAGGATCTGTTTTTACTTAAAGGAAAAGTTCACCCAAAAATAAAAATGATCTCATCATTTACTCACCCTTATGCCATCCCAGATGTGTATGACTTTCTTTCATCTGATGAAGACAAACAAAGATATTTAGAAGAATTTCTCAGCTCTTTTTGGTCCAAGTGAATGGGTGCCAAAAATGTCAAGCTCCAAAAATCACATAAGTCAGCATAAAAGTAATCCATACGACTCCAATGGTTAAATGAATATCTTCAGAAGCAATATGACAGGTGTGGGTGAGAAACAGATCACTTCCACATTCTTCTTCTTGTGTTTTTGGTGATTCACATTCTTCATTCATATCACCCCCTACTGGGCAGGGAGAAGAATTTCTAGCAAAGAAAGGATTTTAATACTGATCTGTTTCTCACCCACACCTATCATATCTCTTCTGAAAATATGTATTAAAACACTGGAGTCATATGGATTACTTTTATGATGCCTTTATGTGTTTTGGAGCATCAACATTTTGGCACCCATTCACTTTCATTGTCTGGGCATACAGAGCTGAAATATTCTTCTAGATATCTTCATTTGTGTTCTGCAGAAGAAAGAAAGTCATACACATCTGGATGGCATGAGGGTGAGTAAATGATGAGATAATTTTCATTTTTGGGTGAACTATCCCTTCAATCTATCCCTTAAAAAAGAGTTTTGTTGGTGTAACCTAATGTAGTCAACTGATTTGGTCATGCTAAATAGTATTTTCAACTATATTATTTTAGTATTTTCAATAGTATTTTAAAACATTTGTACAGTGCCATTTTCTTCTAAATGCAGCTGGGTCGCCTCATGGGAGCAGGCGTGCTTTGATCACATGACTGGTCTAATACTACTCACTTTATCTCAGTAACACCCTGTTAATGGGCACTTCCATTCACAGAATACACTGTACAAAGTGGTAACCTGCAAAAGTTCACTTAAGGAACTATTTCTACCTGATCCAACCCTTCAAATGTATTTTGTTTATGTAACCTAATGTATTAAGATTGACTCACTGATGTAAAACAGTATTTTAGACTTGAATGACAACAGTTAATTTAGAAGTTACCAAATGAAGAACATTTTTTGGTTAATCTTTTTTCCCCCAGTGTACAGGTGCTGGTCATATAATTAGAATATCATCAAAAAGTTGATTTATTTCACTAATTCCATTCAAAAAGTGAAACTTGTATATTATATTCATTCATTACACACAGACTGATATATTTCAAATGTTTATTTCTTTTAATTTTGATGATTATAACTGACAACTAAGGAAAATCCCAAATTCAGTATCTCAGAAAATTAGAATATTACTTAAGACCAATACAAAGAAAGGATTTTTAGAAATCTTGGCCAACTGAAAAGTATGAACATGAAAAGTATGAGCATGTACAGCACTCAATACTTAGTTGGGGCTCATTTTGCCTGAATTACTGCAGCAATGCGGCGTGGCATGGAGTCGATCAGTCTGTGGCACTGTTCAGGTGTTATGAGAGCCCGGGTTGCTCTGATAGTGGCCTTCAGCTCTTCTGCATTGTTGGGTCTGGCATATCGCATCTTCCTCTTCACAATACCCCATAGATTTTCTATGGGGTTAAGGTCAGGTGAGTTTGCTGGCCAATTAAGAACAGGGATACCATGATCCTTAAACCAGATACTGGTTGCTTTGGCACTGTGTGCAGGTGCCAAGTCCTGTTGGAAAATGAAATCTGCATCTCCATAAAGTTGGTCAGCAGCAGGAAGCATGAAGTGCTCTAAAACTTCCTGGTATACGGCTGCGTTGACCTTGGACCTCAGAAAACACAGTGGACCAACACCAGCAGATGACATGGCACCCCAAACCATCACTGACTGTGGAAACTTCACACTGGACCTCAAGCAACGTGGATTGTGTGCCTCTCCTCTCTTCCTCCAGACTCTGGGACCCTGATTTCCAAAGGAAATGCAAAATTTACTTTCATCAGAGAACATAACTTTGGACCACTCAGCAGCAGTCCAGTCCTTTTTGTCTTTAGCCCAGGCGAGACACTTCAGACGCTGCCTGTTGTTCAAGAGTGGCTTGACACAAGGAATGCGACAGCTGAAACCCATGTCTTGCATACGTCTGTGCATAGTGGTTCTCCCCCACATTTTTGAATGGGTTTTGTTTCACAATCCTCTCCAGGGTGCGGTTATCCCTATTGCTTGTACACTTTTTTCTACCACATCTTTTCCTTCCCTTCGCCTCTCTATTAATGTGCTTGGACACAGAGCTCTGTGAACAGCCAGCCTCTTTTGCAATGACCTTTTGTGTCTTGCCCTCCTTGTGCAACGTGTCAATGGTCGTCTTTTGGACAACTGTCAAGTCAGCAGTCTTCCCCATGATTGTGTAGCGTACAGAACTAGACTGAGAGACTATTTAAAGGCCTTTGCAGGTATTTTGAGTTAATTAGCTGATTAGAGTGTGGCACCAGGTGTCTTCAATATTGAACCTTTTCACAATATTCTAATTTTCTGAGATACTGAATTTGGGATTTTCCTTAGTTGTCAGTTATAATTATCAAAATTAAAAGAAATAAACATTTGAAATATATCAGTCTGTGTGTAATGAATGAATATAATATACAAGTTTCACTTTTTGAATGGAATTAGTGAAATAAATCAACTTTTTGATGATATTCTAATTATATGACCAGCACCTGTAGATTAATTAGGGGTGATGGTAAATCTCAATGGCATCAGCAACTGAAAGTTTGTTGTTGTGTTATGCTGCATCCATGCCAATAGGTGTCAGTATAAAATTTAAGACCACTGTCATATCGGCCAGCACATAAACAAAAATTGTAGAGCTAACAGTAGTATTTATAATAAACAATTTTAAAACAAACACTAATCAAACTGAAAATACTCTTTTCATTCACTCTTTTCATGCTGTCTCACACACACACACACACACACACACACACACACACACACACATACACACCACTGATCACTTTTCTTTAATCAAACAGCAATTCTAAAGAACTGTCTTTCAACTTCTGCATCATTTCCATTAGTGCTCCTAGCTCAATCAATAAATGCTGTGTAGTCAAGCCCATTCCTTAAGTTGTTCGGTGTGTATACTTTGTGTGTGTATTAGAGAGAGAGAGAGTGAGAGAGACAAACAGAAATAAAAGACAGAAAGAAAGTGTCAGCATGTATAATCTAAACCTTTGGCCAACAGCATCATGTAAAAAATACATAAATACAAAATTTTCATTTTTATTTTCTTCCTTTTGCTATTGTCTCAGTAGTGCCAATATTTACCCTTGCTTGCTATTTCCCTTTGTCTAAAACTGTCTGCCATCAAAAGCTCACTAATCATTATTCCTTCCACTTCATTAATTAGCCACTGCACTTAATTATGACAAAGTAATGCAATTCAATTCAATGTATTGCCTAGTGCTGTTCACAATACTAATAGTTCCAAAGCAGCTTTACCAAGAATAATGCCTTGCAAATCCTTCACTGAGCAAGCCAAATGCAACAATGGCAAGAAAAATTATCCTAAAATGTTAAAGTAGATGAGGAAGAAACCTTGGGTGGAACCTGACTGGGAAGCACACCTCCTATTGCTGACACATATTTAAACAAATGTATTCAAAGCATACATACGTACCCAAATGTTAATTTGTCCTGAATTTGTAATCCATCCCCATAGTATTGACGATAATAATGACTAATTTGAAATTTGGAGGCTATGCAATATGCAATACGTGAGATGCAAGCAGTGTATGGCAGACACTGGTTTTTCAATTTGTATGGGTATGTATACAGCATGTGTTTATGGTAAGGAAGTCTGGGTAGTTGCTCAGCAGTCAACTATGATCAGTAACAATTTGATTTAGGGAGGGAGGGAGAGTTTATTGAGCTGAAAAAGACTTATGATGAAATTAACATTAATCAGAGCAGGATGGAGGATCAGAGCGAGGGAGGGAATGGTGGAGAGAAAATGGAAGGATGGAGATGGATCTAATTATTCTTATGACATGTGATGCATGAAAAAGTGAAGTGTGGCACTTCTGATGGGTGAAGCTCAGGGTTAGTGTAGCTGCATGGACAACAACTTGTATTGCAAGCTTGTAAAATGGATAGATACGGTCCTGGATACCGTCATGGTTACTTGCGTAACCTCCGTTCCCTGATGGAGGGAACGAGACATTGTGTCGATGTAGTGACACTAGGGGTCACTCTTGGGAGCCCGAGACACCTCTGGTCTTTAATAAAAGGCCAATGAAAATTAGCGAAGTGGTATTTGCATGCCACTCCCCCGGACATATGGGTATAAAAGCAGCTGGTATGCAACCACTCATTCAGGTTTTATGCTGAGGAGCCGAGACAAGTTCCGGCCATTTCAGTGGGTAGTTCAACGTTGTGGCAGGAGGGACACAACGTCTCGTTCCCTCCATCAGGGAATGGAGGTTTCACAAGCAACCATGACGTTCCCTATCTGTCACTCACTCGACGTTGTGTCAATGTAGTGACACTAGGGGTCCCTATACAAAACGCCGCAACTGGCTGAACTGTGTAACGTGAACTGGCGGTGTGTGACGGGCAGACCATTGTGTGCCTCATAGCCAGCGCACCTGGCCGACACGTAACCTCCCCCAACATAGTTATGATTGTCGACTACCCAAAAGATACAGGCTAGCCCAGTCGTGGCCTCTTTTCCCCTTCTTTTTTTCCACTCCCTAAAAAAAAGGGGGATTATCCGACTGGACCGACCAGGTCCGACTGGACCGACCAGACATTGGGGGGGTGTCCCTCCCAAGGGGAGGACACCGCGGAGACCACACCTCGCCCAGAGAGAGGGGGGGATATTTAAGTGGAAAATACGTCACATGGTCTTGCCGATCATGTGGAGAAGTCTCATGGTAGATCCTACCCAATGGGGAAGGAGTTACTACAAACATGGGGACTGTGGCAGAGGGGGCTCTGCCCAAGGAAGATGCAGTTTGCCAACAGGGAAATGAATTAGTGGAAGATATACATCGCATGGGTTTACCTTATAGGGAACCGCCACATGCGGAGCACCTACCCCAGAACAGGGCTCTTAGTTAGCACGTGTAATGGGCTGGCAGCGAGTCTCTCCAAAAACTCGACTGCTGCAGGGCTCGGAGGAAGTCAACCAGGGAACATAGTTTGTGAACACTACTGGGAATTAATGGCGCACATCTTCAGCTCAGAGGAGGTGAAAGGCGCTATGTGCAAGCGATACACCCAGCCAGCTATCCCGGGCTTATCCGCTTGTATTGCGTGCCACTACCTGGGATGAAACCGGTTCCACCCGGAGGTTGTAGAACCTCGCAAGTTGTTGGGTGTTGCCCAGCCCGCTGCACTGCAAATGACTGTTAGAGAGGCACCCCTGGCCAGGGCCCAGGAGGCCGTTACACCCCTGGTAGAATGGGCTCGTGGCTCTATCGGGGGCGGCACATCCTGGGCGTGATATGCCATAGCTATTGCGTCAATGAGCCAGTGGGCGATCCTCTGCTTGGAGACCAAAGCAGACAAAGAGCTGCTCAGAGATCCTAAAGCTCTGCGTGCGATCCAAATAGATGTGTAAAGCGCGCACCGGACACAGCAACGACAGGGCTGGGTCTGCCTCCTCCTGAGGCAGTGCTCACAGGTTCACCACCTGGTCCCTAAAAGGGGTCATGGGAACCTTGGGCACATAGCCTGGTCGGGGTCTCAAGATCACATGAGAGTAACCCGGAAAGAACTCCAGGCACGTTTTGCTGACAAAGAACGCTTGCAGGTCTGCTACCCTGTTGATGGAAGTGAGTGCAGTCAGGAGGGCAGTCTTCAAGGAGAGTGCCTTAAGCTCAGCTGACTGCAAAGGCTCAAAGGGGGCTCTCTGTAGACCCTGAAGAACTACTGAGAGGTCCCATGAGGGAAAGAGGCACGGTCTGGAGGGGTTCAGCCTCCTGGTGCCTCTCAGAAACTTGATGATCAGGTCATGCTTCCCTAAGGACTTACCGTCCACTGTGTCATGGTGTGCTGCTATAGCAGCAATGTACACCTTCAAGGTGGAAGGGGACAGCCGCCCTTCCAACCTCTCCTGCAGGAAGGAAAGCACCGATCTGACTGTGCATCTCTGGGGGTCTTCCCGACGGGAAGAACACCACTTAGCGAACAGACGCCACTTAAAGGCATACAGGCGCCTCGTAGAGGGGGCCCTAGCCTGAGTGAAGGTCTTCCGTGTCCCGTCCAGGGGCCAGACATGGAGATTCCAGAGGTCTGGTCGCGGGTGCCAGATGGTGCCCCGTCCCTAAGAAAGAAGGTCCTTCCTCAGGGGAATTCACCGGGGGGCTGTCGCGAGGAGCGTGAGGTCCGAGAACCACGTCTGGGTGGGCCAGTAGGGTGCTACCAGGACCAAGTAGGCTCACTGGGGGAAACGCATATTTGCGCAGGCCAGGGGGCCAGCTGTGTGCCAGCGCGTCTATGCCGAGAGGTGCCTCGGTCAGGGCGTACCAGAGCGGGCAGTGGGAGGATTCTTGGGAGGCAAACAGGTCTACCTGTGCCTGTCCGAATCGACTCCAGATCAGCTGGACCACCTGAGGGTGGAGTCTCCACTCTCCCCTGAGGGTAACTTGCCGTGACAGTGCATCCGCTGCAGTGTTGAGGTCACCCAGGATGTGAGTGGCTCGCAGCGAATTGAGGTGCTGCTGACTCCAGAGGAGGAGACGGCGGGTGAGTTGTGACATACAACGAGAGCGCAGACCGCCTTGGCGGTTGACATATGGTACCGTTGCCATGTTGTCTGTCTGAACTAACATGTGCTTGCCCTGGATCAACGGCCGGAACCTCCACAGGGCGAGCAGAATTGCCAGCAACTCGAGGCAGTTGATGTGCCAACGCAGCCGCGGGCCCGTCCATAAGCCGGCGGCTGCGTACCCATTGCAAACAGTGCCCCAGCCCATTTTGGAGGCGTCTGTCATGACCACGATGTGCCTGGAGACCTGCTCTTGTGGAACGCCTGCCCGTAGAAACGTGAGGTCGGTCCAAGGGCTGAATAGGCAGTGACAGACTGGCGTGATGACCACGCGATGTGTTCCGTGGCACCATGCCCATCTCAGGACTCGAGTCTGAAGCCAGTGCTGAAGCAGTCTCATATGCATCAACCCTAGGTTGCCATATGACCCAGGAGCCTCTGAAAACATTTCAGTGGAACCGCTGTTTTCTGTTTGAATGCCTTCAAACAGGTCAGCACCTACTGTGCGTGCTCGTTCGTGAGGCGTGCCGTCAACGAGACTGAGTCCAACTCCAAACTGAGAAAAGAGATGCTCTGAACCAGGAGGAGCTTGCTCTTTTGCCAGTTGACCCGAAGCCCTAGTCGGCTGAGGTGCGAGAGCACCAGGTCCCTGTGTCCACACAACACATCCCAAGAGCAAGCTAGGATTAGCCAACTGTCGCGATAGTTGAGGATGCGAATGCCCACTTCCCTTAGCCGGGCAAGGGCTGCCTCTGCGACCTTCGTGAAGACGCGAGGGAACAAGGACAGACCGAAAGGGAGGACCTTGTACTGATACGCCTGACCCTCGAATGCAAACCGCAGGAAGGGTTTGTGTCGAGGTAGAATCGATACGTGGAAGTATGCGTCCTTCAGGTCTACCACTGCGAACCAATCTTGATGCCGGATGCTCGCTAAAGTGTGTCTTTGCGTCAGCATCTAGGACGGGAATCTGTGTAAAGCCCGGTTCAATACTCACAGGTCCAAGATTGGCCGCAACCCACCGCCTTTTTTCGGCCGGTACAATGAAGTAGGTGCTGTAAAACCCCTTCTTCATCTCGGCTGGAGGGACAATCTCATCAGACGTACCAGCGGGTGGGGCCTCGTGGCAGGGCAGAGCCTGAGGTGCCACACCATGTCGTGACTGTGCTGAGTTCAGGGACATCGAAGGACTTACCTGGCTCCTTGTGACCACTCCCGGAACAGCCTGGCCGGGGGAGGAAGAGGCCTGTCCTCATGACCCGTGGAGACTGTCACATCGGGGGCAGATTTGTGCCACAGCTGGGCGTTCAGGGGCGGGGAGACCTCCGCTGGAGCGCCCAACCTGCCAAATAGAGTGGTGGATGGTGGTCGTGATGACAGCCGTGCACACCGGATACGTGACCCAGGGAACAAGGAAACCGCTCTTGCTGAACTCTTGGGTACTGCAGCCACTTGGGCATGCAGCGCAATTAAATGCAAAGGTAACAAAAGATTCTCCTCCCGGTTCTTGGCAGCTATGAGATGGGTGGCGTCTGCTTCCTGCGGTGGGCTCCACGCCAGGGCCGGGCAGCAGGGTGGGCTGCGGCGGAGCTGGTGCAGTCACCGGACTGGCCAACTTGGGAAATGGGGCAGCAAGGAACCATGCCTTGTCGGCCTCTCCCATCTCGACCAGGTTGATCCAAAGGTGGCACTCCTGGACCACCAAGATGGACATCGCCCGCCCGAGAGACCGCGCCGTGACCTTTGTCGCCCGGAGAGCGAGGTCAGTCACAGAGCGCAGCTCCTGCATCAATCCCGGGGCGGAACTACCCTCGTGCAGTTCCTTTAGAGCCTTGGCGGACTTGCAGGAGAGCCGTGGCATGCAGGGCGGAGGCAGCTTGTCCAGCGGCACCGTAGGCCTTGGCCGTCAGAGACGACGTAAACCTACAGGCCTTGGACGGGAGCTTTGGGCCAGGTGGCGGCGCTCTGCGGGCATAGGTGCACCGCGAGCGCCTTTATCCACCAGGGGGATTGCCGAATAGTCCTTGGCCGCCCCACTATCGAGGGTAGTGAGGGTAGGGAAGCTGAAAGATCGGGACCGGGCAGTAAAAAGTGCCTCCCACGACCTTGTCAGCTCTTCATGCACTTCCGGGAAGAAAGGAACGGGGGCAGGACGGGGCGTGGCTTTGAGGGGCGCCGCAAGCCCAGGAACCAATCATCGAGCCGCGAGTGTTCAGGGGAGAGCGGAGGGTTCCACTCTAGCCTGACGCTCGCGGTTGCCCGGGAAAGTATGTCATCTCCGCATCAGCCTGTGACTGGGCGACCGCACCCGAAGGGAGGAGCCCAGCTGAGGCTTCCGCGTCCGACTGGACGAGCCCGCACTCCGATGCTGCGCTCGAGAGCTCATCACTTTCGCGGGCTCCGAATAAGAGGTCGAACTCGCTATGAGATGAGCCGGCGGACACAGCCGGAAGACCGATCGGGGCAGACGAGCATGCTAGGGAATGGGAGGTCCGTAGGGGGATACCCGGTGGAGGTGGTCCCATTGGGGTCCCCAAATCGCCCCCAATGCTAGCTGCGCTGGCCTCATACCCATGGGTAGAAGGACCGAGGCGGAGAGCCTCTGGGGTGGCTTGCTTTCTTACGCAACGTTGCCGTGGTCATGTTCTCGCAGTGAGTACATGATCCATCCATGAACACTGTCTCTGCATGAGCAGTGCCCAGACACAAAAGACAGTGATCAGGACCATCAGAAGGCAAGAGATAACGAGAATACCAGGAATAAAACACAAAGCACAGGCATCTTTAAAAAGACGTGTCTTTAAAAAGACGTTCCATGTTAAATTTTAGAGATATAAGACGTTCTGTGTGTGCCACCCTTTTAGAGAAATATACTCTTTTAGAGAAATATACTCTTTTATTTCTGCTGAAGCGCCCAGGGGCATTCTCTGCAGTGCACCAGTGCAGAGGAGAGAGAAGCCACTGAAATGCGCCGTCAGATCCAGCAGATGTGAATGAACAGTCATGGGAATTCAGCTCAGTGAGCATGACCGTTCGGCTCCGAAGAGAAAATCTGAATGAGTGGTTGCATACCAGCTCCTTTTATACCTGTATGTCCGGGGGAGTGGCATGCAAATACCACTCCACAATTTTCAATGGGCTTTTATCAAAGACCAGAGGTATCTCAGGCTCCCAAGAGTGACCCCAAGTGTCACTACATCGACACAACGTCAAGTGAATTACAGATAGGGAATGATAGGTCAGTACAGCAATCCAGCAGTACTAAATGCGATATACTAATGGCTATGACGTGAAATGGCTGTTCACCATGAAACTATGCTGCACACGTAATGTTTTGTTGTTTTTGTTTTATAGCAACATTCCATTATCTCAGAAGCTGTTTTCTATTGGAAGAATGCCAACTCATGAATTTGCTTACTTTAATTAAATACTATTTTAATGAAAATTAATATTTGTATTTTTAGTAACCATTTCATAAGGGCAATAAGCCCCAAATGCTGTTTGGTTGAAATTTCTCCAGCTGAAATCAGTGTGTGCTCTCTGCAATTCAAATCACTGCCCCCAATGGCCGAAGCTGGAAGTTTTGTTGAATGTGTGGTCAGGAGTGAGCACCTGTTTCCAAGTGAAATGTCCACAGAGTTGCGCCAAAAGCAAGTAAAAAAAAAAAAATTATAAAAAAATAAATAAAGTTGTAACTGATGTACCAACTACAGTAAACAGGAAGGCTTTTATTAAACATATGCTCTAACCCAAACCCCAAATGTGCACCTAACCATCAGTGGAGTAAAAATGTTATCTTATAGGGAAAATGCAACCTATATCTATTAGACTTAATAGATTCACATCTCTTTTGTCCTCTCTCTCTTTCCCAGTCAAATTTAAAAGAATAATTGCACGATAGGGTGTCTATTCTGGTGGAAACATATGTTAAATATGCGTCTTTAGACATATTGATTGGAGGTAAATTACCATAGACATTGTCCCTGATGTCTTTATCACTGCCAATGTCAATGTGGTCTCCAATGGTCATGTCATCCTGATCAGACTATGCCCTCCTCTTATTGGCTTCATTAGTGTGACTTCTGTCCAAATCGTTGTCACAGATTGATTTCATCATTATTAAAAGAAAAAGAGCATCAAAGTGACCGACAGAATCAACAAATGCACGTTTTAAATAGGTACAGGAATAAAGGAAGAATAGGACAAGCTCTTACCCTATACACCTCAGGATGCCAGAACACAGTATAATCCTGCAAATCTTTTGATTCTGTACAAAACTTTATAGTACATCAGCATATAATATGCATTACATACAGTAGGGCTGGGAATTGCCACAGAACTCCCGATTCGATATTACAATGATATTTCCTAGCCGATTCAATATGTATTGCGATATTGCGATTCTGTAAGTATTGCAAATTGATGTTTTGATATAAACACTTCATAAAAAGATAAAACTGTTAAGTCCTTTTTCTCAGAAAGAAATGTCTATTGAAGAACAGTTGTGTCTGAAAGGACAATTGTTTCACTCTGTAATGTATAATTTGCAGGTAAAATGTAACAAAATTAAATATCAAAATCTTATTTTTCCCAACCACCAGAGCCATGTTATTTTTTTGTAATGTAGGGCAAACATGCAGTTATAGCAATGAATGGTATATAGTTTGTGTATCTTAAGAGGACACCCTGGGCTTTTCAGAGATGCTAAATGCTTCAGAGTTTGGCTATGACAACTTCCTCTTCTTGCTCTATAGATATTACAATTCAGCACCACAAATGCAAGATTATTTTTTAAAATCAATTATCATGTTTTATACACAAAACACTATATTGTTGTTTGAAAAAAAGTTAAATTGTAAAACCATTTTTTATAGTAAGATCACATTATAATAACAAACCATAAGATATGTATAAAAAACACAATATCTATATAATGACAGAGCAAGCTGCATATGTAAAATATATCACATTTCAAATACACTGGCGGCCAAAAGTTTGGAATATTGTACAGATTTTGCTGTTTCTCAAGGAAACTGGTACTATAATTCACCAAAGTGGCATTCAGCTGATCACAAAGTATAGTAAGGACATTACTGATGTAAAAAACAGCACCATCACTATTTGAAAAAAGTAATTTTTTTTCCAGCAGCCATCACTCCAACACCTTATACTTGAGTAATCATGCTAAATTGCTAATTTGGTACTAGAAAACCACTTGCCATTATATCAAATACAGTTGAAAGCTATTTGGTTCGTAGGGTTGGGAGGGTTACTTTTGAAATGTATTCCACTACAGATTACAGAATATATGCTGTAAAATTTAATTTTTAATGTATTCCGTTAGATTACTCAAGGTCAGTAACGTATTATAAATACTTTGGATTACTTCTTCAGCACTGGTAGATTTTTTCACTTGTTTTGACTATAAAATCTCTGCCAGCACAGTAAGACAAAATACACATGTTAAAAATACATTCTCTGAAAAACCTAAATATCTTATGCAGTGTTGTTTCTAAAACAAGATGAATCAAATTGATCTTGTTTTAAGGATTTTAGATATTTTTACAGGAAAACAATACAAAACTTATTATCAAGAATACGATTTTTGCCCTAATATCAAAGGTCTTACTAGAAAAAAAAAAAAAAATGTATTATCCACTGTGATATAGAAAAAAAAGAAATTATGATCCAACGTGATTATGATGCCAAAAAAAACAGAAGATTTCATACAAAGGTGTACACTACAGTCTTCAAAGACAAACGACAACTGGCTCTAACAAGGACAGAAAGAGATGTGGAAGGCCAGATGTACAACTAAACAAGAAGATAAGTACATCAGAGTCTCTAGTTTGAGAAATAGATGCCTCACATGTCCTCAGCTGACAGAGAGAACAAAGAAAACTCTTTGAAATAGTTAAAAAAAAATTTCAAATTGTAATAGTAATTTTTCACGTTATTAATGTCCTGACTATACATTGTGATCAGTTGAATGAAAATTTGGTGAATAAAAGTACCAATTTCTTTCCATAAGAGCAAAATTTGGACATTATTCAAAAATTTTGGCCCCCAGTGTATATCTTTCAAATTTATATGTCAGTATTTTAAAAGCTTTTTTATTGTGGTGGGCATGAATGTAATGGAATGATGATTGAGAGATATACCTCAAAAGCCTGTTGTATCCTATTTGATACACATATTTTCAACACAGTTTGTCTATAAAATAATAACATTTTAAGTGTGCACATGTTGCTTCAATTAAATAAATACAAATTTTGAAATATCAGTACAAATATAATTGTTATTGTTCATTTTACTTTATCAAAATCAGCAAAGATTTCACATCAAAAAGACAAGTGCATCATAATGTGAAGGTATATATAGACATTTTGGAAAATATATTACTAGGTCTTCTACTTCCATAAGGGCATGGAATTTTCACCAGGAGGCAGTAAACATCTAATACACAGCATACAACATGTTTTTTCTTAAAAACCATGGATCTCATTTAAGGACTTGGAGATAGTTATTCATGCCTTCATCTCATCCAGACTTGACTATGCACTGTACAATGGTCTTATTCATTCATCTCTGTATCGCTTGCAGTAAGTCCAAAATGCAGCTGCTAGGTTGCTGACTGGAATAAAGAAGAGGGAAAGTATTTAACCTTTTCTAGCATTTCTTTTCTGGTTACAAGTCCAATACAGGATTCATTTTAAGATTTTGTTATTTGTTTTTAAAGCTATTAATGGTTTAGCCCCATCTTATCTCTCAGAACTCCTTAGTCATCAACAGTCCTCTTGGACTCTCAGATCCTCTGATAAACTTCTTCTGCACACACCACACTCATGCTTGAAGTTTAAAGGGGATCGTGCCTTCTCCGTAGTCAGCGCTAGACTATGGAATAACATACCTCTGGACATTAGATCCGCTCTTAGGCTTCACATTTTTAAATCACGTCTGAAAACGTATCTATATTCTTTGGCTTTTATATGAATATATATTGTACTGTTTATTGTTTTTAATGTCAATCTTGTTTTTTATTTCCCCTTAATTCATTGTTTTATTTGCCCATGTACAGCACTTTGGTATTCACTTGTTGTTTTTAATTGTGCACTATAAATAAATTGCCTTTGACCTTTTCAGCTAAAGTTTAATCATGTTGATGATGTAGAGGCTCTAGAAAGTAATGTACTCTAGAAAGTAATGTATCAAATATGATACAATAGGGTTAAAGAGTGGCTCAAAAAATGTAATTAGAAACAGGAAGGAAAAAGGTTTCTATAATAGGACTGAGGGCCCTCATAGTCACAGGGCCCTACTGAGGGGACCTTGTATAAGCTGTGGGACCCACATATATTAAAGCTTATATTAAATATATGTTTTCAAAGTAGATGGGCAGCGAGACCTTGCAGCCCAGGGCCCGGTCCATAATTAAACTATGCATATATTACCATAGGCTATTACTATTATCATAATGATAATTTTGCAACAAACAAATGGAGGCTAAAGAGTAAACTTGTTCAAAAAATATTTCAGGGGCTGTACTGAATTATGACACACATGACAATTCACCTGTAGTCCCAATGTCGTTGCATGTTATTTGCATATGCATCTGAGATAGTCTGAGATCCTATGCAGCGATCTAGACAACACTATTCTTACAAACTGCTCCCAGATGACTGACAAAGAAAAAAAAGTGAGAACTCATCATTTGTGCGTGTTCCGCGAGACACGGTCGCGCTGCACGCATGGGCGCCAAAGCGCAAATTAACTTCTGAACATAAAAGCAAATCAGACCCCCGCACCGCCGGTATTTATTCTGACCGTTCTTCAAAATATAATCAGGTATGTTTCCTCAAGCACACGTCTTTGTGTCTAGTGGTAATTCTTGTCTACACTGGCGGGAACAATGTGTGAAATTACCCGTGAATTACTGCCCATGAATACCCTGGATGTCAGATTATAAATATTGCGGGGGCGCGACATGTAGTTTACACCAACCAACAGTTTGATAAGACGTTTTACAGGTAAACTTTTTATTAAAGCAGTGTCAGACAGAATCTGCAGACTCCTGACAAATACTCTCTATAACACCTTTCAAATAAACCTTTAGATTATGCATAATAACAGGAACACTGATCACAGCAGAGGATTTTGAGGTCCGACAGTGAACAAGCGGCTCTTGATAGCTGTAACAGCGGTGCATTCAACGACTAAACGTAAAGAATTAAAGAGACAAAACTTCTCAGAGAGAAAACCTGCTAGTGTGGAACTCGGCACAAATACAGCTTCCTATATTTATCTATTAATCGTTGTAGCATTAAGATAAACATGTTTTTTTTATTATTATTATTATTTATTTATTTATTAAATTCAATTTTACATCAGGAGATTTTAAAATCGTTTGGCTCAAGAATCGCGATTTGTAAAAGAATCGATTTTTCTCCAGCCCTAGCTTACAGTACACAGACTTTCAAGATATGTAAACAAAACTCTGTGAAATGTTGTAAATTGGAGTATCAAAGTGAGTTGTTGTTGCCCTCATAAACAGCAAATAATAATAATTAAAAAAAAAAAGAGTAAAGAGGCTGACTACCACCCCTGAAGTCGCGAGTTCGAATCCAGGGCGTGCTGAGTGACTCCAGCCAGGTCTCCTAAGCAACCAAATTGGCCTGGTTGCTAGGGAGGGTAGAGTCACATGGGGTAACCTCCTGTGGTTGCTATAATGTGATCGCTCTCGGTGGGGCGCGTGGTGAGTTGTGCGTGGATGCTGCGGTGGATGGCATGAAGCCTTCACACACGCTATGTCTCCATAGTAATGTGCTCAACAAGCCAAGTGATAAAATGCGTGGATTGACGGTCTCAGACGCGGAGGCAACTGAGATTCGTCCTCCGCCACCTGGATTGAGGCGAGTCAATACGCCAACTCGAGGACTTAGAACACATTGGGAATTGGGCATTCCAAATTGGGGTGAAAAAGGGGAGAAAATAAATAAAAAATAAAAATAAAAAAACCTGCAAAATAGCATTACCTTAATCTGTACTTTGTCTTGTTTCCCCATAAAAATATCTAAACAACCTTAAAAAAAGATACAATTACGAAAGACACAAAATTTGTAAAAAATAAAATATTAGAGTAAGACTTGTTTTCAGAGAATTGTGAATGTTATTTTTATTTTATTTTAAACCACTGGCAACCCATTTTTTTCTTGTTTTAACCATAAATCAAACATTTTTTGTAAGGTTAATGCTTAAAAAGAAAACAGGTTGTGGTGTAATGATGTACAAAAAATAAACTTAATTCAAGAAAACAACAACAACAACGAGTGAATTGTTGTGAATCAAACATATGTAATTGTGTCAGTTTAGGAGCTGAAGCGTGGGTATGTTTGTGTGTGTGCTTGTGAGAGAGAGAGTGAGTCAGTCTGATCCCTTAGGCTCAGTCAGTGTAGATTTATTGGATGAACTCACAACATTGTGACAATATTTAGTCTGATGCTGTCAGGGTGCGATAATGCAGCCATAGCATTCGAGATACATGGTGGGGATGATCTCTCTGGCCTCGAGTTACACTGAGTTTAGCTGCTCATATCAGCCAGCGCTGTCATGAAACATAGCAACACATCCCATGTCAAATCATTAATTTCCTTGATTTGAATGATTCCTTGATCATTACTTTGTCTAAATGTAAAGTTTATAAAAATCATTGCTTAAAAATTCACAAAAACAAATGTAACTGAATTATCAATCCACTTGGTGTAATATGCTGTAATAGTATCCCATACCTTTGGAAAGAACAAGTAAACCTGCACATCCTTTCAGAGTAATCTTACTGTAGACTCCATTAGGCATTGTATTTAACACTGAGGAATCTTTGTGGAATGTGTGAGAACCTAACATTGGCCATGGCCTGATTTAATTAAAGTTGTTTTGTATTGAAACAAACGGTATGTGGTAAGAGTTATCAGCCGAAAGCAGGGTGGTGGAACAGAGACATTAAATAAACTGCAAGTGCAGTGGTGCCAAGCCTGAATATCTACATTGATCCTTCTCGCTATGCTCACACACTCCTGACTTTATAATGTCACTGACTCTCCAATAACTCCTACTGTACATACTGTATTTATAATATGTATTACAAAAATTGCACTTTATATAATAAAATATATATAATCTATAGGGTGAAGCAAAGACACCTTTAATGTTAAAGGTGCAGTATGTAAGACACAGAAACCCTTGTTATTAATGACACCTGTGGCCGTTAAGTGAACTGCAGCCAGCTACCTGTTGATCATGCTCGCGCTCGTGCACACACTCCATAAGGACGTGAGCGAGCATCCAAAACAGTGACGTAACGTACAAAGAGACTGAACGTTATTCACTGGCATCATGCTGACAGATGAGGTAGCATAATTAAAATTACACAATTATGATTGTTATACTACAAACTTTGAGACTAAACTAAAACTACTTATAAGGTAACATAGCATACTGATACACACAAACAGCTACATACTACCGAACTATACCAGACAGTTTACTTTTGCACTGCACTGTTATGTTGCACTATTGTATGTTTTGTATCAGATGTTGTACTACGATCAAGAAACCAGCGTATTTGCTCAATTTTATCCTGTATACCTGACGTTTAGTATAAAGAGAAGATCGTTGAAATTATTTGAAAGTTACGAAGCAAGGTAGCTTGCAATTCGTCAGTGTTCGCAGGCAAGATCAAGTTAGCTAAAATGACACAGATCAATCCTTATGGCACTATATTTCACATGCTTTGCAGTTATGTAAGCTTACCTGTCCAATAAGAAGAATGCCAATTCAGGGTCGGTTTTGATCCCCAAAACCGAAAGAAGGTCCCTCCAGGAATCAATGCCCTGCCGATGTTTTCGCTCGACCGTGATCACATTCCCACTTAGCCAGATGTGATTCAGTAGATAAATAATTTTTTTTACTTACTCTGAGTTTGTGTAGTAGTCGGTGTTGTGCTGGGAGCCGGCCGTTTGCTGGATTCCATCTCTAAGATAACATTTCCTAGTGTTGCAGTTTGCTGTCGCTGTTGAATAGCGGAAGAGAAGCACTGAGGCAAGGCTCTTGGGAGCGCACATAAACACCATATCCTTTCCCCGGCAAAACCGACCCGCTCCCTCCACATAAAAATCAGTCTACAGGCTTTAATAGGCAACCTAGGAAGTCCGGGAAGGGCACGTGTTTTATGTTGCGTTACAAGCCATTCACACATTGGCAAAAAAAAAGGCGGAAAGTAAATGAACATTTTTACATATTGCACCTTAATGTTACAGTGCTTTCTATGCCAATTTAATGTGTAGAGACAACTATTAGTAAAGCCAGTCATAGGTTGACTTACTGAGAATTAATTAAATAAATAAATAAATAATAATAATACCAGTAAAAGATTGCAGTAGGTTTTATTATCATCAACCCCAATTCCGAAAAAGTTGGGACAGTATCGAAAATGCAAAACCCAAAAAGGAGTGATTTGTGATTTCTATTCACCCTTGTGCTATATTGAAAGCACTAAAACAACACATTATTTGATGTTTTATCTTGGAGTCTAATTGTTTTATTTATTTATTTATTTATTTTTTTTAATATAAACTCATTTTAAATCAGATGTGTAACATTTGATTTTACACCACTGTGTAATGTCACCAATTCTTCCAACATGATCACACGGGAGGTCTGTATGTTGTTTCCGATACTTCCTATACCCTAGGATTGGCCACATTATGCCGACTTACTGACGCCAACTTCTGACATGTTTGCATTGGCTCCAGCATGTTTATTTTTCCCTGTGGCGCGACCGGATGTGCGTCACATAAGCAGCGTCAGACACAGGTTCGGATGCTAGGTTAAAAGGAAGTAATCGCTTTCGCAAAATCAGTGACAAGCAAGATTCTGAGGTTCCATTTTCCCCTCCAACATTACATTTTTATATGATAGTTTAAATTTGGAATTTGTGTTGGGGGTACAGTTTATAAAACATGCATTCCTTGTCACTGTATTACTGCCTGTACAGCTGAAAACAACTCGCTTCACAACTTGCTTTTGGCGCAACTCCATGGACATTACACTCGGAAAATGGAGCTTACACATGCCCATACGCCCAACAACACTTACTGCTTTGGCCACTGGAAGCAGTGTTTCGAATTTCGGTAACTGATTTTAGCTGAAGAAAAAGTCAATCTACTGTTTTCCATTTTACTGTGAGATCAGTCTGTTTCTTCTAATAACACCCATTAAGCATTTGGGCAATGAAGACACAAGTTTGTTAGGATTAGCAAGCCCCATTCAATTGTACGGTGTCTTTGTTGCGTATATTGCGCTTCATAATGTGCCACACATTCATAACTGGAGACAGCTCAGGACTGCAGGCAGGCCAGTGTAGCACCTGCAGTCTCTGCTTTTGCAGCCATGCACTTGTAATCTTGGTATGGCATTGTTCTGCTGGAAAAACACTTCTGAGTGTGCGTTAAAAGCAGCGCCTCACTAGCCGAATTTTCCAATGATTTTCAGGTGTTAGCTTCATTAACATAATCACCGGCCAGGCAGAGGGAGACAGAGCATCTCCCAGCAGTGTTAATCACTTGACTGTCAGGACTCCATGCTGATTTAATGGCAACAAAGACTGAAAATACACATCGGTTTTGTTTGAAAAAATCATTCAGTTACTGAGGCGGGGTTTTGTGTTCTCCTCAAGTGACCAATGAGCTTCTTTTACTGAAGAACTGACAAGATGTCAAGCTGATGTGAATGTTTTCACATGGAAAAGGTACTCAATCTTCACGATCACTTATTTTGTATTGCAGGAGAAAAGTGTGTAAAACCTTTTACATTTACTACTTGGGCTTATATTATTTTATATGTAACCGGTGGGTTGCAAAGAAACAACATGGATACAAAAATATATTTAGAGGTTTTATTCTGATGGCTGTTAAATAAAAAAAATTAAACAAAAACAGCGGTCGATGGGGCCGTAATGTATAAATAAATAAATTTAAAAAAAAGAATAAAGAATTTTTTTAATACGAAATTAAATACAAAACATTAAATACGGTAGAGGCTAATATATTCAAATGAAAATACAAACAGGGCTTGCTTCAGCATACACCACCTTAATACATGCTTATATCATTCACAGCATTTGATACATCTAAGTACTTGCTTAAATCACTCAAAACATTTTATGCATTTAACACATGCTTAAATCACTCAAAGCATTTTTCTTATTTTTTTAACCAGACTTTAAAGACATGTAGAACAGTTTAAAACAATAGAATTATCATTACACATGTTCAGTTAATTGGAAAACACTCTGGGCTATAAATCATTAAATAAGATATGATTAATTCTAAATTTACATACCCAGTTCTTGCATGTGCACAGAACGTGGTCAAACTCCACACATGCAATCCATATGCATCCTTCAAGAATAACTCATAACAAACACTCAGTTTTAACATACGACTATCCTGAACACATATTTAATACAATTTATAAGCATTTTGTGTAAAATGTTATATTTACCCAATTAACTCTCAAACGATGAACAAAACTAGGAGCTATCTTGCACAAAGTATGTTCTCACATCTCTAACCAGCACATATGTGCAACACCAGGAGTGCCGGAAAGCAGACGTTGCAAAACTCCGGTTCTTAAAGGAGCCACGTCCAATTTATGACTAGAGTTAAATTTTAAATTAAATTTAAGTTAAATTTCTCCATTTGGCTACATATATAACATAAACAGTTTAGCTGGTGGTTGTAAATAATCAACACAGGAGACAAAACAATTTTTGGGGTTTTTTATCTGATGGCTGTTTTAACAAAAAAAGATAAAGGAAAAAAAAACATTTTTACTTGCTTAAATCACTCAAAGCATTTTATGCATTTAACACATGCTTAAATCACTCAAAGCATTTTATGCATTTTTAACCAGGCTTTAAGGACATGTACTGCAGTTTCAACAACACCACTCATATTCTCACATATAGCATGTATTACACTTATTTCAACTGGAAAACACTGGGCTATGAATCATTGAAGTATGATTAATTCTAATTTTACATACTTAGTCTCATGTGTGCAAAACGTGGTCAAACTCTACACATGCAATCCATATGCATCCTTCAAAAATAACCCATAAAAACACTCAGTTTTAACATACGAATCTTCTGCACACATATTTAATGCAATTTATAAGCATTTTGTGTAAAATTTGATATTTACCCAATAATTCTCAACCGATGAACAAAAATGGGAGCTCTCTTGCACAATACATTTTCTCACATTTCTAATCAGCAAACATGTGCAACACAAGAGTATACCGTAAACCGGGTGTTGCATAACTCCGGTTCTTAAAGGGGCCACACCCAATTTCAGAATCAGAATCAGCTTTATTGCCAAGTATGCTTACACATACAAGGAATTTGTCTGGCGACAGGAGCTTCCAGTGTACAACAATACAAAAACAATACAAAAACAGCAGCAAGACATAGATAATAATAAAAAATAAAACATTGTTATACACATACATACACACACAGACACACAAATGCATACATACATACATACACACATACACATACATAGTGCAATCTAATACAGACCTGTTATCTGTTATGTACAGTGCAAATACAAATCTGTTATGTACAGTGTACATTTTTTTTTTTTTTTTTCCAGAGGAATGAAATGGCAGAAGAGGTTGTATGTGTTGGATAAATATAAAAAAGACTAAACTGTGTATTGCACATAGTTATTGCTCAATGGGGCAATTTATGGGGCAAACTGTTCATGAGATGGATAGCCTGAGGGAAAAAACTGTTCCTGTGCCTGACGGTTCTGGTGCTCAGAGCTCTGAAGCGTCAGCCAGAAGGCAACAGTTCAGAAATGTAATGGGCAGTGTGAGTGGGGTCCAGAGTGACTTTCCCAGCCTTTTTCCTCACTCTGGAAGTATATAGTTCCTGAAGGGGGGGCAGGGGGCAACCAATAATCCTCTCAGCAGTACGAACTGTCCTTTGTAGTCTTCTGTTGTCTGATTTCGTAGCTGAACCAAACCAGACAGTTATTGAAGTGTAGAGGACAGACTCAATGACTGCTGAGTAGAACTGTATCAGCAGCGCCTGTGGCAGGTTGAACTTCCTCAACTGGCGAAGGAAGTACAACCTCTGCTGGGCCTTTTTCACAATGGAGTCAATGTGTGTCTCCCACTTCAGGTCCTGTGAGATGGTAGTGCCCAGGAACCTGAATGACTCCACTGCTGCCACAGTGCTGTTTAGAATGGTGAGGGGGGTCAGTGTTGGGGTGTTCCACAGTGTTGGGGTGTTCTAAAGTCCACAATCATCCGTTTTGAGTGTGTTCAGCTCAAGGTTGTTTTGACTGCACCAGACAGCCAGCTGTTCAGCCTCCCTTCTGTATGCAGACTCATCGTCATCTCGGATGAGGCCGATGACAGTGGTGTCGTCTGCAAACTTCAGGAGCTTGACAGAGGGGTCCTTGGCGATGCAGTCATTGGTGTAGAGGGAGAAGAGTAGTGGGGAGAGCACACATCCCTGAGGGGCACGAGTGCTGATTGTACAGGTGCTGGAAGTGAGTTTCCCCTGTCTCACAAGCTGCTGCCTGTCTGTCAGAAAGCTGGTAATCCACTGACAGATAGACATGGGAAGATAGTTGGTGTAGTTTAGTCCGGAGAATAGCTGGGATGATGGTGTTGAATGCCAAACTGAAGTCCACAAAAAGGATCCTTGCATATGTCCCTGGTCTGTCCAGATGTTGCAGGATATGATGCAATCCCATGTTGACTGCATCATCCACAGACCTGTTTGCTCGATAAGCAAATTGAAGGGGATCTAGAAAGGGTCCAGTGATGTTCTTCAGGTGGGCCAACACAGTCTCTCAAATTATTTCATGACCACAGACGTCAAGGCGACAGGTCTGTAGTCATTAAGTCTTGTGATTTTTGGTTTCTTTGGGACAGGAATAATGATTGAGTATTTGAAGCAGCATGGGACTTCACACTGCTCCAGTGATCTATTGAAGATCTGTGTGAAGATGGGGGCCAGCTGGTTAGCACAGGATCGAAGACACGCTGGTGAGACGCCATCTGGGCCTGAAGCTTTCCTCGTCTTTTGTTTCTGAAAGACGCAGCTCACATTATCTTCACAGATCTTAAGTGCAGGTTGAGTAGCAAGAGGGGGGAGGAGGGGGGTGCAGGACGTGTTGGTGTTTGTATGAAGTGAAGGTCAGACTGGGTGTGGGGTGTGAGATTGGGCCTTTCAAATCTGCAGTAGAACACATTCAGGTCATCAGCCAGTTGTTGGTCCATCACAGGGTTGGGGTAGGAGTCCTGTAATTTGTGAGTTGTTTCATGCCACTCCACACTAATGCAGGGTCATTAGCTGAAAACTTGTTTTTCAGCTTCTCAGAGTATCTTATTTTAGCCACTCTGATTTCCTTGTTCAGTATGTTCCTGGCCTGATTTTTCAAGACTTTATCCCCACCCCTGTAAGCATCCTCTTTGGCCTAACGAAGCTGCCTGAGTTCTGCTGTAAACCACGGTTTGTCGTTGTTGAACTTTAAATAAGTTCTAATAGGAATGCACATATCCTCACAGAAATTGATGTAACAGTATCTGTGAGCTCGTCCAGGTCTGTGGCTGCAGCCTCAAAACACTCCAATCCGTGCAATCGAAGCAGGCTTGAAGTTCCCGCTCTGCTTCATTGGTCCATCTCTTTACAGTCCTTATGACTGGCTTGGTTGATTTTAATTTCTGCCTGTAGGTTGGAAGAAGATGAACCAGACAGTGATCAGAGAGTCCCAAAGCTGCTCTAGGGACAGAGTGATATGCATCCTTTATTGTTGTGTAGCAATGATCCAGTATGTTCCTATCTCTGGTGGGGCATGTAATGTGCTGTTTGTATTTGAGCAGTTCACGTGTGAGATTTGCTTTGTTAAAATCCCCAAGAATAATAATAACTGAGTCCGGGTATTGTTGTTCCATGTCTGTGATTTAATCAGCCAGCTGTTGCTGCGGCACATTCAAACATGCGTTTGGCACGATATACACACTCACCAGAATAAACTAGGAAAACTCCAGTGGCGAGTAGAAAGGCTTACAGTTAATAAAGAGTGCTTCCAAATTAGGACAGCACATCCGCTTTAACGTTGTTACATCTGTACACCGACTTTCATTGATGTAAAAGCATGTTCGACCGCCTCTCGTTTTCCCCGTTAACTATGCGATCCGCTCTGAACAGCTGAAAGCCTGGCAGATGTAATGCACTGTCCAGAATGGCTTCACTCAGCCAGGTTTCTGTGAAGCACAAGGCAGCAGAGGTTGACTAGTCCTTGTTTGTGTGGGTGAGGAGATGTAGTTCGTCCATTTTGTTAGGAAGAGAGTGGGGATTCGCAAGATAAATTTCAGCACAATGAAACACAGTAGAATGAAAAATGGTAAAATGAAATATGGAAATGAAATACGGTAGAGGCTAATGTTAAATTAATACAAACAGGACATTAACCTACCCATATGCTTCAGCATACATCACCTTAATACATGCTTATATCATTCACAGCATTTTATGCATTTAAGTACTTGCTTAAATCACTCAAAGCATTTTATGCATTTAAGTACTTGCTTAAATCACTCAAAGCATTTTATACATTTTAAGGACATGTACTGCAGTTTCAAAAATACCACTCATATTCTCACATATAGCATGTATTACACTTATTCACTAAACTGGAAAACACTGGGCTATGACTCATTGAAGCATGATTAATTCTTGAAGCATGATAAAAATGTACATAGTCCTCGCATGTGTGCAAAACTTGGTCAAACTCCACACACGCAATCCATATGCATCCTACAAAAATAACCAATAAAAAACACTCAGTTTTAACATACGCCACATATTTAATGCAATTTATAAGCATTTTGTGTAAAATTTGATTTTTACCCAATAATTCTCAACCAATGAACAAAAATGGGAGCTCTCTCGCACAATACATTTCCTCACATTTCTAACCAGCACACATGCACAACACGAGAGTACCATAAACCGGGTGTCGCATAACATCGGTTTTTAAAGGGGCCACATCCAATTTATGATAGGAGTTATATTTCATGAAATTTCTCCACTTGGCTACATTAGGAGTACCATTCAGTAATATTAAATTGAAGATGAATAATACCAAGGAATTTATTCAGATGGTCTCTTACCACATCCTTCACAGTTTTAGCAGTAAATGCTTTTTGAGTTATGAGTAATAAAAAGTGTATATCCTTTCTTATAAGCTGAAAACGTTCCAGACCCATGACTAAAAAATATAATTATTTTATTTATTTGATTATTTAAAAAAATAAATGAGTTTATTTTAATTATTTATTTATTTTCCTTCACCTGTACTTCTTGTCTTTATGACTTGTCTTTGAATGTATTCATACATTGTTTTACATTGTATTCATACATGTTGGATTTGTGTAATTTTGTACATCTTACTGAACATTTATATCGAACATTCTGTTTTTCAATAAAAAATCCACAGTTTTAGCACAATGTCTGGACTTTTCAGATGATCCTTTACCCACTGTATGTAAATTTCCAACTTATATATCAACATTAAATTAACGATCTGGAATGATTTCGCCATGACACCATCTGACCAGCTTACAGGATGCATACGGTATTGATTCGATATGGGACGCATCATTCAATATTTAAATATGGAACAATCCTGTATTTTACAGGACAGGTGACAACACTACCTGGAGGTCTAATACATTCTCCTGAACAAAGATGAAAGAAAATCGTGAGTTTATCGGGAGAAACTGTAAATCAGGAGTACAGCTGGAGAAGAGGTGGACAAACGAGAGAAACCCAGTAAAATCGGGAGTGTTGGCAGGTATGCATATGCATTCTGTGACAAGCCTCGAGGGAATAAACACACAATCACACACTTTCACAAGGTAATGTTACTCCATGAATCGCACATCTGGCTCGTTTTGGAGCATTTGTTTTGGAACCAGGTCAGCTTGTCACTGTAATTTATCATCAAAACACGGATATAGCCTTTTGGCGGCTATATTACATACGTAGGTCGATCTTCACTATCACTTCTCTCTTTTGGATAGTGGCAGAAGAGACACAGGTATAAAGTATGTATGTCTGTGTGCATGTGTGTGTGTGTGTGTGTGTGTGTGTGTGTACGGGCGCGGGAGGTAGAGAGAGAGAAAGAACTGTGACTATGAGCAGGTTCTTTTCAATGCAGAAATAATGCAAAAGCAACTAATGACAGATAAGAATGACCACAACGGAAATGTTACAGTTTTGGTCAGTTTAAAATATTGTAATAATTGATTTCTTTATAAAGTTATATAAATCGCCACCACCTTTGTTTAATCCTGGTAGGTCTGGAAAAGGAGTCTGATCAAAGCACACCACATCCACAGAAAACTAAGAAACATAGCATACACTTAATAACAACAACTGTAGTTCTTTAAAATAGAATTGAACTAGCACACAAAAGAAACCAACACAGCAGTGGTCAGTCAAGTTAACATGCTATTCATTAACACACCACACTCTATTACATGAATTCAATGTGATAAATCATTACTTTCAAGATACACATTAATTAAATATTCAGTAAAATCAGTGGAATCATACATGTAACGCTGTTTGGTTTAAACTGCTGCATCAATCCTAACACACAAATTAATCCCCCAAATACAAAATATCCCACATTACAAAACACACAATATACACAAACACTTTATATTAAAACAACACTTCCCTTGTCCGGTGGCCGTCGAGACCCCCCCACCAGATATCTGTCCTTTGGTGTGAGCGTTGTATCGCAGAACCGGCATCCAGATATGCACATAAACTCAGTCTTTAAGAAACAGTGCACTGTAAACAACATCCATTTGGTTGCATTAGCCCTGTTGGGCCTCATGTATTCAGATAGAAGACAAAGGCAGGCCTAACCCAGTCGTAAAACTTAACTGAGGCCCACATACCAAGTCATAAATCTTACTGATAAAAACCGCGCCAAAATCAAACAAAGGGAGTCCAAAACAGACTACAAATCCCATGAAGCCTTGCTCATTAAAGGATCGAACTCTCAACTCCTATTGGATGAGGCACACAACAGAACGCACCTCAACCATGACATCATCAGGAGTAGAAATACCTCTGAAATGCTTCCAGGATTTGCTTCCAGCAGCTTTGCTCGCCGTGCGTAGATGCAGCTCATCGCTGCTCTCAGACTTGAAACTGTGGCCATACAATCTCCATCTCGCTGGACGAGTTGAGATTACTCTGTGTTCCACCGAACACTCTAACGGATCTGAAGGAGACTGCCGAGCAATCCGCATCTTCATCCGTTTGCCTACAGAAGTGAAGAGAGAAAAGATTTCTCTTCCATATTCAATCAAGTCAACATCGCTGATTTCTCCGCCAGCCCGCCGAGAATCAGCAGCCGTACCGCCCGCCGACAGAGCGAGAAAACGGCCTCCTATCATCACCCGAGCCTCAAAGAACCGAGTCGGAGTTAAAGGACGGATGAACACACATTCTACGTCCTCATACGATTCAAGTAAGAGGTTTACGTCTGGGCAGAGATAGTGTGTTATTCTTGTGTATCAAGGTTATTGCTTGTACAGTTTACGGACCACCGAGTCCGCTCATTGCGGCTAATACTCAGGGTATTTAATTATCACGAATGAGATTTGCTGTATTATAGTCCAACCACATTGGACTGTTGTGCATTTCCGCCATCGTGGGTGAGACCGGCACACTGAGTTTATCCATTGAAGAACCAAAGACCGCGGGTCGGTTTACGAGCCATCCACCACGTCTCTGAGTGATAAACTAACAGCTGCTTTCTCTCCTACAATCACGAAACTGGCTTTGGGGCCATCACTTTATGTTCTCTCTCTCTCATACTAACCACACACACACGCGACCCCTCACAAACATTTTCGCACACATTTTTGGCTAGTACATAGATTTGTAATAAAGCTCAGCTTCGTCCCTAAGCTATCGTACAAGCGGATACATGCGGTAAACTGGTAGATGCCATTGACTGGTTTCTCTCCGCCCACATTCGTGGCCATATTCTCTGGCCGGAAGTCTCGCGTGACGTACTCTCCAGGAGAGTCACGTCCGCCATTTTTTGCACTTCCCTCCTTACACACACACACACACACACACACACACACACACACTCTCTCTCTCACACACACACCCTCATGTGTTATAGGATTATTTTAATTTCCATATCTAATCATAACACTGTTTAGTTTGTAGTTGTAGGTCAGAAGTTTATTGACTGCATTGTATTAATTATTAATTGATATTACTGCATAAATAAACTTTGTTATACTTCAAAGAGAAGTGTTTTGGTTTGTTTTGCATACACCTGTGTCACATGCTGACGGGATGTCAGTGCTCGGATTCAAGCCTTCATTCATTGTTTTCTTTTTTCCGAAAATCGATATTCTTCGGATGTCGATTTTCCTAAGAAAACAATCTAATATTGAGACTGTTATACTATCTGGTTATTAGTCCCTGATTCCAGGGTGGTGCCCCGGCAATATGAATCCTCATTAACATTCTATTGATTTTTGATAATTGATAATTATCTTTGATGATTGTTGAATTTGACGGATCAATAAGCTAGTGTTAATTTTAATTAATGTTTCATCGATGTTAATGATTAGTGATTATCTTTGATAATTGTTGATTTAAAGGATTAAAAAAGCTAACATTGATGCTCATCAATGTTCTATTGATTTTAATAATTAATAATTATCTTTGATAATTATTAATTATTGCTAATAACCAAACTCGCTCCTAAACATAGCACACTACATTTACTGGAGCCCCATATGAGGTTTTAATGAGTTAGATTCAATTAATTAATTTAAATATTAATTAATAACTAAAGAAAAAAATATTAATTATTTCTGATAGTAACACTGATCTAAACAACCAGTAAAGCCCTACAGCCCTGCACTTAATCCATCATGGACAAAACTCAATGCCCCGAGTGCTCTCTCCTTCTCTTTTCTTCACTCTTTAAATAAAGTTAATCGCCCCCTTGCTCCAGGTGGTTTTCATCACTAATCAGCTATGCACCCTACTCACGTGCTCTGGAGCAATCATCACACTATCCCCCCTCTAAAAAAATGCTTGTCCTCAAGCTTCTTACAATACATAATCTTGTTTCCATACTGGTAGTCTCCGCATCTGTGTCAGCCTAAACCCTCAAACTCTCTGGGGCCGGGGTGTAGCCCCCATCAAAGGCAAAGCCCCCAAACCCAGAGCACCCAGGGTCCAGATGTATCCACTGTAACCGGGGCTAGATCAGAGTCCATAGAAGTTGTCAATCCAGAGGGGTTCAATAATGCAATCTCTAAATTAGTAACACTGCCAGCTGTTGGTACTGTATCCGGTAAAGCTACTGAAACAGGTGGGGGACCAATTGCTACAGCTGAGGCAGGAGGCAACAACTGTCCTTGGGGCAGGAGAAGGGGTAAGATCTGTATCTGTGGTCCCTGCTGAAGCGCCATCATTCATGTCAGCTGTGGCAGGGCCAGGTTCAGTTCTACGGGCCAAATTTGGGGCAACTACTGATGTGGAAAAAGGGACTAAGACACCATCCAGGTAGACTCTTGTGTCGGCTTATAAATCCAACAAGTCCCAAAATCATTTCTCATCGAAGTATTAAACTGATAAGGCAATCCTACCATCACTGAAGGGGAAAGGGTGTCCACCACTATGAGGGGCAGCTGCACCTGTCAAACAGAAAAAAAAACATTAAAATGAACCACTGTTTCCAACCTTTTTTTCATCCAGCAGTTTATACAACACTTCTGAGACCCTCTCCACTACCTTATATGGCCCTTTATATTGTCTTTGTAGTTTGGGACACACATCCTTTTTTTGCTCTGTCCCGCACCCACACCATTTCCACCATTGTGTAACACTGATAATTTACCTTATCATCAAATTTTTGTTTTTTATTCTGAAAGGCCCTCACCTGATGCCTTTTAACTTCCCCAATCACAGTTGACAAGCTCTCTGCGATCATTGACACATATTTGTTGGTGGTGTGGAATCTTTCTTGAATACCAACGTTAAACATAACATCAACAGGGAGAACTACTTCCCTTCCAAACAATACCATATAAGGCATAAACCCAATACTGGAATGCACACTGCTCATGTATGCCATCATAACATAAGGTAACATAGTGTCCCAATTCTGTTGATTGTCCTCTACAAAAAGAGACAGCATGTTAAGAAGCATATGATTAAATCGTTCAATTAGTCTTTCTGACTGAGGGTGGTATAGTGATGTTCTTGTCTTATGCATACTAAGTAACCTTCAGAGTTCTTTAAAAAGACAAGACTCAAAATTCCTTCCCTGATCAGTTTGAATACTTCTAGTTGCCCCATATCTACATACCCACTCCTCTACCAAGCACCTTGCTACTGTTTGTGCCTCTTGGTTAGGTAAAGGAAACACCTCTGTAAATTTTGAAAAAAAATTGTCCCCAATCACTAAAATATACCTATTTTTCTGACTAGTCGCTGGAGGGGGTCTTACAATAGCCAAAGCTATAAGTTCATAAGGACATGAATCCACAGAACTAACCAGATGAGCACAATGAGCTTGTCCATTTGATTTGCATGAGGCACAATCCACACACTCCTTACACCACCTTTGAATGTCTTTATACCACCCTGGCCAATAAAACATTCTCTCACCTTCCCTTGAAATATTTTCACTCCTAAATGGCCCACATGTGGGAGCATGTCTAACACTGTAGGCACCATAGACCTGGGGAGGACCACCTGCACCCTAGCAGACCGACACCCACCCAATGGGGGAAACGGCACCAGACGCCTATCCTGCACATTAAGCTGGTCCCACAATGGGGCAAATCTCTGAAGAGAAGGATGATCCTGAAACCTTTCTAGCTGCCTTTTAGGGCACCCCTTCAACTGCAACAATAATTACAACTCTGAGTCATCAAGTTGTGCCTGCTTCAGCTCGTCCTCCAGTCCTAGGGACAGGTCCACATTTCCCCTATCATAAAAAGGGTCACTTGAATCATTACCACCAGTACTCACAGATTTTACTCCTACAATACCAGCTATACTGTCAGTGGACTCCAATACCTTAATTTCCCCAGGTGGTATTTGATTTTCCCTGAACACCTGCACCACAGACACTTTCTCCGTGTCCTTAACAGACCCAACAGGTCCCACACCTGCAGAAAAAGCTGGGACTCTAGAAAGATGTAGGGTTTTATATGTAAATAATTGGTTTAAGAATCTTGTCTGCATTCGGCCACCAATAAATGTAGGATAAATGACAAATAATCAGATTAGAATAAATTCTCCACCATTAAATATGTAATACAACAGGCTTGTTGTATCTGCTCACAATTTATATGTCAGGAATTTAGCTCAAGAAGGGAATTATGATTAATTCGGGGAATATTGAAAGAATTAATGTTTAATTCTGATCACTCTGCGGCCCGCATCACAGTTGATATGATATATCTGTTAACTGTTTATAGTAATACTATTCTCATGTCCATTGAAAATAATATCACAAATATGTTGAAATATTATGTTGATCTTAAGAATCAAGTGACAAGTTATTTATCAAAATATACAACAGTCAACTCTTTGAATATAAACAAAACTTGTTTGACTAAACTACAACTATATTAAACTAACACACAGAAGAAACATGAACACAGATAAATTAATGAGTTTTGACAGAATGAATGAAATGATCTGTAACAGGAAAATGAACTTTACGGAGTCCTTACACCATGCCTTTAGAACCCTTAATACATAATTTAGTACTCCATGATTTGAGATCGGGTTACTCAAATTATATTAAAGAAACACCAGCACTTTCAGCTAAAGTTTGGAGGTAGTACTTGTGTTACGTTGTTTGGCGTTGAAGTCTTTGATGTCCTTTGGCTTGGATTGTGGAAATTTTGTTTAGTTCGATGTTTTGAATTCTGTTGAAGATCTTGGAGGGACGATTTTGGCTGAAAGCAGCGATGCATGCTGGATTGATGATGGAAACTGATGATAACTCTCAGAACTCTTCGGAGTTCCGAAGAGAGAGAGAACGGATTAACAGAAGAGATAGCGAGGTGGTCAGGCATGGCCTTTTAACCCTCACTGTTCAGTCCAACCCTGAAAAGGATCTAAGCCAATCATAAGTGTCTATATGTTGTCACATGATCACCTCTTTCCCTCCTTTTTCAAAGCTGATTTACAATCCTTTGTGTAAAGGCCTCTTAAAATTCCAGCTCGAAAAGGTACATGTTTTAATCATACATTTTATATCTTAAATAAAACAAATTATAACAATAAAATAAATTCACCCATTCCTCTCCTCATGGAAAGACAAACCTTCACATATCAGACACGATACATTTGCTCTGAATAATAGTTAAATAACTATTTCAACATGGATAATTCAAGATTAAAAATCATAATCACCGGTTTATCTGTTATAAAAGTGATTTAAAGTCATAACACATATTTTAAAGTTTACATCAGGCTACAATCATTTGTATAAGATGAATTTTTACTATCAAAAACAGACTGTGCATTTTGCAGTGTAGTATGATGATACAGTGGAGTCTTTTGATAGTGTTATAGTTCATAATACATGTATATGTGTTGTAAAAACCCAAGAAAGGTTCATGTGTGCCTTTGCAGATGATAGAAAAGCACTAGTTTTGGTTAAAGAGCTAAAGAGAGTTTACAAAAGATCCAGTGAGAGTCTGTTCAATCTCTCTGTCTTGGATGAGTTTTAGCATGTGATGGTCATGCTTCCACAAAAAATGTCTCGTGCTCCGTTATTAGTCTATTTTTAAGTGTAGCAAATTGGTTATATTGAAGGACAAAGACTGGTTTAGAGTGGGGTTTTGGGGGAAGGTTGTTCCTTCAGCCGAGAGTGTTAAAATCATCCTTTTGTTCTTGAAGGCAGTTGACACTCAACAGAGCAGCTTTTATGGACTCTTGTCAGGCCTCGTTAGCTCATTTACGCCCAGTTTTTGGTAGACTTTTGGGCGTCAGAAGGGCAAAGTCTTTAATTTATGACCTTAAGGAATTTTGGGGGCCTCTCTGTATAATTTCTCTTAATCTTCTTCTGTTCCCGTTCCCCTCAGATTTTACATATCCCCCCTTCGATCGGAAATGACCAAAATGTGGGCATTTATGATCGCTGGAACATAGGCAGAAGAAGCAGACAAACACAGCAAACAACAAGAAAACACCTCCATCAATGGCCAAAGTACTGGTGCAGAATAATGGATTGTTCGGTAGTAGTGGTTCTCAATAACAGTTCCTATTAAATTGCGGTACTAGTTTGACTCTTCTGCGATTGGTTGGTTTTTAGAGTAATCTTTAATTATCCTAAATGGTTTGGGTACTGGTAAAGGGTAATTTAAATTTGATTGAGGTGAATTGATTGTAAAGTTGAATCAGCTGGGTTAAATAAATTAATTGGGTTCCTTCCTCCTTGATCCTTGGTTGTGATTCAGAATCAAGGGTGAAGGAATGCCGTTTAAGAATAGGAAAATTGTAGAGTTTTATTTGATACTCTCCTCTTAGGAGATGGGGTAAATGTGTAGGATTATGTTCTTATGGGCGTTGATCCATAAGGTTCAATTGGGTTGCTTAACGTGAAAAGTTTCTTTAATTTGGTTGGGACTGTTTTTTGTCCACAAATTATTTGAAACAAAAGCGGCATGGCTTAATAGCACGGCTTATTATTGCATAATTTGTTCACGCTTTCTGAATCCTCAATGAATTCAGAGTGGCTTATGAACGTTAATAGTAAGGAGTCAATCCTACTATAGTACCATTGATTTTCTGGCTGCCTAATTGTATTAGTTTAGCATTTTGCCAATTAGAGTGTTTTCTATAATAATGTGGGGGTAAACTATTTATAACTGGTGTTGAGTGATTAGGGTGCACTTGTATTACAACAGTGTGGGATAGCTTGAGCATAATGTAAGTTAGTGTTATTTATATTATGTGTAAAGTTTGATCTGTTTCAGACAGTTTGAAGCTCCCTTCCTTTCTGTTTTTTCTGAGCTCTTGTGTCTTTTGAATTGTTTTCGTTGGACCAATTTGAAGATTGGCTCTTGGTGTTCCAGTTGATCTTGGTCCATTAAAGGACTGTGGATGCTTATGAAGCCACGGTTCAGGGAGACTTTTTTACAGAGATCTTTGTGTCTGTACAGGACTTGACAGAGTTTCTGGCATGCTATGAGTTAGGATGTGGCAAAGGTTGAGGCTAGTGACTGAGTTTTCTGTCAATAAGCTGGTGCCATGACGGTCACTGTTTTGCCTGATACCTGTTTTCCTGTCATTGTTTGAGACAGGATGAGTCTGAATTGTCTTTAGGTTCTATCTTGGGTGGATTCTGCTTGAAGTGGGTGGATTCTGCTTGAGTAGCTTCAGTAGTTCTGGTGCATCATCTGAAGGTGAATGATCTTGTTCTCATGCAAGCTCGTTTCTTGGCCTGTCTGAGAAGTGCAGAAATGGATTTCATTGTCAGTTGATTTTAGACGTCCAGCTGGGTTCCCAGGTGAACTTTCCTCTTGGGTGTTCTGAGGGATGTGGTTAGTGGGATGTGATTTCTCCCAGCGGTTGGTCATATACTTGGGTCTAACACTGGTGTGGGGGACACATTCTTTGCCATCTGTGGGTTCTCTGTGTGCATTGTCATAGAGCCTGGCTTTGTTGTAATGCCACATGTCTTCAACTGCCAGCCCTTGGTTTTCAGTGGTGAGGCTTGAGAGTGATGATGTCCTGGGGGCCTTTCCTGATGCCAGCTTTTGTTTTCATAATCCTTATGTGCCAAGTCACATAACTGTTGTGTTGTCATCGTGTGAGGGCAGGCCATGACCCCTAGATGATAGCTCACCATGGGATGGATGTTGAGGAAGATGGCTTTGAAGTCCATCTCAGTTTCGCTTCGTGACTTGAAGTAGGCATCCCGGAGTCAGTTGTAGTAGACTTGGGAACTTTCTTGCTGACCTTGTTTGGTGTCCAGTGCAGTAAACAGTCTTTGATCAGACTCTGGGTCTGAAAAGTATTCTATCAGGACCTCTTGTAGAAGCTGATAGTCAGACTTTTTGTGTGCTGATTGTCTATCAATGAAGCTTCTCACCTCAATACTGGATGTCATCCAGAGTAAGTAGAGTCTGTCTCGGTTGGTCACCTGAGGCCTTGTTTTCAGGTGGAAGTCGATGTCTCGCAGGTAAGCATGGATTTTATGACCCCCAGCAGGATTCAGCATGAACTTGTCAATGTTCCTGGCCAGCTTGAGTCTTTGTAGCTTGCTAGCTTTTTTAAGCATCGCTTATCAATCTGTTTTAAGCTTTTAATCTTTAATAACTTCCATTTTTCAGCACACATCAGGTTTTCCCCCACATTATTCTCTTATCGTGATTCAACTGCGTGCATTTTACAGCACGCACCCATTTTCTCCTCTGTGTTACACAGATTATTGCATCAAAGCACCACTTATCAAGAACAACCATAACAACAAACAATTTCGTGAGGGATTCACATCGATCTCAAACCCTCGCCGTTCAGGAACATCCAACAACTACAAACAATTGCAGTAAGTCATGGCATCCGCTCATATTATTGCTTCCTGCATTACATGCCACATGTTTACTATAGCTTCTTCCGTCAGCAGTGAGGGATTCACATGTGATAAATGTAAGAAATTAATCAGGCTGAAGGAGAAGGTGTCCGCATTCAAACGGTAGTGGAGGTCAGTGAGAAAGAGAAGCCGGTAGATACTGTTTTGGATGCGGGTAGTACAGCGAGCAACACACACACTTTGGTTCTGGCTCTAGAGCCCCCGCAGCAGGGCATTTGGGTGACGTCTCGGCGGCATACACTCTCAGTAATGTGACACCACTCTCCCATTCCTGTTAGGGTTTACAATCGATTCTCCCCACTCAGTGACGCACCCACTGAGAATCATGTTTAAAGAGCCTTGGTCATAGGTGATTCTATTGTAAGGAATGTGGAAATAGAGACTCCAGCCACTATCATTAAATGCATTTTGGGTGCCACAGCATCTGACATCAGATCAAATTTACAAGTGCTGGCTAATGCTAAATGTAGATTTTCTAAAATTGTCATTCATGTTGGCACTAACGATGTCCGGCTTCACCAGTTGGAGATCACTAGAGATAATGTTAAAGAGGTGTGTGAACTTAATTATGTTAGACACTGCAATATGCTCTGGCCCCCTCCCTGCTCATTGTGGTGATGAGATTTAAAGTAGATTAGTGTCACTGAATGGCTGGATGTCTGAGTGGTGTCTGGAGAATAGCATAGGATTTATAGATAATTGGAAGATTTTTTTGTGGTAGACCTGACCTGCTAAAGAGAGACAGACTCCACCCCTCCAGGGAAGGTGCCACTCTCCTCTCTAGTAATTTGGCTCATAGTCTTAATAGTGATAGTATTTGACTAACTGGGACCCAGGTCAAGAAGCAAACAAACTGGTTAATGTGAACATCTGCTAGCTGCCTTGAGATGGCACACAGGACACATAAATTACAACACACAGAGACTGTATCACCTAGATATCATATAGAGACTGTGTCTGTTCCCCGAACTACCAAACACAAACCCCTCACTAAATCATATAGAAAAAATTAGATTAAGACCAGACTTGGAAAAAACAACAAAAAAAAAACATTAAAGATAAACATCATATAAAGATAGGGCTACTAAACTTTAGATCTCTTTCAACCAAAAATCTCTGTCGTCTTTTGACCTTGCTACAGTATATATCACCCAGGCCTTATTTTGATTTCCTTTGTGAATTTGCAAATTTTCTATCAGATGTAATAGTTACTGTAGATAGAGCTTTAATTGTTGGTGACTTCAACATTCACATAGATAATGAACATGACACATTGGGATTAGCATTTACCGATATTCTGAACTCGCTTGAAGTCAGACAAAATGTGACATGACCAACTCATCGCCATAATCATATGCTAGATGTATTTCTGTCATTTGGAGTTGATGTTGATACTATAGAAGTTCTACCACAGAGCAATGACATCTCAGATCGTCTCTTGTATGCTGCGGTCAGCTAATATTACTCAATCTACACCACACTATCATTCAGGTAGAATAATTATTTCGACCACTAAAGATAGCTTCACTAATAAACTTCCAGACCTATCTCATACACTCAGTAAGTCCCAAAGTCTAGAAGAACTTGAGTAAATAACAGAAAATATAAATACAGACTTCTCTAGCACTCTTGATAGTGTCGCCCCCCCCCCCCCCCCCCTTGATTAAAAAAAATTAAATAAAAAATCCCCGCACCATGGTAAAATGATCACACTCGTGCTCTCAAGAGAGCAGCTCGGAAAATGGAGCACAAGTGGAAGAATACAAAATTATAATACAAAATCTGTAGCTACAGACAGGCACTAATGCTGCCAGGTCAGCATATTTTAGCAAACTCATAGAAAATAACTACAACAATCCTAGGTGTTTATTCGGTACTGTGGCAAAATTGGTTAGGACATGTGCCAAGAAACTTTGAAATGACAGTTATCAAACCGCTTATTAAGCCACAACTTGATCCTAGAGAACTGGCTAATTACAGACCAATTTCAAATATCCCGTTTATGTCGAAAATACTAGAAAAGGTTGTGTCCTCCCAATTATGTACATTTCTACAGAGAAATAGTATATATGAACAATTTCAGTCAGGATTTAGGCCACACCACAGTACAGAGACTTCACTTATAAGAGTTACTAATGACTTGCTCTTATCATCTGATCGTGGCTGCATTTCTCTTCTAGTGCTTTTAGATCTTAGTGCTGCCTTTGACACGATAGATCACGATATCTCTTGAATAGGCTAAAGAATTATGTAGGCATTTGTGGACTTGCATTAGCATGGTTTAGGTCCTATTTAGCAGATCGCTACCACTTTGTCTGTGTAAATGAGGAATTGTCAAATCAAACAAATGCCATGAAGTGCCACAGGGATCAGTTTTTAGGCCTCTGCTTTTCTCCTTATATATGCTTCCCCTGGGAGATATTATCAGGAATCATGGAATAAGTTTCCACTGTTATGCCGACGATACCTGACTTTATATTTCTTCGAAACCCGCCGAAATTTCACAATTCTCCAAATTAGCAGAATGTATCAATGAAATCAAATATTGGATGGCCAGAAATTTCCTTCTACTCAATTCTGAGGTACTAGTTACTGGACAAAATCCCTCTAAAAATAAGCCACTAAAATACAGTTTGACTCTCGATGGATGTACTGTTACATCGTATTCAACAGTGAAGAACTTAGGTGTTATATTTGAAACCAATATTCCATTTGAAAATCAAATTTCCAATGTTTGTAGAACAGCATTCTTCCACCTAAGAAATATTGCTAAGTTACGACACATGCTCTCTGTTGCTGATGCCGAAAAACTAATACGTTCATGACCTCAAGACTAGATTATTGTAATGCACTACTGAGAGGATGTCCAACAAGTTCAATAAATAAACTTCAATCGATTCAAAATGCAGCAGCCAGAGTGCTGACTAGAACCAAGAAATATGATCATATTAGCCCCATTTTATCATCATTACATTGGCTATCTGTTAAATTTTTTATTAATTTTTAAATTCTGTTAAATACAAACAAAGCTTTGAATGGTCTAGCTCCATGGTACTTTAGTGACCTTCTACCATGCTATATTCAAGTCAAGTCAAGACATTTTTATTTGTATAGCGCCTTTCACAATACACATCGTTTCAAAGCAGCTTTACAGAAAATATGGTGACCTGGCAGCTTTTAGTGCCTGTCTGTAAAGTATTCCATCACGTTCATTACGATCACAAAACTTTGGTCTGTTAATAGTTCCTAGAATATCAAAATCCACAAAAGGAGGTAGATCCTTTTCCTATTTGGTTCCTAAACTATGGAATAGTCTCCCTAGCACTGTTCAGGATGCAGACACACTCACTGAGTTTAAGTCTAGACTAAAGACTCATCTATTTAACCAGGCATACACCTAATTTATTCTTCACCACACAATTAGGCTGCTTTAGTTAGGTCTGTCAGAACCTGAAACATTGATCATGATCTATAACACTGCAAAAAACTGAATGTCATCTACGCTAATATTATTCTATTTGTTTCCATGTCTCAACCTCGGGACTCCTATCCAGAACCAGCCGAATCCAGCTCCATTCCTGCTTGGTATCAGACTCCACTCCTATGTGTTTCTGAGTAATGACGACAAAATGCAGCTAGTGTCAGCCAGACATCACTTCAGTCTATTACAGTGGACCTCAGAGGATGAACTGATGCCAATTCCAACCATAAGACATGGGATACTTCATATGCCATTGCCTGAACCTTGGATTTAGGATAGACCTCACCGAAATTACCGGCCAGTTGAACTGCGAAGCACCTCACTGATCTCGGTCTGCATCACCTTGGTCTAATGATGGACTACACTCTTAAAACGGAATACATAGTCTATCAGTAAATTGCCAACAAAAGCCTTCATCAGCCAACTAACAAAGGACAATGCATCTATATGAACTTCTGCAGTTAATCCAGGATAAACTTCAAAGACATTAGTCATTAATTTTACAGTTCTTACAAAATCTTTGTTTAAACACTGGCCCTTAACGCTTACTTAGTTTAATCATTTTAAACCATGACTTGCACTGTACACTGTATATAATATTGGCATTATAATCATGCTATTAGCCAGAGGAGAACTGGTCCCCACAGTGAGCTTGGTTTCTCCCAAGGTTATTTTTCTCCTTTAACCAACATCTTATGGAGTTTTGTGTTCCTTACCACAGTCACCTTTGGCTTGCTCACTGGGTTTTCTAAATACAATTATTAATTAATTACTTATTCTTAAACACACTTCATAATCGTATTTAAACAAACTACACAACGATGACGACTCTAAGACTTTATAGATATTACGGTTAAATTTTTTGTTAATGCATGATTTTCTGTAAAGCTGCTTTGAAACAATGTGTGTTGCTAAAGGCGCTATACTAATAAAAATTACTTGACTTATCGAGGTCTTTGAGGGCCATTCCATGTTCTGCTTCAAGGTTTGCTCGGATGGGTCCCCTTTCTTTGTCATTGGCGAGGAGCTCTTGGAAGAGGGTCGATGAGATTATGTGCTGCGGACCCTCATTCCTTCCACCATATGGCAGATTTTGTTGGAGGATGCTGCTTTGTTGAACAGGTGTGCTGCAACGGGTGGCCTGTCTATTTTAAACTCTCACCTTAACTCGTAAGAGTGTTTCAGTTCATCTCTGTCCATTTCAAGCTCATCGTTGGTGAGGTCGAGTTCTTGGGTCAGGGTTTCAACTTCAGTTCTGGACATTTCCAGATGGCCTTCCAAGGTCTTGTTTCGAGAGTTCATGTCTTTTAAATCAAACTTGGCCTTTTCCAGTTGCGCTTCAATGTGCAAGAGTTTGTTTTCCAGGTCCTCTTGGGCAGCATTCGCCTGATGCTCTCTGTGCTTGGCAGCTGTCAGGGCTTCCTGGAGCCGTTTGATTTCTCTCGTTGATGCTTGTTCCAGTTGTTTGGACCCCTTGTGTTGAGCTTGGGCTTCAACTTCTAGCTGGTCTATGCTGCACATGGCATGCGTTAGCAACTTTTGGGTCTTTGTGGAATGCAGATTTAGGTCATTCACTTCCTGTGTTATATGAGTGGCATTCTTGTTGCTCAACTTCATCTAGCCTATGAGGTTGTCATCCAGGGAGCTGGTGATTTTTACTATTATGACACAGTCTGGCCTCCAAGTCTTTTCAGTGGGAGTACTGTAGTGGAAGACTTGGGAGATAGGGCTGATAAAGATCTGCACAGGTTTAAGAGCCTAGGTGTTGGCTACAGTGTGTGGAAACACAAATGAAGTGTAGTAACAGCTAAGTGTTGTTTTCAGTGAAGGCAGGCAACTAGTGATGTGTAATTACATTTCTTTTCAATCTGGCAGGATTGACACCATACACCTATTTTATGCGGTACAGTTGAACTGCTTACCACAAATACCTGGCGCTTCACTCTGTGATTTATTTCCAATTTATTTCCAGATGTGGCTGTGTTTGGATGCCAGAATTTGGATTGCATTGATAAACACAAGGAGAGAGTGGTTGCATGAGAGTTGTTTAGGGAGAACACACAAAATTTGGTTAATGATTTGACATTTAAAGATGACTCTTATGACAAATATTTTAAACAGAATTATTGAGGGTTTTAACAGGCTTGGTCTCTAGACTGCAATAGTAGAAGGGAAAAAGGAAATAAAATAAAAGAAAGCCTAAATGAACAAAGCCCGCCAATACATTTTCTGTCATCATGCTTAATAGCAGTATTGGGAATTCTGACCAAGACTTGTTGCTCGTTGACAGAAATTGATGTAAAAGAACAATTTAATTGGATGGATTTGGTCACTTTAAAAATCCACAATGGGAAAATGGATGATAAAGTCTTATATTGTGGAGCCTTGAAGTGAGTTGACCTAACTTGTGTGGGTATCCACTGTGGGAGACAGATCACCTCAATTCCCACCAAAGAAGAAGGGGAAAACATAAATAATATAAAGCAAAAACAACCAATAAGTGAATAAAATAAAATTGAAAAGTGAGGGGTTGTAGGTAATAATAGGAATAATAGACAGCAATAAGTTTTCTATAAACTTACACTGCTTCAGACCTATTATTATTTAGAATAAGTTAAACAGAAAGAATTAAGGTGATAATAAAAAAAAGAAAACAAAGGGGAAGAAAATATCAAATTTTAATCGTCTCTCAAATTAAAATTAAATTTAAATGTAACTATCGCTCATTGAGAAACAGTATTTAAGTTTGATGAAATGAGGGTGATGGAGAGAGAGAAAATATGAATAAAAATGCAAAGTATGGAAGAAACTAAAGATGTGTGTTAGGTTTAAGACATTTAAGGGGTTAATCCACTTCAATACTGCACAAAACACAAGCTGTAATTGTAACAAGCTATGGGATGTTAACCGCTAACCTTTAATGCTATGGCTATAGGTTAGAAGACCGCTAGTTTGAGTTAGCTTAGCTACACTGTGCTATGTTTACAATATGGCATCGGCAGTTTGCGCATGCGTGGTGAGTTGCCCCAGAAGAGTCTCCTTGGACTTCCCGTGACAACCCGTCGTCATGAAAACAAACACCAATATCATTGATTTACGAGCATTTCTTTTTCTTGAATGGAAGCATAGTTTCAACAATCACATGAACCTCAGCGCATTCAACAATGCACAAATAATAGCTGTCACATTTAGCTCATTGTAACTCATGGTGGTGCTTGCAATTTCAATGCATTCAAAGCAGACCAAAAAGCAAAAAATATGCCATGAAACAGCACGCTTAGCCGTTTACAGCGTGGTATTTATCACTCTAGTTCTTTTACAAAGCAATTCTTAAGCAATGCATTACAGACAACTCTCATAATCATTTTACGGAGTGGCGCTTATACTTTTAATTCATTAGGAGCGTGATTAATCTATATTTTAGTGGCAGGTTCACTGCAGCTGTTTATACAAAGTAATTTAATCAGAGCGGATTTTCATATCAGTTCCTGGTTACTCAGCAGGGTCTATCCACTGACGATACACAGATTTACTTCAAATCTCTAACTTGATCGAACATTTAACATCTCCCATTCAAATTACACTTGGACACTGATGCTCAATGTAACACAACTTCAATATCAAATTTGCGAGCAGGCGCGAAAATGGCGAAGATTAGAATGTTAGTTACCCTTACAATTAAACCACAGACAGTAAAAACAGCCTAGTTGAATGCACTCTCAGTGACATCAATCTAGCTATAAAATAAGACAACTTAGGATAATACTGAGGAGCATCACTTTTCAATCCTTACGGTACTGCAAGGTGATTCCTTCGTCCTGGCAGGGCAAACTTTAATCTCAATGAGATTTTAACTTAATTCCACAAACTGTGCCTGGGTTTTCTTCAAAAGGGATAGTTAATCTCTAATCATGTACCTTTTTTGTGTGCGCTGAAGGTGGCGTTATGCCTCTCAATCATAAAGGGAGGTAAATACCAGTTCTCTAGTTGTTGTCACAACAACAAACCAGCGCACAATATCAACGTCATAAACTCAACATTGTAAACTAGTTTCTGATCTGTTATCTGGATCCAAAGAAAAGAATGACTGTGTGTATAAAAAGACAAACAGCTCATTTAGATTCTGCCCGCATTCTCCACAAATAATATGTAGGGTTTTATATGTAAATTATTAGTTTAAGAATCCTGGCCATGTTCGGCCACCAGTAAATGTAGGATAAATGACAAATGATCAGATTAGAAATCTGATTAAAAATTCTCCACCATTAAATATGTAATACAACAGGCTCCTTGTACAGTATCTGCTCACAACAGATATGTCAGGAATTTAGATCAAGAAGGGAATTATGATTAATTCGGAGAATATTGAAAGAATTAAGGTTTATGTCTGATCACTCTGCAGCCCGCTCTTTATATTAATACTATTCTCATGGCCATTGAAAATAATATCACAAATATGTTGAAATATTGTTTGAGCACAGAACATAGATCTTAAGAATCAAGTGACAAGTTATCAAAATATACCACAGTCAATTTCTCTTTGAATACAAACAAAACTTTATTGACTAAACTACAACATAAACTATACTAACACAGAGATTAAACATGAACACAGTCTAATGAATTAGCTTTGACAGAATTAATGAACTGTATCAGGAAAATGAACTTTATGTCCTTACACCACACCTTTAGAACCCTTAATACTTCATTTAGGATGAGATCGGGTTACTCAAATTATATTAAAGAAACACCAGCACTTTCAGCTAAAGTTTGGAGGTAGAACTTGCGTTATGTTGTTTGCCGTTGAAGTCCTTGACGTTCTTTGGCTTGGCTTGTGGAAGTGTTGTTAAGTTCGATGTTTGGAATTCTGTTGAAGATCTTGGAGGGTCGATTTTGGCAAAAATCGACTGTGCACGCTGGATTGATGATGGAAACTGATGAAAACTCTCGGAACTCTGAGTTCCGAAGAGAGAGAGAGGTTACATTTTGGAGATAAGCAAGACAGCGCTGAAGAGAGAGAGGACGGAAGAACAGAAGAGAGAGAGAGAGAGAGAGAGAGGTGGTCAGGCATAGCCTTTTAACCCTCTCTGTTCAGTCCAACCCTGAAAAGACTCTAAGCCAATCAGAAGTGTCTTTATTATGTCACATAATCACTTCTTTCCCTCCTTTTTCAAAGTTGATTTACAATCCTTTGTGTAAAGGTCTCTTAAAATTCCCACTCAAAAAGGTATGTTTTAATCATACATTTCATATCTTGAATAATAACATAATCTTGATGAATTTTTACTATCAAAAATATCATGCATTGTGCTGTGTAGAATGATGATACAATGGAATATTTTGATAGTGTTATGGTTCATAATATATGTATACTGTATGTGTTGTAAAAACCCAAGAAAAGTTTGTTTTGTGCCTTTGGAGATGATAGAAAAGCACTAGTTTTGGTCTGGCTAAAGAGAGTTTCCAAAAGTTCAGATCCAGTGAGAGTCTGTTCAATCTCTCTGTCTTGGATGAGTTTTAGCATGTGATGGTCATGCTTCCACAGATAATGTCTTGTGTTCCCTTATTAGTCTATTTTTTAAGTGTAGCGAATTGGTTATATCGAAGGACAAAGACTGGTTTAGTTCTGAGAGGGGTTTTGGGGGAAGGTTGTTCCTTCAGCTGAGAGGGTTAAAATTGCCCTTTTGTTCTGGAAGACAGTTGACAATCAGCAGAACAGCTTTTATGGACTCTTTTATGGACTCTTTTCAGGCCTATTTAGCTCATTTATGTCTAAAGTCTTTAATTTATGACGTTGAGGAATTTTAGGGGCCTCTCTGTATAATTTCTCTTAATTTTCTTCTGTTCCCAAGCTCCTCAGATCTTACAAAGGGCATCAGCATTACAATGTTGTTGCCCGGGTTGATGTACAATTTTATACTGAAAACTGGCCAACAGTTCAACCCATCTTGCCAACTGCCATTCTAACCCTTGGAAGTTATGAAGCCAGCTTCAATGATTTCTGTCCTTTGAATAAACTCCCTCCTCAAAAGGTAATGCTTGAAATAATTCACAAATGTAACCATACCAAGCAATTCCTTCGTAGTAGTGGCGTATCTATGCTCAGCCTTAGAAAGGGCCCGACTAGCATAGGCAACCACCCTCTCCAAGCCATCCACCTCTTGTGAGAGGTCCACACCTATTCCAGCATCAGTGGCATCAGTATCTAGTCCTTTTTGGGTCAGGGTAAGCCAGGATGGAGGCTGATGTGGGATGGGCTTTCAGCTGTGCAAAGGACTTCTGACAAGTTTCATCCCATTGAAACTTCTTACCTTTCTCTGTCAGTTGGTGTAAGGGCTGGGCTATCTCTGCAAAACCCTGTACAAATCGATGATAATATGAAGCTAGCCCCAAGAAGCTCCTTACTTCAGTCTGATTACAAGGCACGGACCAAGCTCTAAAAGCTTCCACCTCCTTAGGGTCTGCCATTATCCCATCTGCAGAAATGACGTAACCCAAATACTGGAATTCTGTTGAAAATAAATTATACTTTGATGGCTTGACTTTCAAATTACCTATTCTCAGTTTATTTAATACCTGACCTAACCTACTTAGATGTTCCCCAAATGTCAGACTAAACAGAATGATATCATCAAGGTAGACCAAACAAGCGGTCCACTGAATGTCAGCCAGGACTAAATCCATGAGCCTCTGGAAACTACTTGGGGCATTAGTAAGGCCAAGGCTATGACATTAAATTCAAATAGCCCCTGTCTGTTAATGAATGCAGCCTTGGCTTTGTCCTTTGGTACTATTTCACCTCCCAGTATCCACTAGCCAGGTCAAGTGTGCTAAACCATCTTGCATTAGCTAAATTGTCTAAAGTATCATCAATTCTGGACAGGGGGTATGCATCTTTTTGGGTGACATCGTTCAATCTCCAATAATCAACACAAAAACGCAACAAAAAAATCCTTTTTTCGCACAGGGACTACGGGAGCTGCCTATGGACTACACAAAGGTTGAATAATACCACACTCTTGCATTTGCTTAAGATGATCTGCCTCTTCTTGTTGAAGGTGAAGAGGAACTCTTTGAGGTGCCATTTTAATGGGCTTCGCAGACCTGTTATAAATCTCGTGAAATGTCAGGTGGGTCCTCCCCAAGTTGGCACCATCTCTACTAAACACACTCAAGTTATGGCTATGTAGCTGCCAAATAGCCTGCAACTGATATGGTTCCAATCCTCAATTATTTAACCCTAATTTGCCTATCAAGTCTTCCAGTGACCACAACTTATTCTCCCCTTCCCCCAACTGTTCACTCTTCACCTCTACACCTATAACTAGGGTCCCCAGGGTCATACCTTGTTTCAATATGAGAGGATCTTTTACAACATTAATTACTCTCACAGGCAACCGTCCTTTATCCACCCTACACATCACCCTAGCTACCAACATATCTCCCATGTTTAGAATGGCAGGCTCCAACATCCCCTCTGTACTCTGAGCCTCCCCCTCAGCCACCCCAGCAATGATTACTTCACTCTTAGGGGAAAGTGTAATATTACCAGAGACTGTCACTGATAACATCTGGCTCACATCATGTCAAAATATTATGGTAATTTCTTCCCCATAATGCTACACTGTCTATTCCCCAAATCAATAACCGCTTTGAACTTTTGCAGAAAATCAGTACCCAGCATAATCTCTTGTGTCATAATATTGGCCACTAAAAAGTCTACAACCAAAACTAGATTGTCAAATTGACATATTGTCTGCCATCTTCCCAAATTTCCATCTGACCCCCATCAGCCCCTGCTACATGCCCCTCATAATCCAAAAGCTCAGACTCACCTCCTGTAGCTTCCGACCAAAATTTGTGAGATACAATAGAAACCTGCACACCGGTATCAACAAGAAGATTACACTCAAACCCCCCTACCTTAACTTTCAAATATACACTCATCCCACTCATCCCATTAGGTGCTCCAAGTCTAAGGCCTGGAGTCATAGGGGCTGGCATTTGGCCTTCTGTACCAGCTCCCTCTAGTTTCCCTGCACATATGGGCAATCTCTTCTTAAGTGTCTGTTACAGCCACATTCCCAGCATACCCCCATTTGTACGGTCTTATCAGTGTTAGATCCTGCCATTCCCTGACTCCTTCCATCTGCAGCCCTACTTTCTGCCCCCCATTGCACTGTCTGAAGATTTTGCACTGTAATTTGAAGAGCTTTAAATTCTTGCCTTAACCCTCTACAACCTCCAACAGGGCATGAAACTGAGGATCAGGAGAAGAACCAGTAGTCAAACCTTGAACCTTAGCATCTGTATGAGTTGGGTTTTATTCTAACTCCCAGATAAGATCAAGCTCAGCTGCTAAATTAATAGTCTCTTCCAGGGTCTTTAATTTAGTTGCTTGAATCTGTATTCATAAATCAGTACGGCCAATATTTAAAATAAACTGGTCTTTCGCAAGGAAGTCTTGAGTATTAAAATCAACAGAGGGATTGGCTTTACTGACTAAATGCCTAAATGTATTGCACAATTCTCTGGCAGTTTCTCCAGGGAAATGCTTTTGTGAAGTAAAATTAGCACAATTCCATTCATCACTATCACAAGGCTATACACATTTTGTCATAGCTGCTTTTAAACTCTGATAATTAGCTTTATCATTTGGGGTCAGCCCACTATATATGTCTCTTGCCCTACCAGATAACAATAATGACATAAATTTAAGTTTCAGACCTTCATCTCAATTGTTTACTTCAGCAGGTATTTCAAATTGCTCTGACCAATCTGACCTATCACGACCCAAGCCAGTAAAAGTCTCTGACATAAAAACTGGGTGCTGAAGAGGGCCAGTTTGAGGGGAGGACATTGGAACATAATTTAAAATGCTAGATTCTGGTGTAGATTCGTCAGACTCAATAATTTGAGCAAAAAAATAAATTAATTTATCCCACCGCTGCCACCAGTGTAATAATTGTTTTCTTTATATAGTTAAATAATAATAAGCACTGGATTAATTGACAGCCATCACCTTTGTTTTTGTTTCAAGGTAGGTCCAGAAAAGAAGTCTGATCAAAGCACACCATTTCCACAGAAAACTAAGAAAAATAGCATACACTTTATTAACAACAGCTATAGTTCTTCAAAAATAGAACAGATCTAGCATGAAAAAAACAACAACACACACACGCACACAACACAGCAGTAATCAGTCAAGTTAACATGCAATTCATTAGCACACCACACTCTATTACATGAATTCAATGTGATAAATCACTACACTCAGTATACACGCGAATTAAATATTCAATAAATTCAGTGGAATCACACGTGTAATGCTGTTTGGTTTAAACTGCTGCATCAATCACAACACACAAATGAATCCCCCCCAAATACAAAAATATCCCACATTACAAAACACACAATATACACTTTATATTAAACAATTCCCTCATCCAATGGCCGTCGAGACCCCCATTGAGTTCTGGTGTTATATCCGTCCTTCCGTGTGAGAGTAGTCTCGCAGAACTGGTGACCCAGTCTTTAAGAAAGAGTGCACGGTAAACAAAATCCATTTGGTTGCATTAGCCCCACGCTAAATCCATCATGGACAAAACTCCATGCCCTGAGTGCTCTCTCATTCTCTTTTCTCCACTCTTTAAAAATAAAGTTCATCTCCTCCATGCTCCAGGTGGTTTGAATCACTAATCAGTGATGCACCCTACTCACATGCTCTGAAGCAATCATCACAATATAACCTTGTGAAAGTGAACTGAACCATGAAGAAAATTCAATATTGTAACTATTTTAGCCCCTGTTTCGGAACAAACCAAGCAAACTAAAGATCTGAAAACACCGTAAATCACTCTATTATAATTGTTTATGCTAACATGGTACTCATGTTGTTATTTCGGTGAGCTCCACATGACAGGGATTAAGAGAGAGTTGGTATGTCTGTCACCACTCCACCATTTTGAATCAGCAAGTGTGTCATACCCCTGACTGAAGAGAGTCTGCATGTGTGACACCTTCTGCAAAAATCGTGTTGTTTGGAGTCGGCTTGTGTGACACTGGCTTTATCTCCGATCCCTCAGACGTCTCTGCCTTAAAAGCTGCCATTTATCTGTAATGGATATCATCACATGGGCTCGGGAATATTTGGTAAACCTTTGTCAGTCCCAGACGTCTTTGAATGATTCTTGACTCATATCTTTGCAATAGCACATTGCATGAAGTGAGCATATTTTTCATATAGGGTGAAAAAAGTTGAAAAAGTCTTGTTAAAAAAGAAATTATGCACTAAAAGCTGCAATTCCCCTTCACACCATCCATTTGATCAGGACTTGAACCATCCTGGTGAAAGCCATTTTCATATGGTGTATCAGCATCACTCTGTAAGAGGAAAACATAATGTTAGAACAGTATTAAAACCATGCAACATCTGCAAAAACAACTTTCCAAGCGTTACTTAATTTGCTATGACAAAACTTACAGTATTACATAATTCTGACGAAACAAAAACATCTGTTTGACAATATTTACTACTCATATAATCTGTAGTAATGCCACAATAAATACATGGAAGATCTGCAAGCATTTTGGCCAAAGGATTTTTCTTGGTGCAAGCTCATGCACAATACTAGTGACAGGGTTGGGGAGTAACGGAATACATGTAACGGGATTACGTATTTAAAATACAAAATATAAGTAACGTCATGGTTACTGGTGTAACCTCCGTTCCCTGATGGAGGGAACGAGACGTTGTGTCGATGTAGTGACACTAGGGGTCACTCTTGGGAGCCCGAGACACCTCTGGTCTTTAATAAAAGGCCAATGAAAATTGGCGAGTGGTATTTGCATGCCACTCCCCCGGACATACGGGTATAAAAGGAGCTGGTATGCAACCACTCATTCAGGTTTTATGCTGAGGAGCCGATATAAGGTCCGGCCATTTCAGCGGGTAGTTCAGCATTGTGGCAAGAGGGACACAACGTCTTGTTCCCTCCATCAGGGAACGGAGGTTACACCAGTAACCATGACGTTCCCTATCTGTCACTCACTCGACATTGTGTCGATGTAGTGACACTAGGGGTCCCTATACGAAATGCCACAACTGGCTGAACTGTGTTACGTGAACTGGCGGTGTGTGGTGGGCAGACTGCTGTGCGCCTCATAGCCAGCGCACCAGGTCGACACGTAACCTCCCCCAACATATTTATGAGTGTATGAAGTCGACTACCCAAAGATAGAGACAGGCTTAACCCAGTCATGACCTCTTTACCCCTTCCCTTTTTCCACTCCCTAAAAAAGAAGGGGGATTATCCAACTGGACCACCAGGTCTAGTCAGGGGGTGTCCCTCCCAAGGGGAAGACACCGCGGAGACCACACCTCGCCCAAAGAGAGGGGGGGATATTTAAGTGGAAGAATACGTCACACGGTCTTTCCAACCATGTGGAGAGCCTTCAAGGTAGATCCTGCCCAATGGGGGAGGAGTACTACAAACATGGAGACTGGGGCAGAGGGGCTCTGCCCAAGGAAGATGCAGTTTGCAAGCAGGGAAACGAACTAGCAGAAGATATAGATTGCATGGGGTTAGCCTTACAGGGAACCACCACATGCGGAGCACCTACCCCAGAACAGGGCTCTTACTTAGCACATGTACTGGGCCGGCAGCAAGTCTCTCCAAAAACTCGACTGCCACAGGGCTCGGAGGAAGTCAACCAGGGAACAAAGTTTGTGAACACTACTGGGAATTAATGGCGCACATCTTCATCTCCAAGGGAGGTGGAAGGCGCTATGTGCAAGTGATACACCCAGCCAGCTATCCTGGGCTTATCCGCTTGTGTTGCGTGCCACTACCTGGGACGAAACCGGTTCCACCTGGAGGTTGTAGAACCTTGCACAGGCGTTGGGTGTTGCCCAGCCTGCTGCTCTGGAAACGTCTATTAGAGAGGCACCCCTGGCCAGGGCCCAGGGAGCTGCTACACCCCTGGTAGAATGGGCTGGTAGCCCTACCGGGGGCGGCATGTCCTGGGTGACATATGCCATAATTATTTTGTCAATGAGCCAGTGGGTGATCCTCTGCTTGGAGACAGCGCTTCCTTTCCGCTGTGCACCAAAGCAGACAAAGAGCTGCTCAGAGATTCTAAAGTTCTGCGTGCAATCCAAATAGATGCGTAAAGCACGCACCGGACACAGCGACGACAGGGCTGGGTCTGCCTTCTCCTGGGGCAGCGCTTATAGGTTCACCACCTGGTCCCTAAAGGGGTGGTGGGAACCTTGGGCACATCGCCCGGTCAGGGTCTCAGGATCATGTGAGAGTAACCTGGACTGAACTCCAGGCACATTTCGCTGATAGAGAACGCTTGCAGGCCACCTACTCTCTTGATGGAAGTGAGCGCAGTCAGGAGGGCAGTCTTCAAGGAGAGCCATGGCATGCAGGGCGGAGGTGGCTTGTCCATCAGCACCGTAGGCCTTGGCCATCAGAGACAATGTAAACCTACAGGCCTTGGACGGGGGCTTTGGGCACCCGCGCCAGGTGGCGGCGCTCTGTGGACATAGGTGCACCACGAGCGCCTTTATCCACCGGGGGATTGCCGAATAGCCCTTGGCCGCCCCACCATCGAGGGTAGTGAGGGTGGGGAAGCTGAAAAGATCGGGACCGGGCAGTAAAAAGTGCCTCCCACGACCTTGTCAGCTCTTCATGCACTTCCGGGAAGAAAGGAACGGGGGCAGGGCATGGCTTTGAGCGGCACTGCGAGCCCAGGACCAATCACCGAGCCGCAAAGGTTCAGGGAAGAGCAGGGAGTTCCACTCTAGCCGACGCTCGTGGCTGCCCGGGAAAGCATGTCATCATCTCCGCGTCAGCCTGTGACTGGGCAATCGACCCCGAAGGGAAGAGCCCAGCTGAGGCTTCAGACTGGACGAGCCCGCTCTCCGATGCTGCGCTCGAGAACTCATCACTTTTGCGGGCTCCGAATAAGAGGTCAAACGCACCGTGAGATGAGCCGGCGGACTCATCCGGAAGCCCGATCGGGGCAGGCGAGTGTGCTGGGGAATGGGAGGTCCGCGGGGGATACCCGGTGGAGGCAGTCCCATTGGGGTCCCCAAATCGCCCCCAGTGCTAGCCACGCTGGCCTCATACCCGTGGGTAAAAGGACCGAGGCGGGAGCCTCTGGGGTGGCTTGCTTTCTTACGAAGGTGAGCCACGACCACAACGTTGCCATGGACAAATTCTCGCAATGAGAACATGACCATCCACGAACGCTGTCTCCGCGTGAGCAGTGCCCAGACACGAAAGACAGTGATTGTGATCGTCAGAAGGTAAGAGATAACGAGCGCAACCAGGAATAACACACAATCGGAAAAGCATATTTAAAAAGACGCGTCTTTAAAAAGACGTTCTGTGTGTGCCACCCTTTTAGAGAAATATACTCTTTTAGAGAAATATACTCTTTTATTTCTGCCGAAGCGCCCAGGGGCATTCTCTGCAGTGCACCAGTGCAGAGGGGGAGAAGACGCTGAAATGCTCCGTGAGATCCAGCAGATGTGAATGAACAGTATTATTCAGCTCAGTGAGCATGACCGTTCGGCTCTGAAGAGAAAATCTGAATGAGTGGTTGCATACCAGCTTCTTTTATACCCGTATGTCCGGGGGAGTGGCATGCAAATACCACTCGCCAATTTTCATTGGCCTTTTATCAAAGACCAGAGGTGTCTCGGGCTCCCAAGAGTGACCCCTAGTGTCACTACATCGATACAACGTCGAGTGAGTGACAGATAGTGAACTGTATTCCACTAATCAAAATAAAATAAAATCACTTTTATTGTCACACAACCATATGCACAAATGCAACAGTGGGTGAAAATCTTGGGTGCAGTTCCAAGCAACATAGCAGTCATGACACTGATGAGACATACCAGTTTACAATAAACATCAGATTTACACTGCAATTTACATATCTAATATACACATAATTACACAACATAATAATAATATACAATGTACAGTATACAATACACACAATATAGAATACACATACACATAATATAGAATACACATGCAATAAAAATAGTATATAAAGTATATATAAAATATACAGTAGGTTGTATTGTACTGTATTGATATTCAGGCTGTCGGTTGATAGTCAGTTGCCAGTGTGTTGTTAAGAGAGAATATAATTTATGACAGTCCGGTGTGAGATAAGATTAATAAAGTGCAGTGCTGATGTATATTGATCGTGAGAGATCAAGAGTTCAAAAGTCTGATTGCTTGGGGGAAGAACTGTCATGGAGTAGGCTGGTGCAGGTCCTGATGCTGTGATACTGCCTGCCTGATTGTAGCAGTGAGAACAGCCCATGGCTCGGGTGGCTGGAGTTTCTGATGATCCTCCGAGCTTTTTTCACACACCGCCTGGTATATATCTCCTGGAGGGAGGGAAGCTCACCTCCGATGAGGTGTCTGGCAGTTCGCACCACCCTTTGCAGGGCTTTGCATTTGTGGGCGGTTCTATTGCCGTACCAGGCAGTGATGCAGCCAGTCAGGATGCTCTCTACAGTGCTGGTGTAGAACTGTGTGAGGATGTGGAGGTTCATTCCAAACTTCCTCAGCCGTCTCAGGAAGAAGAGGTGCTGATGAGCCTTCTTCACAATGGCCTCAGTGTGGACAGACCATGTGAGTTCCTCTGTGATGTGGACACAGAGGAACTTGAAGCTGCTGACCCTCTCCATGGTGCTCCATTGATGGTGATGGGGCTGTGTTCTCTGTCTTTTCTCCTGAAGTCCACCACAAGCTCCTTGGTCTTGCTGACATTGAGGGAGAGGTTGTGCTCCTGACACCAGCAGAGTTTTAATTCCTTTTGTAGTACATGCTTCTAGAGTTGGTGGTGTTGAATTGTCCTTCAATCTTGTGGAGGGCATAACTGGCTTGTTTATGCTCCTCCGCATTCCCGGAATTAAAAGTGGAGGTCCGCATGAACATCACTATTAATTCATGGTTTCTGGTTGGGGTAGATCCATATTGTTTTGGTCAGAACAACGTCCTCTATGCACTTTCTGATGAAACACGTTACGCTATCAGCATAAACCTCAATGTCGTCATCAAAGGCGGACCGGAACATCTCCCAGTCCGCGTGATCATAACAGTCTTGTAGCATAGAATCTGATTGGTCCGACCAGCACTGGATCATTCTGAGGGCGGGTGCTTCCTGTTTCAGATTCTACCTGTAAGCAGGCAGAAGGAGAACGGAAGTTTGGTCTGATTTGCCAAATGGTGGCTGGGGGAGGGATTTGTAGCTATCCTGGAAGGGAAAGTAGCAATGGTCCAATACCCAGTCCCCTTGTGTGTTGAAACTGATATGTTGGTGGTATTGTGGTGCGATTGATTCGAGATTGGCTTTGTTAAAGTCCCCGATTACAATGAACGCGGCCTCAGGGTGCATGGTTTCCTGCTCACATATACTCACATATAGTTCCTGGATTTGTTGATCATAAAACATACACCACTACCTCTTCTTTTACCTGAATCTGGAATCTCAGCAGACATCCAAGTTTCTGTAAGGAAGATAATGCAGCAGTCCCTCATCTCTTGTTGGAGAGAGATCCGCGCTCTCGCAGAGCTTGTTGTCCAGAGACTGAACATTTGCCAGTAGAATACTGGGTAGCGGGGGTCGATTTGCATGACATCTTACTCTGATGAGAATGCCGGCACTCCTTCCCTTTTCCTTCTGCGTTTCTGCATCTGGGCAGCCCAGAAAAAGGGCTCCGCTGGCATGTTTGTAAACAGCGGGTCGGCATTGAGGAATTGGAAGTCCAGTTTTCAGTGTGCAATTGCAGAACCAATGTCCAAAAGTGTTTGTCTATCATATACAATAAGGCAGACAACATCCAAGACAAAAAAAACATAAGAACTGTAAACAAAAACAAAAAACTGCAATGTTATGTCAGAGCTTGCAACGCAGCAGCCATACTCGGCGCCATCTTGAGTCCATAAATCCACTACAGTTACAATTTAAATAATTGGTAATTAGAATACAGTTACATTCAAAAAGTATTTTGATTACTGAAGAGATTACTTTGCATTTTATTGTTATTTGTTTAATTCAATATTTATTCCTTTCAGATGGAAAACATTTATATATATAAATGATGTGATCCAAAGAGCATTTGAACAGCGGTGAAACACTTTCTTATGATGTGTTACATTCATACGACCAGACAGAGAAGTAAGTTTGAAGTAAGTTTGGAGCAGAAGAAATAGCAATAAACCTCATGTAAATTGTCAGCTTTATGCCAAGTTAAAATGCTATTTCTTTTTCTCTAGTAAGAACCTTGATATTAGGGCAAAAATCATATTATTATCAAGAATATAATAATATGTATTGTTTTCCTGTAAAAATATAAAGAAATCCTTAAAACAAGATCAATTGGATTTATCTTGTTTTAGAAACAACACTGCATAAGATATTTAGGTTTTTCAGAGAATGTATTTTTAACATGTGTATTTTGTCTTACTGTACTGGCAGAGTTTTTATAGTCAAAACAAGTGAAAAAAATCTACCAGTGCGGAAGAAGTAATTCAAAGTATTTAGAATACATTACTGACATTGAGTAATCTAAGGGAATACATTACAAATTACATTTTACAGCATGTATTCTGTAAACTGTAGTAGAATACATTTCAAAAGTAACCCTCCGAACACTGACTAGTGAAGCCCTCCTTGAAGCACTGGACAGTTGATGAATGGACTCAGTCAATTTTATCACATAACTGGAAAAAAAATAAAAATATTGTAATGGAATGTTAATCATTCATATTAACTTGATATTAAAGTGGACACACCAGTCTTATAGAAATAGTTCACCCAAAAATGAAAATGATGTCCTAACTCACCCTTATGTCGCACCAAACCTGTATATCTTTTTCTTCTGTGGAACACAAAAGGTGAATGTTTGAAATCTTCATAGTGTTTATTGGCCATAATGTAAGTGGATGGTGACTTAAAAAAAAGCTCAAAAAGAAGGAAAAATACCATAAAACCACAGTAAATATAATCAATGCTACTTAAACTATATTCCAAGTTTGTTCACAGGATGCAATGAGAACCAGTGAGGTTTTCAGTGCTTCATTGCTTTAATTTGGTAGTAAATAACAACTTAAATTATGTTCTGTTCATCAAACAAATTATGTTCTTCTTTGTGGGGAAGAAGGACAGCTTGCTTAGACCCTGTATTGATTATCAGGGGCTGAATGATATCATGGTGAAGAATTGCTATCCTTTACCGTTGATGTCTTCAGCTTTCGAACTCTTGCAGGGGGCGTCCGTCTTTACAAAGTTGGACCTACGCAATTCTTATCACCTGATTCCGATCAGGAAAGGGGATGAGTGGATGACAGCCTTTAAAACCCATAGGGGACACTTTGAATATTCGGCCATGCCATTCGGATTGGTCAACACCCCCGCTGTCTTCCAGGGGTTCGTGAATGATGTGCTTCGAGACATGGTTGATCAATTCATTTTTGTTTATTTAGAGGATGATCTTCTCCCAGAATATCGAGGACCCTGTTCAGCATGTCAGGCAGGTGCTTCAGCGACTGCTAGAGAACCGACAATTCGTTAAGGCAGAGAAGTGTGTTTTTCATGTGCAATCGGTTCTGTTCCTGGGTTTTGTCATCTCATCCGAGGGAGTGCGCATGGACCCTGTTAAAGTTAAAGCAGTTTCTGATTGGCCAACCCCAGACTCCCACAAGTCTTTGCAAAGGTTTCTAGGGTTCGCTAATTTTTACAGATGTTTCATTAGAAACATCAGTCAGCTCACTATGGATCTCACCTCCACTTGTACTAAGTTCTGTTGGTCCTCGCGGGCAGAAGCTGTGTTTTCCAAATTGAAAGAAAGGTTTACTACCGCTCCCATTCTTAATACTCCTGACACTTCACATCAGTTTGTGGTGGAGGTGAATGCATCAGAGGTTGGGGTCGGTGCTGTCCTGTATCAGCGCTCTTCCTCGGATGGGAAAACACATCCTGTGTGCTTTTCTTTCACACCGTCTGTCCCCAGCCGAATTGAAATACGATGTTGGTAATAGGGAGTTGATGGCTGTCAGACTGGCCTTGGGCGAGTGGCGTCACTGGTTAGAGGGTTCGGGGGTACCTTTCGTGGTCTTTACTGATGACAAGAACTTGGAATATTTCTGCGGAGCTAAACGTCTTAACTCCAAACAGGCCCATTGGGTGCTTTTTTCACCCGTTTCAACCTTATCCTACCGTCTGGGCTCCAAGAACACCAAGCCCGATGCTCTATCCCGACGTTTTGAAGTCAGGACCTCCACCACCCCTCCGGACACCATCCTCCCCACCTCCCGGTTGGTGGACATGGTGTCCTGGGACGTGGAGTCTAAAGTCCGTTCCATGCTGCGTAACACCACCTCGCCTGCCGGATGCTCAATGGGTCTGTTATTTGTTCCGTGGTCATGCCGGACACATGTTCTCCGGTAGGGCCACTCGTCCAACACTGCCTGTCATCCAGGGGCTGCTTGTACTCAGGCGCTAATTAGACAGCGATTCTGGTGGCCATCACTTGCGCAGGACGTTCGCCGTTACGTGTCCGCTTGTCCTGTCTGTGCCGCTAACAAGACTTCCTGTCAGCTTCCAGCCCGGCTCCTCCAACCGCTGTCAGTCCCTTCGAGACCCTGGTCTCACATAGCCATTGACTTTGTTACCGGTCTTCCCCCTTCCCATGGCAACATGTCATCATGACTGTTTTTCAAAGGTGGCTCATTTTATTCCCCTCCCCAAATTACTTTCAGCAAGGGATACAGCGGTTGAAATCATTAAATATACCTTCCACATTCATGGCCTTCTGGTCGATGTGGTTTCTGATAGGGAACCCCAGTTTGTGTCACGGTTTTGGGCAGAATTCTGCTGACAGCTGAGGGCTACTGTAAGTCTGTCCACTGGGTTCCATCCCCAGACTAATGGGCAGGTGGAGCGGGCAAATCAATAGCTTGAAAAGACCCTGCATTGCATCGCTTCCCGTAACTCGTCTTCTTGGAGCTCCCATTTGGCCTGGGTCAAGTATACCCACAATTCCTATCTGTCATTGTCTACGGGGCTATCGCCTTTCCAGTGTTGCCTAGAATAACAGCCCCCTCTGTTCCCTGCCCAAGAACCCGACGCTCAGGTCCCGTCTGCACATGCCTTTATCCAACAGTGCCGTCGCACCTGGCAAATAGCCAGAGAAGCTCTCCTCCGGATTGGCACTCATATTAAGAAGTCGGCAGCTTGCCACCGGTCTAAACCTCCAGCTTATGTCTGCGGGCAGAAGGTCTGGTTGTCTACTAAAGACATTCCTCTCTGACTCCCCTCTCGTAAGCTGGGGACCAAATTCATTGGGCTTTTTCCCATCACAAAGGTCATTAGCCCGGTGGCAGTCCATCTCAAATTGCCCCCTTTCCTTAGTCGTGTCCACCCGGTGTTCCGTGTTTCCCACGTTAAACCCATCGTCTGATCTAGTCTTCACCCTTCTGTGCCCATCCCACCCCCACCATGTCTGGTGGAGGGTGCCTCAGCTTATTCTGTCAAATGGTTACTCAACGTCAGATGCAGGGGCAGAGGGCTCAGTACCTGGTGGACTGGGAGGGTTATGGTCCTGAGGAGAGATGCTGGGTCCCAGCTCAGGATATTCTGGACTGCGCCCTCATCGACCGGTTCCATGTCCATTGTGGTAAATCTTCTGGGTACCCCAAGAGGTGCCCCTTGGGGGTGGGGGGGGGGGTGGGGGGGGGTACTGTCACAGTTTAGTGAGTCTGCTGGTTTGTTCTAGTTTGTCATTAAATATCCTCTCTATTTGGTTCAGGTGTCGCTGGCTCGCGTAATCAGCATTGCCATGGAAGCCTCGATTGTTTCTATGGTAACGCTGATCATTCCAGCTTGCTGCAAGCGAGCGGCATCTGATCACCATTAGTTCCCTGACTATATGTACCTCACTCTGTTTTGTATTCATCGCTCGATTGTTTGTTTGAGTCCTGTTGCTTACCAATCTCTCCCTCTTCCCTAGTATATCCTGTTTCGTGTTCTGTGTATTGGTTACCAGCCTGCGCAGCGTGCGCCGGGATTGTGGTTACCATCATGCCTGTTGCCTCGCCTCCTTTGACGCTTCTCCCGAGTTTCTCCTCAGCGATACCTCACTGCACCAGAACTGCTCTGCACACAACCACTACGCACACAAGCCTACGAACACTACTCTCTCTGGATTCCTCGAGGATCTACTCTACATGACCACTATGCACACAAGCCTACGAACACACCATCCTTCTCCATGCTGCAGTTGGTGCCGGGTTCCCCTCTCGAAGCTTTACCAGCCTAGCTGTGTTTATTAAATAAACTATTCATTGTTCTCCGCACTTGGATCTTTTGTCTCATCCTTCCTGACAGGCATCCTTGAACCACCACATCCCCCACCAGGCAAATCATTTGATCACAGTGTTTTGTACCTCTTTTGGGGGAAATGGTACATACATGGACCCCTATGATGGACAGAAATGTATCTGTACCTTAACTATTCCTAAAGGGTACATATTAGTACATTAAGGTGTAACTTTGTCCCAGTCAGACACGGAACACAGACGATTGCCTTGCGCTTGCACTTTCGCCTCGTGCTCGCACCGCGACTGTAATGTATTTGTAATGTATTTATTCCTAAAGGGTACATATTAGTACCTTAAGGTGTAACTTTGACCCAGTCAGATGCATAACACAGACGATTGCCTTGCGCTCACACTTTTGCCTCGAAACTCAAATTAAACATTGTTTTCTGTAAAATGTAAGAATTAATTAATTAAAAGTTACAGCTTTACATCTATTTATATAAAACCGTTATTGCATTTAATTTAAAATGTCATATTCACCATATACTGTATTTATGAGGTGGATCTTGACTTTAAAATCATCTTTTCTCTGTGTCATTTGCTTTGTCTTTCTCATAAAAGAGCATTTGCCTCTTGAGAACATTTTCAAACTGAGAACAGCATTAATTGGTCCCTCTGTTAATTAACAGAGACACATATACATCATTGCTGAGCATCCTGTTCTTTTCTTTTCTATTTCTTGCAAACAATCTTCACAGGCTCTACTTCAGTGAGAAAATACATCGCTCTCAATCTACTACTGTACTACCAATATGTTTCTATCTCCACTAACTTCGATTCTTGTGACTGATTGGTTCAGAACCATATTTTCCAAAGTAAATGGTGTACATGGATGTCTCTCATTCTACAGGTTTCACTCACTGAGCAGAAGGAAGGAGAAAATGCTTTCCATTTCTTTTGCTGTTGATGCCAAAGGTTGTGCGTCCAATCAATCTCTGTGATATTGACACAAATTCTGCCAATCTTCAACCTGTCACTTGGTAATATGGCTAAAACTAATACAATATTTAGCCCACTGTTGGTTCCATGTGTTAGGCTCATAAACCACACTTCTATTGTTGTTTATGCATTTACAAATTTGTCAGTTTTCCTATTCAGCCTGCCATGTCAATAATTTTGGCAAATTTTGTAAAAGGCCTTTACCTGAGGTTGTCTCTGGTCCAAAGCTGACTTAACCACTGGGTTTCTCATTTCATACACAAACAAAAATTCTGTACTGTACTGTATGAATTCTCTTCAGAGACAGTGTCTGGAATGAAGTCAATGGTAACACACGCACACACTTGATTGGTTTATAGGATGCTGAGGTCAGCATATCTGATCATCCTTAAAGTGCATGGGTCCACTCGCCCTATATATATGCAAATCTATCTCATTCCTCTGCTGCAGCTGTAAGCAACAATCTATGAGAGGTATTGATGAACAGGGCGCTGTCTATACGGGGACACATGTGTTTATGTTCATGTGCATGTTTGTTATTGCAAGTAGTAAGATATCATTAATCATCATCTGGACTGTCAGTATCATCAGAAAAAAGTACTTATAAAGTACTGAAATGAGACAGATGATCTCCGAAAATGTACAGTGTATATATATATATATATATATATATATATATATATATATATATATATATATATATATATATATACACACACACACACAGTATATACTGTATATATAGTACACCTAGTCTATGGTATGTCCTCCTTTAGCTATATAAATGTTTTTTGTGTTTGTGCATGGGGTTGAGATGTGTCGCCAAAGAAGAAGAAAAAAAGATAATCTGAAAATAATCTGGGAAAAAAACAAAGTGATGAGCTGATTAAAAAGAAAATCTAAGAGGGTCAAACTGCATTTGAATGATTCCAAACTCTCTAAAGGATTCTAAACTTCTCTTTTCTCTTCTCCTCCACAGATGCATGGCGGATGGTGATTTATTTCTTTGTCCTTTTAATCTGCAGAGATAGGAGAAGTGTGTGGCTTTTGCTGGCTTGCCTCTGCTTGTTTAAGTGTGACCTCCACATAGGGTGACAATAGCCTTGTTATTTTTCTCAAGTATCGAGCCCTCCAGAGGTTTATCTGTGCCCTCAAGCCTGTGTGTTGCTGTGTGTTTGTGCACACACATTTGTGCATGTGTGTTTCTCTGTATGTGGAGACATGCTTATTCAGCACTGGTAATTTTCTCATGCAGAACTTCAAGAAAACAAAGAAAAATGCATAAATATAACCCCCACTCCACCACAACGATCACAAACACATACACTCATGGCGATCCTCTTTTTCGTCATACAGTAGGTTACTTTATAGGCTATAACTCGAGAAGGCTGTAGAGTATTGTGACAGCTGTTACATCAAAGGAAGAAATATTTGACTACAACTTCAGACCACAACGCAGAAAGGATCCCTGGGGTAAAGTATCTACTCTCACGATCAGATCTTCGGGTTACCTCTCTTTAGATCCTCAAAACCTGTTTCAATGACACCTCCATTATTACACCTCATCGCAGAGCCGAGAGCCAACCAATGCACACCTGAATTTAAATTAAACCAATATGCCTGCTTTGTCCAATAAATATGATACATTTTGTCCTTACTTCTGTTTTGGTTGTTTTCTATGTTATATGATATTCAAGAATCTTGCAAAATCTAACAATATTTCATCAAACTTTCTCCAGAAATTAGACACCAGTCAAAGTCAACACAATCCACTTTTTAAAGGAATAGGTCACCCAAAAATGAACATTTTGTGATAAATCTTTTACTCACCCTCCTGTTGTACCAAATCCATATGACTTTCTTCTGTGAGACACAAAAGGAATTTTAGCCTCAGTTAGGGCTGAATGATTAATCGAAATCAAATCGAATTCAAAATACTTTGATTATCAAATGCAAGAGCTGCAGTTTAATTCAATAAATAAATAGTCTGCAAGCGCTGCTCATTGCATTTATGTGTGCAGCTCTGTTCTGTCTGTAATGTATTGTATTACACACACTCTGAGCATGTGTGAGGTTCACTGTGTTTTCAGTGGATTCAACGCAGTTCTGAATACACACAAATTCTATCTGATGTGACTATTATTATTATTATTATTATTATTAAAATAATATTGAAGTTGACTGGGTTCCAGAAAATAATGATGAAAAGTGCACTGAGATTCTTTAACAAAATTGATTGTCTAATTTATTTATTTATTTATTTATTTATTTTTGTTTTGGCTGAAGTAAAATATGTCTGAGTTTGGCTTGCAATATGATTGTTCAGTCTTGGCCTTAGTCACTTTCACTTTCATTGTATGGAAATAAGATGCAATGAAATCAATGGTGACTGAGGTTAAACATCTGCCAAACATCTGCTTTTGTGTTCCAAGAAAGTATGTATAAAAAAAGGAAATATGGGTTTGGGAAAACATGAGGGTTAATAAATGATTTAATTTTTATATTTGCGTGAGCTATACCTCTAAGTCCTAGAAGACGATCCAATAACTTCCACACTGTCTCTGGCCATGGTACAGAGTACAGACAGATGGATTTTATCCCCTTAACTTTTAAATAAAAAGCTTACTGACATACAGAATGTAACTTTACAGTACTTATTGGCTAAAATAATGTATTTGTGGATAAAGAAGTAGATAAGGAGGATTTAGTAAAAATAAAAGCTGATAAGACAGAGAGAGAGAGGGTGTGTGTGTGTGTTGGGGACAAAGAGCAACTGGAATGTAAAAAAAAACAAACAAAAAAAAAACAATTAACTAAATAAATGACACACTTTAACTATAGTAGAGATCCTGAAAGAAGGATGGAGAGGGAGGAGGGTGGTAGTTGTTTATGACCAGCTTGTCACATCCCCTCTCTCTGGGACGATCAGGAAATTAAGTGGTGAGGAGCAGTGAGGGGGCCAAGGGGCCGTCAGATAACATTACTCACTCCCTGCATCACAATTAGTGCAAATGGTGCATTACAGGGAAATTATCATCAATATGATATTAGCAGATGCTCCTTAAACGAATCAGAGGGAAAACTGCTTATTCCTCTGTCTATCCGGATAACAAGAAGAACAAATGAAGACTTGAAGGAGAAAGAGGACTGACACATTCTGAAAGGGAGAGAGAGAGAATTTAATTTGTACAGTGCATGGGAATGTTGTACATATAGATTTCTCTGCGTACACTATGTCTGCCGCATTAATAGACTTTTGTGTCTTTATTATCTCACATTACTGTGATAATCTGCATACACACATGCAGTGACATCTACAGTTACGTTAAAGAACAAAGTTCATCTTTAAAAGTTCATCTAAATGCTGTGAGACTTTGCTATTACACTAAAGTTTATGTAAAACAAGCTACTTAAACTCTTGCAATTGTAATTTAGGTTTCTATATGGGGATTACTATGCAAGAAGCAGTTATGTAAGATAAAGTGTTGGACTCCACCAAGCAAATACAAGTATCATAGTGTTTTGCCTCCTAATTGCTTTAACTGCTTGGAACTTTGGAAATAATGTTTAAACTGTGGAAAATTAAATCTCCCATATGACAAAGCAAGCACTATTATACAAAGGAAGGGGCCCATTTTGTTAATGGTTCCATGCAAGAATTGGCCATCTTGCCCAATAATGTTCATCGTACATCTCAGTTCATTTGTTTAATGCCGAGTCAGCAGAATAAAGATGGCAAATAATAACGTGTGTGTATCTAAATATGGAAAAGAGAGTGATTGAGACCGAGAGAGAAAGAGAGGAAAACAGGGGAGGGGGCATGTTTCGACAAAAATGAAGTATGGTTCGGAAATATGAAGACTTATGTTATGGTTGTGGGATTTTAACACCAAGCCAGTGAAATGAATGACTTTCGTTTTGATTAGCCTAACAGAATTTTTTTTTTTTTTTTTTTTTTTTTTAATTATTAGGGGGGTCACTCTTGAAATCTGTAAATATGCAGGTTGAATTAAAAGCTGAAATGTTTTTTTGTTGTTGTTTGTTTGTTTTTACTTTTTAAAATGTTAAAAAAAAAATTCTCTTATCCCAGCTTAATATGCAGAGATAAGCCATTTATAGGTTGATTTCCTTGAAAACTGTAACCTCTGTATCTCTGTTCCGCAATAAAAAATATTTTTTATTGAATGACCAGACGGCCCGACACAGCAACACTGACTCAACCAATGATGTGAGTTTTGGGTGAGACTATCTGTTTGTTCAACCAATGGCAGACAGTGGAGTATTTGGGAAAGCTGTTTGAAAACAATGTTTATCTGTGCAATTCTGTTTGGTGGCTCTGGTGGCGCAGAAACGTCCTGGTTACTTTCGTAACCTCTGTTCCCTGATGGAGGAAACGAGATGTTGTGTCGATGTAGTGACACTACTGGTCACTCTTGGGAGCCCCAAATACCTCTGATTTTTTGAAAAAAGGACAATGAGAAATGGTGAGTGGAATTTGCATGCCACTTCCCCAGACATACGGGTATAAAAGGAGCTGGTATGCAACCACTCATTCAGGTTTTGTGCTGAGGAGCCGAGACCAGGTCCTGGCCATTTCAGCGGGTAGTTCAGCGTTGTGGCAAGAGGGACACAATGTCTCGTTCCCTCCATCAGGGAACGGAGGTTACAAAAGTAACCAGGATGTTCCCTATCTGTTACTCACTCGATGTTGTGTCAATGTAGTGACACTAGGGGTCCCTATACAAAATATCACTACTAGCTGAACTGTGTTGCATGAACTGGCAGTGTGTGACGGGCAGACTGCTGTGTGCCTCATAGCCAGCGCACCAGGCCATCACGTAACCTCCCTCAACCCTCTTATGAGTGTCGAACTGTCCATCAGGAACAAGTCGACTGCCCAACTATAGGAACAGGCTAGCCCAGCCGAGGCCTCTTTTCCCTCTCTTTTCTCCCCGAAAAGAGTGGAATTTGTTAACTGACTGGGAGCCATAAGTGTCTGCATCGTGGGGTGTCCCTCCCAAGGGGGAAGACACCGCGGAGACCACACTGCACCCAAAAATGGGGGGGGGGTATTTTCAGTGGAATATGTCACATGGTCTTACCGAGTCTTGTCAGAAGTATGTCATGTGGAGAGGTCCCATGGTAGGTCCTACCCAAAGGGGGAGGAGTTTCTACAAAGCATGGGGATCGGGGGGAGAGGGGCCTCTGCCCAAGGAAGACACAGTTTTACGTCAGGGAAAGAATTTTTCGGAAGATATCACATGGGGTTGCCTTCGGGGAACCAGCACATGTGGAGCACCTACCTCAGTACAGGGGCTCATTAGCGCACGTACTGGGCTGGTCAGCGAGTTTCTCCGCAAACTCAGCTGCCAGAGGGCTAAGGAGGAAAGTCATCCAGGGATCACAGTCTGTGAACACGACTGGGAGTCAAGAACGCACGTCTTCACCTCAAGGGAGGGGAAAGGCGCTATGCGCAAGCAATACACCCAGCCAGTTGTCCTGGAACTTACCTGCTTGTGCCTGCCAATACACGGGACGAGACCGGCTCAACCTGGAGATTGTAGAACCTCACAAAGGTGTTGGGTGTTGCCCAGCCCGCTGCTCTGCAGATGTCTGACAAAGAGGTTCCACTGGCCAGGTCCCAGGAGGCTGCCACACTCCTGGTGGAGTGGGCTCATAACCCCGCAGGGGGTGGCATGTCCTGAGCCTGATATGCCATCGGGATGGTGTCGATGACCCAGTGGGTGATCCTCTGTTTGGAGACAGCGCTTCCTTTCCACTGTCCACCAAAGCAAACAAAGAGCTGCTCGGAGCTTCTAAGGCTCTGCGTGCGATCCAAATAGATGCGTAAAGCTTGCACCGGACACAGCAATGCCAAGGCTGGGTCTGCCTCCTCCTGGGGCAGCGCTTGCAGGTTCACCACCTGATCCCTAAAAAGAGTCATGGGAACCTTGGGCACATAGCCGGTCAGGGTCTCAGGATCACGTGAGAGTAACCCAGACCGAACTCCAGGCACGATTCGCTGACAGAGAACGCCTGCGGGTCCCCTACCCTTTTGATGGAAGTGAGTGCAGTCAGGAGGGCAGTCTTCAAAGAGAGTGCCTTAAGCTCAGCTGATGCCAAGGGCTCAAAGGGAGCTCGCTGTAGACCCCGAAGGACTACAGAGAGGTCCCATGAGGGGACGAGGTGCAGTCTGGAGGGATTTAACCTCCTCGCGCCTCTCAGGAACATGATGATCAAGTCATGCTTCTCCAAATACTTACCATCTACTGCATCGTGATGCGCCGAAATAGCGGCTACATACACCTTCAGGGTGGAGGGGGACAGCCGCCCCTCCAGCCTCCAGGAAAGCACTGATCCGGCTGCACATCTCTGGTGGTCTTCGCGTCGGGAAGAACACCACTTAGTGAACAGATGCCACTTCAAGGCATACTGGCGCCTCGTAGAGGGAGCCCTAGCCTGAGTGATTGTGTCTACTACCACAGTTGGTAGGCCACTTAGGTCTTCCATGTCCTGTCCAGGGGCCAGACGTGGAGATTCCAGAGGTCTGGTCGCGGGTGCCAGATGGTGCCCCGTCCCTGAGAAAGAAGGTCCTTCCTCAGGGGAATTCATCGGGGGGGGGGGGGTTGGGGGGCTGTTGTGAGGAGCGTGAGATCCGAGAACCACGTCTGGGTGGACCAGTAGGGTGCTACTAGGATGACCTGCTCCTCGTCCTCCCTGACCTTGCACAGGGTCTGTGCAAGTAGGCTCACTGGGGGGGAAAACATGTATTTGCGTTGTCCAGGGGACCAGCTGTGTGCCAGCGCATCTTTACCGAGGGGTGCCTCGGTCAGGGCGTACCAGAGCAGGCAGTAGGAGAATTCCCAGGAAGCAAACAGGTCTACCTGTGATCGACCGAATCGACTCCAAATCAGCTGGATCACCTGAGGGTGGAGTCTCTACTCTCCCCTGAGGGTATCCTGACATGACAGCGCGTCCGCTGCGGTGTTGAGGTCGCCCGGGATGTGAGTGGCTCGTAGCGAGTTGAGGCGCTGCTGACTCCAGAGGAGGAGACGGCGGGCGAGTTGTGACATGCAATGGGAGCATAGACCGCCTTGGCGGTTGATGTATGCTACCGATGCTGTGTCATCCGTCCGGACCAACACGTGCTTGCCCTGGAACAACGGCGAAACCTCCGCAGGGCGAGCAGTACTGCCAACAGCTCTAGGGAGTTGATGTGCCAATGCAGCCGCGGACCAGTCCAGGAGCCAGTGGCTGTTTGCCTGTTGCATACGGCACCCCAGCCCATCTTGGAGGCGTCTGTGGTAACCACAACACACCTGGAGACCTGCTCTAGGGGAACCCCTGCCCATAGAAATGCAAGGTCGGTCCACAGGCTGAAGAGGCGATGACAGATCGGCGTGATGGCCATGCGATGTGTCCCGCAGTGCCATGCCCATCTCGGGACTCGAGTCTGAAGCCAGTGCTGAAGAGGTCTCATATGCATCAACCCAAGTGGTGTGGCCGCCACTGAGGATGCCCTATGCCCCAGGAGCCTCTGAAAAAGTTTAAGTGGAACCGCTGATCTCCATCTGAATGCCTTCAGACAGTTCAGCACTGACTGTGCATGCTCATTCGTGAGGTGCACTGTCATCAAGACTGAGTCCAACTCCAGACCAAGAAAAGAGATGCTCTGAACTGGGGAGAGTTTACTCTTTTCCCAGTTGACCCAAAGCCCCAGTCGGCTGAGGTGCCGGAGCACGAGGTCCCTGTATGCGCACAGCAACTCTCGAGAGTGAGCTAAGATTAGCCAGTCCTTGAGATAGTTGAGGATGCGGATGCCCACTTCCCTTAGCGGGGCAAGGGTAGTCTCTGCGACCTTTGTGAAGATGTGAGGGGACAGGGACAGGCCGAAGGGGAGGACCTTGTACTGGTATGCCTGGCCTTTGAAGGCAAACCGCAGGAAGGGTCTGTGTCGAGGTAAGACCAAGACGTGAAAGTACGCGTCCTTCAGGTCTACCGGCGCGAACCAATCTTGATGCCGGACACTCGCTAGAATGCGTTTTTGCATCAGCATCTGTGCAAAGCCTGGTTCAGTACTCGTAGGTCCAGGATTGGTCGCAACCCACCGCCTTTCTTCGGTACAATGAAGTAAGTGCTGTAGAACCCTTTCTTCATCTCGGCTGGAAGGACAGGCTCTATCGCGCCCTTGCACAGAAGGGTAGCGATCTCCGCACGCAAGGTAGCGGCGTTCTCGCCCTTCACCAAGGTGAAGTGGATGCCGCTGAACCTGGGCGGGCGCCTGGCGAACTGAATGGCGTAGCCGAGTCGGACGGTCACAGCCACTGCGACGGGTTGGAAAGTGCGAGCCACGCGTCCAAATTCTGGGCGAGGGGGACCAAGGGAATGATCATGTCAGATGTACCGGCGGGTGGGGCCTCGCGGCAGGGCGGAGCTCGAGGTTCCATAGAAGGGATTCAAGCCCCGTGGCCGTGCTGAGTCCAGGGACATCGAAGCACTTACCTGGCTCCTGCCACCCACCATAAGATTGGCCGAGGAGGGGGGAGGAGGAGTCTCGTCCCCGTAGTCCACCGGACCCAATCCCGTGTGGGCGTGTTTGTGCCACAGCTGGGTGCACAGGGGTGGGGGGACCGCCTCTGGGGCACTATACCTGCAAAGATGGAACTGTGGATGGTGGTCATGACGACGGCTGTGCACACCGAACATGTGATCCAGGGAACAAGAAAACCGATCTTTTGTTGAAATTTTAGGTACCGCAGCCTCTTGGACATGCGGCAAAATGAAATGAAAATGAAACAAAAGATTCTCCTCCCGGCCCTCCACCGGGGGATGGAGTGGTCTGCTCACCAACTCCGGAGAAGCGGGTCTCCTTGCCCCTGTGTTGCCCGTCTCAGGGGAGCTTCGAAGCCTTCCTTGATTTCTTGGTGGCCAGCCGTGAGACGGGTGGCATCTGCTTCCTGCGCTGGGCTCCACGCCGGGGCCGGGCCACGGGGGCGGGCTGTGGCGGAGCCGGTGTTGTAATTTCAGGAGGACGTCCTTGGTGATGAGCAGATGGGGTACGGTGTCTTGAGCCGCGCCGGGGCAGGATGTGCTGTAACCTGGGAGATGGGGGTGTCAAGGAACCGTGCCTTGTCAGCCTCACGCATCTCAACCAAATTGAGCCAAAGGTGGCACTCCTGGACCACCAGGGTGGACATCGCCTGCCCGAGAGACCGCACCATGACCTTCATTGTCCAGAGAGCAAGGTCGGTCGCCAAGCGCAGTTCCTGCATCAATCCTGGGTCAGAACTACCCTCGTGCAGTTCTTTTAGCGCCTTGGCTTGGTGTACTTGCAGGAGAGCCATGGCGTGCAGGGCAGAGGTGACTTGTCCAGCAGCACCATAGGCTCTAGCCGTCAGGGACGACGTAAACCTACAGGCCCTGGATGGGAGTTTCGGGTGCCCACGCCAGGTGGCGGTGCTCTGCGGACACAGGTGCACCGTGAGCGCCTTATCCACCTGGGGGATCACCGAATACCCCCTGGCCGCTCCGCCATCGAGGGGAGCGAGAGTGGGGGGGGCTGAAAGACCGGGACCGGGCAGTAAAAGGTGCCTCCCACGATCTTGTTAGCTCCTCATGCACTTCTGGGAAGAAAGGAGTGGGGGCGGGGCATGGCCGTGGGCAGCGCCCCGAGCCCAGGAACCAATCGTCGAGCCAAGAGGGTTCAGGGGAGAGCAGAGGCTTCCACTCTAGCCCGACACTCGCGGCCGCCCGGGAAAGCATGTCCGTAATTTCCACGTTGGCCTGGGACTGGGCGACCACTCCCGAAGGAGGAAGCCCAGTCAAAGCCTCTGCGTCCAACTGGACGAGCCCACTCTCCGATGCTGCGCTCGATAACTCATCTTCTTCCTGGGCTCCGAACGAGATGTAACCCTGAGACGAGCCGGTGATCTCGTCCGAGCGCCCGACCAGAGCAAGCGAGCGTGCTGGGGAATGGGAGGTCCGTGGGGGATACCCGGCTGAGGTGATCCCATTGAGGTCCCCAAATCGCCCCCAGTGCTAACCGGCATGGCCTCATACCCATAGTTAGAAGGACCGAGGCGGGGAGCCGCTGGGGTGGCTTGCTTTCTTACAAATGCAAGCGACGACCGCAACGTTGCCATGGTCATGTTCTTGCAGTGAGGACAAGACCCATCAGTGCAGTGCCCAGACACGAAAGACAGCGATCGTGGCCATCAGAAGCGGCGAGATATCAACCGCAACCAGGAATAACACACAGACGGTAAGGCATTTTTAAAAAGACGTTCTGTGTGTGCCGCTCTTTTAGAAAGAAAATATACTCTTTTTTTTTTTTTTTTTTTTAGAATATACTCTTAGTTGTTTCTGCCGAAGCGCCCAGGGACGTTCTCTGCAAACCACAGATGCAGAGAGGGAGAAGCCGCTGAAATGTGCCGTAAAATCCAGCAGAAAGAGGTGAATGAACTCGGCGGATGAATTCAGATCAATGAATAGAACCACTCGACTCCGAAGCGAAAATCTGAATGAGTGGTTGCATACCAGCTCCTTTTATACCCATAGGTCTGGGGGAGTGGCATGCAAATTCCACTTGCCAATTCTCATTGGCCTTTTTTTCAAAAAAGGGGCTCCCAAGAGTGACCCCTAGTGTCACTACATCGACACAACGTCGAGTGAGTGACAGATAGGGAATGTTACACAATTTTTAACTTAATCTGTGATTCTGTTCATTTTGAAAAAATGTCTGTATGTGCCTTTCAGATTGTTCAAATGTTTGACTCATGAGTTTTATGATTGCTGTATATTTCACCATGTCAGTTACCTGTCCTTGCCAGTTAGGACTGCTGCTTACAGGTAAGACCAAATGTCACAAAACTGGTGTGTGTTTCCCAAACCATTGTTAGCCAACTATGGTCACATGTTCCATCGTTACCAATACAGTACATTGATTTGGTGTTTCCCCAAACTGTAGTTCCATCATAAAATTCTAACCTGTGGTTAGAAGCATAGTTCCTTGTTAGTTTGCTGTGTGGACATTATTTCACTTTGCTGAGGCTTCTATATCTTTTATTCAATATATAACTTTCATTCTATCAAGACTGTGACAACATTTACATGCGCTTAAGAAAACGGCATACTCATGGGTTGTTAAGAAAGTGGTGTTCTGAAACGTCATGTAATGCAGCTGTTTATAAGGGATTAAAGGGATAGTTCACCCAAAAATGAAAATTATCTCATTATTTACTCACCCTCATGATATCCCAGGCATGTGACTTTCTTTATTTACTAGAGCACATTTGAAGACAAATAGAACAATATCTCAGATCAGTAGGTCCTTAATATGCCAGTGAATGGAGATTTCTCTTTTGAAGCTCCAAAAATCACAAACAGTCAACATGAATGTCATCCATATGACACCAGCTGTTAAATTAATGTCTTCTAAAGTGTCACAATCACTTTTTGTGCAAAAAATATAAATATTTAAGCACATTTTTAACTCTAAATCATGCTTCCGAGCGGTAAGTGCGTGTGACGCAATCGCATTGGCATTTGAAACACGTGAGAACTGACGCACGTGCCACACAGCTGGAAGAGCAGCGCTGTTTACAACTGTGTAGGAGGAACACTGCACAGAAGGTTTGATGGTTTTGGTTAAGATCTGTTTTTATCTGTTTCTTTACTGACAATAGTGTATTTGTGTGCTTATGCTGAATGTCTCAACCAAGAGGAGAACATGAGATTACTTCTGTATCATGGCAACAGAATTCGTCACACGACCACTTGGACTCCACCCTCTCCTGAAATTTCATTGGATTATAGTTAAAAAGTACTTAAATATTAATCTATTGTTGCACCAAAAGTGATCGTATCACTTTAGAAGACATTAATTTAACCACTGGAGTCATATTGATGATATTTATGCTGACTGTGATTTTTGGAATTTCAAAAGAGAAATCTCCATTCACTTGCATTTTAAGGACCTACTGAACAGAGATGTTTTTCTTCAAATGTGTTCTGGTGAAGAAAGAAAGTCATACACACCTGGGATATCATGAGAGTGAGTAAATAATGAGAGAATTTTCATTTTTGGGTGAACTATCCCTTTAAAGACTGTTAGGAGAAAACGCTTTAACACACAGGATTTCTGTCAGATAACACGGCTTATGTCGTTATTATATGTTTTTGAATAGAGCGCATGTGTTTATGTGCTTAAGTGTGTTGGGGTAACCCTGAGTCTGATGTAGAAAGAAACCCCACTATTGCAGCACAATGTATCTGTCGCATTACACAGTGCTCCATGCTTTCGTGTCTTAATCAGCTTTCACACATTAAATAGCTTTCTGGTGTTTGTGTAAATGAGCCTTTATCATTTACATTCTGCACAAATTATTACTCCACCACCTGCATGTAACCCTCTAGTAACAAGGTAGCTTTATAGTACTCACAATTTATGACAGGATACCTTAGAGCCCAGCTTTTGATGATGATCTGACTGGTTTTACTCTGCAATATTAATTATGAAATGATTAAAATGAAAAATTCAGTTAGTGTGGTGCCTACATTCAAGAAAAACGTGTCTGTAAGATATTAGTATTTTTCTAAATAAAATAAACTATCTTCTTTAGGTGTGTCTGATTTATTTTAAACTACTTTAACTATACCCCTTAAATCACACATTAGAATAATATCTTCAGTGATCAACATGTTATCAATTTATTAATACAAAAGAAAATGAAATAAATAATAAAACGAAATGCACTTATTTATAAAGTCCTCCTCAGATACTTTGTAAATATTAAACTTAACTCACAACATTAACTCATTTGAATCAACTGAAAAAATTCATTCAAAAATGACTCACATGAAATCACCATATACCTTCCATTAACATGAATCAAATTCAATTAATCAATTCCCTGAATCCCTGAATCACTCAATATAAAAAAAAATAAAATAAAAAAAAAACTCTTAAATGACTAGTGTTCGAATGAATCAATTGGGCAATTGAATCAAATGTCCATACAAATCACTTACTCAGATAGACTCAAATATACAAAAATAACCCATAATTCAGAGTTTATATTGAGCTCAAGTGCTTATTTACTCTTCTTCGTTGGGACCCATAGGAAAATACTCTTGTGTAAAACAGTTTAAGATCAACTTATGATCCAGCAGCTATGTTTGACTCAATTTCCATGCACGTGGTGATTGATGCAACAAGAGGAATCTTTCGCTGGAGATTAAGTTAACTCACATGACCTCTGCGGCACTGATCATCCTTTTGCGAAAGCACAGTGAAGAGTCTCAGAAGAAGTGATGAGTAATGATGTAAGAAAGGGAAATAACCTCTACTTGCTGTCTTTCAAGCTGTCCATCGGCCTACCGGAAACTCTTCCCAGCCATAGAGATTCGTCGTCCATAATCAAACGTATTTGGAAAAATTAACTCTCTAATAAAAGTCACACGGGAACAAACAATCCACTGAAATATAGTTTTGTGGGTGCAATAAATGTACTCTTTTGATCCAAGCAACAGACAGTAGCTTAATGTCAAATTGCTGATTAAGCAAATAAAACTCGAGTCTAATACATACACAAAAGAAAAGAAATAAACTTCTTAACATCCTTTGAAATACTATTTAAGTGAAACTATAAGATATTTTCGTTCTTTTAACTCGTTTGTTGGACACAGCTCTTAAACACCTCTCATACTCAAGTCACTTGTGTGCTCTCTCTTCTCCCCTCCCCCCACATATTTTTTTTTAGGGATCACAGCAATTTCTGATTGGTCCATTACATGCAATCAATCATGTCCATAATAACATTTGATTAGTTAGAGGTTTCCAGAACAACGAAAACAATTAACATACACAATTTCAAAAATGACACATACATTTTTTTTTTTTTTTTTTTTTTTTTAAATCCCAAAACACATTTTAAAACAAAACACATTAGAGCAAAATAAAGTTGAAAATACTAAGTGGGCTACATCTGTAACATCATTAACGGCAGCTCTATATTGTTGAACCAAGTGGTTCGAACGATGGATGTGTGACATTGTTACTACAGTTTAGGGAAACAGTCATGACTAGCTAGTTAATTTCTCCAACAATGCATCGTACTATGGTGGTTAAACAGTGAGTTACATCGTTGTACGGGAAACTCACCCCTGATTGGTCGTAAAAGAAGTACTTCCAGCCAGCCATGTTTATACTTTTTGGGGATTGTTTTTAGGGAAACACCATTTAAACATAATGAAATAAAAAATAAAAATAAATGAAATAAATTAAAAGAAATCATTGTCTTCCATCAGGGACCAATATGGAGATGGGAGTGTTGTAGTCTGCTGCATGACCTTACCACTGTAAACACACAATGTGTGTATGTGTGTGTAGAGGTGGTCCGGGTAATAAAGGGTTGTCCCGTGGTGCTGTAGAGAGGAATCTTTAGACCAGGAATATCAGTGTGTGAGGGTGTACGTGTGTGTGTTTGTGTGTGTGTGTGTGTGTGTGTGTGTGTTTGAGTGCGCTCTGAGGCAGGTTGAGGCCTGGCTGGCCGGGAGAGGCCTGTTCATTTCACAGCTGTAGTGGGATTATGTGGAGTCAGTGTGGAGGGGGTAAGCCTGGCCCTTTTATCTCATTCAAACATGCTGCTAATTCAGCAGCACGCGGCTGGCACCGCGACTACCACGCTAATCACCGCATCATTCCCTGCAGTGAATAAACTGCCATTCTAATCCCCAATCAACCACACTGACACACATTTACACACTCGTGACACACCAGGAAAAGGACAGAGAGAGAGACAGAGGGGAGTGAAAATGTGAGAAGTATTAGTAAGAGTAATAGTTATTCTTGCTCTTTTTCATTCATTTAAGATTATATAAACATAACAGAAAACAATCAAAATTTACAACTGAAAGAGTGAATCTATGTGTTACATAAATTTAAATGATAAAAATGTATTAAAAAATGTACATTTTAATTAGAAGATAACCCTGAGCAACTGGCATGCAACAATCAAGAGCACACATTTGGTGTAGAGTATACTGGTAGTATAAATTGTTATGTTAGTGTAATTGTTGTTTATATAAGTAATGTAAATATGTTTGTATATTTTTAGTAAATGCAAATATTTGTTGCAGTTTTTTTTTTTTTTTTTTTTTTTTTTTACCTGTGCTGTTTACATTTGTCAAGGGATTTGCTTCTTTCATAGTCAGATTAATGCAAACCACACAGAGATACACGCTGTGTAATGGAGATGCAAAGAGATATGAAAAAGTGAAAAGGGGTTCAAATATATTGCCCACAATTCCCAGTGGGTAAAAGATGATGAGGATGAGTGTTTGTGTATTGCACTGTACTGGAATGGTTGGAGGAGCAGAATGAAAATGTGTGTGTTTTTAGTGAAGGTAGACGTGAGTACAAGTTGAAAAGATTCTTCTTCTTCTTCTTCTTTTTTTTTTTTTTTTGCATAATAAGTCAAAGATAAACAAAGAGGGCCATGAAACACAACCATGATAATATACTAACATCACAACTAGACAGAAATGTTCTAACATGAGACATGGCCTTTTTAATATTATATGTCTGCAGAGCAGATACAGACACAGTGTTTTGTCAATGATATGAAAAAGTGATGAGATATTGATATAGCTATCAAAGCTACATTTCAGAGCTTGCCATCTCATCAAATGCACATCTATGATATTAAACATTAGCCTCTTAGGAGTGAATATAGAAATACAGATGGAGAGAGAGAGTGTAATCATTTTCACACACACATATCAGATCAATGAGGAAGGGATAAACGTTTTTGCCCATATTCTCTGATACTCTGTCTCTCTTGTTATTGATTGCTTATACACAGGAACCAAAACTCCCTCAATTAATCTTTTTTTTTTCTTCTTTTTTCTTCTTTTTTGGAATGCTCAATTCCCACTAATTATTAGGTCCTCGTGGTGGCGCGGTTACTCACCTCAATCCAGGTGGTGGAGTCTCAGTTGCCTCCGCTTCTGAGACCGTCAATCCACACATCTTATCACGTGGCTCGTTGTGCATGACACCACGGAGACTCACAACACGTGGAGACTCATGCTACTCTCCGTGATCTACGCACAACTTACCATGCGCCCCATTAAGAGCGAGAACCACTAATCGCGACCACGAGGAGGTTACCACATGTGACCCTACCCTCCCTAGCAACCGGGCCAATTTGGTTGCTTAGGAGACTTGGCTGGAGTCACCTTAATGAATAATAATAATAAAAGTAATAATAATAATAATAATATTAAGTATTATTGTTACTATTTAGTATTATATAAATAAGAAGTATTTTTGTTGTTTTAGTTTGCATGCAAAAAGTAACATGTTTGTATGTATCTAAAACATAAAATATAAAACATATGTCACATTAACCTGAAAAAAATGTAGCCGGTGGGTTAAAAATAACAACCACCGGATACAAAAATATCTTATTTTTTTATTTTTATTTTTCTGACGGCTGTTGAAAAAAACAGTGGTCGATGGGGCCATATTGTATTTTTAAAAATAAATAAAGAAAAATAAAGAAAATACAAAAAAAAATAAAAATAAAAAAAAATAAATAAATATGGTACAATGAAATACAAAAATTAAATACGGAAATGAAATACAGTAGAGGCTAATGTCAAATGAAAATACAAACAGGGCATTAGCTTAAACATATACTTCAACACATAATTAATACATACTTAAACATTTACAGCATTTTATGCATTTAACACATGCTTAAATCACTCAAAGCCTTTTATGCATTTAACCAGGCTTTAAGGACATGTTTAACAGTTTAAACAATACAATTCTCATTACACATATTTTCACATATAACACGTATTACACTTATTTACTAAACTGAAAAACACTCTGGGCTATAAATCATTAAATAAGATATGATTAGTACAAAATTTACATACCCAGTCCACACATGTGCACCAAAACATGGCCAAACTCCACACGTGCAATCCACATGCATCCCTCAAAAATGATCCACAACAAACACCCAATTCAAATACATTCCTCTGAACACATATTTAATTCAACCCATAAGCATTTTGTGCAAAACTTAATGCTGTAATTTAAACAAATCTTACCTTAGACTTGACAGCAGATTCACTGGTGGACACAGTATATCACAGCAGGTGCACTGAAGTTCAGATTATATATTATTAAACATATAATGTGGTTTTTAGATGTTTATTATGATTGATTTTGACAGATAAGATGCGATAGCACTTGCTGGCTATGTGCGCCACCATATTTTCATTGCAATGCAAGATGGGATTTGGAGTTCATCTTATCACATAAGCAAACAAAAGGAGGAACATAGAAGGTTCTCAAAACCTAGCCCTTACACTTTCCCAGCCATGGAAGTGGTTGTGATAGATGGAATGGGAGAAGGCTTGAATGGACTGACTAGTTTATATATTCTATGTTTGATGTCAGAAAACATGGCCGGAGCGCTGTATCAAAACAGTGCGCTCCGATGGTAACAGCTTCATACTATTAATTAGTGATTGTTTGAAAGTTTGTGACATATAAAAATAAACCTGGTTCTTTATGACAACTGCTTCAGTCCCTCTTTTGCTTGTAAACAGCAGCACGAATGCAGAGCACACCGATTTGATCGTATGCATCTGAGCCCAGCCAAGTGTAATCACAGGTTTAATCGTACATGTGAAAGGATTAACACAAGGGCGCAAATCAACTCCATGGACTCTCTTTATAGGACCACCCTCAAGGGGCTCAGTAGCATGTGTGGTACCCTGCACAGTAGGACCCCATGAATCCTGTATTTTGTTATTTTATTTGACCAAAATTACTCAAATTACCAAAAGGTCTGTAACACAAGTATACCTGCTGACCCACATCAATCACAGGGCAATAGACCTTGTCATTCAAAGGGGCGAGTCTAACAGCAGCCTTGTATTCAGTGTATTCCCTGGCTTTTTATGAGCTTCTTTCAATCTGTCTTGGTGAATCTCTAACCAATCATGTTTAATGTCCACAATTGGCTCCTGACCTAGCAGTGCATCTACTGGAAGATGTGGGTTGACTCCAAACAGCAAGTGATGTGGTGAGTATCCAGTGGTTGCATGTGGTGTTACATTATAAGCATAAACTAACTCAGGAAGATGTTCTGGCCAAAGCTTTTTCTTTTCATGGGGAAGTGAATGTAATAGATCATGGAGTGTTCTGTTAAAGCACTCACACTGAGCATTACCCTGAGGCCAATAGGGTGTGGTGCAGGTTTTCTTTACACCATTCATTGTACACAGCTCAGCAATCATGTCACTTTCAAAATTTCTGCCCTGATCAGAATGCAATCGTTCAGGCACACCATATTTCATGAACCACTCTTTCAGAAGGATCTTGGCAGTGGTATTAGCCCTCTGATCCTTTGTTGGAAATGCCTGTGTGAACTTTGTGAAAACATCAGTAACATTTAACACGTTCCCACGCCCATCAGAGGCAGGTTCAAACACAGTAAAATCTACTGCCACTACTTCAAGTGGCCTTGAAGCCAGAAATGGCTTCATACGAGGATTTATCCTTGGCTGTGGCATCTTGGTTAAGATGCACCTTTGACACTTTTTGATCCACTGCTCCACATCATTATACATTCCAACCCAGAAGCATCATTGCCTCAACAGGTTTAGCATGTGCTCAATGCCCTGATGTCCCATACTGACATTAACATTTTCAAGGACCTGTTCTTTTAGACATGAGGGTAGGAGCAGCTGTTGACATTCACCATGATGTTGGTCATTCACAATGCGATAAAGCAAGCCACTAAACTCTCTCTTTCTGGTGCCAAACTGCTTGATACACAGGTTCACTAAATCATGGAGGGGGCTGGCAATTCTAGAAAAACCCTCAATTAACTTTCTGTAGTAACCACAGAACCCTAAGTAATTCCTTAACAGTACTGGGAATTTCCCATTGCTTGACCGCTTCAACTTTAACTGGATCAGTACCAATACCTCGAGCTGAGATCTGATTACCTAAGAAAGTTACTTCTTGGTGCAAGAAATGAAAATTTTTAGGCTTAACTTTGAGACCAGTCTCTTTTAGTCTGTTAAAGACTACTTCCAGTCTCTGCAAGTGCTCAGGGAAAGTGGGCGAGTACACTCGTATGTCATCAAGGTACACTAGCATGATCTGAAAAATTAGATCACCCACGGAAGCCTGCATAAATTGTTGAAACGTTGAAGGTTCATTGCAAACCACAAAGTGCATCCAAGAATGCTCAAAGATCCTAAATGGAGATGTAAATGCAGTCTTATGCCTGACTTGCTCATGGACAGCAATCTGATGATATCCACTTGCTAAACCAATGGAAGAAAATAACTTTGCTCATCCACCACGTGAATCTCATGTTGCATTTTGTCGGTAAAACCAAGGTCTTCATCTTGAGAGCAAAAACATCAGAGTACTTCATCATCAAATCACTCAGCTCTGCCTGCTGTTCAGGAGTATCACCAGTGTGTAGCTTGTTGAGAAACTCTTTGGAGCTGTCCTCCAATAACTGACTGCCTTATGTGTTTACACTAATCTCTTCAATATCAGCAGAAATGATCTGAAATCTCCCCTCACACGTTTCATTGGACTTCACACTCTCGACACGAGACAAAGTACCAAGTCTGTTTCTGGCCTGTAACCAGATATCTTCTGAGGAGTGATTCACAACCTGTACAGGAAACAATAGTTTCTCTGAAGACACAAGAGAGGGAACAACAATCAGACCACCAGGTAAGGGTGTGTTCACTGGTTCTAACAGGAAGTCCAGTGAACCATCATTTACATACTCTTTGCTCCCTTGACAATTACCATTGTAATTGATGAATCAGGTATGTGTACCATGTCTTTTTCAGCTACTCGGGCTTCTCTAGACTGCTGGCACTCTGCGTCTACTGAAATGCCTCCCTCCAATCAGACTGCAACTCTCCACCTAGGGTAGTATCAAACTCTGCATGAACCAGTTGTCTACATCTGCTAATGATGTTCATTCCAGTGAAGGTTGATACAGCAGAAGAGTTTTGTGAGTCTCTGACTACTAGAAAACCACACTCTGGTAGGGTCAACCTCCTACTCATGATAACCTAGGTAAGGTATGTTTAAACCGTTGGCAGCTGTAATCTTCAGCCAACCTGCTGTGAACAGTATATCTTCATCCTCCCCAGACAGGTATTCTCTGAAGAAACTCTCAGAAATAGTACTGACTTGGCTTCCTGTATCAAGTAAACAAGAGGCCATTACTCTACTAATCTTTAGATTAGCGACAGGATATTTTCTCCCAGCATGCTTAAGTATTTGGTCACGGCGTGTATCGATATTGGGTGAGCCTATGGACTGCCCTCACACTGCCTGGCTCACAGCAAGTGAGGGTGCAAATTTCCCTGCTGCACTGACGATGTAGCATTCTCTGTGAAAGTCTGTTTGTTTTTCTTCACACACCTCTTAGCTAAGAATCCTACACCATTACACTGGAAACATATTGGCTGGCCATCATCTGTAAACCTTGGCTGAATCTTGGGTTTACTATGAGCCAAAGGTTCTGACTTGGTACACTGCACAGTGAGACTCCAATAGCTTTTCCTTGTTCTGCTACAATTTTTTATACTTCTTCAAGAATAGCAGGGTTTTTCTCAGGCATACCAACAGCAGCGCACTCAGCTTCTGCTGTCTCAGACGCAAAACTTCTGTTGGTGACTAATTTTGTAACACAAGGTTAAGGATCTTATAGAGATCACATAAGGGCTTCATCTCGCACTTCAATTAGCGTTGACTGTGGCTTGTCTCTCACAAGCTTACGAAGCTCCCTGCTAATGCCTGTGTCCCTAATCCCCTCAATGAATTGATTTCAGATTGCCAAATTCACATTTAATATAGCATTTGATGACTGCTTCAGGATAAAACTCAGAATCTGGGACAAAGCATGAAAGTAAGTATGAACATCCTCGCCTTCTATTTGTTTATGGCTATAGAATGTTTGCAATAACTGAGACACACTGCACATTTTTTGGAAAGCTTCTCTCAGCTACACAAAAATGTCACATGGTCACTTTGGTTCATTCCCCATCTGTAATCTGACCTCTTCTAAGGCTGCATCCTTTAAGAGGGAGAGTACGAGGTCTACATGTTCTCTTTGGTCTGATTTCTAGCATGTCAATTAACTCCTATCTTTGTTGAAGTCACAACTTAATGGTTGAATGTGACTTTCTCTTGGCACATAAACATAAGCCTGGTAGGCTTTGGTGACCATATTATGGTTTTCCAAAAAGAGGACACCTTTTTTGGGGGTGGGGTGAAATAATACATAATTAGGAATAATTAGGAATAACTTTAATACTGTGGAAAAAACACTCTATTAGCATAACATAAATATATATAAATAAATAAAAATTTCCAACATTCTTTTGAATGTCCATGTACTAAAATAAAATATTTGATGCCATGAGTGTACCTTCATTTACTATTACTATTATTTTGAATGGCCATGGAAAATGAAGCAATGTGATAAAAATTTTACCTGGTCGCAAAAAGTAGTCCGTTAATTTACCTGATGAACTTTCACCTTTTGCTGACCCTTTATGCTTCGCAGAGCTAATATGTGCTTCTAAATCACTTTCAGCTTTATTAGCAACTGACACATACAGTAAGTGCCAGCTTTACATGTCATATATTCTGCCTCCCACGGATCTCGACCTGGACAAAAGCATGGGAATTTTTGTGCAAATCTTCTGTAAATTTGCACTTTCGTTTGGGCATTGTTTCCATTCAGCTGTCATTTGCTGCTACTGTCAAGCAACTGTTTGATGCCGAACACAACAGTGCTTACGCGTTCGTGGAGAGATTGACAGGCAGGAATATGGCCAGTAGTTGCTGCAAGCCACTTATAATCGACCAACTGGTATGCGAGATGGCGGGACTTACAAAGAGGTGTTAAAGCAATGCAAATATGCACGCACACACAATGAAGTAGCAGACCAGATGCACATCACAATGCAACAAAAGCCGAATCCCGGACATTTTCGCAAATTTAGAAATCCCAGCTGGACACTTTTTTAAGGTCCGAAAAAGAGGACATGTCTGGGAAAAAGAGGACGTATGGTCACCCTATGGTAGGCTCTCTACGCAAATTAGTGATAGCTGCCATGGTCTCGTCATGCTTTCTGTTGAGTTCTTGAATATGTCCTTGAACATCTTGCATACTACTACCTGCACCATGTTCATCATCAGTGTTTTGTAATACTGGACTTTCATCATTAGATTGTTACATTTTAAAATGTTTCAATTATCTCAGTTCAACTCAGCAAAAAATGGTGTCAGTTAAAAAAAAAAATCCATAACGTTGAAATGTTGCCGAATGTCTGTATAATATACTTCTTTTCTTGTTAGTAGAAAGTCACTGGATAGGTGTCTCATCAAACTGTACCCCTGTGGAATCAGCAGAAATCAGATGCTCTCTCTCTCTCATCCAGCAGTCTTGTCACCTTGCCATGTCACCTCTGGCCGACGTCTGTTTACTGGACAACTGCAGCAAGCCTCCACTCTGTGTCCCACTGGCACCTATCTTCACCTCTACTGTATTTCAAAAAGAACCAAAAATTTACCTTTTGGCTCCCAACAGTCAGATACCCTACTCCTGGTACTAAAAATGTAGCCGGTGGCTTGAAAATAATCACCACAGGATTCAAATTAATTTTATTGAGACGGAGATGTGGCTTATGGGGTTTCTTTTTTTGTTTGTTTTTTTCTCCCCTTTTCTCCCCAATTTGGAATGCCCAATTCCCAATGTGCTCTAAGTCCTCATGGTGACGTAATGACTCGCCTCAATCCGGGTGGCAGAGGACGAACTCAGTTGCCTCTGCATCTGAGATGTCAATCCATGCATCTTATCACATGGCTTGTTGAGCGTGTTACTGCGGAGACCTAGCGTGTGTGGAGGCTTCACGCTATTCTCCGCGGCATCCAAGCACAACTCACCACGCGCCCCACCGAGAGCAAGAACCACATTATGGCGACCACGAGGAGGTTAACCCAACATGACTCCACCCACCGTAGTAACCATGCCAAATGGTTGCTTAGGAAGCCTGACTGGAGTCACTCAGCACGACCTGGATTTGAACTTGAGACACCAGGTGTGGTAGTCAGCATCTTTACTTGCTGAACTACCTAGATTAGTGCCTTTCAAGGCACCTGAAACTGAGGCCCCACATGAATACCGTAATGGCTTGTGTTGAATTGTTTAGGGAAGACCTGAAACGGCCCGATTGTTGTCGATTGTTGTCCATCACCAGGTGAGTAATGGTTCATTTGGAATGAATGGCATAATATGGGTTACGGAACCATGTAAGCTTAAACACATGGCCTGAAAGATGTGCTGCGGTTGTGGCATGTGAATGACGCATTGCACTGTTTGCGGTGTCGTGGGAGTTTGTGGCATGGCCCAGAAGATTCCCCAGTTGCGGCGCTTGGACAGAGCATTGCACTGTTTGCAGTGTAGTGGAAGTTTATCGCGTGGCCCAAAAGATGCCACAGTTGCGGCGCTTGGACAGTATATTGCACTGTTTACGGTGTAGTGGGAGGTTTAGTCACACGGTCCAAAAGATGCCGCAGTTGCAGCACCTGGATAGCACATTTGTGCAGCTTAGGGATGTATTGAGCCAGTAGAAAACATGGTAACATGGTAAACATAGCATCTGCGGACACCTGAACATAATTGTTTTTTAGATTAAATGTCTGGAACATATGTGAAACAATGTCAGGAAACTTGCGTGTGCATACGAACGACGTCATTTAAAGTTGGTTTGTCATGAAATTAGAACGCACCTGAAACTGAGTGCCCATATGAATACTGTAGTTTGATGTTTATTAACTTAAGCGTATGGTTTGGAGCTTTGTAGATTGTTTTCCAATGTAATGCGAGTCATTTCACAACCCTGTATTATTGGCATGGGGTGACTCGTCTCGTTTTGACATGGATGTATGAAATCTGAGTTTGTGCCTGAGAGTTGGATTTAATAGATACTATAAGAGCACCGTTTGCAGTAGTGTGGTGATTAAAACGACTTGTTTATACTGATGACTTGTAATAAATTCTAGTTTGCAATAGTGTGGTTAATAAAACGACTTGTTTATATTGATGACTTGTAATAAATTCTAGAGAGAAACTGAAATATTGTGAGTATGAAGTAAAGTGCAAAGCCAAATCGTCCGGCATCGGTTTAAACCTGTTACTTTAAACTTGGGTGAAGTGTGAAATTATGACGGATTGTTTAAATGCTTTAAAAGTCATGCAGCAATTAGGTTCTATGGTCAAGCTTGTTGGGAGTTTGTAATCCAATGATTCAGGTGAAAGTAGAGAAGACTTGTCTGTAATACAAATTATGTATTGATTTTTACCTGCGTGAAGTGTTTGTCCTGCGCAGGAGGAGGGAAAGTCATGTTATAGTCAAGAGATGAGTAGAAGTTTGTAGAAACGCTTGCTTCATGGTTATCGGGGCTGCGCGGCGAGCTTGAATGCTGTGCAGAGGCGAGACGCGTTTGCGGAATGATTAAGAATGAGTTGGACGTGACACGCGATCCACCTCTTGATGAGCCAAATACGGCTCATGTCTGTTCAGACAGAGGCTGTGTATAGCCATAGTGAGCTGTAGAATGGTCTGAGTGGGAGCTGCTGTGGCAGAGAGTATGTAATGAAGTAGCGGTAGTTTGGAAGGAGTTCGCTTGTTGTATAATGCCCCTGTGTCCTGAATGGAATAAATCACACTCCGAAAGGGCGCTTTGAAGGGAGAACAATCTTGATAGTCCTGTTGGAAGAAATGGAATAGCTGAATGGAGGATACTCTAAACGATCTGCGCGGCAAGGTTATGAGGCTGAGAGGAATCTCCTGTGCAGGAGAACCAGATTGAAATGCTGAGGAGCATTGCAATGATGCTTGAATTAAATAGATCATCTTTTGTTTTCCTCACGTTCAAATGAAGCTGAGATCGAGCTCAAGTGTCTTGAGGCTGGAGCAGCGCCCGTTCACGGAGGCAGGCTTACACGATGGACTGCTCCGAGTGGGAAGTTTAGATAAGAGAACAAATGAACAGCCATAGGGAGCTGTTTCACATGTATACGGTGCCAAAGTGGTCGGCGTGCAGAAGCAGCTTCGTGCAACGGACCGCTCCGAGTGGAAAGTTTAGATCAGAGAACATATGAGCAGTCGTAGAGATATGTTTGACATGTAAACAGTGCCGAAGCAGCCAGTTTGCAGAAGCAACTTCACACTATAATCTTCTTCGGCGAATAGAGAATAGAAAGAAAGACAGAATAAAATACAACACTTAACGTGGTAGAGGTCAATACTGCAAAAACAAATGAGCTGCTATGTCATCTTCTGTTGAATAACAAGATTGTTTGGACAGAAGAACTGTTCTGATGAAGGTGAAAGCTTTGCAGCGAAGTTGCATCCAGTGATCCGAGTCACTTGCACGGGTCTGTTGGTGGGAAATGGGTGGGGCTGAATGCCAGAAGACTCAATGCCACATAGAGGTAAGCAGCTGTTTATATACTCTTACTATGGCAGTGTGATTGGTCGGATTAAGTGACTTGCTCCTGCTGAACCTTGTTAAATGAAACTCCATTATGATTTATAATACATTTACATACACAGTCCTCGCATGTGCACCAAAACATGGCCAAACTCCATACATGCAATCCAGATGCATCCCTCAAAAATGATCCACACAAATACCCAGTTCCAACACACAACTCCTCCGAACACATATTTAATGCAACCCATAAGCATTTTGTGCAAAACTTGATATAAACCCAAGAATTCTCAAATGATGAACAAAACTAGGAGCTCTTCTGCACAACGCCTGCACTCACGGCTCCAGCCAGCACCCATGCGCAACACAAGGGGTGCCTGAAAGCAGGTGTCACAAAAATCTGGTTCCTAAAGGGGCCATGTCCAATTCACGACCAAAGTCAAATTACATGAAATTTCTCCACTCGGCTACAAAAAAATAAATATATAAATAAATCCTGAGAAAAAATAAATTAGAAATTAATTTTACATTTTCATACATTGCATACCCATACTGTAACACAAGAAAGAATAGATTTTCATTCACATGTGTAGACACATTCACACACAGTGGGAAGTCTGCACCCCCTGTAGATAGAGTATAATTCCCTCTAACAGTCAATGTAATGTGTCTCATAGAGTGCTGAATGTATTTAAAGTGTATTTATAATACAGAGCAACAATATCTCTTGTCCCTGCAGACTTTTTTATATAAATAATTTTGAATTATAATTAATGCATAAAATTAAATTTTTATTTTTATTTTTATTTATTTTTTACTCAACAGCTAAAAAAAATAATTAATAACAGTAATAAAACACATGGTGTTATTTTGGCTTTTCACCCATGGGCCCACACTCCTCACAGATACTTAGAGTGTCACATTTACAGATTCTATTCTGATTTGTGCGTTAATGTGCAACATTTATGCAAATAAATCCTTCCCTGCAGTGCTCTAAGAAATAATGCATTTTAATGTGTTTAAAAAATTTGACAAAATATTTATTAAGATTTGTGTTTGTGACAGATAGAATGTGCCTGCATCAACAAGTACTTACACACACAATCACATACATACACTCTGAATCCATAATGAGGACCTATGGGACAAGTTGAAACCTTCTTTGGCACAGGTTGAAACTCATCTTCAGAAGAGAGCGCATGTTACCCCACTCCTTGTCTCTCTTCTCTGGATGCTGGTTGATGCAGGTATCAAAGCTCTAATGCTGGCATACAAAACAGTCACTGGGTCTGCTCCAGCATACCTAAAATCATTTCTGCAGAGCTACACGCCCGCTAGAAGCCTGCGAACGGCTAAGGAATGTCGGCTTGTTGTACCAACACAAAGAGGCACCAAAACACTTTCCCGGACTTTCGGCTTCATCATACCACGTTGGTGGAATGAACTTCCCAACTCCATCCCTGAAGCTGACTCATTTTCTGTCTTCAAAAAACGGCTAAAAACACATCTTGTCCATGAGCACTTAACCAGTCACTAAAAAAAAAAAAAAAAAAAAATTCCTTGTTGCACTTTATTCTGTTTTGAATACTATTCTGATGCTAGTGAAACTTTGTAATATGACACTTTTCGTACCACTCGTCTCCTTAAGATGATTTGCTTATGTTTTCCTCTTTTGTAAGTTGCTTTGGATAAAAGTGTCTGCCAAATGAATAAATGTAAATGTAAATCTTCCACACACACGATTACAAACATAAACTGACAACAGACTCTTACACACACTTGCATAAATTGTCCGTCTCTCATTCTCATTCTCTTTTTCCCTCTTCCCTCTGTATCTTGACCTCTGTCCTGTATCTGCCCCAGGGGTAATTATGGAAGACAGGCGGAAATCTAGGTGTATTATTCAGTTCTCTAATACACAAACCAAAGGGGAATGGCAATTATTTCCTCTCCCCATCCCCTTCTCCCCAAATGCCCTCAATCAGAACTGTTTGTGTGTGTGGAGTGGTTTACTTAGCTATACCTTTGGGAACAAATTGACAAAACCTCCCCTTTGGGTGTATCCTGGGACATTCTCACTTGAAAAAAAAAAAAAAAAAGGTAAACAAAATAAGTAATGGTTGTTTTTTTTTTTTTGTTGTTTTTTTTTTTTTTTTTGCAGTGGAGATAAGGGTTTGGTTAAAGTCAGTCTGTAGTTATTATGATTAGCTTTATATATAAAAAACAACTGAATTCTGTGGTATGTCCACATTTACATGACTAGTACATAATATTCAAAGCTGAATCAGCATAATGAACTGTTAATCTGTTTCATTAATGCAGTTGTTCTCTGTGATATGATAAATACTTTTATGCACGCATGGCCTTAAAATCCTCTTTCTTACTCTCCTCCTCTTTGTCACTCTCTCTGAATGGAATGGTTACAGCTGAACTTAAGGGCAGAGCTGAGCAACAGATGAGGGCGACTGAGCACTAAAGCATCCTTGAACATTTGCCACCTGTCTTTGAACTCAACCCCTCTTTCCATCTCTTCCACAGATCACAATGAAATTGTATGTATGATTTCTCCCCTGTACTCATCCGTCTCACAACTCTCTATTTCTCTTAGCAAAGCTTTCTCCATATCCATCCTCTACTTCTTTGAAGCTCACCTACCCTACACCCTGTTACTATGAGAAGTGAGAGTGTGATTGTAGGTAGGTCTAGATGCTCACAGACTTTTTACAAAGCACTGCCAATATGGTTTGGGAACTTTGAGATGATATACACGATAATGTATGTATTATATGAAAGCCAGCAATAACCATGCATTTTTATTTTTTATTATTTGTATGGAAACAAGATGCTCTTTTGGCTCTTTGAATTTTGATAATAACTCCTTTTGTGTTCCACAGTGAAAAAAGAAAGTCAAATATGTTTTTTAATTTAAAATAAATTATCTAAATAATGTTTGACTCACTTCGACTGACTAAATTTAGATGGTGAACTTATTGTGTAACTTATTTATATTTTATATATAATGTGTGTGTCTATACAGTGTGTGTGTGTGTGTGTGTGTGTGTGTGTGTGTTCTGTAAGTTCTGTTAAAAATCCACATGGCTGATTTCAGGGACTGGAATGCACAGGAAACACATGATACTCACACTTAAGAGAGTAGAGGAGATCCAAGAAGTACAAACAAAAATCAGAGGAAGGAGAGAGAGAAAAGCAAAGAGCAAGTACAGTGGGGAAAGAGTTAAAGTTTGTGGTCAGCAGCACCACGGGCATCATAAATCAGATTTCCCACAATCCCTGTGGAGGAGCCCTGCGCTCGGCCTGCCGCAGACACGCTCAGTGGGGCGCGGCACATCGATTGGTGTCGCCACTGTGATGATGAGTGCTGTGGGGTCTGGTGGGGGGGGGGGGTACTCTGTGTATTTGTGTGTGTGCGAGGTGGAGGTGAGGTCTGCTTGCTCATGAAGAAGTCTACCTCAGCACCTGCCCCGAAAAACAACGAGTTGGACCTGAGTGAATGTGCAGACTCTGGGCCTATTTCCTCTCAGATCAGCATTCACCTTGTGTCTCTCATACACACAGTCACAAAAAAACAAACAATAGCATGCTGACACACACAGACACACACTGAGAGCTATATTTACATATTCATCATAAATGCAGCTGAGTAGCTGAGCAGTTGCTCATAATTCAATGAGCTGGTCTTTGTATCATTAATAAGCATCACATATTCAGATTTCTACTGTCACTTCCTGGTTGTTTTCTGCCCACATACTGGATGCAAGTTATGCTTTGAAGGAATTTTGAAGGTTACTATCTATTTCTGAACCACTTAAGTTCAAGCCATTCAAACAGTCAATTAACAGAATTGCAAACAGAATCAATCACCCTTACAAAACAGTGTTTGTGCAAACCTCTCTGGCAAACATCTGCTGCATATATAAGCTAATATGCCGCAAATACTAAATACGTTGGAGAAATAACATAACTTCAAATTCATGACAAACAACACAAGAATAAGCACCACCGTGCATAACACACCCAGTACAGACACTGATGCACAAACATGGATATGTTGTCTGAAGTACGTATCTTAATATGTGTCTAAAGCATATAAAGAGAATAAATTTGTCTTATTCAACTCACCAGCAACCATGATTCAGCTTATAACAACTTGTGCACAATTAACAACAGTAAAATTATTTTACATCTCTCGACTTAAAGTTTTTGCATGTTTTAATAAAAAGTGTATTTTATAAAACTAGTCATAACAATATTTTCAGCACATTTTGTTTGTTATTAACGAAGCTTACATTTCGCCCCAGGCTCGTTCAAGTCCTCGGTACATGCATGCTCATAATATAAGAAGCTCACTCATCAGACTCCTCGTGAATCCGTAGCAAACTTTGACAGTTATTTGGACTGGCTCATTCGGTTGTTTTTGAGTTGGACATGACCGGAAATCTGACTTTCGATTCTGCCTGTAGGTTTGATTTGTTAATTTTCAAACAGGTTCTTTTATTCAATAACCAGTCTAGCAACTCGTAAGTGCCACCTAGCATGTATGAGTCCAACTCATTCATTTCGAACTCAGTTTGAAGACTCAGGCTACTAGTCATATGCATTTAGTTTTGTATTAGTATGTTGTTGCTGATACACAAGTTAATGCAATTCAGATTTCTTGAAAATGTCCATCACATACAAATACAGCTGCAAAGCTAATATACAGTGTTATTGATAATTTGTATTAATAACATCATTGAGTAAAATTCCTACTTAATTCTCAAGACCTTCATTTGCACATATTTTTCAAATAATAAAAAAATAACACAGAAACAAACATGTGTAGGTTTATAAATGTTTTATTCGGCTACTGACATTAACGTCACAACACAAAGCAAGTCCTCTGTAATCCTCTGGAAATTTAGACAGTTAGTGGGACCATCTCTTTCGGTTATTTTTGAGTCTGACAGTTCGACGTGCTACATAGCTAGTATAAGTACTTCAGCTGTGAGTCTTACATCATCAATGGGGAAGTTCGATTCAGTTTGATTTTGTGAACAGGCTCGACGGGTTACTTGCTGAAAATTGGCTCAAAAGTACGATTAGTTCAAGAATTGGACATCACTAATTGTAGTGAATGCATACGATGGGATGTTATTTGCAACAGGGAATTTCAAAATAAGAGTCATTGATGCTTCATAACATTATGATATGTTTATTGACTGTGCACTTCTGTTCTACGAACTGTATTATTTCTTAAATTAACAGGCCCAAATTTTTGAAAATTAGCTGAATCCAAACCTGTCACGGAATGTCTATTTGCCTAAAAGTCAGGATTAACAAAGCATCATGAAGCTTGAAGTATACTTATGTGTTACAAAGAGTTTTGAAACTCTTGCCTTATTGGCAGGCTGCAAAGTGAAATGCCTCTCCCACACCTTTCCCCCTCTCTCCCTTCTCCCTTTCATAAATTTCATTAAGAGAGAAATCACATTACAGTATTTCTCTGGACCTGCTTCCAGGGGTTAACCACTTTGCTTAGCCATGTAAATTCTCAGCTTAGTCAGGGCCATTCTCCACAGCCTGGCTGCTTCGATGCAGCCCGCGCCGAATTAAATGCTATCTATGTAAATTTGTGTGTGAGTGTGTGTCCTGCAGATGGACATGGGGTGTGTAAAATGTGTGAACCCATTCTCCTGGATTACTGAAATTGTGTGTGTGTGTGTGTGTGTGTGTGTTTCTGCTCACTATATGCACATAGGATGAGCACGTTGTGTTAACCCTATCTGCTGGATTATCCAGATGGCGTGTGTGAGAGTGAGACAGAGCGAAACTTGAGGATGGAGTAAAGGAGGTTAAAGGGGAACTTATCGCTTTTGTGCAGAAGATAGACTTCCACTGGCTGGCCTGTCCTGCTGCCCCACAACTGAAGAACTAGGGAGAGTTGACACTTTCCCTAAGAGGGGTAAACCAGCCTGAACCTGTGGTCAACACTTACTCAGCTACTGCACTAAAACACACACTGACAGATACAGTATCAATAACAGGGTTAAGGGAGTTCAGGGATACAGGTCAAATCTTTAATTGTTAAATCTTTAATAATTAATTCAAATGAATTATAAAAAAAAACAATGAATTAATTAGAATGTGCCCTCCCCCTCATAGCACCTGTCACTAACTAGTAATACCACGTAGCAAATCATGGTTTTTAAGTAAGCTGAGATGAGAACTAAAGGCTAATTTCATGAAAAAGGACAGGAATTTGATATACTGTTTCTCACCCAAACTTCCTGTGTGAGTAGAAAATACATTAAAATGGGAAAGAAAATGGTGTACATTGTTTAGAGAAAAATGGGCAACACTTTGCATTAATGCCATGTAAGTACACAAACACCCCATGCAGTTCAACAATTTATCTTTGCACTGGACCGAACAGTCCCAAAGCCTCCAGCGTCTCACTGATATACTATCTATTTGTCCATCTATCCATTTGCTCGCTCACTTGCTCAGTCACTTGCCCTGCAGTCTATCATTGACTTTGGTGAACGATAGTCAGCTTATTTTGTCAATGGCACAGTTTGCTCTAAAACTGCCCTGTGGATGAAAGGTCAAGTAAAGGTGATTGGGTCAAGAAGGAAGGCACCCACACATAGAGAAGCTGTCTATTTAGATCTCTTTTGATCTCTACTCAAATCTCAGAATATTTTCCTGCAGCCAGGCCTACATGTGGAACTTGAACTGTTAGGAGACTCGTGGACCAAGGTAAAGTGTGCAAGGTGGCCCCCATTCCACCAGTAATCTATTTCTGAACCAGTTTGTCCTCTAAGCTTGTTCAATCATTTCCTGATTGATCTTCATCTTGATCAATTCTTGGAAAGACAGATGGCCCTGCTCCAGTCTTTAGTCTATACTCTACCACCACACACACACACACACACACACACATAGACGAACACACACTACGACCCCCGTCCCAAGCACTGATCTGTACTGTCACTTCCTCTATGGCTGAAGGCAAATTAGGCAAGGGTCAAGATAGGAGGCATTTATTGATTTAGCACTCCTCTCGTTTACACACACACACGTACACATAAGCCACTTCCCAGACGTCTCACACTCTTGTAGCCACTTCCTGTCCTTCAGTCAATGTTTTTTCCTTAAAGGAATAGATCTCCCTGAAAAAATAAAATAAAAATCACTATGAAAATGTACACTAAAAACAGTGTAAGTTCCCATGTCATTGTGAATGAGCTTCTCTCCTCGCACTCATGAATGCACAACAGATGTCAAGATTTTTTAATGAAAAATGACTTACATTTCAGATTGTTTTGCACCAAAACCAACTGTATGTCTATGATGATTTGGAATATGACGCACAAGACGCAGGGACTATTTTGATGATACCTTTGGATGCAGCTTTAAAGTGAGGCACTATCCACTGCCATTGTAATGAGAAGATAGTCCATAATATCAATTAAAACTTCTTCATTTGTGTTCCACATTAGAAAGAAAGTCATATAGGTTTGGAACGACATGACAGTGATTAAATGATTACAGAATTTCAATTTTGGGTGAACTATTCCTTTAAAGACAAACAGGAGGAACCAGAATTTGTTCTCAGTACAGTACAGGCTTACATTTAGTGCTTTGTTGGCAGCCTCGTCTTTGGGTAGCAATATAAATCCTTGTAATACAGGTTTATAATAGTAATAATTGTATAGAATCAAAACTCACACCATACACTGAGACAAGCCATTTGTCCAGCAAGGATCTGTGAGGCAAGACACCATATCAGTAAAATAAATCACCTATAAATGTTACTCGATTAATTACTTATGCCCAAAATCTCCATTAAGGGATGGCGCTAAAGAGGAAATGCGTGGGTGTTTAAATGAGAATCTAGAAATAGTTTAAATTACAGTGTATTCTTGTTTCTCCTCCAATAAGCTTTATTTTCATCCAAGAAATTTTTTTTAAAGTTTAAAAATTCTGCCATTATTTATTCACCCTAGTGTCACTCCAAACCCATTTTACTTACTTTATTATGTAGAACACAAAGGTGAACTTTTAAAAAGTATTCAAATTGATTATTTGCACATAATGCCAGCGAATACTGACTGTCAAGCTCAAAAAAAGTTAAACGTCAGTAAAAAGTCATCGATATGGCTCATGCACTATATACCAAAAAGTAAAAGCCGCGTGGAATATTTTTTAATGATATTTATGGTCTTTTTTGAAGCTTTAAAGAGAGACGCTATCCATATCCATATCTCCTTTTGTGTTCCGGATCAGAAATAAAGTTATTCAGGAAAGTTATAACTATTGCTTTCAGGTTTAAATCAGAAAGCCAAAATGTTACAAACCAGTAGTTTGTGTAGTGGTAGTTTCCAACCTCTTGCATTTGTGAAGGTGGAAGGGTGACAATTATGTGTGATTTTATGTCAGGAACAGGTGTGATCCAGCAACAGCCTTGGATCCTTTTAGACACTGTAAATCCCTTGATAGGAGAGAGTGGGAGAGAGAGAGAGAGAGAGAGAGAGAGAGAGAGAGAGAGAGAGAGAGAGAGTCTTCCAAGTCTCTCCATGGTTGACAGGAGAGGTGGAAATCCCTTCCACTCAAATTAAGAACTGGATGAGAACCAGATCAGGAAAGACCACTGAGGACCAAAGCTTTAGGACTCCAACCAGACAACCCCCCTCCCCCCGTGTGTGTGTGTGTGTGTGTGTGTGTGTGTGTGTGTGTGTGTGTGTAGTGATAGGGAAGCCTGGAGATGACATTGAAAGGAGGTGTGTGAAAAAATAATGGGAGTTAGAAAGATAAAGCAGTGGATGGGTAAAAGAGCTTCTAAAGAGATCAGCCAGACTACTCTCACCAGCTTAAAGAGAGGGAGAGAGGAAAATGTATTCTGTAAGAAAGAGGAGAAAGTTGAAGTTGTTGTTTGTCTAAATCAATTCACATCTTACAGTTCAATGGATGTCAAAGCAAAATAATCAAAATAATTAACATTGTGGGGGAAATGTGAGCAACCTTCAACCTAAATGAACTGAGTGTGCATAATTTTAAAATGTTCTATTGTGATAGGTTCTTCTGAGACACAAAATTAATCCACTAATCCATCCATTAATCAGTGCCACTTAAATGGCTTGTAGTGAAAATAGATTTAAATGTATCAGTGTGTGTAAAGAGAATAGGGGCTAAATAAATAATGAGGGCCAAAATCACACAGTGTTTTATACAAAACAGATAGAGAGAGAAAAGTCTCACAATCAAAATCCAAGTTAGATAAAATGTAGAAACAATTTTCTCATTTTGACCATTCAACCTTATTCTGCTAATTCTGCTAATATTAAGTTAATTCTATTCAATATATGTATATATATATATATATATATATATATATATATATATATATATATATATATATATATATATATATATATATATAAATTTGGGCCTGGGTTAATTCAGGAGCAGTAAGAGGCAATAGAAATACTATGGTCACATAAGTACTGCTTTTGGGAAGTTAATATAGCTTGCTGTGTTACATATGAAACTCTATCTAACACTTTTTAACCCTTTCATACATACCATCACACATATGTGACAGTTAATAACTGGGCCCTTCAGAGCAGTGTTATTATAGTTAATGAAAACGAAAATGAAAACTAACTAAAATAATTTTCGTTAACTTAAAATAAAAATAAAAACTGAAATTATTGGAAAAAAACTTAAAATAAAATAAAATAAAAATGATCTCAAATTCGTTTTAGTTTTTGTTATACTAGGGTGAATATGGGCAAAGTGGGACACTTTTGGAAATTTTACATTTCTGGACACTTTGAATTATGATCTAAACAACACATAACCTAAGATTATACCTTTAAAGAAAGCTTAGGATGTATTCTACCTTTGTCAAAAGCAAAAATGAAGACATTTTCAATACTGGTATGTAGAACCTTTGAAGACCTTCTTTTAAGACCCTCTTTTGATCAAATCCCAGATGAAGTGGGACAGAGGAAAAATGATTCTCAAGAAAATATCTAAGAATGTTTCAGCTCTGTAGATCCATACAATGCAGTCAACAGGGTCCAAAACTTTGAAGATCCAAAAAAACAAATAAAAGCAGCATAAAAGTTATCCATAAGTGGTCTGGTTTAATCAATGTTTTCTGAAGTGATCTAATCTGTTTTGGGTGAGAACAGACCAAAATATAACTCCCTTTTTACTGCACATCTTACAATTGCAGTCTACAGGAACGATCATTATTTCAAGCTCGATTACACTTACTAGTAGTCCGCAGAGTGCTAGATGGTGCTGGGAAATATAAATAGGAAATCTTGTTTGCCAAGGAGAGGGTTGATGTCAAGAATCAAGATTTACAGTAAAAAAGGACTTAAACAGTGATCTGTTTTTCACACACACCTATCAAATAACTTCTGAAGACATAGATTAAACCACCAGAGTCTTATGGATTACTTTTATGCTGCTTTTTTGTGATTTTTGGACCTTCAACGTTTTGGCCCCTATTGACTTTTATTGTATGTACCTACAGAGCTGAAATATTCTTCTAAAAATCTTTATTTGTGTTCAGCAGAAGAAAGAAAGTCATTCACACAAGGGAAGCCATGATGGTGAGTAAATGATAAGAGAATTTTCATTTTTGGGTGAATCATCCCTTTGATATTTTACTCCCCAAAGATTAGATTAGAAATTATGTATAATCATTTCAGGAAATGCATATGGATACAAAGTGGATCAAGCTCAAATGTGCTTTGTCACTTTACCCATATTCACCCTATATTATAATATTTGCAACATTTACAATCCACATTAAACTTGAAAATACCATTAGATAGAGGTAACACAAGACTGCCCTGAGAATTGAAATTAACTTTTTAAAAATGTACTTTTTAAATTACACCAGTAAATGCTCAGCTTTGGCAGCCATAAAAAATACTAAAACTAAAATAAAAACTAACTAAACTGAAACTATAAAACACTGAGAAAACGAAAACTAAACTAAAACTAACAGACAAACTGAAAAATAACGAAAACTAAACTAAATTTTTGACAAACTGAATATAAAATTAAAATAAAAACTCATTTAAAAATCCAAAACTATAATAACACTGCCGCAGAGTAGCGTCACACATACAACTCTGGAAAAAGAGACCACTGCAAAATGATCTGTTTCTCTGGATTTACTATTTATAGGTGTGTGTTTGAGTAAAACAAACATTTTTGTTTCATTCTATAAAGTACTGACAACAATTTTCCCAAATTCCAAATAAAAATATGGTCATTTAGAGCATTTGCAGAAAATGACAACTGGTCAAAATAACAAAAAAGATGCAGTGTTTACAGACCTTGAATAATGCAAAGAAAACGTCCTGGTTACTTGCGTAACCTCCATTCCCCGATGGAGGGAACGAGACGTTGTGTCGATGTAGTGACACTAGGGGTCACTCTTGGAGCCCGAAACACCTCTGGTCTTTGATAAAAGGCCAATGAAAATTGGCAAGCGTTATTTGCATACCACTCCCCCGAACATTGTTGCAGGAGGGACACAACGTCTCGTTCCCTCCATCAGGGAACGGAGGTTACGCAAGTAACCAGGACATTCCCTATCTGTCACTCACTCAACGTTGTGTCAATGTAGTGACACTAGAGGTCCCTATACGAAATGCCAAAATCCTTAGTGGAAATACATCACATGGTCTTGCCGAACTCGGAAGTATGTCATGTGGAGAAGTCCCATGGTAGGTCTTACCCTACAGTGGAGGAGTTTGTACAAACATGGTGACTCTGCCCAAGGAAGACGCAGTTTACAAACAGGGAAACTAATTAGCTGAAGATATATGTCGCATGGGATTACCTATGGGGGAACCAACACATGCGGAGCACCTACCCCAGTACAGGGCTTAGTTAGCACATGTACTGAGCCAGCAGCGAGTTTCTCCGCAAACTCGTCTGCCACAGGGCTCGGAGGAAATCATCCAGGGAACACAGTTTGTGAACACTACTGGAAATCAACAGTGCACGTCTTCAGCTCAGGGGAGGTGAAAGGCATTATGCACAAGCGATACACCCGGCCAGCTGTCCCGGAATTACCTGCTTGTGCCTGCCACTACACGGGACGAAACCGGTTCCACCTGGAGATTGTAGAACCTCGCAAAGGTGTTGGGTGCTGCCCAGCCCGCTGCTCTGCAAATGTCTGTTAGATAGGTGCCACTGGTCAAGGCCCAGGAGGCCGCCACACTCCTGGTAGAATGGGCTCATAGCTTTGCCGGGGGCGGCACGTCCTGGGCGTGATATGCCATTGTTATGGCGTCAATGACCCAGTGGGCAATCCTCTGCTTGGAGACAACGCTTCCATTCCGCTGACCACCAAAGCAGACAAAGAGCTGCTCAGAGACTCTAAAGCTCTGCGTGCGATCCAAATAGATGCGTAAAGTGCGCACCGGACACAGCAACGTCAGGGCTGGGTCTGCCTCCTCCTGAGGCAGTGCTTGCAGGTTCACCACCTGATCCCTAAAAGGGGTTGTGGGAACCTTGGGAACATAGCCCGGTCGGGGTCTCAGGATCATGTGAGAGTAGCCCGGACCGCACTCCAGGCACGTTTCACTGACAGAGAACGCTTGCAGCTCTTCTACCCTCTTGATGGAAGTGAGCACAGTCAGGAGGGCAGTCTTTAAAGACAGTGCTTTAAGCTCAGCTGACTGCAGGGGCTCAAAGGGGGCTCTCCGTAGACCCTGAAGAACTACAGAGAGGTCCCATGAGGGAATGAGGCGTGGTCTGAAGGGATTCAACCTCCTGGCGCCTCTCAGGAACCTGATGATCAGGTCGTGCTTCCATAATTACTTACTGTCCACTGTGTCATGGTGTGCTGCTATAGCGGCTACATACACCTTCAAGTTGGAGGAGGACAGCTGCCCTTCCAACCTCTCCTGCAGGAAGGAAAGCACTGATCTGATTGCGCATCTCTGGGGGTCTTCGCATCGGGAAGAACACCACTTAGCGAACAGATGCCACTTCAAGGCATACAGGCGCCTTGTAGAGGGGGCCCTAGCCTGAGTGATCATGTCTACCACCGCGGGTGGTAGGCCACTTAAGTCTTCCATGTCCTGTCCAGGGGCCAGACATGGAGATTCCAGAGGTCTGGTTGTGGGTGCCAGATGGTGCCCCATCCCTGAGAAAGAAGGTCCTTCCTCAGAGGAATTCACCGCGAGGAGCGTGAGGTCCGAGAACCACGTCTGGCTGGGCCAGTAGGGTGCTACCAGGACGACCTGCTCCTCGTCCTCCCTGACCTTGCACAGGGTCTGTGCAAGTAGACTCACTAGGGGAAACACATATTTGCGTAGGCCAGAGGCCAGCTGTGTGCCAGTGTGTCTATACCGAGAGGTGCCTCGGTCAGGGCGTACCAGATTGGGCAGAGGGAGGATTGTTGGGAAGCGAACAGGTCTACCTGTGCCTGCCCAAATCGACTCCAAATCAGCTGAACCACCTGAGGGTGGAGTCGCCACTCTCCCCTGAGGGTAACTTGCCGTGACAGCGTGTCCACTGCAGTGTTGAGGTCGCCCAGGATGTGAGTGGCTCGCAGCAACTTGAGGTGCTGCTGACTCCACAGGAGGAGACAGCGGGCGAGTTGTGACATACAACGGGAGCGTAAACCACCTTGACGGTTGATATATGCTACCGTTGCCGTGTTGTCTGTCCGAACTAACACATGCTTGCCCTGGATCAATGGCTGAGACCTCCGCAGGGTGAGCAGAATTGCCAGCAGGCTGCGTGCCTGTTGCATACAGCGCCCCAGCCCGTTTTGGAGGCGTCTGTCGTAACCACGACACGCCTGGAGACCTGCTCTAGGGGAACACCTGCCCATAGAAATATGAGGTCGGTCCAAGGGCTGAAGAGGCGGTGACAGACCGGCATGATGGCCATTCGATGTGTCCCGCAACGCCATGCCCATCTCGGGACTCGAGTCTGGAGCCAGTGCTGAAGCGGTCTCATATGCATCAACCCGAGCGGAGTGGCCACTGCTGAGGATGCCATATGCCCCAGGAGCCTCTGAAACAGTTTCAGTGGAACTGCTGTCTTCTGTCTGAATGCCTTCAAACAGGTCAGCACCGACTGTGCGCGCTCGTTCGTGAGGTGCGCCGTCATCGAGACTGAGTCCAACTCCAAGCCGAGAAAAGAGATGCTCTGTACCGGGAGGAGCTTGCTCTTTCCCCAGTTGACTAGTCGGCTGAGGTGCGAGAGCACCAGGTCCCTGTATGCACACAACACATCCCGAGAGTGAGCTAGGATTAGCCAATCATCAAGACAGTTGAGGATACGAATGCCCACTTCCCTTAATGGGGCAAGGGCTGCCTCTGCGACCTTCGTGAAGATGCGAGGGGACAAGGACAGGCCGAAAGGGAGGACCTTGTATTGATACGCCTGATCCTCAAATGCAAACCACAGGAAGGGTCTGTGTCGTGGTAGAATCGAGATGTGGAAGTACGCGTCTTTCAGGTCTACTGCCGCGAACCAATCTTGATGCCGGACGCTCGCTAGAATGCGTTTTTTCATCATCATCTTGAACGGGAGTCTGTGTAAAGCCCGCTTCAGTACTCACAGGTCCAAGATTGGCCACAACCCACCACCTTTCTTCAGTACAATGAAGTAGGGGCTGTAAAACCCCTTCTTCATCTCGGCCGGAGGGACAGGTTCTATCGCACCCTTCTGTAGGAGGGTAGCAATCTCTGCGCACAAGTTGATGGTGTTCTTGCCCTTCACTGAGGTGAAGTGCATGCTGCTGAACCTGGGCGGACGCCTGGCGAACTGAATCGCGTAGCCGAGTCGGACGGTCCGGACCAGCCATAGCGACGAGTTGGAAAGCGCAAGCCATGCGTCCAAACTCCGGGCGAGGGGGACCAAGAGGACAATCTCGTCGGACGTATCAGAGGGTGGGGCCTCGCGGCGGGACGGAGCCTGAGGTGCCCGCCGTGTCGTGGCTGTGCTGAGTTCAGGGACATCGGAGCACTTACCTGGCTCCTTGTGACCACCCCCGGAACAGCCTGGGACGGGGGAGGAAGAGGCCTGTCCTCGTGACCTGTGGAGACCATCACATCGGGGGTGGATTTGTGCCACAGCTGGGCACGCAGGGGTGGGGAGACCACTATGCAAATACCACTCCCCAATTTTCATTGGCCTTTTATCAAAGACCAGAGGTGTTTCGGGCTCCCAAGACTGACCCCTAGTGTCACTACATCGACACAACTTCGAGTGAGTGACAGATAGGGAACAAGTTTTTAAACAACACAATACTAATGTTTTAACTTAGGAAGAGTTCAGATATCAATATTTGGTGGAATATCCTCGATTTTCAGTCAAAGCTTTCATGCATCTTGCCATGCTCTCCATCAGTCTTTCACATTGCTGTTCGGTGACTTTCAAGCAGCTTAGCTTTGTCTGATGGCTTGTGACCATCCTTCTTCCTCTTGATCACATTCCAGAGGTTTTCAATGGGGTTCAGGTCTGGAGATTGGGCTGGCCATGACAGGGTCTTGATCCGGTGGTCCTCCATCCACACCTTGACTGACCTAGCTGTGTGGCATGGAGCATTGTCCTGCTGGAAAAAAACAATCCTTAGGGTTGGTTAACATTGTCAGAGCAGAAGGAAGCAAGTTTTCTTCCACTATAAACTTGTATGTGGCTTGAGTCATCCATCCTTTACAAAGACAATCTGCCCAATTCCAGCCTTGCTGAAGCACCCCCAGATCATCACCGATCCTCCACCAAATTTCACAGTGGGTGTGAAACACTGTGGCTTGTAGGCCTCTCAAGGTCTCCGTCTAACCATTAGATGACCAGGTGTTGGGCAAAGCTGAAAATTGGACTCATCAGAGAAGATGACCTTACTCCAGTCCTCCATGGTCCAATCCTCATGGTCTTTTGCAAACCTCAGCCTGAGTCTTCTTTGCTTCTCATTTAAAAAGGGCTTTTTTCTAGCTCTGCACGACTTCAGCCCTGCCTCTAGGAGCCTGTTTCGAACAGTGCTCGCCATGCACTTCAACCCAGCTGCTGTTTGGCATTCTTTTTGTAGGTCACTTGATGTCATCCTATGGTTGTTGAGTGACATTTGGATGAGTTGGTGGTCATCCCGGTCAGAGGAGCGTCGTTTTCGCCCTCTGCCACTCTGTAGCTTTGTTGTCCCCAATATCTGGTGCTTGACCTTGTTCTTATGAACTGCCATCTTTGAAATTTTAAGGATTGAAGCAATCTGACACTCACTGTATCCCTCTGCCAGTAAAGCCAGAATTGAATCCTTATCCTTACTTTTCTGGCATGGTCAATAGTTATTTTTTGATTCCAATTACTTTTGAGGTACTACTAGCACTGTTTTTGCCATCCAGCTGGTCCTACTGCAAGAGTATAGTGATGACAACAGCAGTGGTTTTTATACTTTTTCCTCATTAAATAAGATTTGGTTCAGGTGATCACCTAATCAGTACCTCATTAACCTTTTCATGAGTAGGGTCTAAATTCCTCTGCAGTGCCCCCTGGAGTGAGTTATTTTGCACGTGATACTGCACTGGTAGAGGGCGGCAGAGTGTAGATGAGTATTATTTATTTATTTATTATTATTATTATTATTATTATTATTATTATTTTAAAACACATCTGTGTGACGCTATTCTGTGGGGCCCAGTAAATATTCCCATGCACGCTGCCACGTCTACTTATTAGGTGCAGATGCGGTTCATTCACACAAACAGCAACTCAAACAGTCTTTTCAGGCATATAATACGTTTGTTTTCTGAAAAAGACTGCCAAACTATCACAAAAGCACCATGATAACAGTTTAAAACTCGTATACTCACAGTGAAGCACGATTATCCGATGTACGCAGCCAAGTCTGTTTACATTTGCACTTGTCACACACACACACATACACACACACACATGTTGGTGAGGACATCCTTATGAGGACTCTCCATAGACATAATGATTTTTATACTGTATGAACTATAGCTTCTATCCCCTAACCCTACCCCTAAACCTAACCCTCACAAAAAACTTTCTGCATTTTTACATTTTCAAATAAACATCGTTAAGTATGTTTTTTAAGCGATTTGAAATACTAGAAATGTCCTCATAAACCACATTTATAGCTTAATACCCTTGTAATAACCAGTTTGTAACCTAAAAAATGTCCTCGTAAACCACCCAAACCCACTCACACTCACACACACACACACACAATGTCTGAGATGTCAAACGGTGCATAGGCAAACCGGAATGCTGATATTATTTGTTTATTTGTTTTTACAGCTATAAAACCTAAATAAATAAACAAAAATTAAACAAAAACAATACAGCAGACATAACCCATTTGTTCGCATTTACTATATTATATACAGTATTTTTTTTTTAAGACAAGAAATAAAAAAAATAAATAAATAAAAAATACTTGTCTACACTCGATCCTCTGTGCAGTGTCATGTGCAAAAATAACTCACTCTAGGGGGCACTGCAGAGGAATTTAGACCCTACTCATGAAAAGGATAAGGCAGCATTTTGTGATTTATTTGATCATTTATTTATTTGTAATTACTATTACAACAAAATTAAAGGATATTTTTTTAACCACATTAAAGGAATAGTTCACCCAAAACATTCTCATAATTTACTCACCCTTATGCCATCCCAGATGTGCAGGGTTGGGGAGTAACGGAATACATGTAACGGGATTACGTATTTAAAATACAAAATATAAGTAACTGTATTCCACTGCAGTTACAATTTAAATCATTGGTATTTAAAATACAGTTACATTCAAAAAGTATTTTGAAGACTGAAGAGATTACTTTGCATTTAACTGTCATTTGTTTCTTTTAATATTTAGTCCTTTCAGATGGAAAACATTTATACATATAAATGATGTGATCCAAAGTGCATTTGAACAGTGGTGAAACACTTTCTTGTGGTGTGTTACATTCATACGAGCAGAAAGTTTGAAGTAACTTTGGAGCAGCAATAGAAATAGAAATTGTGTAAATTGTCAGCTTTATGCTAAGCTAAATTGCTGTTTCTAGCCATTTTATATGCACGTTACCAGGCACGATCATATTTTTTTTATCAAGAGAATTCACGTTAGATCATTTTTCTAGGCTGCACGTCTAGTAAGACCTTTGATATTAGGGAAAAAATTATATTCTTGATAATATTTTTTTATTGTTTTCCTGTATATCTAAAAATCCTTAAAACAAGATCAATTTGATTGATCTTGTTTTAGAAACAACACTGCATAAGACATTTAGGTTTTTCAGAGAATGTATTTTTAACATGTGTATTTTGTCTTACTGTACTGGTAGAGTTTTTATAGTCAAAACAAGTGAAAAAAATCTACCAGTGCTGAAGAAGTAATACAAAGTATTTAGAATGTGTTACTGACCTTGAGTAATCTAACGAAATACGTTACAAATGACATTTTACAGCATGTATTCTGTAATCTGTAGTGGAATACATTTCAAAAGTAACCCTCCCAACCCTGCAGATGTGTATGACTTTCTTTCATCTGCTGAACTCAAATGAAGATTTTTAGAAGAATATCTCAGCTCTTTTGGTCCATACAATGCAAGTGAATGGGTGCAAAAAATGTTAAGCTCTAAAAATCACATAAATCAGCATAAAGTAATCCATAAGACTCCAATGGTTAAATCAATGTCTTCTGAAATGATATGATAGGTGTGATAGATCAATATAAAGTCATTTTTCACTATACATTCTCCTACCTGCTCAGTCAATCTCCACTTTAACTTTCGATTTCACATTCTTCTTCACGTGTTTTTGGTGCTTCACATTCTTCATGCAAGTCAGCCCCTACTGGGCAGGGAGAAGAATTTCTAGCAAAAAAGGACTCAAATATTGATCTGTTTCTCACCCACACCTATCACATCTCTTCTGAAGATATGGATTAAAACACTGGAGTCATATGGATTACTTTGATAATGCCTTTATGTGCTTTTTGGAGCATTAAAATTTTGGCACCCATTCACTTGCATTGTGTGGACATACAGAGCTGAAATATTCTTCTAAAAATCTTTGATTGTGTTCTGCAGAAGACAGAAAGTCATACACATCTGGGATGGCATGAGGGTGAGTAAATGATGAGAGAATTTTCATTTATCGGAGAACTATTCCGGAGAGCCACATCCACAAAAATTGATTTTCAGTTTCCTAATGGCATCGTTTCCAAAGTATGCTGCAAAGGAGAGTGTTAATGAGAGGTGTAAATGTAGTGAAATCAATGCATTTTCAAAAGAAAATTTCTATTCAGTACAAAAAAAAAAATTGTCACGCTGCAGGACCAGTTAAAACTAACAGGGCGACACGTGGATACAAGAACGGAGGGGAGTGGATACAGTGACACCCGGGACAGAAGTGCGGCTGAGTGGGGTGGCCAGGCTTCTGTCAGAGATCTGACCCCTGCTCTGAAATGGCACTAGTGGGTTCCCACTTATCACTGTGAAATATTAATCAGTTAGGCCACTTCTCTATGTATGTGTGTGGGTTTTTTTTTTTTTTTTTTTTTTTTTCAATAAAATGCTTCCTGTGATATTAGTTTCTCTTGAAGGATATGTGTTATGTGGTAGGTTGAAATCTGTAATTTTTTGGAGTATTTTTATTAAAGCTTTTTAAAGCATTCACAAATTATGAAAAATATTGTAATGTCATAGACTGCAACATCAAGGTGAAGCCTCATTAATTACAACCAAAGCTAGTGAGCTAAATGGCTGTACCTGTCAGAACTCAACTAAACTGTCCTCCACATTTGACAGGCTGTGAATGGCTTGGCCGACCACTTTGGGCCATTAGACTCCTATCATAAGCACTAGGGTGGAGAGGTCTATGAAAATGTTCTAGATGGAAATGTGATGTTCCCTTGAGATTAGCCACCCCAGCACTTTTTTAACTCAAGAAGTCGAAGTTCCTCTACCACATTTTTCTCATTAGATGTATGCTACAGGTAGTTACTTTGGGAACAAACCAAAAGGAGGAATAAGGAATAAAGAGTGGGTCTGTACAGGGGTGTAATGCACGTTTCATTTGACTGGCACCAGTATTGGCCATGGCTCACGTGGTGCCCATACAACATGATCAAACAGGAAGTCAACATGTTGTTTCTGATGCTGTGTTCCATTCAAGTTGGATGTGGGATATTCCTACTTAATATCTCCAATCTTCAACCATCAAGGCATTCCATTGCCAGATGCTCGGAAGATGACGTGTACATAAGGAAACAAATCTGCAAAGCTCCCGTTAGCTTAGCAGGTGTTTTACCATCACCAGAGATGTCTCCTAGCAACCCAATTGATAAACAATGCTGCAACGTTAGCATTTGTGCAACAGGTGTACTGTAATCAAAAAAGAGTATAATTTACCATTAGTTTAACTGTTTGTTAAACAAGCTTAAATATCATGTAATGTAGGAACTCTGACTCAATTATCAACAGTACTTAGTAAAAGTCAATGTTTATTTCTTACTTTGTATACCTCTGGTGCTGACATGTTTGTGTGACGTCACGCACCTGCATCTCGGCGAAGTCAGAGTTTCCAAGTTGGAATTCCGACTTCAAGTGGCACTTTTCCTAGTAGGAAGTTGGGAAATCCGACTTTCTGAGTTGAATGGAACACAGCATGAGAGTTCTGATACCCTAGGATCGGCCACATTATGGCAACTCACGGACAAGCGCATCACCTATTTGACATTTTTGCATCAGCTCCAGTGTGTTTACCTTCCCCTGTGGTGTGACCGTAAGAGTGTTGCATCAACAGCATGGGTTTAGGTTTAGGTTTGGGTTGGGAGGTACAGTTTGTAAAATATCCATTCCTCATCACTATAGCCTGTACAGCTGAAAACAACTCACTTAACAAACTCACTTTTGGACTTCGTGGACATGACACCTGGAGTTCACACGTGACCATACGCCCAACAACACTTAATGCTTTTGCCACTAGGGGCAGTGTTTCACATTTCAGTAAGCAGAGACCAATTTTAGCTAAAGAAAAAGGCAACATACTTTTTCCAATTTCATTGTAAGATCAGTCTGGCTTATAGGCTTCCACAATACATTCAAAATAACTCCCTCTGCTAAGATTTATTTATTTTTTTTTTATTTTATTTTTTTTGGTACAATACGTATTTATCAACGTATTTAAAAATGTATGAGATAAAGTAGAAGAAATGCATTATTAATTAAGTATTATTGAATCATTATTCAATCATTAGGTGTTCCTGTAGCTTACTTTGTAGTGCATGGCACTAGCAATGCCTTCATACCAACACCAAGGTCATGAGTCCAATTCCCAGGGAACACATGTACTGATAAAAATGTGTAGTTACAATACATTGTGTGAATGTTACTTTGGATAATAGCATCTGTCAGATGCATAAATGTGAATTATCAAACAGAATTATGACTTGCTAGTCTAGTAGTAACATTTTCATTGTACATGTGGGGGAACTCGGGTTAAAATCTTGTCCTAACACAACTTTAATAAAGCAAGCAAAATTGAAACTGAGCTTGACAACCAGTTATCACTATGCACTTTCATTGTATGGATCCCACTCGAAACAACTCAAGTTTCAAGATTTATCCACATCAGAGTGAAATGTCCCTTTAATGCAAATGTTCTGCGGAAGGTGCGATTCAGTTGAACTGACTAATTTTAGACATATAAAAGGGTAATTTGAGGTACAGCATTTTAGAATAACACTTGCAACTTTTAATTGTCAATTTAAAAATCAAAGATACAGTGAAGATCAAAAATCTGAGCCCACTTTGTAAATCTGGGAGCCAAAATCGAATTTAATCTTGGAAATAAAAGAAGCATTTGAGAATGATAATAAGAACTATTACAAATTCTGCTGTATTTCTAGATCACTTTAAATAAGCAAAATTTTTACTTTGACCATGCACTGTTCTTTGTATAAAATGAGAGATTGCATTTCTTCCAATGAAGCACACAAGATGCTCTTTGCAACATTCTCAAAACATGATGGGAAAACATAGATCATCAGGTTTTGCACAAACTTTGAGCGCACTGTGCATGTTGTCATTAAAGCAAAAGAGGAGCTTTTATTTCAAATTGTTATGCTGATAAAATAATTTGTACTGAAAAAAAAAAAGAAGAAGAGAAAATCCAATATAAAAGCATGTTGTTTATTTAAAGGTAAAAAAAAAAAAAAAAAAGTTTAAAAAATCTGAAGGGGCACGTGCAATGATGCTTGGCCTGGATATTTTTGAAGTGGCAAGAAGTGTAACTACAGGATCTTTACATGTACATGACACACTTGCACAGCCTGTTTAGATGCACCTTACATGAACATGTATAATGTACAAACACTGTGCTCTCATTTTGCCTCTCATGTCTCACACACATGTGCACAAATAAACATTCCATGGCGCTCCTGACCCCCATCAAGTGGCACCGAGGACCCACTTGACTGGCACTTCCCTCATCAGAAAAGACATGTGCAGCCTATTGAAATACTTACTATCAATTATTTAACCTTGCTCTCTCCCTCTCTTCAATAACCAGGTTGGATTAGAGTTTGATGGCCATCGCGTCCACGTCGAGAGCCCCCTCTTTTAACGTCATCCCCCCTTCCCTTCTCTCTTCCACATTTCCACTAATCCATCTCACTGCAACTATTTTGCAAAAAAAAAAAAAAATAATAAAAAAATAAAGCTGTCAAACGCTAAAACCATGGCAAGTGGTCAAAGTCCAGAACATCTAACTTTACTTCATGTCCTCATCTACACTCATAACAGTCATGAATTTTCCACTTAGACTGAAGGGAGCGATGCAGCTGCACCATAGGACTTTGGGTTACTTCAATGTGATGTTGTACAGCTACTTACAGTATATTGCTCTACTTCAAAACCTAATGAGCTGCCTTTGGAGGCACCATTCATAGGCGTACAAATGTACCTGTATTTCATTCGATACAGAAAAGTATTGATAAATGGATTGAAAAAAGTTTACCCTATATGTGTTGTGTACTTTTATGTTTATCAGAGTAGCCTGTTGGACTGTTAGCTTAGCAACATGCTATCATTAAACCACTGAAATCAAGTGTGATTTGCTTCTCCTGTTAGGAGCGCTATTTGTTTTGCTTCTTGGGGAGAGTAGCGTTGCATGGTGTACCGGTGGCAGGGTACTAGTGTAGTATTCAAGCTTTAAAATACCCATGACCTTGGTCTATTGTAAGAAAGTGAATAAATTAAAATTGTATATTTTAATAATTATTTTTTTATGTAATAATATTCAAACTTTTAATATGATAATAATAACACTATGAAACTGTGAAGAATACAACAACAGAATAGCTACATCATTTAGGTCATTATTTAGACAACATGTTCAGTATTGTGATGCTTTAGCTGCTATTGTACAGTAAGACATTAATAAGGTATCGTGACAAGCCCAAATTTGTCCCTTACGGGATAGGTTGTAATGTCAGTTAGAAAGCCTTTGTTCTTGAACAGATTCTGGAACAGAGCTTATGTGTTTTGAGAAGTTTTGTACTATTGACACACACACACACACACACACAAAAGCATAGGCACAAGTACTAACGCACCGACACAGATATTTAGGTGGCATTTTTTACTTTGATTTGCATATCCAAATACATAAAGGACTTTAAACTGTGGTTTTCTGAGGTTTCAAGTACACCAGAAAAAAACTCTTTTTAGATGTCCTGAAATTCAAATTTCACATGATTTCTCAGTCAGCGCTCATGGGCCTGAAAACCTCCAGGAGGGAATATGTACATCACAAGATTAAGCTTTGAGGTCTCCCCATCCATCATGCTTCTAAACACACACATCCATGCCTGTAGAAGCAGAAGATTATATCCACATAACAAGAGCATGCTGTCTTGGCTCTCTAAAAGGATTTCAGGCATGTCTGGGATGGAGGTAAAGCTATGTGGAGTCAGTGACGAGACTTTCTGTTTGAATTGCCTATTATAAATGCTTTTGTTTTGCCTGTTTTATTGATTAATTTGTATTTGTTCTTTTTCTCAGCTCAGTTATGATATCACGTTCCATATGCCCTTTAAATGTACTGTTCGGGAAATTAGCTGCTAGACTTATCATTGTACACACATATACCTAAACACTCAGGGATTTGAGTTAGATTATGGTGGACACTGGACAGGATCAGCTGGTGACATCCACTTTTGATGTGGGGTAACTTTTTTTCTTCCATCTTTTATCTTGATGTGGGATGATTGGGTATGTATTGTAATGCTATTTCAGAGACAGCAAGTAAGATTTTACACCAGATAGTTATTTCAAACAGATAGCTGTGGCTGGATCTCTTCCTCTCTTTCACTCTGAGTTTGTGAGTGGCAAGAGGATCAGAGGGGGCTAATTCAGAGGGACAGCTATGGCATTCAGTGTCTGCCCAGTGTCGGAGAGAATTAGCCTGCAGTCAAACACAAACTCTGAGCTCACACATACACAATCCCTAATACATGCTCATGGGCAAATGAGTCTGTCACTCTATACAGGTCAAAGGTCAAGAGGAATTCTCTCTTCCTCTCCTACCTCTCCTCATCCCACTGTCTCATTTCATTTCTATTTCCCTTTCATGAAGTATCATGCCCTTTCAAACTGAGGGACATGTGCCCCATTAGATTTTTTAACTTTAAATGGAACTTCCAGAAAAAACAAAGAAAAAAAGTGGAATATTTAAATAGTAAATATACAAAGTATATTTTTGTACGACTGTAAGTAAAAATAGTGTTTGTCTAAAATACTGTGGCAAAATTAATGCATTCCATTGAGATGAATTTGTTCAGTTCAGTCAAGTTGCACCTTTGCAGATCTTTTGCTTTAAGTTAACATGTCTGTCTCTACAAACTTATGACCTTTTCACGTGGAACAAAATGGCAAATCTGCTCTTTTATATATACTGAAAATGTCAAGTTCAGTTGCAAAAAAAAAGAAAAGAAAAGAAAAAAAAAACAAGAAGAAAACTGGAATTAGGTCATTATTTGGTATGGCGCCCAGGAAGGGACAGGTTCGGTTCACATAGTTTTCTCATGGCCACAACTTTGTATGTTGAAGGAACAACATCCTTTTCTCGTGGCCACAACTTTGTATGTTGTGGGAACGACATTCTTTTCTTTCCACTTGTTTTTTATGTTGATGTAAAGGGCTATAAAAACAGACCTATGACCGCATCATGGACAAACAGCAAAAATTCTGGTAAGGAGGATGGAACTGCTGAAGGAAGAGTCTCTGGAGGAGCAGGCGGGGCTGCTGGAGGAAGAGTCTCTGGAGGAGCGAGTGGAACTGCTGGAGGAGGAATCTCTGGAGGAGCGGGCGGAGCTGCTGGAGGAAAAGTCTTTGGGGGAGAGGGCTGCGCCGCTGGAGGAAGTGTCTTTGGGTGAGTGGGCGGAGCCGCTGGAAGAAGAGTCTCTGGGGGAGCAGGCTGAACCGCTGGAGGAGGAGTCTCAGGGGGAGCGGGCGGAGCCGTGGAAGACTCTGAGAGCGAAGCCGTGGAAGACTCTGAGGGCGGAGCCAGGAGAGGCTCGACGAAGGCAGGCAGAGCCGGGAGAGGCTCAACGAAGGCAGGCGGAGCCGGGAGAGGCTCGACGAAGGCAGGCGGAGCCGGGAGAGGCTCGAGGGCCGGAGCCATGGAAGGTGGAGCTGTGGGGGGCTCGAGGGGTAAAGCCATGGAAGGCGGAGCCGTGGGAGGCTCGAGGGGCGAAGCCTTGGAAGGCCGGAGCCATGAGAGGCTCGAGGGGCAAAGCCATGGAAGGCGGAGCTGTGGGAGGCTCGAGGGGCGAAGCCATGGAAGGCGGAACCATGGGAGGCTCGACAAGTGCTGACACCAACTGGGAACAGGCCTCCGTGATCATGAGCACTGGCAGCGACTGGGGAAACGACCTCCATGATTGTTAGCACTGGCAGCGACTGGGGAAACGACCTCCATGGTCGTGAGCACTGGCAGCGACTGGGGAACGACCTCCATGGTTGTGAGCACTGGCAGCGACTGGGGAACGACCTCCGTGGTCATGAGCACTGGCAGCGACTGGGGAGAAGGTGTCCTTTTCCTTCTCCTCCTTTTCTGGACAGCTGGTAGCGTAGTGATGGGAGGGGACGAGGCCACAGGCATAGGCGCTGGCTTGTTGGCCATGGCAGGCATTGGCGCTGGCTTGTTGGCCATGGCAGGTGTGGAGCAAGGAGCTGTGGAAGGCTTGGAGCAAGGAGCAGTGGAAGGCTTGGACGAGGGAGCAGAAGATGCAGGTTTTGGCCCGAGGTTCCCGTGTAAAGGGACCCACAAAGTTCCAGAGCCTTCTCCACATAATCGCAGAGTGTCCAGTGAGGATCAGCCAGAGGTATCAGTTCCTTCAGTGCACTATTCAGACCAGTCCAGAAGAGAACCACCAGAGAGCGGTCTGGATAGTGCACTAAATTCACTAGCTCTAAAAACTCACGGACGTGATCCTCAACTGGATGGTCCCCTTACTTCAGAAGCAGAATTTGACAGCCGCTAGATCCATTTTTGGTCAGTCTTTCTGTAACTAGGCAGGCGAGGAATGAGGATCTAAATGCAGCTTTAATGAAACAAAAGATAAACAAAGTACTCAGAATATAAAGAAACAAAACACAAGAACAAAACGCAGCAAACCAAGTACAGAGCATAACAACACATGCGAAGACTGACAAAGAAACCAGGGGAAACATCATGGTTACTTGTGTAACCTCCATTCCCTGATGGAGGGAACGAGAAGTTGTGTCGATGTAGTGACACTAGGGGTCACTCTTGGGAGCCCGAGACACCTCTGGTCTTTGATAAAAGGCCAATGAAATTTGGCGAGTGGTATTTGCATGCCACTCCCCCGGACATACGGGTATAAAAGGAGCTGGTATGTAACCACTCATTCAGGTTTTATGCTGAGGAGCCGATATAAGGTCCGGCTATTCCAGCGGGTAGTTCAGCGTTGTGGCAGGAGGGACACAACGTCTCGTTCCCTCCATCAGGGAACAGAGGCTACACAAGTAACCATGAAATTCCCTATCTGTCACTCACTCGACGTTGTGTCGATGTAGTGACACTAGGGGTCCCTATACGAAACGCCACAATTGGCTGAACTGTGTTACGTGAACTGGTGGTGTGTGGTGGGCAGACTACTGTGTGACTCATAGCCAGCACACCAGGTCGACGCGTAACCTCCCCCAACATAGTTATGAGTGTCGAACGGCCCTTTGGGGAAAAGTCAACTACTCAAGAGATAGATACAGGCTTAACCCAGTCGTGGCCTCTTTTCCCCTTCTCTTTTTCCACTCCCTAAAAAAGAAGGGGGATTATCCAACTGGGCTGCCAGGTCTAGTCGGGGGGTGTCCCTCCCAAGGGGAAGACACTGCGGAGACCACACCTCGCCCAAAGAGAGGGGGGGAATTTAAGTGGAAGAATACATCATATGGTCTTTCCAACCATGTGGAGAGTCTTCAAGGTAGATCCTACCCAATGGGGGAGGAGTTACTACAAACATGGAGACTGGGGCAGAGGGGCTCTGCCCAAGGAAGACACAGTTTGCCAACAGGGAAACGAATTAGCGGAAGATATATATCACATGGGGTTAGCCTTACAGGGAACCGCCACATGCGGAGCACCTACCCCAGAACAGGGCTCTTAGTTAACACATGTACTGGGCTGGCAGCGAGTCTCTCTGAAAACTCGACTGCCACAGGGCTCGGAGGAAGTCAACCAGGGAACAAACTTGTGAACACTACTGGGAATTAATGGCGCACGTCTTCAGCTCAAAAGGAGGTGGAAGGTACTATGTGCAAGCGATATACCCGGCCGGCTATCCCGGGCTTATCCGCTTGTGTTGCATGCCACAACCTGGGATGAAACTGGTTCCACCCGGAGGTTGTAGAACCTTGCAACGGTGTTGGGTGTTGCCCAGCCTGCTGCTCTGCAAATGTCTGTTAGAGAGGCACCCCTGGCCAGGGCCCAGGAAGCCGCTACACCCCTGGTAGAATGGGCTCGTAGCCTTACCGGGGGCGGCATTTCCTGGGCGTTATATTCCATAGTTATGGCGTCAATGAGCCAGTGGGCGATCCTCTGCTTGGAGACAGCGCTTCCTTTCCGCTGTGCACCAAAGCAGACAAAGAGCTGCTCAGAGATTCTAAAGCTCTGCGTGCGATCCAAATAGATGCGTAAAGCGTGCACCGGACACAGCAACGACAGGGCTGGGTCTGCCTCCTCCTGGGGCAGTGCTTGCAAGTTCACCACCTGGTCCCTAAAAGGGGTGGTGGGAACCTTGGGCACATAGCCTGGTTGGGGTCTCAGGATCACGTGAGAGTAGCCCGGACCACACTCCAGGCACATTTCGCTGACAGAGAACACTTGCAGGTCTCCTACCCTCTTGATGGAAGTGAGCGCAGTCAGGAAGGCAGTCTTCAAGGAGAGTGCCTTAAGCTTGGCTGACTGCAAAGGCTCAAAGGGGGCTCTCTGTAGACCCTGAAGAACTACAGAGAGGTCTGATGAGGGATCAAGGCACGGTCTGGGGGGATTCAGCCTCCTGGCACCTCTTAGAAACCTGATGATCAGGTCGTGCTTCCCTAAGGACTTACCGTCGACTGAGTCATGGTGTGCTGCTATGGCAGCAACGTACACCTTCAAGGTGGAAGGGGACAGTCTCCCTTCCAACCTCTCCTGCAGGAAGGAAGGCATTGATCCGACTGCGCATCTCTGGGGGTCTTCCCATCGGGAAGAACACCACTTAGCGAACAGACGCCACTTAAAGGCATACAGGTGCCTCATAGAGGGGGCCCTAGCCTGAGTGATTGTGTCTACCACTGCAGGTCGTGGGTGCCAAGTCCCTGTGTGTGCACAACATGTCCCGATAGTGAGCTAAGATTAGCCAGTCATTGAGATGCGAATGCCCACCTCCCTTAGCGGGGCAAGGGCTGCCTCTGCGACCTTCGTGAAGATGCGAGGAGACAGGGACAGGCCGAAAGGGAGGACCTTGTACTGATATGTCTGACCCTCGAATGCAAACCACAGGAAGGGTCTGTGTCGAGGAAGGATCGAGACATGGAAGTACACAGCCTTCAGGTCTACCACCGCGAACCAATCTTGATGCCAGACGCTCGCCAGAATGCATTTTTGCGTCTGCATCTTGAATGGGAGTCTGTGTAAAGCCCAGTTCAGTACTCACAGGTCCAAGATTGGCCGCAACCCACCGCCTTTTTTCGGTACGATGAAGTAGGGGCTGTAAAACCCCTTCTTCATCTCAGCTGGTGGGACAGGTTCTATTGCGCCCTTCCGTAGGAGGGTAGCAATCTCCGAGCAAGGTAGCAGCGTTTTCGTCCTTCACCTAGGTGAAGTGGACACCGCTGAACCTGGGCGAACGCCCAGCGAACTGAATCGCGTAGCCGAGTCGGACGGTCCGGACCAGCCATCGCGATGGATTGGAAAGCGCAAGCCATGCGTCCAAGTTCCGCGCAAGGGGGACCAAAGTGTCAATGTCGTCGGACGTACCGGCAGGTGGGGCCTCGTGGCGGGGCGGAGCTCGAGGTGCCACCCATGTCATGGCCGTGCTGAGTCTAAGGACATCGAAGCACTTACCTGGCTCTTTGTGACCACCCCCAGAACAGCCTGGGATGGGGGAGGAAGAGGCCTGTCCTTGTGACCCATGGAGACTGTCACATCAGGGGTGGATTTGTGCCACAGCTGGGTGCTCAGGGGTGGGAGGCCACCGCTGGAGCGCCAAACCTGCCAAATAGAGTGGTGGACGGTGGTCGTGATTACGGCCGTGCACACTGGATACGTGACCCAGGGAACAAGGAAACCGCCCTTGCTGAACTCTTGAGTACTGCAGCCACTGGGGCATGCAGTGCAATTAAATGCAAAGGTAACAAAAAGATGGAGAGATCTGCTTACCAGTTCCAGAGCAGTGGGTTTCGTCATCCCTGGGTCACCCGTCTCAAGGGCGCTTTGAAGCCTTTCACGGGTTCTGGGCGGCTGCGTGACGGGTGGCATCTGCTTCCTGCGGTGGGCTCCATGCTGGGGCCGGGCTGTGGCGGAACCGGTGCAGTCACCGTAGGGGGATGCCCTTGGTGATGAGCAGACAGGGTGCGGGATCTTGAGCTGCACCAGGGCAGGATATGCCGGATAGCCTCTGTCTACTGTTCCACCATCGAGAACTGCTGGGCAAAGTCCTAGACACTGTCACCGAATAGGCCAGCCTGGGAGATGGGGGCAGTAAGGAATCATGTCCTGTCGGCCTCACCCATCTTGACCAGGTTGAGCCAAAGGTGGCGCTCCTGGACCACTAATGTGGACATTGTCTGCCTGAGAGTCCGTGCCGTGACCTCCGTCGCTCGGAGAGTGAGGTCGGTCGCCGAGCGCAGCTCCTGCATCAATCCTGGTGTGGAACTACCCTCGTGCAGTTCCTTTAGCATCTTGGCGGACTTGCAGGAGAGCCATGGCGTGCAGGGCGGAGGCGGCTTGTCCAGCGGCACCGTAGGCCCTGGCCGTCAGAGACGACGTAAACCTACAGGCCGTGGACGGGGGCTTTGGGCACCCGCGCCAGGTGGTGGCGCTCTGCAGGCATAGGTGCACCGCGAGCGCCTTTATCCACCGGGGGACTGCCGAATAGCCCTTGGCCGCCCCACCACCGACCTTGTCAGCTTTTCATGCACTTCTGGGAAGAAAGTAACGGGGCGGGGCATGGCTTTGAGCGGCGCCACAAGCCCAGGAACCAATCATCGAGCCGCAAAGGGTTCAGGGAAGAGCGGAGGGTTCCACTCTAGCCAACAATCGCGGCTGCCCGGGAAAGCATGTCGTCATCTCCGCGTCAGCCTGTGACTGGGCAATCGTCCCCGAAGGGAGGAGCCCAGCTGAGGCTTCCGTGTCCAACTGGACGAGCCCACTCTCCGATGCTGTGCTCGAGAGCTCATCACTTTCGCGGGCTCCAAATAAGAGGTCGAACTCGCCGTAAGACGAGCCGGCGGATTCATCCGAAAGCCCGATCGGGGCAGACGAGCATGCTGGGGAATGGGCGGTCCACGGGGGGATACCCGGTGGAGGCGGTCCCATTGGGGTTCCGAAATTGCTCCCAGTGCTAGCCGCGCTGGCCTCATACCCGTGGGTAAAAGGACCAAGGCAGGGAGTCTCTGGGGTGGCTTGCTTTCTTATGAAGGCGAGCCGCGACTGTATCATTGCCATGGACACGTCCTCGCAATGAGAACATGACCATCCACAAACGCTGTCTCTGCGTGAACAGTGCCCAGACATGAAAGACAGTGATCGTGACCGTCAGAAGGTGAGAGATAACGAGCGCAACCAGGAATAACACACAATCGGAAAGGCATCTTTAAAAAGACGCGTCTTTAAAAAGACGTTACGTGTGTGCCGCTCTTTTAGAGAAATATACTCTTTTAGAGAAATATACTCTTTTATTTCTGCCGAAGTGCCCAGGGGCATTCTCTGCAGTGCACCAGTGCAGAGGGGGGGAGAAGCCGCTGAAATGCGCAGTCAGATCCAGCAGAGTTGAATAAACAGTCGTGGGAATTCAGCTCAATGAGCATGACTGTTCGGCTCCGAATAGAAAATCTGAATGAGTGATTGCATACCAGCTCCTTTTATACCCGTATGTCCGGGGGAGTGGCATGCAAATACCACTCGCCAATTCTCATTGGCCTTTTTATCAAAGACCAGAGGTGTCTCGGGCTACCAAGAGTGACCCCTATTGTCACTACATTGACACAACGTCAAGTGAGTGACAGATAGGGAACAAATGCTTAAATACAAAAGGGAAAACAATGAAAAGAGAAACACCTGGGGAAACAATCAGGGGAAAAGCAATGAAGAAATAAAACTACAAATCTAACACAGGAAACAGGAACGGGGAACTAAACAAGAATTTTAATAATAAAAGTCAAGGCAAAAACAGGGAATATGTGACAATAACATTATAAGTGAAAGGCATCTAAAATGCATTCTGAAAGTTATTGGGCTTTGCAGATGAAAATTTGCAAGTTTGAATGAAATTACAAATTTATCATTAATTTGTTAAAGGGTCCCGGACGCCTCCACGGATACTGCTGGATGCACACAAATTGTTTGGAAAATGGTATAAGGAGAAAAGAATGTCGTTCCCACAACATACAAAGCTAGTGGCCACAACATATTATCACATTCCCACGAGATAATATGACATGGCTACAACAAAACTAAGTGAACCAGACCTGTCCATTCCTGGGCACCGTTATGTTGGTTTATTTTTGCGTTAACTTGGGTTCACTTTCACACTAAACAAAACTCTACCTTTCATCCTGCCTAGGGCACCGAGTGAGTTAGAAATGCCACCGATGCCCCCTAAAAAATAGTTGCATGATGCCTCTGCACAGGCTTGTTCCCTTTGTAAAGAGATTATAAAGCGGTTCATTAAGGACTGATGATTTATTTACAAATGCATTCTAAATTATTGATTGATGAAATAATTGATGAAATTATTGACAACACATGTGAGTCAAGACATTATGGTAATTAATTTATACACGAAGTGGACTGTATCAAAATGACATAATCCTTCCTTTTAATCTTACTATAACTGTCTATTTTGCTACATTGTGGCATTAACCATGAATTAGGGCATTTTAATGTTTTTGGTTAATATAAGTATGAATGTGTATTACTTAAGCATTTTATAACATGTTAAATAAAAATATTAAATGCTCACTATTTGGCAAGCATTTGATGAAAGTTGTCCTTTTTGTGAATGTTGCTATAACTGAATATACATGATTTATAATGCATTTGTAAATGACTCATTATTTATGAATAAACTCCTTTATAAACCCTTAACGAAGGGGAAAATAAAGTGTTATTTTTTAAATAAATCTCTTTATTAAACAAATGCATTTTAGGTCAAAATCCCTGAGGTGATATTATGAGTGTACCTCAGTTCTTATGGTTTCCCACTGTGACTGTAAGGATGTGATTGTTTGTGCAGATATGTTCTGTCTGCATGACTGTTCTCTCTTAATTACCTGTACACAGTTAATATATGTCATAAACAGCTGACCAAGTTGAGAACCAAAGTTGTTATTCAAGCCAATCAGTGTGTGCTCATAGTGCCTAATGGGCAGCTTGAAGAGAATGAAGAGTTTGATGAAGAGGATGTGGAGTCAGTCCTCTAAGTTAGTCAGTCTCAGGCCTCATTGGACATCTCAGCATTTTGTTTCTTTAGTCAGCAGGTCTGAGTTGATGGGTTGAGTTTGTAGAGCTGTTGTTTTTAATTTTGCCTTCGTTAGGCCTTGTGTTAATTACTAATCTCATGGTCCGCAACCATGCACTTGGTCTCTTCTCTCTAATGAGACGGAAATGAGACAAACAGCTGGGATTTATGGCTCGCTGGATGCTCACGCCATGAGAAAACTCTTGTAAGCACAGGACAGAAAAACAAACAATCGCACACAAATCAGACATCATGATTAATTATGCACAAATAGACGTTAACATGATATGACTGCCCATATGCAAATCCACATATTAAAAGACAAAAACAAAGATTCCAAAATATTTTTATTTAAAAATGTATGCAGATTAATACAGTTGGTGAATTAAGCCGCACAAACACACTAACACACACAAGAGTGCTTACAGAGCAAAACCCACCCAAGAGCCTGGCAGACGAACCCTCAGCCAACATCGAACAGGAGTTCTCTTCTCATTTTGCCCCCTCCCTCACTCACTCTCTCTATCAGCCTCAGGGGAACTCCACAATTAATGACCATGCTGATGACCGCCGCAGTGGGTGAGAGTGTATGTGTGTGTGCAGGGGGTTGAGGTGCGGTCAGAGTGGGTGTGTGTATGTGTGAATCGCTGAGGGAGGCAGCTCATGCTCAGGTGATCGGAAGGCATGTCTCGGTGGGCTGTGAGTAAAGACCCAACGTAGCTATTTCAGGCCTACTCTTCAGCAAAAGGGAGCTGTGTCAGCCTTCACCATCAGCAGCCTTCACTGCAGCTCCAGACCTACAAGCCTAACCAGCACTATAGACCTTTCCAGCACACTCTACCAGTCCAGCACCAAAGACCAGAGCCCCACAAATACCCCTTTTCCACCAAGAGGGTGCTGGTGCTGATGCCCAATATGGAACCATTCCATGTGCTTCCTGCAACCTGGTCTCATAGAATCACGTTACTATACCCACATTTTTGCTAAATAATTTCTAAGCGGCTTGTATATATCACAGCCGTTTCCTGGTGATATAAACACTAGAGGCATTACAACAACAATTACCTTTATTTACTTTCACCCATATCACAAGTAAAAGGGCAGATTTGCAGCTCATTAGCACTTAATTTTCACCCTGTTCCTCACACAATGCTGTTATGACATCAAAACACTTTTGCTATGGCACATGACTAGTCAGGTTATAAATGTTAACATTTGCATTACATAACCAATTACATTTACAAGCTTGTTCATGCATGACCAAATTGTGGGGTAGCTTAACTGATCGACAACTGGTAGCACACAAGTCGACCAACATGATAACACAGGAAGTTGGCATGCTGTTTCCGAAAGATCCGGTACCCAAGGGTTGGCGACAGTATGCCGACTCACTGACATGCAACTTTTCCTACCAGACATTTTTGCATCAGTTTCAGTGTGTTTACTTTCCCACGTGGCTCGACCAGCAGCACATTGCATTAGCAGCATGAGAGACCCGGGTTCGTGTCCACGTTGAAACCATCGCGTTCGCTGAATCAGTGAAGAGAGTAATTCGGAGGTTGCACTTTTTCCCCTAACATTTAACTTTTAACCCACTAATGGTTAGGTTTAGGTTTGGGTTGGGGGATAGCGTCCATAAAATATGCATTCCTCTACACTGTGTTACATAATGTACAGCTGAAAGTAACTCGCTTCACAACTAGCTTTTGGCGACCTCTCCAGAACATAAATGGAGCTCACATGTGGCTATATGCCCTACAACACTTACTGCTTTGGCCACGGGTGGCAGTGTTTTAAATTTCGGTAAGCATACCAATTTTTGCCAAAGAAAAGTCGACCCACTCTTTCCGAGTCAACACATGAGCCAAAAATGTCATAGACACACCACAACATGATGTGTTTGCTTATGCGATTGCATTTTTCTTTCTCACATTTGCTTTTATTACACCAGGTTTAGGGTAGGTAGGTAGTTTGTGTTGAAGTTAAACTCGATTGAGAATTAACCTTAAAAATCTCATCTGTTTGGGAGAACATTCAACTCGCTTTTAGCACCACCACTGTGGATATATTACCTCGTAACTGCAGCGATACGTGTAATGAGAGATGTGATAATATCATTTTCCAAAACATTTCATCACTGTCATGTAATTGGTTTTCACACAAAAAAAAAAAAAAAAGGGAAAAAAAACACATGGAAAAGGTGGTTCTGGGCCAGAAAAGTCAGCTCCACGCTGGGCCCTAAACTATGTCTTGAAATAGGACCACATAATGTCCACACAAGAATTCAAAACAAAACTTGATCGTTATAATCAACAAAGTTGCCTTTTGTCAGTTGACAGTCATCCCTTTCCTATGTCACGTAATTACTTTAGTTGGTAAAATATGTTTCAAAACTCACAAGTCTTGTAAACAAAGATGCAGGGAGATTTTTTTGTGAGCAGGTGAGCGTGCTGTAATATAATCATTTATTTCATCTTTCAAGTCATTGCAGGCATGGGCCCGTTCTGAAAGCAGTTTGAAGTTCCACTTGCCAAGCAGTACACAAGCACCAGCTGGCATGAAAATAAGCACCATTTCAGTAGAAATTTACAGTAAAATCATAGCCAGCCCAAGTGTCCCAAACCACAAACCAGGCACCTTGGATTGCACCAGCACCATGGACAGCACCTATATCCTCTTTGGGTAACTTCTGCTAAAAATCATAAACTTCTCTGCATCTGCCTGGATTCACTGTCCTTCAGTCACTCTGCAGTGGTGTTTCACCTCTGAAGCAAGATGCCTCACACTGGAGGGTTTGTTGATTATTTGATGAAGAGAAGAAAGAACGTCATCATAGTTTAAACAAACTGCTGGTGTCAATATGGCCTCGGGTCTTCTGGTTTGCCTTTGACCAACATTTTTCCTTTATTCTCCTCTCTTAAGACAAGTCAAAGAGATCAACTCACTTTTATCAGCACCTTTCAAAGAATTTATGGACTTCAGCATTTTGCACCTTTGATTACGAGTGTATGTGTGCGTGTGAGGTTGATTGTTCCCCCCTACAGTGTGATGAGTGGATGTGTGTTCAGCTAAATAACCTTGCTGACACAGTCTGTCCAGTGAGAGTAAGAGGCTTTCAGAAGTGTGCCTGACCGCTAAGGGCTAACACAGACTATAGTTAATGAGACAGGTGTACTCTGAGGACAGATCCAGTTTAATATATTACCCAACATTGACAGAACAACTAACTACGTCATGAACCGTAACCCTCCATCCAACCCAATCTATCCATTTTCAGCTTTGCACACCTGTTTCTCACTCATTTGACTGTTTTCACATTTTAGAATAGAAGTAAATTCTTCAAAATTAAGAAATAACACAAATGGAAGTATGGGAACTGACCAAAATATTATAAACAAATCAAAACCAAATCCTATTTTTTGTTTTTTTGTTTTTATACAACTTCAGTTTAAATTTAAAAAGTCGTATTCACTTAAACTTTGAGATTCTAGAGATACTTCGAGGACACTTGACTTATTTTTGTTTCTCCTGAACTTAAAAACCTTTTGATCACTAGATGTGTGCTTAAATACTAGACATTAGTTTTGTAGAAAATATGCATTGCTCACATAAGAATCTCTTTACAAAATGTAAATGTAAAACAATTTTTTATCTAAAGAGTTATGCTTGAATACTAGACATTAGTCCACACACATACACACACACACACACACACACACACACACACACACACACACACACACAAAACAGTTAATTTTTCAGTGAAACTCCAAGGTGCTCCAGGTCTTCTTGTCCTCTGGCTGTTTACACAAAGATGACAAGGAATGACATAAAGACAAAGAGAGAAGGGTGAAGAGAGAGAGAGAGAGAGAGAAAAAAAAGAGAGGGCAGCTGGAGTCAAGGATCTTGTCATAGTGCTGTAACACAAGATGATAACACTGAAGGCAGAAGGAAAGCATACATCAATTTAAACTTCAGCTGCCAATCCACAGCACATATAAGTGTTATATGTTGTTTTACTCAGTGGAGTAACGAAATTCAGGCTCTTTTGTCTCCTCAGGTCCCTTCAGTGCTCAGAGACCAATGACATATTTTGTCTCAGACTCATAAAGAGGCTTATATAGTCATTTATGTATTGACATGACTTATTAACTTCTATCAGCACTGATTTATTGAGGGTTTTTTGTCATCTCATGACTGTTATGGCTGAAGAGGACACTGTGGCACTATCATTGACATAGCTTTTATTATGTGAAAGAGAGTGAGGCAAAGAATGCAAGCCTAAATGTAATGCAGTGATTTGCAAATATTGCATATTATATCACATAAATGGCTTTCAAAAGATACTAAATTGTCAGCTGACACCTACAACTAGTGTCAGGAGGCATTTTGTGATTGGTTTCAGGCAAATAATTGTTAACTCCATTTGATATCATTTTTCTTTGTCAGTCTATTACAGTATAATAGATATTGTGTCAACTATAGTCAGTGGAAACACTGTGAGAGTCTAGAGATATGTAATGCGAATATGGCTTTTTATCATACAGTACATTAAAAGGGAAGCTGCTACTACAGATTTCTGACATCTTTTAAATTAATCTGAACCTCTTCTAGCCCTGACTGATTGAACCAAATACATGTTTTGATTACCTGGATAACAGATCACAAAAACAATCATAATTAGTTGATAGTGATTATTTTAACTGTCATCCAGAGCTACAAGGATTGTGGCCTTCCTGTAAGGGCTCATTATAGCTTTTAGGCACTAATGAATGCTTGTGGATTGTTCTAAGTGTTACTATTAATATTAATGGATGGCCATTCTTGCTGACAGGCACTTTTATAGGAACTGTTTTATAAAGAGTTAAATATGTTTACATATGCTCACCTTGGGGACATTATTTGACTGAGCAAATTAATTTTTCAGGTTGAAGCGCTGCATCAGTTTTCCCTGGTGACTTGTATGGGGGTGGAAAATTTTTTTAAGTTAATTCATTTGTTCATATGACCATATATATCAGGATGTACTGTATAGCTTAAAAAACAAATCAATATTATACATTAATTACATGTAATAACAATGTAATAAAAGCATAATTATAATGCAATATAAAAATCTCCTTCAGAAGAGAGCACATCATCTGTATTTATAAATATTCCTTTACATACTCTCTATACTCTAAAACATGAAGATGTTTTGGCAACATCTTTCAATTTCTTACTGCCATTTATTAATTATGATTTAACAATGCTGGCTGGAAACAATACTGCATGCTTTTTCAATTTAATGGAAATTGCCAGTAGAAGTAGTGATCATGGCTACATCGCCTGTCCACTTGCTCAGCTTTTTGACCCCATGACCCTGTGACACGGTTTCCTTTGACCTTCCATTCACCTCAGTGAATAGACACCAGACATTACACTGAGCACAAGACAGTTATGTCATAGTACCTGAGAACATGGCCAAGGTTTCAATACACACAAATCCTACTTTGCACAGGTCAATTCACATTGATTATAACAGGATAGAGAACCAGGAAGAAAAAAAAGAGGGTAGAAATGAAGGACAGGAACAGTAAAGGAAGAAATAAATAATTCACCAAACAACCTCTGTGATTCACTATCTTTCCATTCTTTTCTCCTGGCAGAGAGAGACACAGAGTGAGAGAGAGAGAGAGAGAGAGAGAGTTCCTATGGCAGTTGCAGCAAAAAATATCAGCTCCTGCTGTAGCTTCAATTTTTGCCAGAAAATGTATGTTTTTATGACTCAAACAATCCTTAAATGATTGAGAACTAAACTAAGATCAAAAGAAGCAGAAGAATTTTAAGTTATGACAACAAGAAATTTGCAAACGTACACTGTTCTCTCCATTCCCGCTTATCCAGCCTAAAATAAACAAAGTTTTTGTAAACAATCAAACTTGTTTTCTAACATTTTTTCCAGTAATCCAAACAAAGGGAGTAACCTAAAACAATTACAAATCATATGAAAAACAGTATCAGTATCATTACAAAAAGGGCAATCAGATGAAATGATTCCATTAAATTTCGACACTAAACTATTTGAAACCACAATACTATGAATTATTCTCCACTTAAGATCTCCAGATCTCTTTGGAATAGGTGGCTTATATAACAATCTCCATGATGGAATTATTTCTGCAAGAATAGAGAGATGTGCTTTCCATTTAGTATCAGCTCGTCCCCTTAGTTGCATATAATATTCAGACTTTACACAAATATTATAAAATAACTTTTCCCCAATTATATGAAATTAAATTTTTTGAAACCCCTTTAAAAGAAAGGTCATTTCCGCATCATTATAAGTTTCTAAAAACTTAGGTATAACCTCAAGACAAGGAAACTCCAAATGTCCAAATTGAAAGTGTTTAAAAAACATGTTTATAAAGGACATTAAAGTTTGAGGAAAAGATGTTTTAAGACGTTTAATTAAACCATCATCATATCTTAATGATCTATCTTCAGGTTGGACAGCAATTGAATTAATTGTCCGCCATTCACCTTTTGCTAGGTCAATCAAATTCAATATTGTAATTATACCTTTCTTTGTTAAGTTAGCAGTTACTGAGCTCAAAACAAAAGACTGTATTCCAAAAAGAGGGTTAAAAAGCAAGAGTTCAGCAACCCCATAATGTTCCATACCCTTCCTAAACACTTTAAAAACTCCCATGCTTTAAAGACAGATATATAAAACATAGAAAAGGTTAATTTGAAACAAAATACTTTTCAATTAAAAACAATTCTTTATCAAGCCCAATTGCCCCAATACTTTGCAGTATGGATTGGTTATAGACAACTCAGGACAAGCTGTCTGACTAGTATAGCAACTTTTGCAGCATTTGAAGCCTCATTGTCCATAACCTTGATTCCATGTGTATTAATCCCTGTCCACCCTCTGACACTGGAAGGTATAAAATTCCAGGAGGAAGCCAGTGAAGACCATCCAAAAAATAAAAAATAAAATAATAATAATAATAATAATAATAATAATAATAAAGGCTTTTTGAACAACAGAAAGTAAATCCCTAGGAGGATCTAATACTGTCAGTTTATGGCAAAACATTGAAGCTGCCAGATTATTGACAACAAGGCATTTCCCCCTATAAGAAAGCTGTGGAAGAATCCACCTCCACCTCTTAAGTCTCCCTATTATTTTATCAGCTAAACCATCCCTGTTCTTTTTCATATACTCAATATTACCAAAATAAATCCCAAGAACTTTAATACCATTCCTATCCCATTTACACTGTTGTGGTAACTTGGAGATCCTGTAGTTTGCCAGTCTCCCAAAAGCAGTGATTAATGCGAGCTGATGCACCAAATCCATGAAGTTGTTTTCTTAACGATGACAACAGAGGTTCAAAGGAAATAGCATATAGAAGTCCAGAAAGTGGGCAGCCCTGGTAAATACCTTTGTTACTGAAAAAGGCCTAGTTTGACGACCGTTAATCCTCAACATACTGAATGTAGCATTGTACAGCAATTCAATGAAATACACAAAACGTGGACCAAACCCAAAAGCTTTCAAAGTTTTGAACAAATATAAGTGTCCACTCTATCAAAAACTTTTTCTTGATCTAAAGATAAGAGACCTATATCAAACGTGTGCTTTTAAGCAACTGAAATTATATCCCTTATTAAAAACAAATTATCAAAACATTTCCATTTAGGGATGCAGTATGTTTGGTCTTCATTGATCACAGTTGCTATGCATTTCTTAATCTATTAGTCAAGGCTTTTGACAATATCTTCAGATCAACACATAATAAATATACGGGGCACCAGTTGTTTAAAAATCCTAGGTCCCCCTTTTTTGGCAATAATGTTAACACAGCTCTGCGACAACTCAGGGCAAAATACCCCTCTCAAAGGATTCCAGTAGGACACTGCAGAGGTCTTTACTAATCAGACTCCAGAAACACTTATAGAATTCGGATGAATGTCCATCCAGTCCAGGTGACTTCCCAGCATTCAATTCCTGCACAGCCTCTGAGAGCTCAGTAAAAGTCAAAATACTTTCTATGTCCAACTTTTCCTTTTTGGACAACTGTGGCAATTCACTAAAAAATTAATCAGCTGCTGTTTCAACACAGGGTTCTGATCTGTATAATTCTTCATAAAAGGAGATGGCAGTTGAGAGAATTTCTTGCTGGTCAGTTGTTTCCCACCCATTGGGAAATTTCTATGAAAGAATTTCTCAAGTCAAAAAAAAAAAAAATAAATAAAAGCTGTGGGGGCATCCATGAATAACTGGCTCTCTCCTCTCTCCAACAATTCCAGAACAAATAAAAGGAGTGAATGAAAATGTGATCCTGAATTCATCTATTATTAAAATGCCAGTGTGAATGACAGGAATTAGGTGAGAGAACAGAGACAGCCAGATGTAATGATGATCTGATAGAGTTGTCGGTGCAATAGAACTTCTAAAGGACCTTCCTTTGCTATTTGCCTCAACATAGAAGTGATCAAGCCTTGCTCCACATAAATGATTAAATTTAACTTTCAGCCGGCTGTATTGTCTGATCGCAGGAAAAGCTTATCTCCACACATCTACAAGGTTATGTCTATAAACAGGGTTGGGAGGGTTACTTTTGAAATGTATTCCACTACAGATTAAAGAATACATGCTGTAAAATGTCATTTGTAACATATTCCGTTAAATTACTCAAGGTCAGTAACGTATTCTTAATACTTTGGATTACTTCTTCAGCACTGGTAGATTTTTTCACTTGTTTTGACTATAAAAACTCTGCCAGTACAATAAGGCAAAATACACATGTTAAAAATACATTCTCTGAAAAACCTAAATATCTTATGCAGTGTTGTTTCTAAAACAAGATCAATCAAATTGATCTTGTTTTAAGGATTTTTATAGATTTTTACAGGAAAACAATAAAGAAATTATTATCAAGAATACAATTTTTGCCCTAATATCAAAGGTCTTACTAGAAAAAAAGAAATTATGTACTGAAATTCACAATTATGATGTGAATTTTCTTGATAAAAAAATATGATCGTGCCTGTAAATATGATCGTGCATATAAAATGGCTAGAAATAGCATTTTAGCTTAGCGTAAAGCTGACAATTTACACAAGGTTTATTTCTATTTCTGCTGCTCCAAACTTACTTCTCTGTCTGCTCTTATGAATGTAACACATCATAAGAAACTGTTTCACTGCTGTTCAAATGCACTTTGGATCACATCATTTATATGGATAAATGTTTTCCATCTGAAAGGACTAAATATTAAATGAAACAAATGACAATTAAATGCAAAGTAATCTCTTTTGTAATCAAAATACTTTTTGAATGTAACTGTATTCTGATTACCAATTATTTAAATTGTAACTGTAGTGGAATAATATTTTGTATTTTAAATACGTATTCCTGTTACATGTATTCCGTTACTCCTCAACCCTGTCTATAAATTACAGCTTTAAATGTTTCAGCTGACCTCAGATGAGGCTCCTTATGATTCCTATCCAATACATGATCCACAGTACAATTAAAATCACCCCCCAATAAAACAACATTATCCTGAGGACAATTAGCTATTGCCTCAGAAAGTTTGTTAAAAAAAAAAGTACTGTGCTCATTACCTATGTTGGGAGCATATATATTAAAAATAGAAAAAAATAGTATTACCCAACATTATATAAACTCTCAAAAGTCATCCAGGTACTAATTGAAAGACAACTGCATTACTTTTTACCCGCAGTGAAAACAGCATTGCAACACCTGCACTCAGGTTTGTTCCATGACTAAGTAAAACATTACCCTTCCATCCATTATGCCATAGTACTTGATTTTGAGTTTTGGTATGTGATTGTAACAGGGTTCAATGGAAAGGAGGTGGCAGGAACCGGACAAAGCATCAAAGTAATGTTTTTAATAAACTCAAACACAAAAATACACAAACATAAATTTATACAGGCAGCTGACTGTAGCTCTCTCTCCCCTGAACTGCCGCATCTCTTTGCAATTATCCCTCGCCTTGGCTGATTAGCCAGATTGGCCCTCCTCCTTGTCACACTCCTCTCTCCTTTTCCTCAGGCCGGGGAACCCCCGGCATGATGTACATCCCCTGCCCCTCCTTTCCGGGGGGAGGGGGGGAGGGGGCTGCCCTTCTGGCCCTGCCTGCCGGCTGGCCTACCCTGCCTTCCGTGACCTGGGAGGGAGACAAAGGGAGGGAAAAACAAAACAACAAAAAGAGGAGAGGGAAAGGCCAACATGGAGCAACCGTGAGAGAGTGAGAGGAGAGAGTGGAAAAATTTACTCGCCAGTTCCCAGACACATTGTCGCCTTGTCCTCGATCACTTCTCTACTGGCGGACAACAGCCGCTCCTCCCCTGGTGGACTGGAGCCAGTCCTCCGACCCTTGGCGAATGGAACACCCCACCGCATTTGGGCGGCCGGTAGGGAACTCCTCCACCCCTGGCAGCGGCTCTACCGTTCCAGACGGTCGGCAGGCATTCCTCCACGTCCAGGTGGCTGGTAGCAACTCCTCTATCCCTCGGCGGATGGCAGCAGCTGCTCCTTTGGGGTGGATGGTAGTGGTGAGGACTCTACGACGGCGCATCCCTACTCCTTCCCGGGCTTTGGCACCAGTGTAACAGGGTTCAATGGAAAGGAGGAGGTGGAAACCGGATGAAGCATCAAAGTTATGTTTTTAATAAACTCAAACACAAAAACAAATGAACATAAACGCATACAGGGCAGCTGCCTGTAGCTCTCTCTCTCCAGAACTGCCGCATCTCGTTGCACTTATCCCTCTCCTCGGCTGATTAGCCCGATTGTGGGCAGGGCGTGCATAGTCACGGCCCGGCACCGCCCTCCTCCTTGTCACAGTGTTTCTTGTAATAGAATTACATCTGCTTTTTTAAACACCAAATATTCAAATAAAGCAGTTCACTTTCTTACATCCTAACAACCATTAATATTTAAAGAGCCAATACCAAAGGATACCATCAGGATGAAGAAAAATAATAAAAAAATCAAACACTCATAAAATCTCCTGCACATGGTTATTGTACCTAATTAATGTTTTACAACCTTGATCCTTCACAGATGCCATACATTTCTTAAGCCGGTTTGGTTGGTCAAGCTCTTCTAATGAAGTGTTTTTCATTGCAATAGCACAAGATTCAACAAAGAGTTGGAAAAAAACTTTCCTATGATTTTTTTGTATTATCCAAAAAATCATTAATTTCTTCGACTGTATAGTAATGCGGCTTGAAGCACTTCCCCACAAAGCTATCTTGGGAGTTTGCCTCAACATTATCAACATTCACTCTCTGAATCATTTTCAATGAGTTTTTTTTTTTTTCTGACAGCGGGTCCATGTCATCCTGTGATATACCATCACTTATTGTTTCCAAGTCAATTGAACAATATGTCAATAGGCCTTTTAGGCATAATTCTCCAGCTATAACAAGTGTTGACTGTTTGAGTTCAATGTTTTATGCCTGTATGATATTGTCATATATTCTATAACCTAATTGTGCTTATGATATCGTTGTAAAATTGTCGGCGCCAGAGAGCACAGGTAGGAGAAACCGAATGTCAAACGAACAACGAGCCAACAATTTCCGGAGATATAGAAGTTCAGCATTAAGTTCGCATCTTTGGACATGCCAGCTCCAGTTTCATTTCTACTTAATGTGGATTATACATGCTGGTGTCCATGTAAGTGTAAGTTAAGTTACTTTTATCGAGCAATTTTCCACATTATTATTACAAAACCCAATCTGGATCTGATTTTCTGCCTTATTGAATGCACCTGAGCTCAACTTGTTAGGGATCGGTCTTATTTGGCATGCATTCATTATAAAATCTTTTTTGTATATCTGTCGGGTTTTCATTTCTGGAACAACATACAGTATACACTTATTATAAATAACATGAGGTATTTTTCCCCCTCTATCTTTAATTTATTGTTTTGCATTGTACAATGCAGAAACGAGACAAATGTAGTGCAACAAGTATGGCAAAACAAACAATCAGGACGACTCTGATGAAATGTTCCTCTCATGCAGGAACAGATGTACAGAAACAAGTCGTCAAATTAATTTTTAAAGCACATTAAAAACAACAACAGTTGAACCAAAGTGCTGTACAAAATAGATAAAAGAGTGACAGTATAAACAAATATCTAAAACAATCAAGTTTTTTATAAAACAACCCTAGATATTATTAAATATACGAAATACAGATACGTTTTAAGAGAAGTCTTAAAATTAGACAAGGATGGGGCCAACCTCACATGAGTAGGGAGAGTGTTCCAAATCTTGGGGGCAACAACAGAGAATGCTCGATCTCCCTTGGACTTGCAACGACAGCGGGGAACAGATAGAAAAAGTTGGTTACAAGATCTCAGCATTATAGGAGATGAGTATGGGTGTAAAAGGTCACAAATGTATTGTGGAGCAAGACCAGACAGGGCCTTGTAGACATAGATCAAAATTTTAAAATCAATTCTATACCTGACTGGCGGCCAATGCAGGGAACCAGTACAGGGGTAATGTGCTCAGTTTTATTAGTCCCCATTAAAAATCTAGCTGCAGCATTTTGGACCATATGCAACCAAGAAAGGGATGACTGAGGCAATCCAACATACAGGGATTTACAATAATCCAGCCGTGAGTTAATAAGAGCATGGACTACAGTTTCAAGATCTTTACTAGTAAGAAAATGTTTCAACTTTGCAATTGATCTTAACTGGAAAAAAAACCTCCTCTCGTAACAGCATTTATTTGTCTGTCGAAAAGTAATGATGTGTCAAAAATGGCCCCAAGGTTTTTGACATTCTTATGTGTGTTAGCGGATAGATGACCTATCTGGGCTTCAATGACAGAGGAAGTCCCGGACGGGCCAAAGATCATCACTTCCGTCTTGGTTTCATTTAATTGCAGAAAATTATCTGCCATCCAACATCTAATTTCCTCAAAAACACTTTAAAATAGATGCAGCAGAGCAGCTACTACCAGGTCTGACTGGTAAATAAAACTGGGAGCCGTCAGCATAGCAGTGATAGGAGATAATGAACTTCTGAAAAATTGTGCACAGTGGAAGCACATAAAGAGTGAACAATGATGGTCCCAGAATAGAGCCCTGGGGCACACCACACGATAGAGGGGATGTTGAAGAGGAGCAATTTCCTATATGCACAGAGAAACTCCTCTCTCTAAGTTAGAAGGCAAACCACTGCATAGCCAGACCCTGAATATCAGCCATACACTCCAGCCTGTTTAAATGTATTGTATGATCAATAGTGTCAAATGTTGAGCTCAGATCCAACAAAACTAACACTGCACATGGTCCAGAATCAAGAGTGAGCAAAATATCATTAGTGACCTTCAGGAGAGCAGATTCTGTGCTATGAATCATTCTGAAGCCAGACTGATACTTATCCAAGATGTTAAAGGAGTTCAAATATGAGTTTAGCTGAGAATAAACAACTTTCTCCAGCAGCTTAGAGATGAACGGCAACTTGGAGACGGGCCTATAGTTGGTATGTACAGTAGGATCAAGATGTGGTTTTTTGAGCAACAGCTGCACAGTTGCATGTTTAAAACTAGCTAGAACTACCCTACTAGCTAATGAGCTGTTGATAATAGCAGACACACCAGAGCTCAATGTAGCAAAAACATCTTTGAACAAACATGGAGACAGAACATCAGCCTTGCCATTATAACATTTCATCACAGACACCAAATCAACAAGGTGGGCTAAGAAGACTGGCTGAAAGCATGTTAAAGAGCCAAGAGGCTGAGCTACCAGTGGTAAATGAAATTCTGAAGGCTTAATAGAGGCTTTAATTTCTTGGACTTTATGGTTAAAAAATTGCAGAAACTTTTCACAGGTCTCAGCAGACACCTACTGAGAGGTGACTGACATGGGATGTAACATAGAGTCAATCGTATTAAACAGCATTTTAGGCCTGTTCGTATTTTCTGAAATCAATTTAGAAACACCCCAACACTGACCCCCCTCACCATTCTAAACAGCACTACCAGCTGTTCCCTATTGTTCTCACCTGTGTTTCATTTACCTCATTTATCCCTGTGTATATATTGCCCTGATGTCTGTCCTTTGTCAGTTGTTGTGTTTTTCTCCAGTTCATGTTCCGGTTGATATCTTGTTTGTAGACGTTTGTTTTTGTTTCCAAGTCTTGCCCTGTTCCAGCTTTTATCCTGTTTTTGTATTTTTATTTATTTATTTATCATTAAATGTTTGCTGCACTAGATCCCACTCTCGTGACATCCTTCAAACGTTACAGAACAACTGACCGTACAAAATGGATCTAGCAGCTTACTTTATTCAATTGAGCCAGGCGAAAACATCCCTTGAGCCTCCCACGGCTCTGCCTTCTACGACTTCGTCCCTCGAGCCTTCCACGGCTTCACCCCTCAAGCCTCCCACACCTCCGCCTTCCATGGCTTCACCCCTCGAGCCTGCCATGGCTCCACCTTCCACGGCTTCACCCCTCGAGCCTCCTACGGCTCCACCTTCCACGGCTTCGCCCCTCGAGCCTCCTACAGCTCCGCCTTCAACGGCTTTGCCCCTCGAGCCTCCCACGGCTCCGCCTTCAACGGCTTTGCCCCTTGATCCTCCCACGGCTCCGCCTGCCACGGCTTCGCCCCTCGAGCCTTCCACAGCTCCGCCTGCCACGGCTTCGCCCCTCGAGCCTTCCATGGCTCCGCCTACCACGGCTTCGCCCCTCGAGCCTCCTACGGCTCCACCTTCCATGGCTCCGCCCTCAGAGACTTCCACGGCTCCAGTCTCTAGTCTGTGGCCACTTCCCAGGCCTCCTGACCCTATCTTGACCCTGTGGTCACCACCCAGGCCCCCTGAACCTGTTTCCGATTATGTCATGATTCACTGTTGTTTTGCCCTGTGTTTTGCCTCTATCATCTGTCTCTAGTATACCGTGCACTATATTTTCCATAATTCACTGCCCTGATTACTACCAGCTGTTCCCTATTGTTCTCACCTGTGTTTCATTTACCTCATTTATCCCTGTGTATATATTGCCCTGATGTCTGTTTTACCTTTGTCATTTGTTGTGTTTTTCTCCAGTTCATGTTTCGGTTGATATCTTGTTTGTAGACGTTTGTTTTTGTTTCCCAGTCTTGCCCTGTTCCAGCATTTATCCTGTTTTTGTATTTTGATTTATTTATTTATCATTAAAAGTTTGCTGCACCTAGATCCCACTCTCGTGATATCCTTCAAACGTTATATATATAGAAATGTACTCTTGGCATTTTCTCAACCAACTTCTTGAGGTATCACCCTGGGATGCTTTTTAAACAGTATTGAAGGAGTTCCCATCTATGTTGGGCACTTATTGGCTGCTTTTCTTTATTATTTGGTCTAAGTTACCCATTTCAAAAACGTTTTTTTTTTAAATAATTTTTTGTTTTGTGATTAAATAAATTAATATGTTGGCACAAATATATTTTTGTCTACAAAACCAATTTCAAACATTTAAGCATACGCCTTCAGATCAAAAGGTTTTTAAGATCATGAGAAACATTTCAGGCAAGTGACCCTAAACTTTTGAATGGTAGTGTATATTGTCTTATTGTGTATTCTATATATACTTTATATTCTATTCAATTTTTATTTTATTCTATTTTTATTTATTTTTTAATTATATTTTATTTTTATCTCTGTCTTGTTGCTGTATTGTATTGTTGTGCACTAGAAGCTCCTGTCACTAAGACAAATTCCTTGTATGTGTAAGCATACTTGGAGCAATAAAGCTGATTCTGATTCTGATTAGAAAGGAAATTTGATTTGACCAATTTTCACTGATTTTTGACAGTTATTTAAACAGGTTCTTAGAATCTCGTACGAGACCTGGAGCTTGTCTTTCTTCCACTTACGTTCAGCCTTTCTGCACTCTTGTCTGAGAGAGCGGGTGGTGTAATTTAACCAAGGGAGAGGGGGACCCTTACCTTAGTTCTCCTGGGTTTAACAGGAGAAACAACATCTAAAGCAGAAGAACATGATTTATTGAAAGTTGCAATCAGCTCCTCAGTATCCAACCCTATAAGAGTTAGAAAAATGGGCCTAACAGTAATCTGCAAATTGACTGGCAGTGGATGAGTGAATGGCCTGAGAGAAATTTACAGACTGTGAGATGGCGGGGAGATGACCTGTGCATACAGAGTCAAATACAATAGAGAAGTAATCAGAAATGCCAACATCAGCAATCTCCAGATTGGTTACAGAAAATCCAGAGGATAAAACCAGATCAAGTGTGTGACCCAGATTATGAGTAGGACCAGACACTGTTTGCATAAAATTAAAAGATTCTAAAAGGCAGACAAACTCCTTCACCAGAGGGCAACCGAGGTGGACATTAAAGTCACCAAGAATTAACAGTCTATCACTGCAAGAAAACAAATCCGTGAGAAAAAATTTAAATTGATTAATAAAATCTTTGTTAACCCTAGGAGGTCTGTAAAAAAGAGCACATAGCACAGTCCCCATAATGTCGATTTTTAATAACTGCACCTCAAAACTTGAGAACATGTCCATTGATAGCAATTTGCATCTAAAATAGTTTTTAAAAATAGTGGCAACACCACCACCATGTCTAGAGCTCCTATGAGAACTAAAAAAATGCACAGTCCGGAGGAGAAAGTTCACCAAGAGAGATAAGTCACCAGGACTGAGCCAAGTCTCCGTCACAAATAAAAAATCCAAACAAAGGATTTATTATAAAGGATTTAAAACAAAGGATTTATTCTATATTGATCTTGCATTGATCCAGGTCATCTGGACAGTAATAGGCTCTGAGATCATCGTAGAATTTGCAGTAGAGCGTTTCAGCAAATGGAGATTATCTGGATTAACACCCGGTTTCTTCACAACCTGAGCGGGAGGATGGCGAAATGAGGACTACATCGCCGGTATGCAGGAACTTCCGGAGGGGACAGCTGACACCTGCTTGCACCATATCAATGCACTTTAACCTAACAATATATACAGATTAATATTAGTAGACTTCTGTTGGGTTTAGGCGCAAGAATAAAAAGCAATCACGCAACTAACCGGGAGGGAGGGAGGGAGAGAGAGAGAGAGAGAGAGAGAGAGAGAGAGAGAACAAAGATGTAGGGTTTATCCTGCTTCTCTTGCAAACAAAATGCAAGAGAAGCACTAAATAGTTTACAGGGAAGGTAACAAACACAACGTCCTCTTTATGAACACCATTTATCAATCAAATACTTAACGTGCGGTGCACCAATCACATGGGAAATTTACACATGCTCAATAACGGAGAACTGATCTTAATATTAGCAGCCACATTCTCTAATAAGAGGCACACACCAAGTGTGCCAAACACTGACAGACATAATAATGAAAAGAAAAAAAAACACATTAAAGGAATTTTATTGGTCACTTATACCCTGCCAGCCAAAAGTTTGGAATAATGTACAGATTTGCTGGTTTGGAAGGAAACTGGTACTTTAATTCACCAAAGTGGCATTCAGCTAATCACAAAGTATAGTCAGGACATTGCTGATGTAAAAAACAGCACCATCACTATTTGAAAAAAGTCATTTTTGATAAAATCTAGACAGGCCCCATTTCCAGCAGTCATCACTCCAACACCTTATCCTTGAGTAATCATGATAGATTGCTAATTTGGTACTAGAAAATCACTTGCCATTATATCAAACACAGCTGAAAGCTATTTGGTTCGTTAATTGTAGCTTAACATTGTCTTTGTGTTTGTTTTTGAGCTGCCTCATTGTTCCTCATTGTTTTGAGGAATGAAGGTTATACAATGCTTGAAATTGAAACCTGAAGATTTTATACAAAGGTGTACACTACAGTCTTCAAAGACAAAGAACAACTGGCTCTAACAAGGACAGAAAGAGATGTGGAAGTCCAGATAAACAAGAGTATCTAGTTTGAGAAATAGACGCCTCACATGTCCTCAGCTGACAGCTTCATTGAATTCTACCCGCTCAACACCAGTTTCATGTACAACAGTAAAGAGAAGACTCAGGGGTGCAGGCCTTATGGGAAGAATTGCAAAGAAAAAAACACTTTTGAAACAGAAAAACAAAAAGAAAATGTTAGAGTGGGCAAAGAAACACAGACATTGGACAACAGATAATTGGAAAAGAGTGTTATGGATCTTAACCCCATTGAGCTTTTGTGGGATCAGCTAGACTGGAAGGTGCGTGAGAAGTGCCCGACAAGATAGCCACATCTTGTCAGTGTAATTACGATGCATGCAACTTTTTTAAACTCATAATAATTGAGATAGATACATGCACTTAAAAATTCATTTGTTACACTGGACCATTTTAAATGAACTAGTGAATTTAAAAATGTGCTTAAAACTTCTTAAATGTATCTTAAAGGAACTGGTGACAATTTACAAGATGTGTACATGCTGATTATAGCCTACTGATTAAATTCTAACCTAAAATCTTGACGTTCATCATTCATTTTACCCAAGAATTTTACTGCATTAGTCTTCTAAAGAACAGCATGGAAACATGGCTTAAAGTTTGTGGAGAAAACCAGAATGTTAGGGTGTTATTGACTAATTATGAGCCTGTCATGAGCCTGTTTGTTTATATATTGTAAAATTAAATTTTTTACTCAACTTTGGTGAATCTTTGGTTGTCTTTTAAAAATTGCATGTCCACAAATATTAAAACAGCAAAACAAATGTTAGGCATAATATAGTTGACCCCCTACAAGCACACCTGGCCCCACCCTGGTCCCCCCAGTCAAAATGGTCTAGAACCACCACTGATATAGCTCCTCAGATTGCACTTACCCACTGGTTTTCTCAGCATCAATGAGTCTCACACAGCCTCAGGACTCCCTTTAGGACCAACACTGTTGCTCTCAGCACCACTGTTCAGAGATGTTGTACAAAGCCGCTCTCCATTTTCAATCGGCACAGGCATTTCAATCTACTGATTGGTTGTTTTCTCATCATTCCATTTCACAGAACTGTCATTCTCATGCTCTACATGCAAGTTAGATTCAACTTCATTTTTTCCACTTTGAGCCTCTTTTTCCACAGGACAGTTATGTCTAATGTGTCCGTGCCGACCACAAACAAAATATTTAATTAAATCAGTGCCAATAAAGATGGTATAGTCTTTACCTAAGACCGTCAACTTTACCGCTACTTCCAATGTTTGAAACTCACCTTTCAGTATCATTAACACCTGATGTCTGAAAGACATGACATGCATTAGTCATGGGTTTTTTTAACCGAGTGGGATCATTTTAATCGGTCCAACCAGTTTAACATAACTCATCCAGCAAACACTTGCACCCATGTCATGCAGTCAGTCCTGCAAAACCATCCGATTTTGACCCCATTGTGCACAGTTATGCTGGCAAAATTCAGCATGCCAAACACCACCCTCCAATCAACACAGTATTGTAAGATACTAATCTTTAGAAAGAAAGAAAAAGTTTTTAAACTCATTCAGCAACACTGTCCCTCACACGCTCTCCCCGCAGTCACACCACATATGTGCACAGAGAGAGAGAGAGAGAGAGAGAGAGTTGTTAATGAATTGTACTCTGAAGTGCACTGGGGACATGTTGTTGTGCTCATTATTGAAGGCACAAAGGAAGCTAATTGTTCAGTGGCTTTTGGTGAGTTAATACTCCAGTGTCTGTTCATTGAAAATGAACAGTGCATTATCATCTGCTTTGTCATACAGCCAAAACCAGACATTTCTGTTCATATTCTGTTTTGTCTCAGATATTTTTAAATCCTCTTTAAAATGCACAGTTTTTACTCTCCCTCACATTTTTCCCACACATTAATTCTGTTTTTGTCTCTAAATTATGCCTAACTGGATAGTTTGCAAGTAGTTTAAATTCTGTAACACAAAAAGAGATGCTATGAAACTGAATGGTGACTGAGCCTAACATCTCCTTTTGTGTCCCAATAAAGGAACAACATAAGGAGTATATTTGGACAGAATTTTAATTTTTAGTGAATTCTCGCTTTAATGATAAAGGTAACATTTAATATAAATACAGAACAGAGAAAATTGGCAAAACAGTGCAAATATTTATTATTTGGATCCTGTTTTCAGCACATTCATTTTTGATAATTATTAATCAAGCTCAAGGCATTCATATCATTTACTCATGTCTTCTCACATCCAGTTCACACATTTGCAAGTGTCCTAAACACGTGTGTGAACATTGCCATGGTAACCACACACCATCCCTGAATCTTTCTACCCCTGACTGGGTGTTCTAACAGAGTCCCACAACAAGGTAACACCTGCTGTCACACTTGAGCAGACGCATGCGCATTCACATGCAGCAGCTACTACATTCTTAAGCGTACTTAATTAATATTTCATGCTGTTTAGTTGTGTGACCTGCACAATGACTCCACAATGTGCTACATATATACATGTATATTCGCCATTTTTGGTTACACCTGTAAAATAAACGCATAGTTCTGTACACCATATGCATTAATGAAACTGATTAAAAATAAATAAATAAAAATAAAATAAAAACATTGATCAGTTATTCACTGATTCTTGACATAAGGGACAAAACATGTCTTACGTCCAAAAGGCCTCTTTGTGTTAAAAATCAAGCAATTCATAATAATAAAAGTACTGACAAAGTTCAGTCTAAATGAAATGTGTATATTCAGGGCATTCATTAGTTATATTTTTAAATTATTTCATTAGAATTGTTTTAAATGCATGCGCTATAGTTGGAAGCACAGGTAAATTAACCTGTCCTCAGAAAGAGGTCACAGTGTTAAATTGTAAAACAAAGAGTTTAAAAAGACAACACATTCATAAATATAAATTTGAAATGAAATTTAGGGATCTGCAAGATATCAAACCATATATAAAGTAAACTTTAAATTACATTTTCCATAAAAAAATGTAAAAAATGCTATCAAAGTTGTGCCCTAACTTTGCGTCAACTTTGTCAGATTTTTTTATAATCCTGAATAAATCAGACAATGTCATGGTCAGCTATAACTCTGAGTACCCCTTTCCCACTTCCTGCTCATGGTGGATGCAACAGTAGGACATGTGGTTTGGTAAGTTTAATATTTTTTTATATATATATATATATATATATATATATATTTTAAGCAAACAATGTTTAAGTCTCTGTGGTCACAGCTTAAACTTATCAACACCATCATCCCATTGTGATCATTTCTGTTAAGAATTGTGAAATAATGTTGGCATTTGAGTTCAGGTTATAGAGGCAGCTTCAACTGAGAAAAAAAAAAAAAAAAAATGTCTCCAGAGTAAAACACATGGTTAAGATGTAAACATTTTCATTTTTGTCAACTCCCTCAGCATTAGAATTTGTACAGAAATGTATTTTACCACTTTACTACTTTACTGAACACCACTATTAGATAATTAAAGACTTTACACTCTTGTTGGATGGATCAAATAAAAATAGTATGCTTTTTAGTGTGTTTGACAGAGTTGACAAATAACAGTAAGATGAAAGTTATGAAGTGAATAAATGTCCATTTTCAGAAAAAGTGTTTTTATACAAACCTGTTTCATTACATGGTTCATTAGCTGATACCTTTGTCAACAAATATATCCATTTCAAATTAATTTAGGATTTAAAAAAAAAACTAAGATTTAAAACCAGTTTTGTCTCAAGAATCAGCTAATTGTTTAATTGGTAACACTTTACAATAATGTTCCATTTGTTAACATTAGTTAACAACATTAGTTAACATGAAATAACAATAAACAATATTTATTAAGCATTTATTAACCTTAGTTAATAATAATTTCAACATGTACTAATATATTTTTAAAATCAAAAGTTGCATTTGTTAACATTAGTTAATGCACTATGAACTAACATGAACTAACAATGAGCAATTGTATTTTTATTAACTTACATTAACAAAGATTAATAAATGGTATTGTTAATAGTTTGTTCATGATACCTAATGCATTAATTAATGTTAACGAATGGAATCTTACTGTAAATTGTTACCGTTTAATTCTGAGTCAATGCAAAAATCTGGAAAATAGGAATAGCAAATTAATAAACAAGAAAATTATGTTTGTCGGAGATGTGGCACAGAAGGTAATACAGTTGCCCCTGACATAAGTGCTGTTGGCTAACCAAACCCCGGACTGAATCAGGCCTAGGTCATGTACCGATCCTAGATGTTACGATGTTTCCCCTCTCTCTCCCCCACTTTCCAGTTTGTTTCTACTGTCCTGTAAATTAGGCTAAAACCCATTCATCATTCGTTGGTTTGTTTATTTTTTTCTAATTACATTTTTGTAAAGTTTTGATTTCTTGTGATTCTGCCATGTTGTACTGTTATGACTTGTCATACTACTATAATTGAAAGGGCCTCATTCAACAAATTTCTGTATTCATTCTTAAATTAAAAATGAAATTAAAAATGTAAACTTGAAACTTGAGTTTATAACGTTTTATACAGAAATTCGTTTTGCTCATATTTGATGAGTGACATTTTGTTTTGATTAAATTTGAGTGTCCGCTCTGCATCTCTATCAAGCATTACTCATTCTTTTGAGTCCACTGTGACTACAGTTATGTGGAGTCCATCTGTCTTTGCAGCTGAAACGTGATCATCAAACTTTAATGGACCTGATGCTTTTGGGGAACTGCCCCACAGAGCAAATCAGTTTCACATGACATGTTCCTGTGGTTCCCAAACAAGCACTCTAAAATCTAAAGATCACAGAGACTTTCCTCTGACATGTTATGTGCCTCTCCTTTTCTGTGTACCGGTGTCTTGTCCAACCCATAACGTGCCGTGGTGCTTCTCATCCGGTGTGCGACCGGCTTTACGCTTTTAAACACAGCATAATAATAGATATCCTACCTTTTCATAAGAGCTGCAATCACCTTGATCTGACATTGAACCCCCCAATATTCAAGCCAAATCTACACCCTTGAGTCTCAGTCATTTCAGCCTGCAGCCAGGCCTGCTCCGGTTAGAATACTGAGAGTGTGGACATTGCTTAAATATTTAAACGTCAACTGTGGAAGAATGGTTCCACCCGCAGTCACATACACATATGCATTTGGATGCACACTAAAAGGACTGTCTAAGGAACCTTGAGGTTTTCCTTCTTTTAGACCGCAGCCAATGACAATGTTAAAGGGTTAGATTGAAGATAGGGTTGACTTTCTCTCTTCAGTTGAACACAAAAGGAGATGTGAGAAAAACTGACAGCTTCACTCACCATTTGCTTTAATTGTATGGTAAAAAAGTAAAAGATGCAATGAAAATGAATGGTGACTGAGATAGATTAACACATTGCGTAACATCTCCTTTTGTGTTCCACTGAGGAAAGAAATATGTAGGGATTTTTAACAACATGAGGGTGAGTATAGTAAATGATGACAGAATTTCATTTATGGGTGATCTGTCCCTTTTTTGCTTGCAGGGAGTAAAAATGGTTCAAGGAACGAAAACGAAAACTGAAAACAGAATTTAACCAAAACGGGAACAAAGTGATTTTCTATTGTTCCAGAGTGAAAATGTCATTTTTAAATGCTGGTAACCAGTTCTAACCAGTTAATTTCATTCTGATACTTTTTTCATGAAACCAAAGACCAAAGGGTTTATCACAGTACATTTTTGGAACTACACCTTTTCATGTTGTCTGAAAAAATTAACCATGTGTTTTGATCCTGAAGGAATCTGCTGCATCACACATTTCTTTGCCTAATTCCCCATTGTGGATGTCACATTCTGTGAATAAAGACCTTTTTTCACAACTACGTCTAATCCAGATACATGGAAAACATTATTAGAGGTAAAAAGTACATTTCTCAGTTGTTCACAAGTCTTTACTGAATTATTGTTAGATATGATGCATTAATACAGATCAAGTCAAGTCAAGTGGCTTTTATAGTCATTTCAACCATATACAGCTATTACAGTACACAGTGAAAAGAAACAATGTTCCTCCAGGACCATGGTGCTACATAAAACAACATAAAACAAACACAGAACTACATGAGACTACACAGAACTAAATAAGACCTACACATTTCTACACAAAGTGCACGTGCAAACGTGCAAACAGTACAAGACGGTACAATAATTGCTAAAACACAACAATAGGCACAGTAGAGACAGATTTGATGCTGCTGGGTTTTAACTGAGAAGCAGATCTGTAATTAAAATGATACTTAACTGTTAATTAACTGGATGTTGGTTATAATTTCTATGCTGATAAATCCACCACACAGGAAAAAATGTAATTGCTTATTTTCACTTATTTTGGTGAGGTAAATTGTGGGCTTGTATTTCCAGACCAGGTTGCTTGTTTCTCTTGCAAGAACTGGCAACACAGCAATTGGTATGTCACGCACACTCAGAGTACTGTCATTTTAAAAAGAATGTTATTAACCATTCTTTTATTTTGTTCTAACTGGTTACCATTTGGAATGGAGGCTGCAGAACTTCTAAAAAAAAAAATCGTTTTTTTTTCTCAGAACGAACCAAAATTAAAAACATTTAGTTTTTAGTCCCTGGTTGCTCATAAGATTGATAGTAACCACAGCTAAATCCATCTGAATGCAAAATGAACAAATGGAAAACAACAAAACTTATTGAGATTTTTTGTTGCCAGGTGTGTGTGAGAGAATGACACAATCACAGTGTCCATCTGTTGTGTCTTCAGTGGTCTTCCACCACTTTCACTTTCTCACAGTGTCAACTTAGTGCTCTCTCCCTGGCGACTGTAGGCACGCATGTCTCACTGAAACACAGCAGGTCTCGCTTGCTACTGCCATACCTGCAAGTGCACATGCCCATTTGTGCAAACACAAGGACACACATGCATGTACGGACAAATAATTCAAAATAATATATAATGATAATTATGATTTGATACAGCTTAGCCACTTAAGTCCAACCATCAACACTCTACAAACACAAAAATTAGTAAGAGAGGTTTTAATTATCTCTTTGTAAACAATTTTAGTTCAAATTTATTAGTAAAATATATACAATAATGACCCGAAAAAAAAGTGTTTGGACACTTAAGCAATTCTTAAAATGCATTAGTTGTAATTAATAGATAACAAAATATCAAACCAAGTGGAATGTGTAAACAGTTGCTAGACTTTTTCTCAGAACTAACTTCACTGTTTTCTTAGCCATTTTTGAAATTACTTTTAACCAACTGTTTCCAAAGTCATATTTACTGGTAAAGTCAGTTATCCCCAAGTTCATCATATTCACTTTGGACAAGTTTCACTAATGTTCCACAACCAAAAATATCCAAATAATTATTATTTTTTTTTTCTCCAGAATATGCATTGTTTTATGCTTTAAAAACAAATGTCTTTTTCTATGTGTTTTGCTTGAAAAGTGTACTTATGTTATCTTTATTTAAAATAAATGCCACTTGGTTTGATGTTTTGTGTTGCTCAGGTGTCTGAATTCTTTTTGAGGCCACTGTAGATGAGAAATGTTAAAGTCGGTATGAAATGAAAATTCACCGTCTATTTTCTAAATGCATGTTATTGATCTTATTGTGAATGATTCAACCATGCATATGTTTTATTTATTTATTTTTTTGACCTCGTGATCTTTAATCAAAATGTCATAACTCAGTCTTCCGGTGAATTCTCCAATCATTTAGTCCATTTAAACCCTGCCCCTTTCTCATAAACACCACAACCTTGCATAGAGTTGAACGAAGCATCAATCACATGTTGATGAAGATGGCAAGGTGTATTTTCATCTGTTTTCCTTCAAAACTATTGGTTCTTAATCCAAACTTCCTTGGTTATGGGTCAGCTGGCTTGAATTTACATTTCGAATGAGGAGGAATAACGGTGAATTTGCGGTTGTGTTCAAGACATTTCACGTCTGAATTGCTGAGGTGATCACTAATGAATACAATGCTTCGGATGCCTCTGGAGTTTATTTATATTTTTGAATACAGTTATCTTGGGATGCACAGCACGAGTAAATGTCCCTCCCCCCCTTTATATTTAGTGTATTGTGATTCGAAACTTTCAAAAACTTTTCTTTTACTCACTCGTTTTTCAACGGCTACAGCCTCATCGTAAGCAAAGACTGCGATGTGCTTATACGTTTATGTTGTCAGTTTGATCATAAATGTGATGAGACTGCTCAGTTTCAAAGATAACCAGTTCTGACTCATAACAATATGGAAGTAAAGTCAGTCGCAACTTCCGTTTCATGCCGACTATAAAGGGCACTTGCAGTGTAAGTGGTGTTGTGCTTAAGATAGCACTTTGAATGCATTACAGATGTATAGCATACAGTAAATATCCTTACATAACCACACAATTTTTAAAAACTTAAGTAAGAATGTTCCCCAAATTACCACATTTATTAACTAATGCAGATAAGCGAAACCTACTGGATGAAAGTGGGAGTCGAGCCTCTTTATAACCCCAGAATCTTAGCTCATTCATTGTCCAGCACTGATGTCAAGGTAAAATGCAGAATATTGGTATCCAAAGTGCTGGGTATCTATTATCCACACTGCCTTTCTTTCTGTATTCATCTATATTTCCTCCCTTCCAGCCATCAACTGTCTTTAGCAATAAGCTTTAAGTATGTTGCTTTTTTTTATTTTTTTTTATCTATAAATCACTAATCTGAGATCTTTGTAAGAGATAAGTGCTTTGGATATGCATGATGAGTCAGATTGCATGAATACATTTCTGCCAAAACCATGACTTTCATGATAAAATCTGTCAATAATATGCTTAAATTCAACATATATTTAGGTGTCTACTGTAACATTGTTCTGACACACAAAAGTCCCAGTGTTCCATTATGACACAGAAGATTTATCTGACTCATCAGGGCCACTTGGTTTCCCATCTTCAGGCTGGGATGCATCGGGTCCAAGGGAATTCCCCCAGACAGGTTTGATGAATATCTGTATTCCTCATCAAAATGTAGCCTGCAAGTCTTCTCCAAAGTGTGTCTCTTTGGGTGGAAATAGCGGAGAAGGTGTCCTCAAGAACGCTGTGACACATATAGGACTTTACCTAATTTTTTTTTACCTTTTCTAATTTGGCTTGGCTAGGTCTTCTTCACTTGCATCCATGTGCAGAGTCCTCTTCCCAATCAGATACCAATTTCTTAAGTGATATTACAGTAAACATACTTTAAACATACATCATCTTCATCAAAAAACAAAGAACAGCATGTTTAGCAGAGCCACAGTTTCAAAGGATTTTACAGGAACAACTCAAAAGATTCTCCTAGAAGTTAGAATGTTGCGGTTGTACTTCTACCAATCTGATCAGTTGTTTTTAGGCTTTGCTTGAAATAAATACAGTGACAATGTTTCAGGTACTTCTGGATGTCATTTTAGTGCTCAGTGTTATTATACAAACTTGCTGGAACAGGTTATACAATAAACATGTATAGACCATGCACAGTGTTACCCACACAAAGACATCAGTTCAAAATTAATGTAATGCAATAAAATTTTCTAAACAACACAATATGTAACATAAAACACCACAATGTATATACCTGATCTAAAAAATAAGAAGGAGCATAACTGTTTCAATAAGATATAATCAAATGTCATGGGTCACACAGAGACCTTCTGAGAATGCCCGATCATTGTTTTGCACTGTAATTTTAACAATAATTTACTGTAAAAGTAGTGTATTGTCTTGTTAAACATAATATAAATATAACCATTAACTGTAAGGCAATTCATACTTTTTACATCAATTTTTTTTCCCCAATATTTTACAGTAAAATTACTTGTTTTGTGAAATATAATTTAGCACTGTAAAACTACACTTTTTTAGTGTAGCATTTTTCTTTTTCTTTTTTTAATTATGATATTTCTTTAACATATCTATGAAGATAGATTTCCTCTCTTGCCAGAAATTAAATATTACTTGACCCTGTTGTACACCTATTGTGGACCTCAATGTCACACTATTCCTTGCATTGTCTAAACAAATGCAAAGAATAGTGTGATGTTGGAATAGAGTGTTTTGATTTCCCACAGCAATAATAAATATCACTGTCTAAAGTTCTTTCGATGCTGAAGTGGTTCCAAAATTTGAGGGACATGAATAAAAACACATTATCCAGCACTGATTCAAGAGAATAGCCAATGTCAAGTTCAGTCATTAATATTGAGTATAACAGGTAATAAAAGCTTTATAGAGGATGTAATATCAAAGAATTTGATTATACAAATTACAGTGCAAAGATTAGCTAATATATGACATGATTTGTGAGAGCACCTGCAATTGCATGGCATCCACTCTTAAATGTTAATAAAGGTGTCATGCATATTTCAGTGATGTAAACACAGGCAGGTGAGGCTAAGTTGAAGAGTGATTTATTTATAAGGGCCTATCATATATGGGTGGTGTTTACAGGGGGCTGTTCTGTTTGTATATGTATGTGTGTGTTTATGTCAGCTTGGGAGCAAGTGTCACTGTATTGGTGTCTGAGCGGAGTCTATGTCTGTGTTCAGTTGACTCCCTGAAGCATGCTAAGGACGCACAACACTCAGAGTGCCACAGTTTACTCAAACACAATCACGCTACATAAACAGATCCACTCAGGGAGCACAAGATTTGATAAAGAAAAAAGCAATTCTGTTTTCCACTCAAGAGGAGGGACAACAAAAAAAACCTTCTTCTCATTGAAAACAGTCCCACAGGAACAGCAAGCCTTCCTGCATCATACACAAGGGAACTGTGAATTAATGGTTTGCATGTTTTGCATGCTCCATCATGTTGAATATAGTCACCCATCTAAAATGGCCTCAGACAAGACAGGTAAATTGTCTGTCTGTCCCAAAGGATAAGAAATCAATTGTAAAAAGAAAACAGAAAGGACAAGTTCCCTTACCTGACAGTGCCTGAGTATCAGAAACTGCTTGACTTTCAGATGTAGGAAGGAACGAGAGGGAGAGATACAGAGTACAAAAACACAGAAAACATGAAGGAAAAAGTTTAGGATTTATAGAAGAGTAGGAAGAATGGATGAACGTGGGAGTTCCAAATGTTAATGGCTTAAATTAGGGTCACCGCAACAGGAAATCGCAGACGACTGGGGTGTCATAATTCATCATAGCAGCGCTCAGTAATGCAGTGTAGGAATAGGATATGCAGGAAACTCAGCCTTTCTTCCACCAGCTCCAGCGTGCATGACCTCATACTGCCAATGCATCTCACCACAAGACATAGTCTCCGACATTTAGACCAGAGAGATGATTTGTCAGTCTCTCTCTCTTGCATGCGCCCACACACTAACCAGCAGCTGGTGCTAATACACCTCTTTCTGTTACTATGTGCCTGTTTCTTGTCATTTGTGTGACTTTTGTTTTACCACAATTTCTGTTTTCTTTTCTCCCTCCATCTCTAACCGTTCCCCAGGAGCCAAGCTGAGTGTGCGCTCCTTTAAGGGGAAAACTTTTCTTTCTGCTCTGCTTTTGCTCTCTTCTGTGTTAATAGGACCTGCCTGTAAAGCAGAATCAGGGTAAACTAGGACATGAACTGGAGTCCTTTCAAATAAAAGGGAAGATCTTTACATTACAGACATTACATTATTTATACCATACTTGTCGTTGATCTGGAGTTTCTTACTCTGATTAATTTTTTGCTTGTTAGAGGGAATGGAATTGTTCCTCCACTGGGACAACCTTTTCCATGAGATCTTGTTGTGTTATGGAGAGTTATGATAACCTATTAATCAGTTTTCATAAAAATAGATGAATGAACAGAAACAGCATAAGTAAAACAAGACATCAGAAGTAATAGAGCTGAAGGCCTTAAAGAGATAAACATTGACAGATACTGCATTGTATAATGTGTGGCTTGTCCGGGTGTGTTAGAGAGGACCCTCAGGACTGCAGTGTACAACAGAGACTGCCAACATTAAGACAAGATATCAAGCCAAGAGCCTGGATATTGGAGCATTGTCTGTCAGCAGATATCAAGTGCACTAAATCTAAGATTACCAAATTAAGAGGAGGCACTTAGCTGAGGTATCCATTGGTTTACACACACACACACACACACACACACACGCACGTACATAATTTTATATACAGCTCAATGTTTGCATATCTCTAGCAGAAACTAAGTTGTTTAGCATTTAAAAAATAGAGCAAAAAGTGTTTTTTTACTACTGCCCTAAAGAAGCTAAATGACAGATATTTAAGCAATATCACACACTGTGAATCCAGTGACAGTAGGTGGAAAGTTCTTCAGCTGAAATCGGTCTTTGCATATCGAAATTCAAAGCACTGCACCAGTGGTCAAAGCTGGAAGTCTTTTTGAGCGTATGAGCATGTGTGAGCTCCACTTTCTGGGTTAAATGTCCTGAGAGTGGTGCCAAAAGCAAGTTGTAAAGCGAGTCATTTTTAGCTGTAAATGATACAGTACAATCAATGGGAATGTGTGTTTTATTAACTTTATCTTCTAACCCAGTGTTCCCTAAACTGGGGTACACGTAATCCTGGGGGTACGTGAGGTGACAAGGGGGTACGCAAATAAAATTTGGAGATTTACCTTTCTTTTAAATTCATCACTGTCTATAATAATATTCAAACCCAGTTCATGTATTTCTCACTGGAAAAAATAATTTTGTGTGCCCTCTAGTGTAGAAACACCAAAATGGTTGTGTCATAAAGGTCAGATAAATATGCAATGAAATAATCCTGTCTTTTGCAGTTAAAAAAAAAAATGCATCATGCATCCTGCATCACACAAGTATCTTTTTTCACCAGCCCAGCACACTGCTAGGTGATGTAGCTTAGTGATAGCAAGTAAAACTGATACTTCACTGTTTTACAGGGCTCGCACATGTCAGTCGTCCACGATTTTAGTTTTTTTTTTTTTCTTTGCAGTTTAAAACATAATTTGTATTTAATTTTAGATGCATATGTAGTTTTGATTCTGATGGTATATGTTCATAAGCTTTGAAGACAGGTGTCAGACATCTGGTGTGGCCAAATAATTTTCCACATTCACAAACAGTAATTTTCACACACATTTGCTCGCACGCTAGAGACCTGTTTTTATATTGTTGCATGATGTTTTTTCAGCAAATGAGCTCAACCTTGCAAATAGTGTCAAATGTGACAAAAAACCACCTTGAGCTGACCGCGCAATTGCACAGATACTTACCCCCAATGCTCGAATGCGCAATTCCAGGCACAGAACCGATCGCTATTCTTGCGTACCACAACACGATGAGGGGGGAGTTTTCAAGTTATGCAGTTATATCATATCTAGCACACCCATCTCAATCGGTAAGCCATTTATTCGTGTATATTAATATAACGTACAAATATAACATGTTTAATATAAGGGAGTTGTTTTACAAAGATAATTGTGTTAAATATACCTATTTTCAAAATACCTTGTGTGAATGTTATCTATGCATTAGAGAGGGGGCACACAAATCGATGTTGAATGTTTGGAAGGGTACACCACTGTAAAAAGTTTGGGAACCACTGCTTTAACCTAAACCCCAACCCTAAACCTAACCCTCAATGGTGTAAAAATTAGAGGTAACATGTAACCTCTGAATCACACTCATCAATGATTGTGTGAACACAATTTCCTGGTATCCATGGGGCCAGAACCTGTGTATCTGAGGATGCTTGTGCAATACACATCTGTAGCGCCACAGGAAAAGGTAAGCATGTATGAATTGGTGCAACGATGTCTTATGAGATGGCACTTGTCAGTAACTCATCAGAACTTCAGAGTACTAGAACATTCATTAGCAGTATGTCGAGTTCCCATGTGATCATGTTGTCTGTTGTACTGAATATCAGCAGAGCTGTGATTTGGCCATAGGCATAAGGCCGCAAATTCAATCAAATCAAAGGGCCAGAACTAACTGTCGTATAATTAAATAAGTATAAGTAAATTCCACAAGACAAAAATGAAATTGTCTTGCTTACCAGTTTCCATACCCTTGGTTTTTAATATTGTGTGTTTTCTCAGTAGCGGTGGGTGTAAAACATTACATTTTTAATTTATGTAATCAGATTACAGTTACTGACTTTCAATTAAGTACATTTCTTTTAAGTATTACTTGGGTTACACACATTTATAAAATAATTTTATTTAATACATTTAAAACAAAAATTATGTTCATTTAAACATCTGTTTGCGTTTCTGTGACAGATGAAATGTCACTAACGAGTCATAGTAAAGGTAGAAACGTGGTGCTGAATGTATGACTTCAAAATGACTATGAACAAGGAGGAAATATAGACATTATTTTTTAGTTTTTAGTAATGTGGTTACTGAGGTAATGAGTAGTGAAATCTGATTACAATTTTTTTAGAGAACACTCCTGTTGGCAGCATTATTGAGCCAGTTTAGGTTAGACCTCAAACATGTAGAGCATGCAACGAAATCTAAAAACTTAAAGTCAAGTTTTGAACAGGACATTTTGTGTAAATTCAGTCATTATTTTGTCTTACATTTATTATCTGTTATGTCAAATAGCTTCATCAGGGCAGTAATAAATACAAATTAAATTAAATTGTATCAATTGTAAACATCATGGAGATTGTGCAAGGGCTATGTAAATGTATGAGCAAAACTACAGTATATATATAGGCCTACAAAATTCAAAATGTCAGTGAAAATAAGGAAAAACTATTTTCTTCTTCAACTCATCTCCTGAAACTGTAGTTTACTCATCTGCCAAACTCTGTGCCAGTTGCCAAGAAGACGAAGATGAAAAAGTAAATATGTGTTAAGAAAGAGTTAGAGAAAGAACGAAGAGGACAGAATTTTAGCTCTTCAGACATCAATTCAGTGTCCAGTAATTCAGTGTGAATGTTGTTTAAACTGAGAAAGATCTGAAAAGCAGCACATTTGATAACAGGAAGTTAAGACACTTGCACTTTTTATCAGGCTCTCGGGTTGAGTCTGCTGCCGTTTGTGTCCAATTTCACAGAATTTGTGGGAACAAATCTGTTAGAACAGAGCATTGGGTCTCATTTCTGTTCATTCCAACACATTCCAGAACATCAGCCCGCCTGTCATGCTAAATGGAAGTAAAATAAAAGCTTCCTAGCAACCTGAACATTTTAAGAATGAATGAACTCCTTGTCATGTCCTTTCTTTGAACTGCAGATCTTTTGCATACATTCAAAAACAGCTAATAACTGTAAGGAAAATGCCACATAAGGACTGTGGTGGCGGGGGCGTGGTCGAGCGTTGGTCCGGAAAGAGAGAAAGCAGTAAGGGTGCACACACCTGTGCGCTATAATATCTAACACCTGTTTCTGATTACAGTAGTACTGGGGAGAGCGACAAAAAGGGACCACGCCAGAGACGAGGGAGAGAGAGCTACCCGTCTGAAAGAGACTGTGTGTGTTTAGCTAAAGAGTGTTATGCTGAAAAGCCCCTTTGAATTTGTTTAATAAAAGTTATACCTTATAGTTGAAGCCTAAGTTTCCTGTGTCCTCCTTTCCCTCCCTTCCTTGAACATTTACAAGGACATTTAAGAAAACGTGAGAGGCATCAAAACAACTTAAAGAATTAAAGAACAACTGCAATGAAAATAGAGAGCAGAAGCCCTTCTCTTTGCTGAAGTGCACCACCCAATGGAGAGCTGCATCAGTTGAGTGCAGATGGAGCATATGATTATCCTGTGCATCCATGGCTTAAAAGCAGTGCGAGAGGGAGAGACTTACAACAGATGAGCAGTGATCCTGGTCCTTGACTCTGTGTGTGTTCATTCAGGGAAAGCGCTTTTGGCCCACTTACTCACATACACGAGTAATGATAGTGTCAGTAGACTCGGCTGGTCGCTGGCTTCATTCTCTCGCCCACTCCTTCCATCTGCGTCTCTCCTTTGCTCTCTGTTTCTAGCAAAACACATTTCTCACCTCGCTGCTGCTCCTCAAGATACAATGTTCGCATTACAATTTTTCACCACATCCTGCTAAATCTTTGCAACTGCTGTTGGTAAACTACTTCCTAACAATCTGTCAAAAAATCAGGTTGACTAATGTGGTGATTAGAGATTAAAAAGCAAAAATGTATCATTAATGTGGGGTTAATGGATGGTTTCACACCAAACATTGCATGAAAGTGGAGAAATGGAAAGTGAGTGGGTCAGGCCCGGTTCCAGATCAAAATCACTGAGGGTGCTTCTGAAAATAGTGGGGGTGCTCGTAATTACACATATTTAAAATATATTAAATCATGTTTAAATACTACTAAAACAACGTAAATATTTTTATGTACAAAACATTTATTGCTTCGTTTTTTTCACATGATCTGTCACTAAAAATGACAGCAAAATGCTGCACGTGCAGATCAGGATATACTGACTTGCACAATCATACATGTTTATAAGTTTTGATGCAGCAATTGTGTGTTCACAAACTTCAGGGATTTTTTTGTGTTTGATGGGATTCAAGGAAATCTGCTTGCCAATTTACAGTATTAGACTTACATATTAAATTGAGCAGAGGTGTGCAATTGTTTTGGTACAGGGGCCACATCAGCTGTTAAGTAGAACATGGAAGAGAAGATAAAAAGTTTTACATAGTTGTATCTTTTAATCCCATAAGTAGTAGTGCACTCATGCACTCAATGAATGATGCACAATTTTCTGAAGTGTATTCTGATGGGACCATTCTGCAATTGCTTGAAGTTTTGCTGCTACATTTCTATCACGTGTTAGTAAAACTGAATTAAGACTGAGCATAATTATTAATTGTTTATTTTACCATACTTCAATCCAGTGGTAATTTAGTATTCAATTTAACACTACATCAGGAGTCTTGTTTAATAGTAAAATAAAATATTCGGAAATTATAGATTCTAAAGGCCTATTTTAATGTTGGCCGCAAAGTGGATAAAGTTGTTTTATTCTCAAAACATTATGAACCTGTTTACACGCTCATGGGTCATGATGTGAGTCTTGTCAATGTTTGGCATCCCATTCAGCACATAACTGAATAAAACAGGCTGCATGACACTGATAAATGATTACTGCCAGAGTAACATTCACATACAGGTGTGAGGGACTTCAGCATTTTACAAATAACACAAAGAACAAACATATTCCTCTCTCACTTGGTTTTGCTCGTGTGTCTCCTCCGTGTGTGAATGATGCGAAGATCTACTGGGATTTTACTAAAGTTCATCACTGAAATGGTGTGCTCGCAGGCTTGGCACTAAACAGCACACGCAGCCTCACGAATGGACATGGAGTGACTGCATCACACTTTTCTGAGAACAGAATATTGCACAATTGAGCACTTTAAGGTTTTTTTCCAAAGAGGAGAGAGCGCGCGCACTCGCATGCATGGTTGACAGATTGCATAAATGAAGTATGACATAAGGTGAAATATTTCCTATTTGTGCAAGTATAAATCTCTGATTGGGGTGTTGCATCTATTATCTGGCAACCTTGAGCATATTAAAAGCTTATGGATGCACGATAGGTCCCAAAGCCAGATAAATGAAAGGTCTAATAAAAAACGTTCATGATAAATCGACCCGCAGGCAGCAGTTTGCCCTGGTCTGCAATTGAGAGTGCTCTAAGGTTCGTTTGAGGGTGCTTAGCACCCTCAAGCACCCCCGTAGAACCGGGCCTGGAGCGGGTGCATAAAGGTATAAGAGAGAAAGAAAGAGGGAGATTTTGTAAATGATGAAAATGATGTGTGTGTACAGTTTATGTGTGTGATGGCTGTTGGCCAGATCCAGTAGAGTAATGGAGTAATTGATTGCTGATTGACCCCAGTGTCACTAAGACACTTCTTCTGATTCAAACACTGCATTAATTTTATTTTCATTATGGACTTGAGAGCTACACACCTGCATCCACAAACCACACTGATTTATACAAGGAGCACAATGAAAGAGGGAGAGACTAACATGTAATAGTACCTAGAACTGAAAGTTCATACTGTACACCAACGCTCCATTCACAGGCACACTTGCATACCTCAATTTCTCCCTGCATCCAGATATGTGTACTTCCCTGCCACATAGTATGCAATTAAAATTAGTACGTCAAATGAGTAAGATGTCTGAAGAGTATTCATGAGTATGTGAACAGTGGGAGCTGAAGAGCAGGGAAAAGAATGGTGGAGATCTGTGAATCAGGTGTTTTATGGTTCCTTTTTATTTTCACGTAAGTTACATTGCACTTGTATTAACAACACCTGAGTAAATATTTTCGCTGTTGTGGTTATTTAAAGGGATAGTTCACCCAAAAGAAAATTCTCCCATTATTAACTCACCCTCATGCCATCCCAGATGTGTACGACTTTCTTCTGCTGAACACAAACAAAGATTTTTAGAAGAAAATCTCAGCTCTGTAGGCCCATACAATGCAAGGTAATGGTGATCAGACCTTTGTAACTCCAAAAATCAAGGAAACATTAAAGTATCCATATGACTCCAGTGGTTAAATCTATATCTTCAGAAGCAACATAGTAAGTGTGGGTGAGAAACAAATAAAAATGTAAGTTCTTTTTTTTACTCTAAATCTCCACTTTCAATTTTACATCTGAAAGTCACATATGGTGCCTGTATAGTTTCACTTTCAAATATGAAAATGGAGATTTAGAGTAAAAAAGGACTTAAATATTCTGTTTCTCACCCACACCTATCATTTCACTTCTGAAGATAAAGTTTTAACCACTGGAGTCATATGGATTACTTTTCACTTCACTTGCATTGTAAGAACTTAGAGAGCCGAGATATTCTTCTAACAATCTTTGTGTGTTCTGCAGAAGAAAGAAAGTCATACACATCTGGGGTGGCATGGGGGTGAGTAAATCATGAGAGAATTTTCATTTTTGGGTGAACTATACCTTTAAGGTCAAAGAACACATGTAAATAGACATTATATGGCAGATTTGGTATGTCTGGGAATGTAATTATATTGCACAACTGGATATCAACAGAACAAACTTTTAAGTTTGGTTATGAAGTACTGTATATTCAGTTCTACATCAAATTCAGTAGGTAATATGAAAGTACGGGAATTTGGATGTTGCTTCTGTCTCTTGCTCTCTCTTTTCCCTCTCAGAGGTGAGCAAAAGTACATGGTTATACAGTATGTAAACAAAAGCACTGCACATTTTCACATATTAGACGCAGAGAGTATAAAAATAAAATAAAAAAATGTACCAGCTTTATGTAAGGTCTCACTTAAGTTGTGAGGTAAAGTTTAACCTAATGGCTTAGTAACTCCTAGTTAGTTTGTAACTAAGTGATTTGGTTGCACCACCAGTTCTTAATGCAAAACTTAGCTAGTAGGTAGTAAGCTCTCCGTAAAGCAATGTGTAGCATACTATGATGTTTACCTTTGATGATCCAATAAGTAGCCTTCAAATTTGTAAACATAAATGTTAACAAGCCATGAATTTCAGTGTTATCTTGTTATAGTTGATGTTCAAACCATTTTTGTCTCATATAACTGCCAACGGTAATTATTAAATGTCCATTGAAATGCATCAAAAAATATAATAAATAGATAAATAATAAATAATAAAATAAATAGGACTAGTATTTTTAAATATGTAAATCATACTATTCAGGAACTGTATCTAAAATTATTAAGGGGCAATAAATAAATAAATATTAATATTATGAGTAAATATAATATAATATATTGCCATTTATTCATTTTAATATCCTATATATTTTGTATGTGTTGCAGCTTGACATGCAAGTGATACCGAGTTACAGACAGGAACGTGCACCGTTTAGATCGAGATTTCTGAAGAGTCACTAAGAAGTCAGTTTTTTACATTATGTTCTCGAGTAAATGAGTGTAAATGTCAAAATCATCATATACTGTATATCTAGAAATTTAATGTATGTCATGCAAAACATGAGTATTTGATGTCATTTAATCAGTTTTCTGTACATTTTATTCCTATCGCTGGTTGGAGGCTTCTATAAATATTTAGTTTACACATAGATTACATTTAAACTTAGTTCAGTTGTGCAACACTCATTCATTTAGTAGTGTGTCAACTGTAACTTAGTGCCCATTTACCCTATAACTAGTCTAAGTTGAAACTTAGAATGGCTGGTGCAACAGGCCCCTGGCATGTACTTGTTATGTCGAGAGTCGCAGATAGAGTAAAGGCTTCTGAGGAGCAGAACTACTGCAGATGCTAGTGTGACTAAGGAGAACTGAAACACACATATGATCAAGGGTGTACACACAGCAGACTTGTGTGAAGAACAGCATGCAGGGATCAGAGTGAATCAGCAAAAACATGACCTCTCCCTGAAGGTCATTAGATGTCAATGAGTGCCAGTAAAACAACATAGATTGAGGATTGAGCAAGAGTCTGGCAGGTTAAATTGCAGTAAAGTTGTCGGATCACTTTTTCTAGTAAATGTAACACATCTGCTATTCACACATGCAATGGTTTTTCGTCTTTTATTTGTATTGCTACATTTACATATCAGCACCAAAATACAGTAAATGTTCCCGCAATCTTATTTTCAATTTCATTTTGTTTCAGCATCTGTCCAATTTCAATACATTTCTATCCACAGCATAAATAATCACAGTTTTTGTGAGTCTTTGACAGGCTTAAACCTAATGGCATGGAATTATTGCATCAGCTGCTTCAGAACTTTGTGAATGGCTTAAACTCTTTGACAGCTGACTTCTTACATTAACAGCTTTGTTCACACATACCATGAACACAGAAGTTTTCCAGCAATTTAACAAACTCTTATGACGCCAAAGCCGATCTCTAAAAGGGAAAACATCACAGGGACCACCTCCCTCCACAATTTCAGGTTGAGGTGATATATTTGACATGCGCCCCCTCTATCGGTTCGCTTTACCTCATAATCAAGATCCCCCACTCGTCGTGTAACCTCAAAGGGTCCTTGCCACTTGGCGAGTAATTTGGAGCTTGATGTGGGACGTAATACAAGTACCTTATCTCCCGGTGCAAATTCCCGCAGCCGAGTTCCCGTCATCCAGTCGGCTCTGTCGTTCTTGAGCTTGGAGCAAATTCTCCTGTGTTAGTTGCCCCAAAGTGTGGAGTTTTGCTCTAAGATAACATACTGAATTTCATTCTTACTGTTTGAAGGTCTCTCCTCCCAAGCTTTTCGTATAACATTAAGCACGCCGCGCGGGTGCCGCCCATACAGCAGCTCGAATGGGGAAAACCCAGTGGAGGCTTGCGGGACCTCTCGTACTGCGAATAACAGGGGATCGAGCCATTTGTCCCAGTTTCTAGCATCCTCGTGCACGAACTTAAGAATCATGTTTTTAAGGGTTTTATTAAATCGCTCCACCAGGCCATCTGTTTGTGGATGGTAAACGCTGGTGTGGATTGATTTAATGCCCAATAATTCATAAAGCTCACGTAGTGTCCGTGACATAAAAGTTGTGCCCTGATCAGTGAGGATTTCTTTCGGAATCCCCACCCGGGAGATTATTTTGAAGAGTGCCTCCACAACACTGCGTGCTGAGATGTTGTGCAGAGGCACTGCTTCCGGATATCACATTTCATAGTCCACTAGGACCAATACAAAGCGATGTCCACATGCTAACCACTCTAATGGCCCGACAAGGTCCATTCCAATTCTCTCGAAGGGGACTTCGATCAGTGGAAGAGGGCGCAATGCCGCTTTTGGAGTGGCTGATGGATTCACCAGCTGGCATTCTGCGGACATCGCCGCCTATGCCCGGCCAATAAAAACGGGCTATTAGGTGGTTCAGTGTTTTTCTTTCCCCTAGATGACCCGCCATGGGATTATAATGAGCCACCTGGAACACCATTTCCCGACGGCTCCGCGGTATTAAGAGCTAGGTTGTATCTTCCTTTGTTTGAGCATCCTGCATCACTCTATACAACCGCACATTTATAATTGCGAAATAAGGATATGAAAGGGCGACATTCGGCTGGAGTTGTTGACCATCGATGACTCTCACTTGGTCAAAGGCGTGCTTGAGGGTTTCGTCTGGCGACTGCTCCAAAGGGAATTCCCCTTCGGGAAATCCCCTGAGGACGGTAGGGGCTCCCCCCCCCCCCATATCATCCTGACGTGGAGCAGACAAAGACGGCCCTGGCTTTGCCTCCCCTGCCAGAGCATCGCACATTTCACATCTCATTGCTTTAGTGCAGGACCCATCCACGCATATTCCCTTTAATACATTTCTAAATTCAGGCCAATTGGTCCCCAAAATCAGCGGATGGTTGAGGCAGGAACTAACCACGGCCTCCACTCTATCTTTTGTTCCCCGAAATGTAATCACAAAGGTCACCACAGGGTAGTTGTGAATATCCCCATGCACACACTTCACCCTCACCATTTTAGCTGTGCCCAAAGCCTCATGTTGAACCAAGCATTGGTGGATAGTGGTTTGATTACAACCCGTGTCCACCAATGCTTGATGAGTACCCCCCTTGACACTTACCGGTATACAGTACGCTCCGGCCCGATCAGGGGCAGCCTGCGGAGTGTGGGGAATCCAGACCACCGTTTCCAGCTCCATCACAGGGCACTGATCCCGGAAGTGTCCTGGATCCCCGCAACTCCAACAGACCGGCCCAGGCACCACACCCGCACCTGCGTCGGCAGACACTTCCAACTGAGGGGGAGAGCAGCGGGGCACTATCGCTGCTGTGGGCGATGCAACACCCCGTGCATGGGGAACTGGCTTTGGTGGCGGGACTCCTCGCGTCCGTGGGGCAGGAACGGGCTCCGGGGAGAGAGCAGAGCCAGAGAGAAGAGGGGAGGGGGAAGAGAACAGGGAAAACACAGGGGGAGGGAAGAGGGAGTGGGAGGGCTCTTCTGCCCTTTGGTACACCGCCATATGGTCCTCTGCCAATCAAACAGCCTCCTCCAGTGACGCCGGGCAGTGGCACTGGACCCATTCCACTGTTCCTCGCGGTAGTTGATGGACGAGCTGCTCCAGTACCACCTGATCGAGTATTCCCTCGACGTCATGATCCTCCGCCAGCAGCCATCTCCGCAGGCGCCTCAGCGCCATTGAGTGAAGGCAAACGGGTGGCCGGTCATCTCCAACTTCATCGACCAGAAGAGCTGGCGATGCTACTCCGGACTGCGGCCAACCTGCTGCAGAATGGTCTTCTTCAGGTCCTCATAGGCCAGGAGGTTCGCCACCGGCAGTTGTTGTGCTGCGAGCTGGGCTTCCCCAGACAGCAACCGGAGGAGCCTGGCCGCCCACTGATCACGCGGCCAGATCCATATCTCAGCGGTCCACTCGAATAAGTCAAGGAAGGCTTCCGGGTCGTCCTCGGCCCCCATCTTCAGAAGTGTGGGCGGGGGCATGGGGCTGTGTTTTTCCGGGGAGGCGGCCGGGGCTCTCTCCTGACTGAAAAGGCTCCGGATCCCTCTGCTTGAGCCCGAAGGATCTCAAAGAACCGGCGATCTTGATCTTGCCAGAGCTCAAGAAGGGATTGTTGGTGGGACTGGTGTAAGCCAGCAAGGGATTTGAGGATCTCTGCCAACTGGGAGGACTCCATGGGGCGTACTTCAAGATCCCGGGTTTCGGCACCAGTGTAACAGCTCACAAACAGAAGGGAAGGAGAACACAGGGAAGCAGGTTTTTCCAGGCTCAGGTAGGACTTTTAATCGGCCACTTCAATGCTTTACAATTTCACAAACTCGTCAGCTTCACTGGCACATAGACTTAAACTAATTAGCTTCACAGACATAACAGATTAAACTTAGCAGCTTCAGGAGCACCATGGCCTTCCTTATGCCAGAATCTCTCTCACTCTCTGCTGGTGGCATGGCTGCTTATATGCCGCTCTCCCCATGCTCACTGGAATTAGAGACAGGTGTTACACATAATCTAGCTCAGGTGCAAGCGCCCTTACCACTTTCTCTCTCTCCGGATGGACGCTTGACCACGCCCCCACTGCCACATGCCACTTTTTAACCTACAGAGAAAGATGAAAGAGGACAGGAAATCAAAAGAGAGAGGGAAGTGAATGGAATGAGAATATGATATAGGTCAGAATCAAACCCGCATTTCCCAAATGAGCACCATATCACATGTGTGCGCTGACTGCCAGGCCACATCTCCAACCAGTTCTTGACATTACTCATCTCGTGGCAATACATCAAGGCTCAAGCTTCAAAATTCACTTTATTGTCATTTAGCACTAACTGTACACAGGTACAGTATACAAGCGAGAACAAAATATAGTGGGTACAACAAAATATAGGTACAGCGGGACTAAAGGCACACCTTAATAAACATTTGCAGTTTAAAATATAATTATTTTTATTGAATATTGATGGAGCAACATAAGTTGAGTGAAAACAAATATTAACCGAAGGCTGTTTTGATTAAAATTCAGTTTTTTGAAATGGACAGGCATTTCCTGTTCATTTCAAACACATTTGGAATTTCATAACATCTCAAGTATTTTATTAACAAATTAATCTCAATTGTGATTAGATCAGTCAGTGTGAGCCCACTTTGAAAATGTTTCATAGCTAATCCATTCTTCCCACAAGAAAAACAATGTGCTTTATGTGGGCCTTTATCCCCTGCAACAGTTGGGCTTTTTACCCCAAATACTTTCAAACAGTTCTAGCACTAAGATGTAAGGTGGGCCATAGGACACTCCAGATGGTCCTAACTGTTGGAAGGATTGGTGTGGTTATCATGATTGGGTGGGCCAGGCACCACTGTGGAGCCGGGCCTTCTTTCACATATTGGACAATTATTGAAAAATGTTTGATTTAAATACCTAGAAAAAACTGAAAATAACAAATAAATGTTTCAAAAATAAATGTGATGATTTCAGAGATTTTCATTAGCTACATTAACTTACAACATTTAAAAAATGATTAAACATTAGATCAAATTACCTCAAAATCAACCTTTAGACATTACATGCAATGATCTCATGGATCAGGACAGTTTTGCAGTGCATACAGTGACAAACAGGTGTTTAGGAAAGTGTTGTAGTAGTGTTGCTATTCTGTGTTTTGAGAGGAAATAAAATCAATTGTGCCTTTAGCCCCGTTGTACCCTAATACCAGCAAGAGCAAACCTATATTTCCAAGAAACACTAATTGCCATTATATATAAGTCTTCCAGACAAGAGAAGAAATAATCAAACTGTCTTTAAAAGTCATGCTTTTCTGCAGAGTCCCAGGACCAATATTCAGCACCTTGCTTAACCCACCCAAAGCCGCAGGGAGTTCCATCTGTACACTGTTGAGCTATAGGCTGTCAAGATGGGACATGAATGACAGAAGCACTTTCCACACACTAGCCTAATTGGCAGAGTGGAAAAAAGTCTGAAATATTCAAATCTTCATCTTTGCGTTTTCATAATCAGACACAGGCACGGTTCAACATTAGGACCCATTTGTTTGTCTGTTTTTATTTATTTATATGTTTATTTTCGGGTGCTCGAAAAACTGTGGAAAAATCGCTTGCGTTGCACATTTTCTCCCTGTGATCGCATGTTTTTCGCTTTGTCTATTCAGCAAACGGCGTGTCAGCGCGAGTGTGTGCGCGCGCGCCCGTGTGACAGCCAGTTGAGCAGCGGCAAGGGTCGCTCACTCACCATCTGTAAATTGCTTTTTTTTTTTTTTTTTTTTTTGGCGGGTCGGTGATGTGCCGCGGCTCCGCTCGCTGTGTGGAGGGAGCTGTTCCGCAGTAGCCTAATGAGTTTGTCGGCGTTTGGGGATCGCGCACAGTGAGCGCCCCGGGTCACTAATTCAATCCCGAGAGCGTTCTAAATAATTATTAATACCTGCTAAGCGTTAATAGAGCTTATAGGCGATTCATCAAGCTGTCGATTTTTTAGGGGTTGTGACATTTTGTCTATGATTTCAAACACGTCCAACAAATGCGGTCAGTGTACGCACTACGCAGGGCTCCAGAGAGGAGGCTTAGTGCAACCTTTCGAAAATCACCATTATCAATTCCACTGATAATTTAATTCTACAATGTCTATATGTTTTTATAGTGTTTGCTTGTTTAATCTATTGTATATTGTTTCAGATAATTTCAGCATATGTAGGCTTAGTCCCTTAAACCTGAAAAAAAGAAGAAAAAAATGCAAGTGTACACAATATACACATTTCCAAAGTGCTCCTATAAATGTGTGTGTGAAGTGCATTGTGTCTGCCTCTCTTGTAAGCTGAGCCATATAGACGCTGACTACAGGGGAATCTCATCAGCAATGCAGCCTAGACGCCAAAGAACACACTACCTCTTCCTCTCCTTACTTTCCTCTGTCTCTTCTCCCCTCTCTCATTAAATGCACCTTGGCCTAGGGCTACCATGCAAGAGCAAATGTGTGCCTGTTGGTACAAGGCATCCATCTCAAACGCACTGTAGCAGAAAGAGAAGCATAAAGCCATATTAATGCAAAAATACAGCAAGATTCATTGTTCTTATTCAGACCATTCAAATTCACAGGTTGTTATTGTACATGAAGGATGTGCGCTGAAGCAAGGTGGACTTACACATTCAAACAAATACATGCATGTTTATACTACATTGTGGGGACCAAATGTCCCCACAAGGATAGTAAAGCCTGAGATCATTTACCTTGTGAGGCCCAGCCAGCTGTCCCCATGAGGGAAATTACTTATTAAACATACTAAATGATGTTTTTTTGAAAATGTAAAAATGCAAAAAGGTTTCTGTGAGGATTAGGTTTAGGGGTAGGGGACAGAAATTATCGTTAAATCTGTATAACATCCATAAAATGCACGGAAGTCTATGGAGAGTCCCCAAAATGATATAAAATCAAGTTTGTTTACACCTTCTGTACAATTTCAGAAAAGCACACTGTGTCTGTGTGTGTGTGTGTGTGTGTGTGTGTGTCTCTGTGTGTGTCTCTGTGTGTGTGTGTTAGGTGTTCTGTTGGGATGAAGTGATGCCTGTCACACACATTGTCTCCTCTGACACAGCAGAAATCAGAGGAAGTCAGGAAGAAGAGTGGGGGGATGGGTTTGAGATTATGCTGTGATTGAGATTCAGTCTGGGACACTGCTTTAGTTGAACAAGGATAGACAGCATCTCAATGGCCACCTCTTGCTAACCAAACATGGCCTGTTATGTTCATAACACAGAAACATGACAAATGTCATGTTTATTAACTCAGTGTGTGTCAAACAGGCTGAATTTCCCTTTGACAAAGATACATGCGGGCCCTCACGAATCCTCCTGTCTTCTATTCTTAAGAGTAAAAAAGAAAAGGAAAAAAACCTCAGTTATACAGCACCAATATCTGCACAAAAAAGACAGTGGCAAACAAAATGCTCACCTAGGCTGATGGAAAAGGCAAGACGTAAAGGGTTAGTTCACCAGAAAATGGAAATTTTCTCATGATTTACTCACCCTCATGCTATCCCAGATGTGTATGACTTTCTTTTATCTGCTGAACACAAATGAAGATGTTTAGAAGAATTTCTCAGCTCTGTAGGTCCAGTAAGTGAATGAGTGCCAAAATGTTGAAGCTCTAAAATCCACATAATGGCAACATAAAAGTAACTCAGACGGCTCTGGTGGTTAAATCCATATCTTCAGAAGCGATATGATAGGTGTGGGCGAAAAACAGATCAACATTTTGTTAGTTTTTTACTATATATTCTCCTCCCTGCTCAGTCAATGTCCACTTCACTTTCACATTCTCCTTTTGCTGCTGGTGATTCACATCCTTCTTGCATATTGCCACTTACTGGGCAGGGAGGAGAATTTATGACAGAAAATGACTTAAATTTGGATGTTTCTCACCCACACCACATATCAATTAGTGTCCGAACAAATGCCGTTAACCACTGGAGTCATATGGATTACTTTTATGCTCCCTTTATGTGGAAATTGGAGCTTCAAAATTTTGGCACCCATTCACTTGCATTGTGAGGACCTACAGAGCTGAAATATTCTTCTGAACGATTCTTCTAAAAATCATAATTTGTGTTCTGCAGAAGAAAGAAAATCATACACATCTGGGATGCCAGGAGGGTGAGTAAATCATGAGAGAATTTTCATTTTTGTGGGAACTATCCCTTTAAAGCAGCTCTGTTGAGAACTGCTTGACTTCTGGATGCATGAAAGGTGGGAGGGGAGGGGGTCACACTCTTCTGTCACACTCTTCAGTATATTCATTCATTCATTGCTTTATAATTATCATCATGACTTACATATTGCAATAAAAAGTAGGGTAACTGAAGAAAGTATTTTTTTTTCAATCAATCAATCAATCAATCAATCAAAATAGTGAGAGAGGGGAACTGTTTCTGCATTATTTAGGCAACCACTATTAGACACATTTCTTCAGAGAACTACAGGCGATCTAATCCTCCTTCACTTTCTCTTTTTGCAGGCAATGATACTGTGTATTTTTTTTTTTTTTTTTTTTTTTTTTTTTTGCCAGAAACAGCAGAGATTAGGTGGAACACTTGGGGACTAACCATTTACTTTAGCCTTACTGATGCAACATCAACAGGTGCAAAATCCGCCCTAAACACTGAAGTTGAGCAACCAACTGGCTGTTTCTGTTTTCACACAGTCTCAATCCTCTTTGCTTTCATTGTCTTACAAATCTGCAAGAGGCCGATAGACAGACTTTTAACAGTATGGAAAAAGAAATTCGAAATTGGAAGATGCAGATTTGTCACAAATTAATATTGTCCTGTTAACGTCGTAAAGACTTGTTTCAGTTACGTATTACAAAGCCGTTAATTCTGGTATAACAATCCAAATGAAGAAATTTTATGTTTTACATAATTACCAACAAGGAAACATTCATTGTTATATTTTTCTGGGATCAGAACACTGTCGAGAAGCCTGAATGCCCTGATGACAGTAAAGTAAATATCGGTCCAAAAGAATAGAGGAACTGAGAGTATACATAGGGTAACGTTTGCCATTATAAAAATGTTGCAGCAAATGTTCGCGTGATTATCATAAAGTCAACATTTAAAGTCTCAACAATTTTATTAACTGAGTAAACGAAAAAGTGATCGCGAGCCACAAAAAATAAATAAATAAATAAATAAAATAAAAAAATAAAAAAATAATAAATTAAAAAAAAACAAACAAACAAACAAAAAAAAAAACATCTAATTATTCTTTTGAAACAAATGACAATTTAGTGCCACCCACAAATATTTAAATGTATTTTTTTCTCCCTTTCAAATGTGAGGCATTTACGAAAAATAATACTAATAATTATTATTATTTAACAGTTTAAAACAACATTTCCATTTAGCCTCCACATTGTTTATGCGTTCGCCTATCTTTCGCCTTGCATCCAATTAAAAAGAAAAGGTCTAAACTGAAACAAAACGGTTTTGTTTAAAAATAAAGAAATAATCAGTTATAGATCCACGTGACAAAACAAACTTGTCTATGCCACTTTGGGATTTAGCCCTCATAGTTAATTACAACCAAGAATTAAAATGAATTAGGCCAATTGAATAGAAACGTCTAGCACAAGAACTAGTATTTATTGAAACGTGACGTAATACAATATCTGATTTGTTTGAAACAGCAGTGTTTCCTTTTTAAAATATGCATTCTGTGCAGTGAAGCATGGTGTTTTAAAAAATGTCCCATTTTTATAACATAACATTAAGCCTAATAGATGTCATTGGGGGGGGGGGGTGATGAATGTTGATATTTAATTAGACATTTCATTAATCTATAGGCCTATCCACCAAAAGACACTTGTTGATTCACAGGGAGACAAACCGAAGCGTTTGACAGAACTTTTTATTAAACATTATGAAAACAAGATTCTGAACAACATTCCATTTTGAAACATTTTGGTTTGGACTTACTGACACATAAGGACATTTATATTTTTCGATAAATATATAGAAATTATAGGCTATGTACAGTTTTTCATTGTATTTATTTAATTTTTTTTACATTTTTTTTTTTTTACATAAGATAGCACACAGGACAGCATATGTGGTGATGTAACCTCGAGCTGCGGTGCCTCAAATTAGACCAATAAACAGAGAGATTGCTCCATACCGAAATGTTTCATAATTTAGTCCAAATTTTTTAATCAACGTTAACATGGGTTTTCAGGTGAGAATTTCAAGCAGAAACTAATCCAAGTAAGGGAGCATACGTGGGGGCCTTATTTTAGAAGTCTGGGCGACATTATTTGATATCCGTTATGGAACTAAGCATACGCAGGACGGAGACAGTTTGAAAACTGACTAGAGAAAAGACCATCTTGAAATCCACGTTGGCAAGTTCTATTTGATTTTTTTCCCCATCCGCCTGAACTAGGCAATATTTCAATCTTAAATGATCACGATCAAATGCGTATAATAACTTTGCACACAGGTCCCTTTATTGTTTCAGAATAATATCCGGAAGTAATCTTGTGGCATCTACCAAGAATAACTGAATGTGGTTGGAAGCCTATTATCATCCCAACGTTCCAATGTAAAACAATAGGCAACAACTTAAAAGTCGAATACATGATACAGCGTAGGCTACAGTTTCATTGTCATAAAAAGTTGAACCAGTTCTCCTTGCCTTATTAACGTCGGTTGCCATATTCGAAGTAAAATGTCATTCATAATTCCACCCATTACGAAAAAAAAAAAAAAAAAGCTTTCTTAAAAGAGATGGTGGATTTTAGTCATTTTAATCTCCACGTCTTACCAGTCTTCTACATGAATTTATGTTTAAGTACAAAATTCACATAATCAGAGCTTCTGTTAATTGCTTTCGAATTTGGTGCATAGAATACTAGCAGCAATTTGTGTCCTTGTGTTTATGGTGGACTTTATGATCGACTTTAGATCGAGTAACAATGTTCACCACAACAGCAATTCGATCAGCACAGAGGAAAATAAATTTCATATAAATGCCAATTCGTCGAATTATAGTGCAGTATGCTTCTTTTGAAATTGTACGTATTCAATAGGATAAGAGAGTATCTTCGTCATTTGCATGCTATTACATACAAACATTGTATTAAGACGTTTTAAATAATCAAGCAAAAAGGATTTTAAAAAAGAAAGGTAATTTAACACACCAATTGACCTCTACATATGTACAAGTGGGAATAAATAACTCTTAAACTCTGGCTCAATTGTGTTTTTCTTTTTCTTTTCTTTCTTTCTTCATTTGTCCTTATTCTGTACTTTTAAAACAATAATAATAATAAAAAATAAGAACGGATTTCATGTTATTTTTATAGGTAACGCATGAGCTCCTTATAATTACACGGTTTGTGTCGAACAGGAGAAAAAAAAAAAAAGGAGAGAAGAGAGTGGTTAAGGGCCATGCTTTTCATCATCCAAGTGCTGTATGGGAAAATAGAAAGTACTTGGCGAGTTTGGAGTACCATACATGTCCCGCATGCAGGATAGATGGGGTAATGCAGACTTGAGCAATGCTCGAGGGCCCTCAAAGTTCACAGGTCCCCTAAACCTCAGTTCATGACAAAATTGAGGGAAGTAAATGCTGTATTGCTATCTCTCTTGCTTGCTTATAAGTGTTTTATTAATATTGTTTCTTTCAAAGTCCCGTCAAAAGCTGGAGTTTCGTTAAGTCTAATTGCCATTAAGACTCGTCATTCCGTTAAGACAAGGAAAATATAATTACGGAAGCGGTTTAATGACTGAGCGACGCGCCTGTGTCCATAAACATGTCGGACATTGCCATTAGCTTATTAATAAAAAAAACAACAACAACAACACACGAATCTACAGAGTCCTGGTGTGTCTTTGGAGGTTTTGTGTGATCCCATATTTAGATCAGAGGTTTTATGAAGTAGAAAAGTCCGTGCAGTATCTGTCGAAGATAATCCTAACATTACACTATCCTTAAGACTTTTATGGTGCAATAATATAAGTACACAAACAATGAAGTGTGAGCTTTAAATATTGCGCTGTATGTACAGTAATGCATGTGTACAGAGTCTTTAAGATAGGAAGAACTATAAATAAAATTCACACTGAAAATCATAAAAATTTAGGTAAAAAAAAAAAACAAAAAAAAAACAAAAAAACAATACGTTGATGTGGAAAAGGTCTTTAACAAGAATCACTCTCACATGAAGAATTCCGTGGAAGTGGTTTTGGCATGAGTGCCGTTGGACGGGTCCCGAGTGTTGCCGCCACAGCCGCCGTTAAAGGTTCGGCTCGCCAGCTTCTCGTACTTCTCCTTGTACAGGTCCCGCTCTTTGATCAGGCGCGCCACGTCTTGCTTGAGTTGCTCCACTTGGCTCTGGAGTGTGCACTTTTCGCTCTCTAGCATGTGCCGCTGCTGCACGCGCTTGTAGCGGCACGACTGAGCGTAGCCCCGGTTCTTCAGGGTTCGACGTTTCTGCTTGAGACGGATCACCTCTTCTTTGCTGAAGCCTCGCAGTTGCCGGTTGAGCTCGCGCACCGTCATGCTCACCAGCTGCTCGTCTGAGAAGCGGTCCTCTATGCGCGTGTGCGCGTGGTGGCCGTGGTGATGGTGGTGGTGGTGGTGCACCGGATGGTGGTGACCGTTCGTGGCCGCCGAGAGGTCTTCTCCGACGTACTGTTGACCGCGGAATCCCTCGTAGGGCTGGTGGTGATGGTGGTGGTGGTGCGCGTTACCGATGAGCGCTTCCACTGCGTCCTCTGGGGTCAGGTTGAGGGCCTCTGGAGTGATGTGATGCTGGTAGTTCGGAATCCAGTAGAGGTCTTCCAGCTGTGGCTTGCCCGAGGAGCTTTGGGTATTGTTGTTGTTGTTGCCGCCACTGTTGTTGTTGTTGTTGTTGTTGTTGTTGTTGATGACGCCATTTCCGAGGTTCTGACCAGGCTGCGACCCGGGACTGGGGGCACAGAAACTCGGGGAGGAAGGCACGGAGGAGCAGGGCGTACTGATGGGAGTGGAGGATAGCGAGCCTGGGGGCAGGCGGTGGCAATAGCGGTCGGCCTCCGGGGGCTCTTTCTTGACCTCAAACTTCATGAGGTCGAAGTCGTTGACATATTCTATAGCCAAAGGGCTGTTGGGCAAATCTGCGCTCATGGCGAGATCGGTGGCCATGTCAGTCCATGCGACGACTCCTGCCCTTACAGCCAAAGCGACAGGCGTGGGGTTCACCGGGATTATGATGAAGATGAGTGGCCCGGGTTTAATACATATGCACGAGCACAGAGGGGCTGATTAGTCCTTCAGACGGCTTCTATTTATAGTGCAGCGAGATGCGTATGCCCATGCATGTAAATTTACTTGTACACCTGCCAGTTTGCCTCTGCAACTTCTCTTGTTGACAACTTCTCCCAGGTCAAATTCACGCTTTAATATCTCTTGCCAGGGCGGCGGAAACTTGAGACTCGTGAATTTGCCCTAGCTTCACCGTACTAAAGCAGAGACATGTGGTTTGAGAGCAATCGTCCTTTGAAGAAAAGTGTCGAACAGACTTGTATTTGATCTCTTTCAAATATCCTTCTTCACCTCCGGGCTTTAAGTTCCGTCTCCTTACTGGAGGCAACAAAGTAGGGACGAGAACTTTCCTCACATGCCGAGAAAAGTCTTAAGCAGTCCACTACACACTCAGGCGTCAAGTTCAGAAAACGTTAGACTTTACCTCTTGAGTCCAGTGGAATGTTGATGCTGTTGTTTACAGAGTCACCAGCAAACACGAGCGGCAACAATGTGTGCCAAATCACAGTAAGTTCCTCTGGTGGAACGCCCTGGAGCCCGAAGAAGGATGTTCTGAATTCTGGCTCCGTATCTTTTCACCGCCTCGCGCTGCTTTTATATCTGTCGGTTATAAAGTTATATAGACTGCTGTCAACGTTGTTTCATTGATGGCTTGAGCTTGTTTTTGCACTATTGTCCACCGCTGACACGCAGTATCACTGAAGTACTGGAAGGGGCAATGCACCACTTTATACACATGGCCCGTCTGAGCGTCCCACCCAGAGAACGTAACAGACCAATGGGAGATGGGGCAGCAGTAGATGTGCATATTCCTATAGCAACGCCTCCATGTAGCAGCTGACAGCGAGCTTAAACAGGTGTTCCTCCCGCCCTCTAGCGACGCCTCCTCTGCAATCGCACGTGGAAGGTGAGCGCAAAAAATAGCCCTGCTTGTCTTACTGAGAAAATGTTTGCTCATCATGTTAGAGAAGGATTTACTCTATTGTATTTAACACAAAAAATTTCACTCCAGCTCTAAAATCTGACTTAATGAGCCACGTTATAAAATAGCTAATAAACGCACCTGTTGCCCCTTTAATTTGTATTTATTTATTCTATATTCATACACCAAGTCAACATATCTAAAATATCTCTTACACTTGAGCCAATTAACTATATAACTTGGCTGAAGAAATGTTTATTGTGATTATTAATGTTCAAAAATGTCATTATAGAACATTTGTGCCTTATCTGCTATAATAATAATGTCAGAGCTGTATAAAAAACGGAGGTTAAACCGCTTAACCGTGGTAAAAATCACTAATGCACGGCCTCGAGTGGCTTATTGCCTTAATAGCCTATCTAGGCGTAATAACGTATTGAAAGCACAGCACGGCCTTTATAAAGAAGTACAGGCTTCATTATAATGTGCTGCAAATTTATGGAACATGAGCTATTGCTTCACAAATATGACAATGATGTGTGATTTCTATACACATCTAATTTGATTAAACAGCCTATAATCTTTGCATAAGGAAAACCAGCACATCTTTTCGCTTCAAAATGAAAAGTCAAGAAAGTCTTAATTTATTGCGCAATATCAATGAACCTACATTGAGAAAATTATGAAGCAACAATATCGTGCACTTTTCCGTTGACCGTATGAACTTCCACCTCTTTTTGTGTTGTCTCGTTTTTAAATGAAAATGTCTATTTATTTATTATTATTATTATTATTATTATTATTATTATTATTATTATTATACTGTCAAGCAGCCTAGCCTACCAGAATTCATAGTGAAATGTTTTCAATTACGCTTAATTTCAAACAACATCATATTTCTTGGCACAACAACCACTTATCAAAATTAACCACATGTAGCCTATAACATAACTAAGTGGAAGGCAGGAGAATGTAAAAAGAAATATGTTAATGTATTTGGACACACTGTTTAAACAGTTTCAATTATGCATTAAACAAACTATTTCCTCGATGTTCTGTAACCTCATTCACACAATCATCATTCAGTGTATTGATCTGATGGTATAACAGACGCAACTTTCCTCCTCGCTTATAAGACCAATTGGCAGTGATGAACTCAATAACGCGTGATCTAGCAATAAAATCAATCCACATTTCCGCCGGATAGGGAAAATACGCAATTTGTGCGGGTGAATTAATTATGATCCGCCTCGCTAGTGTACTAGCCACGCTCCGGATTACTTTTGCAATTAACCTCTAATTGCATCTCGACTCATCTGCGCGGATCGACAAATAATTAAGCCCCACGAAGCGCGCGCCTTCATCACCGCAACATATGTCTTAATCAGAGGAGCCAGCCTCGCGCAGAAGGAAATACCCAAAGATGAGGGTCAGTATAACACCCGTGATATGTTAAGGGCAGGTAAGAATAGAATATAGATCAATTTATTAATTTTAAAGAAAAAGACACACGCACACACAATGTGGAGAGTTACACTAGATGTATGATCTTAATTACTATGCTTTTGACAGGTTCATGAGATGATTTACAGTCAGATGCAGAGTTCAATAATCCCTCACTCTGTAATTAGAATCAGATGTTTAATACTGGTGAGTCTGTACCAATGCACTAGTTGCATTGCTTCAATACAAATTTGAAAATAAAAAGCATAATTTATAAGATCCGCACTACTGGAGATATAGAGATCATTTTGCAAAAGTTGGTCTTTGTGCTCAAGTCCTCTGCTAACCTTATGCATCATGTAATGTATTTCTTTACAGGTACCTATGAGTGAAATACAGAAGTGTTCAAGACCCAAATCTGCCAATGCAGGGGGGAAGAAAACCCTAAGAGGACAGGAGAAATCATATCAAGGTATTTGAAGTTGAAGGTGCGCTAAGTCATTATGGGAGGGTTTTATCAAATAAGCATGAGTGGACCCTAAAGTCCAAGCTAAGCAGTCTGCTTTGAAAATACCACATTTAAGAAGATCTGTCATCATCCATTCAGTGAGATGAGGTGTGCATGGATGTGGCTGAGGGCTTGAGACATAAATTCTGAAGTCAGGGCTTTCATTGTGCCTTTGCATATTGGGAGTTAGCTGCTGGTGCATTTCTAGCGATTTAAGCAAAATGGACATCAGCACGTCCAAGGTGAAAAAAAAAAAAAAAAAGAGTATGATAAAGTGAAAGAGAGAAGGGGGTTTGGACTAGACACCATGTGAAAATGACTGAGACGGATTTGTCCAGTTAACCCCTCTTTAGCCAAAGTAGTTGAGAGGTGTGAGGTGGAGTATAAGGGGTTATCAGAGGCAGGTTTGGAAAGCAGGTTTTTGTGGGCCGCAAAATCTCACAAATGCCCGTTCAAAGATTCAACAGTAATCGTTTGACTACATTCAAACTAACAAGTATACAAACTTCTCTGAAGTACTCAGCAAAAAAAGTGAGTCATGGAAACAGCAAGGCGACAGAAAAGAGCACGTTAAATGTTAAAAAGAAAAAGACTGACTGAATCAAAAAGGGTAAAAATGGACTGAAACTTGAAGCTCTACGGCAGAAGGGAAAAAGGGCAACAAAAAGTAAACAACAAACCGAATTTAACAGGATGAAACAAAGATGGAGACAAAACAGGAGAAAATGGGCAAAGCAGAGAAGAACAAAAAGGGACGGAGGATTTATACTAATGACTAACTACTTGCAGTGAAAGTATGATCTTTATTGATGGGGTGGACTCTTTGCTGAGCTGTAACAAGTTTGTCTTTTTTATGCCTAGGGGGATCTATTGAGGTGGAGAAAAATTACATTTGACCTTTCATTCGTTCCTTTTTCTCATTCAAGTGAGATTGTCAATTGGTATGTTTTTCTCATTTCTTCCTCACTCTGCTCCTCCGTTCGCATGCGCTTTTACAAAAAATTGAAATATTGATCTTAATTAGAGTTTGCCGAGCTCAGCAGCTCACGTTGAGCTTTGAGAGAAGCGGCAGCAGACATCTGTCTAAGGCACTTACATCCTTGCCATCAGAGCGAGGGAAGGGGAGGGTGAGAATAGAAAGAGTGATTGCTCCATGAATTTCCCTTTCTCTTTCCATGCAGATAACAAACAGTGTTGAGTGACCGTAGTTAAAGAGCATCATGAATATGACTACAAAAAGTCACCCCACTTCATTTTTTCAGATGCCCTCTTTTCCTTTCTCAACAAAAATAGCATAAATATAACACTTCAATCACAGGCTATGCTAAGCTCATGAGTTCTTTGCCCTGCCAAGGCAAAACGCAGTTACTACACATATCGTTGTCTTTGATCTGTCTGGTACAGAGGGGGTTTTCTCAACTATACTCAGATTCAAAGAAAATGGAGAGACATTATTAAATGTTATAATCAACATTTGGATGGACAATCAAAAAAATGTTGAATGCATTTTTCTCAGTTTTAAGTTTGGCGTAGTTATGGCGTTTTGGCTTTGAAGGGCAGTTATGAATTCTTCTGTTTTATTTGTATTATTTGCTATATTTTATTCTAGGCCTATAGGTATTTTTTGTTTTAATGAACTTATATGAAAGGATGACACACTGTTTTCATATGGTTAGAAAAAAAGCCCTCAAAGTAATAAAATAAATAAAATAATTTATATATATATACAGTGCATCCGGAAATTATTCACAGCGCTTCACTTTTTCCACATTTTGTTATGTTACAGCCTTAATCCAAAATGGATTAAATTCATTATTTTCCTCAAAATTCTACAAACAATACCCCATAATGACAATGTGAAAGAAGTTTGTTTGAAATCTTTGCAAATTTATTAAAAATAAAAAATGAAAAAAATCACATGTACATAAGTATTCACAGCCTTTGCCACGACACTCAAAATTGAGCTCAGGTGCATCCTGTTTCCACTGATCATCCTTGAGATGTTTCTACAACTTGATTGGAGTCCACCTGTGGTAAATTCAGTTGATTGTACATGATTTGGAAAGGCACACACCTGTCTCTATAAGGTCCCACAGTTAACAGTGCATGTCTGAGCACAAACCAAGCCATGAAGTCCAAGGAATTGTCTGTAGACATCTGAGACAGGATTGTAATGAGGCACAGATCTGGGGAAGGGTACAGAAAAATTTCTGCAGCATTGAAGTTCCCAATGAGCTCAGTGGCCTCCATCATCCATAAATGGAAGAAGTTTGGAACCACCAGGACTCTTCTTAGAGCTGGCCGCCTGGCCAAACTGAGCGATCGGGGGAGAAGGGCCTTAGTCAGGGAGGTGACCAAGAACCCGATGGTCACACTGACAGAGCTCCAGCATTTCTCTGTGGCGAGAGGAGAACCTTCCAGAAGAACAGCCATCTCTACAGCACTCCACCAATCAGGCCTGTATGGTAGAGTGGCCAGACAGAAGCCACTCCTCAGTAAAAGGCACATGACAGCCCGCCAAAAGGCACCTGAAGGACTCTCAGACCATGAGAAACAAAGACTGAACTCTTTGGCCTGAATGGGAAGCGTCATGTCTGGAGGAAACCAGGCACCGCTCATCACCTGGCCAATACCATCCCTACAGTGAAGCATGGTGGTGGCAGCATCATGCTGTGGGGATGTTTTTCAGTGGCAGGAACTGGGAGACTAGTCGGATCGAGGGAAAGATGAATGCAGCAATGTACAGAGACATCCTTAATGAAAACCTGCTCCAGAGCGCTCTGGACCTCAGACTGGGGTGAAGGTTCATCTTCCAACAGGACAATGACCCTAAGCACACAGCCAAGATAACAAAGAAGTGGCTCCGGGACAACTCTGTGAATGTCCTTGAGTGGCCCAGCCAGAGCCCAGACTTGAACCCGATTGAACATCTCTGGAGAGATCTGAAAATGGCTGTGCACCGACGCTCCCCATCCAACCTGATGGAGCTTGAGAGGTCCTGCAAAGAAGAATGGGAGGAACTGCCCAAAGACAGGTGTGCCAAGCTTGTAGCATCATACTCAAAAAGACTTGAGGCTGTAATTAGTGCCAAAGGTGCTTCAACAAAGTATTGAGCAAAGGCTGTGAATACTTACGTACATGTGATTTTTTTTTTCTTCTGTTTTTTATTTTTAATAAATTTGCAAAGATTTCAAACAAACTTCTTTCACGTTGTCATTATGGAGTATTGTTTGTAGAATTTTGAGGAAAATAATGAATGTAATCCATTTTGGAATAAGGCTGTAACATAACAAAATGTGGAAAAAGTGAAGCGCTGTGAATACTTTCTGGATGCACTGTATATATATATTCTGATCCATCGTGTAAGAAAGTAGTTCCATTCACAAATGTGTTTTCCTAATTTTTTAAAATTTACTTGTTCATTGTACTGTTGTATATAAGCAATCTGAATATATATATTTAAGCAATATCACACGAGCACAAGTGCGATATGGCCCTGCATCAGCACTGCTGTGATTCGGCCGCAGGCCGAGTACAAGTGCGATATGGCTCTACATCAGCAGTGTGATATTGCTTATATACAACAGTACAATGAACAAGTAAATTTGGAAAAACACATTTGTGAATGGAACTACTTTCTTACGCGATGGATCAGAATATATATTGGTTCAAAACAAATGATGTGTCCAAGCCTCTCAAAAACATAACTTTAGAACTACAAGTATCACAGCTTGAGCTGTTTCTAACATGTTATTGGAGAAACAAGGAGGTGTGTGTGAGATAGAGAGAGAGAGAGAGAGAGATGGAGCATGTGCAATCACCTGTTGATGATGCTGTAGTTTGTTAGTCAGCTTTCTGAAGATAAATGTCATTTGTGTGAAATGCATCCTATTTTCTCAGTGGAAAAATAGCCATCCAAGCGGGGGTATTCCTCCCTATTTCGCGGTAGCTGATGCGCAAGAGTCTTTCACTATAGAAATCGCAATCTCCTCTGCCATTTTGTCCTCTCCAATGTGGAAACTCTGGTGAGAGTTAAGCGTCTTGAGTTTGTGTAATTAATCAGTCTGTTGTGTCTCTCAGCTGTGATAAGCCTTAATGCTGAAGTTGTTAGTTTAAAGCTATTTTCCTAGTTTTAGTAGTGTAATAGTAATACGTGCGATCACGAAGTGCTGTTGAATATAAACACCGAGTGACGCTGACTCACTTCATGTCACCAACTGGCTCTTATTACACACAAAAATGGTCTTTTGCCTCCACCTGCTGGCTAAAATATTTAATGTCACAAAATTAAATGTAAAGAGACAGATGGCTCTTAACACATCTGCACTGCTCTTACACTTTAGTTTAGATGGCACGAACACAAGCGGAGTGATAAACACAGTGAAGTGTCCAAATGCTAATGGTGAGAGACCATCAATACTCATGGAATGTCTCTCGTCCAATCAGATTCGAGGACCGGAACTGTTGTGTGTGTGTGTGTGTGTGTGTGTATGTATGTGTATATATATATATATATATATATATATATATATATATATATATATATATATATATATATATATATATATATACATACATACATACACACACACACACACACACACACACACACACACACACTACCGGTCAAAAGTTTTGAAACACTTATTCTTTATTGTAATTTTTTCATCAAAACTACAGAATAACATAAATGGAACTATGGGAATTATGTTGTGACTAAACAAAATCCAAAATAAATCAAAACTGTGTTATATTTTAGCATCTTCAATGTAGTCACCCTTTGCCTAGAATTTGCAGACATGTACTCTTGACATTTTCTCAACGAACTTCTTGAGGTATCACCCTGGGATGCTTTTTAAACAGTATTGAAGGAGTTCCCATCTATGTTGGGCACTTATTGGCTGCTTTTCTTTTATTATTTGTTCCAAGTCATCAATTTCAAAAACTTCTTTTATTTTTTTTTAAATTAAATTTTAGTTTTATAATGAAATAAATTAATATGGTGGCACAATTATATTTTTGTCTACAAAACTAATTTCAAACATTTAAGCATACGCCTTCAGATCAAAAGATTTTTAAGATCATGAGAAACATTTCAGTCAAGTGTTTCAACACTTTTGACCGGTAGTATATATATATATATATTTCTGACAATGATAATCCATAGTTCATAAGGTTTAAGATCAGTTAGGCATAGTTAATCTAAAATAAATAAATGTTACTTCCAAAAACAAAAGTAAAAATGCTGTCAAAAAAACAAAAACAATTTTTTTGATTTTACAACACCCATATCAACATGCATTCTTGTGATGTATTCCTCTCTGCATGAACGATTAAACAGGAGAAAAACAGACAGCAAAAAGTCAGATGAGGAACTGTTTTCCTTCCCTCTATGTCATCTCGCTCGTGAGCGCAAATGTGGCTTGCATCATGGGGATAAACTTTATCTCGTTAACACGACAGCAGGCTTGTCAGTGCCAGCGAGTTGTGTCATGTTCCGCAGCAAGACCCTCACCACGTGTATTAATGCCCCCTGTCGTTGCTGGCGATGATGGTTAACCAGGTTTCCTGTAGCGACCGGCAGTCGTTTGTCACAGAGCACAGAGTAAAAGGCCTTGGTTCAACGACGCATTAATAGTCTGAATATCAGCGGTCCCTGCACAGCGAGGGGTGTTCAAGGGATTACAGCTCCCATCATCCTCTCTGTACCACTGTTTAACACTCAACACACTAATTACATTACCCTACAGAGAAGAAGGAGAGAAGGAGAACAGCGACAGGCAGGCTCATCTATGAATGGATCCTTAATCAAGTATGTGTTTTAGGAAAAGACAGGGAGGGGAGAAAGGAAAATGACATTGTCAGAAATTAGTTGTGATGGATTTGGTCAGACAGCAGTTACAGAGAGAAGAAGAAAAATGAGTTTTGAAGAGTGTGAGAGAGGTGTTTTTTTCCATTTCCTATAGATTCTTTAAGACTCAATTACAGTGACAGACACCACACCCATGAGCAGTGTATTTTACATCCACTGGTTTCACAACACATGTAGGAATGCAGGTACTTTTAATGTTAAACGATAATGTTACTTATAAAAAATAACATGCGAGTAGTGGCTTGTGATGTCATTTTTTTAATACTTTCATGGCATCACCCGAAAGGTGACAAGGTGTGTGTACACATCAGTGTCAGACATTTTATTTTGACTTTTGCATTAAGGGGCAGTATTTGACAACATAGATTCGATTTTTCAGGGGCATTTTTACCTTTATGAGGGCATATTATCTTTCTACATATTTAAACAAGATTACAAAGGAAGTCAACATGTTTCTTCTAAATGTTCAAGCACCCTGACATCAGCCCCATTACACCAAGTTGCTGACAAGCTCCAGCTCCCATTAGACATCTCTGCATCGGTTGAGGTGCGTTTACCCACTCCTGTGGGAAAGTGTGTTGCGTCAGCAGCGTGGGAGACCTGTGTTCTCGTCCCATGTTGAAACCAGGTAGTAATCATGTTTGCATAATCAGTGACGATCATGATTCAGAGGTTCCATTTTTCCTTTAACATAAAATTTTTACTCCACTGACGGTTAAGCCCAAAGTACACTTCAGTCAGACATGAACGCTAGGCATCTGCGCACAGGACGCGTGTCGCAAATTTCCTCATTAGCGGAGTGCTTGAGCACTGAACGTGTGCGGACATAATTTTCTAACCAGTTTCAAACCTGTGAATGCGCATTGAATAATTTGCACTAATTAGTGGGTCTACAAGGTGGCAACATACACAACTGAACTGTTGATGTCACAATGAAGCACAGTTAAATTAAATATACTTCGAAAGGCAGGAGTTCGACTGTAGGCAGACCCCAAGTGTTCACATCAAAACCAAAGTATACTTTGGGCTTTAGGTTTATGTTGGAAGGTAGATATAATACAATATGCTTTCATTTTTACTATATTACATCCTTTACAGCTAAAAATAACTCACGTTAAAGCTTGCTTTTGGCGCCCCTTTGTGGGAATTTCACCTGGACACTGGAACTCACACGTGCACTTATGTTCAAAAACACTTCCCACTTCGGCCACTGGGGGCACTGCATTCAAATTTCAGTAAGCACTGACTGAAATTGGATCTAGAAAAGTCAACCTACTCTTTATGATTTCACTGAGATTTGTCCAATTTAAAACAAACTATGAGCTCTATTTTTATGACTGCGCTAAGCACAGTGCTTCATGCAGTGACTGTGCACTACGTGTTATCCAATTTTCGTGAGAGCGCTAATTCTAAGTGCAATTGTCATGCCAGCGCAAAACAGTTTCTAAAATATGCATTCCTCTTCACTGTTTTACATCCAGTTTTACATTCATTTTACTCTCTTCACAACTTGCTTTTGGTGCCCCTGCGTGGACATTTCATTCGGAAAATGGAGCTCACATGTGCCCATATGGCCAACAACACTTACCGCTCTAAAAAACAATTCAAGATTTCACTGGTTCAAAGAGTCCTGGAGCACATTAAGTTTAATGGATTTGCTGTCAATAATAGAGGGGCAGAAGTTCAGGCTACATTTACAGTTGTATTTATGATCTAATTTATATTGGTATTTTTTCACCTGTTGTCTTCAGAGTGATTTTTAAGTCACTGCAAAAAGGTTTGGGAAAAGAAGCTGGAGAGGGTAAAATGTTTGGATTTACTATTATTTAAAAATAATCTAAAATCAAAATCGACAGGTAGAAGTGAAGTGCGTGCCGACACAATCACTGTTAATACTAGCCATGATTTGTCTGCCACTAGGTGAAAGTTATTTATAATAATTAAATTCTCTTTAATTTAAGGGAGCCTACATCCAAATCCTGACTAGAACCACATTTTCTATGCGTATAAAAAGAGTGTGTTACTGTCATAGAAATATGCCTGCCATTCAACAAGGATACACTAAATGCACAAAAGAACTTAAGTCTATATTTCTATTCTTCAAATTTCTTGCATACAGTTAATTTATACTACCACATTCTTATGAATGTGCTGTCTTTGTTTATATCACTGGTGCTTGACAGGGAATGGACTACAATAGGACGCATATGGTGCAATAACCGTAGAAGGACTTCAGAATTAAATTGTACTTGACCCAGCCTTTTAGCGGTTTGTGCACACAATTTCACCAAACCCACTTGTGCCTAAACCTATCTCATGCTTGCACGAAAATATCAAAACTCCATGGCAATGGCCACTGACTTTACATGTATGACATATAGTGTAGCACTGTACTTAGAGCTTGCACTCATAAAATCAGGCCCTGTGTCTTATCTGTTTATGTCAAATATGTCAATTTAATAAATTCATTATCTCAACATTGAGAGTTTTTCAACAAAATCAACGTGAACTGATTTTATGCTATGCCATGTATAACTAGGACTATAATATAATATTAAGAACTATATCAGATGTTACAAAAAACAAAAACAAAACAAAAAGTAAATAAATAAATATAAACAAGAATTCAAGGGCTTTTATGTTTTTTGCCCCCACATTTTAAAGTACAGGGCATTTTTGCCCTTAACCCCATTAATTTCTGACCCTGGTACACACACAATCCTGCATACACATTTACTAACAGGAGTTCTCACAAATGCAAACAAACCCAACTGCAAAAAGAGCCACAATAAAGCAAATCTTAAAGTGATTTTATTTCAAATGTTTTCAATTGTTTGAAAATACAACAACTGCTCAAGCTTACATTCTATGCAATAAAATAATTTATTTACACTATAAATCACTAAAGAAACAGATTTAAAAATCCCTGAGCATTACTTTACACTTTGAAAATAACTCATGGACTCATAAAAGTAAACTTCAGCATATTTTTGATGAATGAGCATTTCATCAAACTGAGATCCGCTCTAGTTTTGTAACATTTAAGAAAAATTGAGAAAATTACAACTTGGAATTCTTGAAACTAAACATGTGACACTGCCACTAATAGTATATGTATATATTTTTTTTTACTCTCTGTGTACATCTAATGTAAACATGTCTTTCTAATTTCTTTAAAGTTCCAGAAGGTCATTGTCTAAAAAAAATGACAAATATGTTTTATGGTTTACTACCGATAATAAAAACCCACCATAATTGACAGTTGACCACAGCCTTCCTTTGGTAAGTGTTAGAAGCGTGGCTTGATGTGTAGTGTCTTTCCTGTAACAAAGAGAAAAGAGAGGAGAGGGGAGAAATTCCACATTGAAACACTGTACAGTGCAAAAGGAAAAAAATACATGTCATTCTGTTCCACTGAATAAAGGCCTTTTCATGTTCTTGGTAAAGTTCTTTGTGGCTCTTTGTTGGTTACACAACAGTAATGAACACAGAAAATGAATAGGAGGCATAGGAAAATATGATTTGGGGAAAAAAAGAGAAAGGTGAGAAATAAATAGCACCAGCAATGACAGGAGTAGCTATCGCTCTGTTTTAACTGATAAAGGAATGACACAGAGTGCGTGATTGTGTCAGAGTGAGCGATAGCACAGAGACCGAGGTAGGGAGAGAAGATGCAAGCAGTGATGCATTGAGTCTGTGCTAATTTATGCAAAGCTGAGAGAAGTTTGTCTGGACAGCCAGGATCTTTAGTGAGAGTGAGACTCTCATTAGTAACAATTAACTGCTCTTTCTGTTTGTACGTGTGTGTGCGTGGTTGTACCAGGAGGAGATAACAGAGTAACCTCAGACTATGATTGGCGAGCAGTTGAGTGTGCGAGTTTGCAGCACTTGTTCAGTCAACAGGAAGGGAAAGTGACATGTGAAAGGCCATGGTGGTCTGGTGGGCACCTGTGCTATTCTGAGAGACACGCCTGCCACTGATGTGGAACTTGGCGTGGCAGATATATAGGAAGTTGGCATAAAGATATGTGTGTGTTTGTGTGGGTGTGTGTAACAAGCACAAACTTTGTATAAACATGCAGACATAACAGAAATAATCCTGCCATGTCTCATTAAAGCTATGGAAATAGAAGGAAAGCAATCCTAAAGTAATGAGAGATGTGATCATGAGATAAAACAGAGAGTAAACAACAACAAATGAGAAAGACGAGAGGAAAACATGTATAAATGATTACATATAGAGAGACAGGAATACTGTATGTGTATCTGTGTGTACCAGGCTCTAGTCTGCCCATGTCATAGCATGGTACAGAGACTGTTAGGGTGTGAGGTCAGAGGTTAATCACAGCAGTTTCTGTATTGCAGTAGCTAATTCCAGCCTGGTCTCATGAACATTATGTGACTGTAGCAATATTTTTGTAAAACAAAATGATGTGCCTTATTACACATTTGGCAGTAGTTTCGAGGGTGCGAAAAGCGAGAGAAATGGTATCGTAATCAGACAAGGTTTTCGAGGGAATATTAGATGGAGGTTTTAAAGAGTAAAACATACCTCCCTAACCTAAAACTTTAACCTAAACCTAACAAATTTTAATCTAAAATCAAATGAGAGATAGACACAAAAAAGACATCCTTACCCTCAACCAACACCTAAACCTAACAGATAGTGTCCAAAAACAAAAAGAGAAATGAAAAGCACATTTTCTAAAGCAACCACGCCATCTTGTGTCACTTCTATGACACCTTCGTCTCATGTGTCAGCTTGCGTACTTGACTGGTCCCAAACCGCGTACTTCAGAGTCCAAAGTCCAGCACTCACTACCGCGGAAGCTAATCACATTGGAATAAGTGTGTAAATGTCACAAGTGTTCAAATATATCATTTTTTTAACTCATGCTTCAGAGTAAAAGTGTTTCAATATCATAACATTGTAGTGTGTGAGTAATAGTGTGAACAATATGTGTTTATAAAGTCATAATCAGCCATTATACACGTGATTTGTGTGAAAGTGAATAAAACGCAGTTGTAGTAGCGCCTCTAGAGTTTATTTCACCAGGAAATTGCGGAGAAACGTAGAATTTGGCACGTAAAAGACAGTTTGCAAAAATTTTGTTATAGTAACGTTCATTCTATCAGGAAGACTCGCAGACTTGAGTTAAGTGTAAGATGACATTTATTTGATGAATATGAAAATAGATTGTAAGCAGACTTATAAAGCGATAGCTGACGTATGATTGGCTAAGAGTTACCTAGCTAATGGTGCGATGATGTACAGCTGCGAGTCTTCCCACTAGAACTACGCTGTGCTTACATTTCTATGAGACTATGTTGGCTAATTCAGTAAACGAAGTATGAAAGCTTAAGAAAAGAGAAGACAAACTGAGAAAAGTTCAGTTAAATTATAAAAAGGATCCTGCTTCTCAGAACTGGTGGGAGAAGTTGAGCGAGCGAGAGAAAGAGAGGATATGGGGCCCCTCTCCACTAATCCTCTATCAGTCAGACTGACATACCAGCTTCAGCTGTGCCTGTCCTTAACAAGAAACCTAAATATTAGTACCCCCTCAATAAGTATTATATACCTCATGTACTCGCTACTTTTTCCATAAATATTTATTATCTCACTTTTTATATACTGTACATTTGGACCGTTAAGCCACACTTAATTTTTTTTTTTGTTTCTCAAATGATGCTAGACCTTTTCTTAGCCATTTTTGCAATTAGTGGTAACACTTTACAATAAGGTTGTATTTGTTAACATTAGTTAACTTTATTAGTTAACATGAACTAACAATGAACAATAATTTTAAAGCACTTATTAATATTGGTTAAAGGTTCACCCAAAAATGAAAATTCTCTCATCATTTACTCACCCATATGCCATCCCAGATGTGTGTGACTTTCTTTCTTCAGCAGAACACAAATTAAGATTTTTAGAAGAATTCATCAGCTCTGTTGGTCCACACAATGCAAGTGAATGTGTGTCAACATTTTGAAGCTCCAAAAATCACACAAGTCACTATAAAATTAATCCATATGACTCCAGTCCAGTGGTTAAATCAATGTCTCTTGAAGCGATTTGATAGGTGTGGGTTAGAAACAGATCAATATTTAAGTCCACTTTTACTATAAATTCTTCTTCCTGCTCAGTCAGCCTCCACTTTAACTTTAACATTCTTCATGCATACGCCCGTTACTGGGCATGGAGAAGAATTTCTAGCAAAAACTGACTGAAAGGGGTCATGTCATGAGGAATCAAATTTTCCTTGATATTTTTACATATAAGAGGTCATTCTACTATAAAAAAAAAAAAAAATACTGTAAATTCCAGAACTCAAAACTTAATACCCAATGTAATAAAAGCATTTATTGAAACAAAGCTACCAAAACGCCCTGTCTCTACTTCTGCGACAACCCTACGTCACTTGGGTTACTCATTAATTCAAGATGGCCTCCACAGCAACAACATCAACACCTATTTTAAAATGATCGCACCCATGGCCCCGCCCACTGGTGCTCACTTGGCTCGTAAACAGAGAGAAGCACAAAAGGCCTACTGTCTGTGGCCTAATTACTCCTGAACACAAAAGGGGACCCATCAAGACTATTTTGAATTTTTGTATACAAACATGTACTACACAGACGTCTTTGACTGTTGTCATCTCTCTGGCACACTTTTAAAAGACGTAGTGTCAAGTTTCAACTCTGAAGAGAAGATGCGTTTCATCAGCTGCTGTGGCTCCTGTTGTTTTGTTGTTTAAACTGCTCAACAAACTGTTCTATGTACGGACTCATTTTGATTTGTTTCCGGTGATGTGCACCTCAGTGCAAGATGATAAACTGGATGTGTGCGTCTTGTGATTAAAGCAGTCATAAAACGAGTCTTTGCCAAGAAATTGTCACTAAAGGATATGGGACAGTTAAAAACACTATTGGTCTCGATCAAAAACATAAGTATATAGTTCCATTCATTAATATTTCAAATGTCATGATTGTTTATGATGCTGACATAATGTCTACACCGGGCAAACTTTCTGAAATGCTTTTTTGTGTTGGCAGTAGTAGCGCCAGTGCAAAATGGAACAGGACACCTGTTTGTTTACTGTTGGAGTGACACGCCGCAATGGACGCTTACATGGTAGACAGCATCATTGATTATAGCGTCTGGTGTAGACAGGGTGTGAGTGTTAACAGTTGTGCTTGAGGTGAATAGTGTAATATATTCGGATGCAATGTGTTGGATGTGCATTGTGTGTAAACCGTGAAATGTACATTTCTAATGTTTTAGGTGCTTGTTCATTATCTTCCAATTGAGTTTCAAAAATGGCTGAATTTGAGGGGCTGCATGCTGTTAGCCAATCATAACAGAGGATGTTTACATTGAAGTTTAAAGGAGGAGCTGAGGCAAATATTGAGCTTTTCAGAAAGATTTTCAGAGACAGGGTGGAAAATTATCATATATTACAAAATTATTACTGTTTTGGTGAAAAAAATCTTTACTAACATTATCAGTGGACCTCAGGGAAGAGAATGAAACTATAAAAAAAAAAAAAAGAGCATTTCATGAACCCCTTAAATATAAACTCTAAAAATAAATGTCCCTTTTTCAGGACACTGTATTTTTTTACATAATTTTGTAAAAATACAAATAACTTTACAGATCTTTATTGTAAAGGGTTTAAACAATGTTTTCCATACTTGTTCAATGAACCATAAACAATTAATGAACATGCACCTGTGGAACGGTCATTAAGACACAAACAGCTTACAGACGGTAGGCAATTAAGGTCACAGTTATAAAAACTTAGGACACTAAAGAGACCTTTCTACTGACTCATCTGCGTGAATGTGCCTTAGGCATGCTGCATGGAGGCATGAGGACTGCTGGTGTGGCCAGGGCAATAAATTGCAATGTCCGTACTGTGAGATGCCTAAGACAGCGCTACAGGGAGACAGGAAGGACAGCTGATTGTCCTCGCAGTGGCAGACCACGTGTAACAACACCTGCACAGGATCGGTACATTTGAATTTCACACCTGCGGGACAGGTACAGGATGGCAACAACAACTGCCCGAGTTACACCAGGAATGCACAATCCCTCCATCAGTGCTCAGACTATCCACAATATGCTGAGAGAAGGCTGGACTGAGGGCTTGTAGGCCTGTTGTAAGGCAGGTCCTTACCAGACATCACTGGCAACAACGTCACCTATGGGCACAAACCCACCTTCGATGAACCAGACAGGACTGGCAAAAAGTGCTCTTCACTGATGAGTCGCGGTTTTGTCTCACCAGGGGTGATGGTCAGACTCGCGTTTATCGTCGAAGGATATCGTCACTGTCTGGGGCGGTGTGTCACAGCATCATCGGACTGAGCTTGTTGTCATTGCAGGCAATCTCAACGCTGTGCGTTACAGGGAAGACATCCTCCTCCCTCATGTGATACCCTTCCTGCAGGCTCATCCTGACATGACCCTACAGCATGACAATGCCACCAGCCATAAAGCTCTTTCTGTGTGTGATTTCCTGCAAGACAGGAATGTCAGTGTTCTGCCATGGCCAGCGAAGAGCCCGGATCTCAATCCCATTGAGCACATCTGGGACCTGTTGGATCGGAGGGTGAGGGGTAGGGCCATTCCCCCCAGAAATGTCCGGGAACTTGCAAGTGCCTTGGTGGAAGAGTGGGGTAACATCTCACAGCAACAACTAGGGATGCACTGATCCGATACCTGGATCAGTATCGGCTCTGATATTGAAGAATTTAGATGGATCGGGTATCAGTCCGACAAGCCCGATCCAAATCTGATACTGTGTGTTAGTCATGTTTGTTACTGTCAATCTCCAAAAATGACAATAATGTAAAGATATTCTAAACTGATTATGCAAAAATACAACACTGGTATCGGCTTGGGAGTGGTATCGGCCGATACTGAGATTTCCGATATCGGAATCGGAAGTGAAAAAGTGGTATCGGTTCATCCCTAGCAACAACTGGCAAATCTGGTGCAGTCCATGAGGAGGAGATGCACTGCAGTACTTAATGCAGCTGGTGGACACACCAGATACTGATTGTTACTTTTGATTTTGACCCCCCCTTTGTTCAGGGACACACTATTCCATTTCTGTTAGTCACATGTCTGTGAAACTTGTTCAGTTTAAGTCTTAGTTGTTGAATCTTTTTATGTTCATACAAATATTTATACATGTTAAGTTTGCTGAAAATAAAAGCAGTTGAAAGTGAGAGGACCTTCCTTTTTTTGCTGAGTTTAGATCCGTTTCTCACCCACACCTTTCATATTGCTTCAAAAATATGGATTTAACCACTGGAGTCATATGGCTTACTTTTATACTGCCTTTACGCTATTTTTGGAGCTTTAAAATTTTGGCACCCATTCACTTGCATTGTGTGGACCTACAAATTCTTGAAATAGTTTTCTAAAAATCTTAATTTGTGTTCTGCAGAAGAAAGTCATACACATCTGGGACGGCATGATGGTGAGTAAATAATGAGAGAATTCTCATTTTTGGGTGAACTATTCCTTTAAATGTTAATTTAAACAATTACTAATACATTTTTAACAATAACATTTTTATATGTTAATATTAGTTAATGCAATTTGAACTAATATGAATTCAAAATAAACAATAGTATATTTTGAAATGAACATTATCCAAGAATTAATAAATGCTGTAAAAAATCTTCTAATAAATCTGTTTGTTCACGATACGTAAAGCATTGACTTACTTTAACAAATAGAACCTTGATGTAAAGTGTTAACCAATTACTTTTAACCAACTGGTCTGAAGATGATTTTTAGTGGATCTATGAAATCAGTTCCCCTCAAGTTCACACAGGTGCCCTAGCAGTTAACAAATGTGTAGTTCATCACAGTAACTACGGACATGTTCCACTAATGTTTGATAAACAGAAAGTGTTTAAAACTTTTGTCTTAATTTAGAACAGTATATCTATTTGGCACCACTAAGCTGTTCCTTAACTTTGTTATTCTGAAATTATTTAGAATTAATTCTGTGTATAATTTAATCTAACTAGCCATTGACATTTTTACACTTTTCTCTTACCTTTGGCCTGTGGTCCTGTAGTGGGAGGGAACTCGGGGGCTTCAGAGTTCTCTGGTGTGTCAGGAGAGCTGGACAAAGATATGTAGGATGGCAGCTTCTCAGGACCTGAGCAGGATGAACCCTCATCTGCCTGTGTGGACCCTGCAGACTGACTATTCCCTTCCTCTGATCTAAGATGACAAAGTTAGACCTTGAGTGAAATACAGAATATGATAATGAAGAAATAAATTTGATGTATTTTATCTAGCTTATTGTCAATGGAATTTTTAAGCAGTCAGAATGCTTATGGAAAATGTTTATGGTTACTTAATGACTGGATGCAAGTGTGCAAGCTTGGGCACTTTTACAAGGCTGTTAAAAACATTCTAACACTTTAAATGAGGTGATTAGATGATGATAAAAATGAAAAACCTTTTAAAACCCTAGTTTAAAACATTCATCAAATTCTTAAAAATGTGTTCATGTTGGTTTATATATAGCATTTTCCAAAAAAAACAAGAGATGAAAATAGTATACTGATGAGGAATGTCAATTAAGAATCGTAAAGGCTAATGCTTTTAATTGTCCAGATCCTCTTCCTGACCTCTTTAAAATGTCTCTGTTGTGGGCTCTCTTGGCTGGTCCAGAGCTTGTGTTAGAGCCAGTGCGTTTCACACTCTGTCTGTGGTGCAGCTTACATTTGGATCCACGTGGACAGACGCCGGTACTGGAGAATTCTGGACACACTAGAGTGTGCTTCTTCTTACACTGTAGAGAGAGCAGAAATCCTGAATGCCTGCTTTCTTAATATCAGATTTACTATGGATGTTTTTTAGTTTGGTTATAAAAAACATGGGACAATGGGGGGTGACAAGCATGTACAGGTTTCATGTGTGCCACACTCTGTTGGATAAGTTTGTAATTTGGGCGTAAATTGGTAGCTTCATTCTTTGGGAGACCCGATCCCACCCACCTGTCAGAGAAGCTAATTATACACCACTATGGGGTGAGAAGCGCAAGACGCGTGTATAAGTGTGAGAGCGAGAGACTGGGAGAGCTTGGGGCACGTTGATCCAAAAATAGAGAGGGAGAGAGAGTGAGTGTCTGTTATGTGTGAGAGGGAAGGGTGGCTAAAGGATCGTGTGTCCGGGAACAGTGTGGACTCCCTGTCACCCCGTGGGGCAGACCGCACAGAGACACTTTCCCCAACAGGGTTTAGGTCAGAGCTACAAAAGCATCCCAAACTCCCAGCCTAACACAGCTCCATTACACCCTTGTACCCACATCTTCACATCTACAGTTTTTATGTCAATCACCAGAGGTTCTCATTATAAGATGCCTCTACATTGGTATTTAGAACTGAGATGTATCCAGAAATGAGCACAAATCATGTTCAGATTCCCATCTATTCTATTCCTCTTGTCTTCTATACAAAGTTGTCTCTTTTTACTACCAATTAGACTTAGCCTGTAACTTTGATGGAAGAAAATGTTAAAGGTGCTGTAAGCGATTTTAGTGTTCTGAAGCTTTCACGTGACTGAACCGTTGAATTAGCCACGCCCCCTCATTCCAAAACCCCACCCTCCAAAGATTGTTTTGAGACAAAACTGAGCAAAAGAGCAGCATTGTTTTTTCCTGTTGCTGTCCAATTCAACAGTGGCACAATAGCACCCTCAACTGATAAACATTATGAATCATAGCCTCAATGATCCGCTTCAAATACAACACTATGAGAATGAACACTTATTTCATTAATATCTTTAATGCAGTAGGAACATTTTTTGCTTTTCCATGAAAAAAATAGCTTACAGCACCTTTAAAGAAAGCAAACTCCGTTTTATTACCTATTTCATATAATCACATTTAGAACATGTGAAGTGTGGTTATGTCATCTTCACTTAAGTCCAAGGACAAGTTTTGTCATATTATCTGTTAAACATAAAACACCAAATATTATATATACATTTGTGTAACTGGATTATCACACCCAATGAATCTGGGTCTCTATGTCCCCTAAATCATCCTATAGACAACATCATCACTCACCACACTCATGGTTAATTGGTCCAATTTGCTAAATCCCTCGCCACTTGAATTCAGTCGATTCCAATTCCACCCCATTTCAGAAGAACATTTGGGACCTTTCTTTTTTTAAACACCCATTTGTTTCTTGTTTGACTGATAACATCCAAGTCGAGCTTTAATCATCCAAAGCTCAGGTGAAGACAGACAGGACAGACATGTAAATTGTGAGAAATTGTAAACAAGGGAAACAAGTTGAAAAATCAGATCAGAAGAGACCTGCAACCAAAATGAACAAATTGGCTCTTGACATTCAAAAGCTTAAGTGGGTCTTGCAAAAAATATATTATACATGCAATTGCACATATTAAATTGAGCTAATGGTAGAATTTAGAAGGCAAAGAAAAAGATTTCAGAATCTGCACTACATATGTATCATATTATAAAACTAATAGAATGGCCTTAAGATAAACCTGATAATATTTCACAATATTAAAGTTTTACTATTTTTATTTTGCTTTATCTTTAGTTCTAGTTAGTTAGTTAGTTTCACTATTAGTTTAAGCTTCCTTCCCTTTTAGCACTGAACCACAAATTATTCCATCATTGCCTAACCAAACACCAAAAACTCAACAGAAACTGCACAATACACAAAATATTCTGACGTTTCCTTACATTTTGACACACCAAAGTTCAAGATCAAGTAAAAAAACAAAAAAAAAAACATGATGATAATTAAATGTGATATTAATTTGCAGTATATAGCTATAGGTCTGGCCAGTGGGTTTGCAGTGTGCTGGAGAGAGCTATCCGTTAACATTCCTATTCATCTCAATGGAAGTTGATCGGCTGGTGCATGCACCCCTGGAAGTCTGCAACCTACATGCGCAATCTTTTACTCTTGGGCACTATATTCTGTACACATTTTTTAGAGCCATTCACCTGAGCCATAGATGCCATGTGACTAGTAACAAGGAAAATTATGCCCTGACAACGCGGAGCTGTCATGTGAATGGGAGCCCGTCAGGGAAAAATGCAAGTCCATTTCATGGTTTTAAGAGCCCTGCAAATATCAGTCTCTAGATATATAATATAATGTAATGTCTGAGATTTTTATGTTGCTTGAAAAAAGAAAAGAAAAAAAGAACAGTGCTTTTTTTTTTAAACAGATGTTGATGGACTATCACCACTAACACTCTAATGATCTAAGAAGTCACAGATACTGTATATCTACAGTGAGGAGAGTGGCCTGTTATCACTAGTGTCTGTGGAATATGTTGTTGTAGCCCATTTTTTTTTCAGGTGCATTTTCCCCAGCAACTGCAGTTGAACGTTTTGTAATTAGTTTGAATTACTTGGTTTCATTGTGTTTTTGTATTCATTATCTTTTTGTACCGATCCTGATTATTCATGTACCTAACTTAAGTTACAGGAAAGTCTTTTGTGTGTGTGTGTGAGTGTGTGTGTGTGTGTGTGTGTTTAAGTGTGTGTTCACGATGAAGGAGTTGATGAGGTGTCCTGTTTTGGTTCATCCATTTAAATCACAATTTACACTATTGATCCCCAATGTTCAATAAACTTTGTGAAACATTGTTGTCAGCGGATCACCTCATTATTGACCAATCATTTGCCTCACTTGGGCTTTTGGAAAAACTCTCCATGCCGCTTTGTGTGAGAAGCAGCACTTAATGCCAATCATATATATATATATATATATATATATATATATATATATATATATAAAATGTGGGGACTCCATCCGTCAAGCCTACAGACAACTCTGGCATCTCCTGGGCATTTATGAGTGAAAAATATTCTGGAGTTCCGTGTCAGCGACCAACAGACCATTTCATGCATATTGAACACTAATGGCTAAAGCTGGTTAAATCCACCACTTCCAATCTTTTTGGCAGGCTGCTATGCTACTTCCAGAAGTGCGAGTACACAGGTTATTATAAGTTCAACACAAAACAATGCTTAGTTTAAGTTGCCAGGCTGCTAGAGTGAGCACTTAGGAAAAAGAGTTAGCTGCTGGATTTGCAAAGTTCATTCAAATATTAGAGTTTTTATGTCTGAGCTAGTGAATTGCAACCAGGGCTTGACATTAACTTTTTGGCTTACCAGCCACAGTGGCTAATGGTGTTCTGAAACAGCATTTTCACTGGCCAAAATCCCCCGCCCCACAAAAAGTGATTGGTAACTAGAGACTGTAACTGCATGCATTTGTTTAAACATTTTATTTGAACAACAATGATATTAGTTTAGCAGGACAATGATTTAAGTCATCTCTTAAAATATCTGAAGGCAAACATGACCAGTTAGATCAGGAGTAGGATAGAACAGGAGGAAACTTTGTCAATAATTTGTCCATTTGTCCATGGAAGTCCAGATTTTAACCCCTTTAACCATTCTTAATTGTACTTGCCCTTATGAAGGTAGATTAAACTCAGTCACCATTCACTTTCATTGCAACTTCTTCCATTACTGGCATTCCACCAGCATGGTTAAGTATAACTAAACATGCTGATAAATCCAGGCCGATAATGGTTTGTAATTGTACCGTGCCAAACCATGCTCAAGTGGAAATGCTACTAGAACCGCTACTCACCGCGTTGGTGGCACAATGGTGGAAAAGTTGTTTTTGTTGCACTTTAGTCTATTTTTGCTGAAGCCCTTCCTGTCTAGGGGGTAAAGGTTCTTTGCCAGAAGATTCTGTTTGTTTGCAAGGCTAGCTTAAAGGTGGAGTGTGTAATTTCTGCACCACCAGTGATCAAACGGAAATGCAAAAATAATAATTTTCAAATAGATTTCTTGAACACTAAACCAAACTGGCATTGGTTGACAAACAGATATACCCGCGACCCAATCTCACGCCATATGTTGAGCCAATGTTGCTATGTTGGGTTGGTCGGGATGCTCAAGCAAACAGAAATGTTTTCATAGAACCACAGAGCCACAATGATCACACTTTTTGGGGGAATTAACCTATCAATGTCTTACATTCTATTAAACTGAGATAGAAGTAAGTATTATATTTTCATTACTGTATATATATATATATATATATATATATAGCATTATATTTGAAAAGTAGTTTGTGTTCCTTTGAAAACTCAAATTTTTTCAGTGCTAGTTTTCATTTTCATGATACTTGTCATTAAAGATAATAATAGTCAAGAATAATGTCCACACACTCCTTCCAGCATTTTACTGTATGATGAACTAGCAAATGTATGATCCTAATCATGTTCCCCTTTAATCATTCAAACAGGATTGGTGTAAATTCATGACAGCTACAATCCCAGAGGGATGAGCGACATAAATCTAACCTAACTTCTAAGTTGATTGGCTATTTAGAATCATATCTAATTAGAAGAAAATACCACTGTTGGGAGGTGGACGCAGCACAGAGAAGGCTCATTAACTTTGATGTTCAGGGCTGTGGTCTTGGCAAAGAAAACACAAAAACTTAAGTCCTTCCCAGCTCTGCCCTCTCATACATTTTAATTTACATAAAAGCAGCAAAATAGGGAGAAAAGGGAAGTGTGTGAGGGGAAAAAAAGAGAAGTGGATGGAACATCTTTATATCAGTGCAAGTTAACAATTTTCCACTTGATTTAAGAAAGGCTGGGAAGTCTCTGGGGCCTATTAGAAGAGCTTTCTTACTGGCCACAAAGCAGAAAGAGTCAGCACATTTTACATTACTGAGACAGAGAGCAAGGAGTAAGAGGAAGAGAGACAGAAAGAATGTATGGTGGTGTGAGCTATGAAAAAAGGGCCGGGAAGGGAGAATAGTGACATAGTGATGGAGAGAAAAGAGGACAGGAAGCAGCATCAAAAGAGGAGTGATCAAGGTGAGGAGTGAATGGAGATGACCAGCAAACAAAAGAAGAAACAGGACAGAAAACAGGGAGACTATCAGACAGAGAGAATGCTAATAAGAATGAACCGGGGGGGGGGGAGGAATGGAGAGGATGAGAGTGCGCTTTAACCCTTGCTCCGCTGGCGTATCCATTGCTGGCCTCTCGCCTGTACTGCTGTCATCAGCACTTTTTCACGTCCATAATTATGGTGTGCTATCCATCATATCTAAGACAGAGCTTTTGGGATGGTGCAAAATTACAGACCTAAGCACTTCAGCTAATAGAATAAATATTAATATCTCTCTCCTTATATATTCACATTCTCACCCCAAATATTTAAATGAGCCCTGACAGGGAGAGAATGCATTTGTTACGATTAAGGGAAAGCAAAGAAAAACAAATGGAGGGAAGAAACAGTGAGAGATGAAGAGGGAGAGAGAGAGACAGACAGAGACAAAGAGAGAAGTTAGTGCCAAAATGCACAGAGGAGAAACTATTCATTAGAATGAGACAAATCAGAGGAACAGAGCTGAAAGGAGCAGAGAGGACAAATCAGAGGAACAGAGCTGAAAGGAGCAGAGAGGAACCTTTCTGTGGAAATAAAATGAAGCAAGGCGTACTGTCATATTATAGAGTGGCCCCCAAAAGTATTTGGACACTTTTGGACACTTACGCCACACTTGAAATGAATCATTGTCATTGAGTTAGATGACAGCATATCGAAGCAGAGTGCAATCTGCACACAAAAGTTGCTAGACGTTTTCTCAGAAATACAAGTTCACTTTTCTCAGCCATTTCTTTTGCATTGACTTTTAAACAACTGGTCTTAAGGTCCTTTTCAGAGCATGTATGAAGCCAGTTCCCCTTAGGTTCTCACAGGTGTCCTAGAAAAGTAAGCCCAGGTGTAGCTAATCACATTAGCTGTGGACATGTTCTACTTACATTTGAAAACCAGAAAGTGTCCACATTTATAACCTAACACAACCTTCTTTTTGTGAAATGTTTTGCTTGAAATGTGTGCTTGGTAGGGTTGGGAATCACAAAGAATTTAACGATTCCAGTTCCGATTCTGATTCCTCTTAACGATTCCGGTTCCTTAACGGTTCCATCAACAATTCTTTGAGGAAGAATTCTTATTGCATTTACTGGCTTCAGCAGCCTGTTGCCAAAGTATGAGATCATTTCCGCTTTCGACAGAAATCAGATATAAATGTAATAAAATTCTTGTAAAAGTCAAGTTTACACAGACCTTTTAGATTCATAAACACAATTCAATAATTTATCCTAACCATATATTACATAAAAATTCTAAACAACACAAATGAGATTAATCAATTCATTTATACTTATATAAAATTCCACCGATTATAACAAAACATGTGTATTTTTAACTGAACAACCAGTCAGTAACTGCACTGATTGATTGAGGTCTCACAAGCCTTAAATACAACACTGCATAACAAAGTAACAGTTCTCATTTCATTTCGAGCTGGGCACAACTAAAGTCATTACTTGCGTTTCAGTAAGATTAATACAGCAACCGCTCCGACTGATGTATAAGTATTTTAGAGCCATTCGTTCGGGAACCACACTACACTGGTCATGCAGTATGTTTTTGATACACTAAAAATAACTGGCTTATAAGAGTCATTCGTTTGGGAATTGGACCACACAGATCAGCTGTACTGTATGTTACGAGCTGTAGATTCAAAAGAACCGGCTCATAAGAGTCGTTAAATCGGAAATCCGACTACACAGATATGTTGCGAGCTGTAGAGTCAAAAGAACTAGTTCATGAGTCATTCATTTGGGAATTGCACTACACTGGTAGGACTGTATGTTGTGAGCTGTGAATTCAAAAGAACCGGCTCATTAGCGCAATTCGCTAGGGAATGGGACAACACTGTTTGCGCTGCTTGTTTAAGTAGAGGGGCTGCACTGCCACTGAATTGCACTGAATTTGAATACATCTTCATTGTTTTCAACAGTTGGCAGTAGATATGAAGTTTGTTATGAATCGTACCAAATCGCGGAAGTGAACCGCATGTGATGACGTATAATACGTGTCTTTGCAGGCTACCGATCGCAATTATAATGGTATAATGCATCTCTCATACCGGATTGTCTCCAAATAAATCGCCTTTAGAGAGCAGCTTACATTCTTCACATCTTTTGCAATGCATCCGCAGGCTCGTGGGAGACAACCGCTTTATCACATTATTGCACATTCAATGCATCTGTGGCAGACAAAAACATCCATGTTGTCCTGTGCATGTAAAGTTTTGATTGTAAATTCAAAGAGATGAATACTTTAATAACACTTGTCTTCTTGAGTTGTTACCTAGCTACAGTGGTAAACAGCCACGGCTTGAACTCACGCTGATGACGCAATCGGACTGTGGTTCGGACCCAAATTATATGATGTGGACAGAGACCAGCGGGGGCAGGGGGAAGGGGGAGGAAATTAACTTGGGTTGGGTCCAAGCAATTGAACCAAGTGTGAAAGCACCCTAACACTGCAGAAATCTAACCAAGAACATGACATCCGTGAGCAATAGTGGCTAACCTTTGTCTCAAAACTTGTAAACTGCAAGAGTGCTGCCAGCTGTTGAAAACAATAAGGATGTATTCAAATTGGATGAGAAGAATGTAATACTACAACATGACAGAGGGTACACCTGTCAAATGCATTACACAGTGTTGTATGCTAATGTATGACTCCATGAGACTGAGGGGCAGGAGTGACAGGGAACCAGAGGAGCATGTGTGTGTAGCTGGGGGTGAGGATAGAGGTCATGGATGGGTTAGAACCTGCTGGATTAAGGGCATATGAGGACATTTATGAGGACTGGTAAATGTGGGTCATGAGTTCATCTCCAGTTACTGCCCTCAATATGTCACTCACTCACAAACATGGAGGAAACCAAATGCATATGTCATAAGCACCCTGACTAATGTGCAGATTAATATCAGGAACATAGTCGATTTAGAGCTCTATTTATAAGTCTTGCATAAAGTGTTTACCAATAAATAACTTGCATTCATTAAGAGCTACTGTATAAAGCTCTCATCAACATCAAAGCACTGTAATTTAACAAATGTTATGAACATCAAACTACATGCATGTTTGAATAATGAGGACTTTATCTGTGTTGACACAAGTAGCAGACAGAAGATACATTTTGTTTACTGTGATGACCTAAAGTGTTGGTGAACATGTGTTTTGTGCCAAAGACTGGTCGTGTTTGTTCTCTCTCCCAAACAGCACCATTTACCTTTGTCTTTTGAGATTATAATTTATTTATTTATTTTTTTGTCATTATACAGGTGCATCTCAATAAATTAGAATGTCGTGGAAAAGTTCATTTATTTCAGTAATTCAACTCAAATTGTGAAACTCGTGTATTAAATAAATTCAATGCACACAGACTGAAGTAGTTTAAGTCTTTGGTTCTTTTAATTGTGATGATTTTGGCTCACATTTAACAAAAACCCACCAAATCACTATCTCAAAAAATTAGAATATTTTGACATGCCAATCAGCTAATCAACTCAAAACACCTGCAAAGGTTTCCTGAGCCTTCAAAATGGTCTCTCAGTTTGGTTCACTAGGCTACACAATCATGGGGAAGACTGCTGATCTGACAGTTGTCCAGAAGACAATCATTGACACCCTTCACAAGGAGGGTAAGCCACAAGCATTCATTGCCAAAGAAGCTGGCTGTTCACAGAGTGCTGTATCCAAGCATGTTAACAGAAAGTTGAGTGGAAGGAAAAAGTGTGGAAGAAAAAGATGCACAACCAACCGAGAGAACCGCAGCCTTATGAGGACTGTCAGGCAAAATCGATTCAAGAATTTGGGTGAACTTCACAAGGAATGGACTGAGGCTGGGGTCAAGGCATCAAGAGCCATCACACACAGAAGTGTCAAGGAATTTGGCTACAGTTGTCGTATTCCTCTTGTTAAGCCACTCCTGAACCAGAGACAATGTCAGAGGCATCTTACCTGGGCTAAGAAGAAGAAGAACTGGACTGTTGCCCAGTGGTCCAAAGTCCTCTTTTCAGATGAGAGCAAGTTTTGTATTTCATTTGGAAACCAAGGTCCTAGAGTCTGGAGGAAGGGTGGAGAAGCTCATAGCCCAAGTTGCTTGAAGTCCAGTGTTAAGTTTCCACAGTCTGTGATGATTTGGGGTGCAATGTCATCTGCTGGTGTTGGTCCATTGTGTTTTTGGAAAACCAAAGTCACTGCACCCGTTTACCAAGAAATTTTGGAGCACTTCATGCTTCCTTCTGTTGACCAGCTTTTTAAAGATGCTGATTTCATTTTCCAGCAGGATGTGGCACCTGCCCACACTGCCAAAAGCACCAAAAGTTGGTTAAATGACCATGGTGTTGGTGTGCTTGACTGGCCAGCAAACTCACCAGACCTGAACCCCATAGAGAATCTATGGGGTATTGTCAAGAGGAAAATGAGAAACAAGAGACCAAAAAATGCAGATGAGCTGAAGGCCACTGTCAAAGAAACCTGGGCTTCCATACCACCTCAGCAGTGCCACAAACTGATCACCTCCATGCCACGCCGAATTGAGGCAGTAATTAAAGCAAAAGGAGCCCCTACCAAGTATTGAGTACATATACAGTAAATGAACATACTTTCCAGAAGGCCAACAATTCACTAAAAATGTTTTTTTTTTTATTGGTGATGTATTCTAATTTGTTGAGATAGTGAATTGGTGGGTTTTTGTTAAATGTGAGCCAAAATCATCACAATTAAAAGAACCAAAGACTTAAACTACTTCAGTCTGTGTGCATTGAATTTATTTAATACACGAGTTTCACAATTTGAGTTGAATTACTGAAATAAATGAACTTTTTCACGACATTCTAATTTATTGAGATGCACCTGTAAGTGTTTACAACATAATATTAGAAGGGTGGGAAATTAACACCCATGACCAGCCAAATGTGGGTGTTTTTTCACAGTGGAGGGTAATTTTGGCTACTAGCTACTGTGGCAGGTGACCGGTCTTGGATTTGGCTTTGACAAAAACGCTGTTGTTTAGAAACAACAACGTACTCTTGGATTGGACACACTGGATTACATTTTGAGGAACAGATGAAACAAAAGGTTGGAAATCACGTGTTGTGAAGATCGTGGCTATTCTCCAGATCTTCAGTGCTGCTCTGTCGCTCTCGTGCAGTGCGAGCACTCTTCACAAGCACATACACATATTGTATATTCAATATGTTTCTTGATCTTTATTACCGATGCTCTGATGTATTGGCCAATCATCTGCACTGCCGAACATCAGTCCACTGTTTAAAAACAGCCGATGATGAGGGTCGATTATTTCCTGGCAATTAAAATGCATCTGACAATTAGCTTACAACTTGTGCTGTGTGAGGAAGAAAATTACTCTTGTGTGGAATTTGAATTGGGTGACAATGTCAGCAGAGTTGCAATTTGTAAGCTTTGCACTGCTAGAATTCCATGGGGTGAAACTACCATTAAAAACAAATTTGATTACCTACCATAAACTTTGATATAGCAAGGAACATAAGTTTATTAAAGCTAAAGCAGAGGCTAATTCAGCTAATAGGGATGAGTCTCATTCAGAATTCAGTTAATGTGAGTTAAAGGTGCTATATGTAAGATTGACAACAAGCATTTGAAATGGGTACTGCAGTCCAAATTCAAATTATTGGAGAGTTGTCTGCCCTGCCCCAGACTCAAAGATCATGCAGGTTGCCAGGAATGTTGACATACAAATTATCCAACTCAGCATCCATTTTAAAGGATTTCTGGGCTTTAAGCTGTCTCCATCTTCCAAAGGCACCTCCAATATTTATCCTTATTTTACTATGCCTCTGGTCATGGTGGTTTTTAGATGGATGGCGAGGCTTTTTAGGTCGGGTGGAATCTGTTATCTCTGATCCAGTTCGTTTGCTGGCTTCCATGGCTGCAGCACGCAGTGTGGTTTACCTGCAAACTTGTTCAGATCTAGCAACCCGGCAGTGTCTAAATACTATTGGTGAGTGGGCAGTTGGCGGGATCACACAGGCCAAAACATAAACAGAAATTCCGGCCCAGAATGGAAACTTCAAAGTAGTATATACTGGCTGTAGCACTGTTATCGGAGAAGCCTAATTCTCTAATGACATATTGTGGTCATTTTATGATTTCGTACAGTAAAAATAAAGTTATTGTGAGCCTGACAAGAGGCTATTCTGAATTCAGTTAATAGGAGTTAAGAATGTTAACATGAGTTAATAGTTTTTTTTCTCCCACACTTAAAAAAAATAGTAATAATAATAATTGTGTTAAAAATAAAAATATATTTTCCACTGTTTTTCACTAAATGAACATTTAATATAAATTTTTTCATATGTACCAAAATATGAAAAAAAAAAAACAACAACAACAAAAAAAACTTGCGGGGACTTCCATGAACATTTGAGTGATGATGCAAACAAATTGTTCATTAAAATGGACAGTATGAATTGACTCACAGAAATCAGGAATCATGAAAGGGATGTTTCCAGTATTTTCTAAAAGTAGTAGGACAGGAAAACTAGTACAAAAAAAAAAAACAAAACAAAAAAAAAAACTTCAGAGGTAGCTTAAACTGGGCTCCAAATAACAAAACGGTCAATGTAAAGTGGACAGTGACCTACAATCAAATAGAAATCCACTTATGCAAATACAAATAGAACTGGGTTCTTTTTCACTCAGTTGACTTTTTGATCTGAGATAAGTTCACATATAGCTAATTATTTTATATATTTGAATGAAAATAAATCAATAAAAATGGCTGATTAAAAAAAAAAAGAAAAAAAAAGAAGAAAAAAGAGTGGCTGGTACAATTTTGCATTCACCCAAAAATTTCATTTCCTACCCTAAATACTGAATATGCAATATAAGTTACACATTCACAACAGTGGTGTAGTGGGGGCTGAAGAGTATGGGCATACTGTAAATTTATTTATTTATTTATTTTTCATATAGAAAAAAAGGAAAACACATGCTTCCATTGAAGTCAGGGTCTGTTAAACCATGGTATGGAACATACAGTACAATAAAGTAATACTAAAGTGTTGAATCAAATATCCATTTATATTGACATGTTTGCTTATTTGTTCTTTTGGTTGCTAGTAATATGTTAAGCATTGTGTAAGATAATTAAGTAGCCTAATACTTTATCTTAGTTGTAACTATACATATTATTACTATACATAATTATACACAAACAAAAAATGTGTTCCAAAATGTGCTCTGTACTCTGTGTTTTCCTACTTAGAACAATACATTGAAATTATCAGATATGCTGTATCACAAGAGAAAAAGCACCATTTTCAAAAATGACATTTGATATAACTCAGTTAACTTGGCCAACACGGGTGCAGTCCAAATTTTCACAGTTTAACAGCATAAGTCGTGTTTAAATGCATAAATATTTTAAGTATGTAAAGCTGTTTGAAAGCCAAGTATATTTACAGTGCATTTTAATTATGACCCAGCATTTCACTGTAAACGCTAGAAATGTCCTGCCCCCTGTCCTGAAATGGACAATAGGACTGGTTGGAAAATATTCAATCCCGGCTGAAACAAATTTTCTGATTGGTTGTTTAGCTGAATCTTTTCCGTGCCCCGCCACTCCATACGCTTAAAAATAATCTCTTTACACTTAAAAAATAAATAAATAAAAATACAGTTCACTCAAAGGTGCTGCGACATCACCTCTGTAGTTTGAAAATGTATGGGTCAAAAGCCAGCTTGTTTTTCTGGTGGCCTTTGATACGTATCATTACTCATTTTAGGTGAAAAAAACAAAAATAGGTGGGCATATGGTGTTTGCGCTAGACCACACTACTGATTTACAACATATTTACAGTTTACATATGTTTGATTTATATGCACTGAGACTTGTCTAATGTGATTTGCTTGGACTTTTTTTATAGTGCTTTTTTAAGAGTATATATATTGTGCATAGATTACTGTATGTTTTTGGTTTTGTGTGATTTCTCTTTATTAATTCTCATAAAATCAACCAGTGACAGAGGATAAACAAAATTACCAATTTTGGCTAAATCTGGCACATTTACATACACCGATCAGCCACAACATTAAAACCACCTGCCTAATATTGTGTAGGTCCCCCTCGTGCCACCAAAACAGCACCAACCCGCATCTCAGAATAGCATTCTGAAATTACATTCTTCTCACCACAATTGTACAGAGCGGTTATCTGAGTTACCGTAGACTTTGTCAGTTCTAACCAGTCTGGCCATTCTCTGTTGACCTCTCTCATCAACAGGCATTTCCTTCTGCAGAGCTGCCCCTCACTGGATGTTTTTTGTTTTTGGCACCATTCTGAGCAGGGGCAGACCGGGAAGAGAAATCGGCCCGGGATTTTACATAGAAACTGGCCCAAAAGTTGTTGGGGGGTGGGGGGGGGGTGTTGGAGTCTGGCCCAAAAGTTGTTTGGGGGCCGGCCAGCAAAAACGGGGCTGTCGCTGTCCTCTTCGGCATATCGCGGGGCCATTTTGTGGCCCGTTCTGCATAACGTGGCGGCCCATTTCAGCTCATCGCTGCCCATTCAGCCCAGTTTTGCGGCCGGCCCATCGGGAAAAGTGCCGGTTCTCCTGATGGCCAGTCCGCACCTGATTCTGAGTAAATTCTAGAGACTGTTATGTGTGAAAATCCCAGGAGATCAGCAGTTACAGAAATACTCAAACCAGCCCGTCTGGCACAACAATCATCCATGCGATTATCTAATCAGCCAATTGTGTGGCAGCAGTGCAGTGCATAAAATCATGCAGATATGGGTCAGGAGCTTCAGTTAATGTTCACATCAACCATCAAAATGGGGAAAAAATTTGATCTCAGTGATTTGGAGCGTGGCATGATTGTTGGTGCCAGATGGGCCAGTTTGAGTATTTCTGTAACTGCTGATCTCCTGGGATTTTCACGCACAACAGTCTCTAGAATTTACACTGAATGGTGCCAAAAACAAAAAACATCCAGTGAGTGGCAGTTCTGCAAATGGAAATGCCTTGTTGATGAGAGAGGTCAACGGAGAATGGCCAGACAATTTCGAACTGACAACGTCTACGGTAACTCAGAAAACCGCTCTGTACAATTCTGGTGAGAAGAATAGCATCTCAGAATGCTATTCTGAGATGCGGGTTGGCTCTATTTTGGTGGCACAAGGGGGACCTACACAATATTAGGCAGGTGGTTTTAATGTTGTGGCTGTTTGGTGTAACATGATGTTAATTAATGTGTATGGTCCCTCAAAAAGAAATACATATGACACAAATAATTGTCTTACCTTATCTCCTTGAGGACAATATCCTCGGACAAAGTCTTTGCACACAGCAGCTTTCCGAGAAACATAGACATGGCTGTAGGGACAGCTACTGTTATTACAGATCCCCTTTAGGAAGTACGAGCACACAGGCATCTATGAAGAAAGAAACAGTGATTTAGAGCTTGAAAGTTACCTCAGGGATCAATGCAAACAATTTAAAAGAAGTCAAACAAATACACTTTGTTAAAACTACAAATAACCCCAAATATGAAGCCAATTTCCAGCACTAAAACAAAAGACACTGCTATGTCGCTTGAGTAATAGGGAATACAGTTGGAGACACCAAAAAACTCATGAGCATAGAGACCAGTATCAATTCAGATGTGCCTTTAAATGTGGGTGGATATAGTGGTGGGGAACATGAGTTGGACACATATGACTTCATAGATACACTGCATATGAAGTCCCTGTCAAAACATGCATTTATCACACATTGTCTAATCAGTAATTATGTGCATGTGTCAATGACACAAATTTGCACATAGTCTTCACTGACTTCTCTTGAATATGATCTGCATGTATGAATAATCTGAACGTGACTGAGCACTCTCCTCCCTTAAAATAGAAGATGAAGTTTGCGGGGAGGGGAAACCACTGTCCTGTTAAGTGGAATCTCATTTCCATGGGGGTCATATCACTTCTGCTTAATTAACTGCAACAGAAATACTGACCCAAGCGGGGCATTGTACCACCTGTATGATGTGTTTATGTGCAGAGGAGGGGAAAAGACGCTAACCACAAGTGGGGTAAATGGGTTTGGTCTTGTTTCTCAGTTATTTGGAGGGAAGGGGTTGGGGGCATGGATCGTTTTCAACTGCAGGCATGAACTTAAGACTTGCTTCATGAGTTATTGGGTACACAGGGTGTGGGGTTAAATTGAGCCCCAAGGCTATGAGAAAGGAGTAGGAGGGGGTTTAGGGGGGTGGGGGTTGGGACTAGCAGGTGGGCCTGCACTGCAAGTAGGTGGCTCTGCTCCTTTAAGACAGATGGACAGCTGGCCTCTCGTGCATTGGAGATGTGAAGGTTGATGACTGTCACAGGTGCAGTGAATTGGCTTGTTTGTATGTTTGTTGGTGGGGGTTCAGTAGGTCACTGGACAGAAAACAAGCAAAAGTCTAAACAAGTGTTAGAATATGAGAGGAAGGGAGGGCGTGGAGAAGAGAGAGTGTACCTGTATGTGTGTGTTTTACAGAAAGTGAACACTCTCACAGTAGAAAAGTTTTTCTACAGCAAATAAACAAAACAGACAAGTGTTAATGGTCAGTGCAAGAAGGAAATGTGTGGAGAAAGTTACAGTGTCCTACTGAATCAGAAACAGTATGACTACTCTTGTCATTTAAAGAGGTCATGACATTCCTTTTTTATTATTTTAAAATGTTCTTTGAGGTTCACTTATATTATTAGTAAAGTTTTTTTTTTTTTCCTCACAAAAACAGTCATATATTTGTAAAATATGATCATTTTTCACCCACATTCTGACCCTCTGTCAGAAATGCTCGGTTTTGGTGCTGCTTCACCTTTAAAACTTGACAGTAAATGCCCACTGTAATGGTTTACTATGCTTAATGTGCATTCTTGCCTTACTGTGGCGGTAACAAACCTCAGTACTCAAGTGGTGATAGAGTTACCTTAAAAAAAAAAACTGTGTTAATAAACTGGATGTGTTATTATTCAGGTAACGTTGCAAAAAAAAAAAAAAAAAAAAAAAAAGAAAATACTGACTTTAAGTGACTTGCTCAGCATTCAAACTGTTGCTCCGCCGTGACATTAGATGGCTTGAACGAGAAAACTCACCGGAGAAACAGACAGTTCAAACTAAGGAAAGCAACATCGCACAAAATTTAGCTTGCGTAGCAAGACACACCAGTGTTCAGGAAGTTGTGTAGAGTAAGTTTCGGTATGTACGGTCTCTTTGCAAAAATTGCTTGTTTCTAATGCTGGGATCCAGATATGCAGAGCAGCAGGTGCTACACAGAAACAGAACTCAAAACTTTTGTTTTTGTATGACACTGTATACACACCAATTGGCGTCTGTAAAGTACAAGACCACTGTCGTATAGCCCAGCAAAACTTACTCTTACAATACTCTTAATCTTTAAAACACCCTATATATATGTCATTGATCAACTCAAGCAAATAAATGCAATGGTTTTCCACCATACAAATAATTAGTCTTGGGAAAAAAAAGGACTGATAAGGCAATCCACACCAAGTTTATTCTATAGAACATTAAAACAACAGACAATGGCCGAATTAAATTAACATTCAAGCATAGCATACATTCAATGACAATGATTAACACCAATGATACATGGCAATGAAAGACATGACTAGTATATGATCACATTTTGGCTTAATACTGATCCTGTCTCCACCTGTCTCCATGACGGCAATGGTTTCCCAAGCCTGGGCAAAGACTTCAAAGTATGTAACTTTGGAATCTACAGGCACTGCCACACAGATATTGAGACTGTGGCACACCATATAATAATCTGAGAGAGGAACCTGCCATGCCATCTTTTATTAACACGCCACAAGCCAGCAAGCACTGACAGTAACCTAATACCACCACATACAACCAATCATGACCTATGCTGTAATTCTTATGCCTTTGATAATAAATCTAAATGTCAATGTTCAGTCAAGTTCAATTAGCATCAGAATGTAAGAAAGAAAGAAAGATACAAAAATATCTTTAATTTTGATTGTTAGGGGTGGGCGATATGACCAAAATCTTCCAAAATATATATCACGATGTAGTTAAATAAAAAACAAAAACAATAAAAATTGCTTTATATATAAAATAACCATAATGCAATGCCTATTAATTTTTTTTTTTGAAAATTTCATGTGAATAGCCTCATTAAAAATATATTTACAGAAAAAAATGTTGAAGCGTTCAATACTTATTTCCCCCACTGTGTATATTTGGAACATGAAGAAATCCAAACATTAAAGTCCATAAATGAAGTTATGTGTAATAAAGAGGAATGACACAGGAAAAAAAGTACTGAACATGCTAACTGGAATTTATTTAATACTTAGTGGAGAAGCCCTTGTTTGTAATGACAGCTTCAAGATGCTTCCTGTATGAAGAAATTAATCGGCCTCAATATTCAGGTGTGATTTTGGCCCATTCTTCTAAACATATTGTCTTTAAATCTTGAAGATTCCGGGGGGCCCTCTTGTGAACCTTGATCTTTAGCTCTTTCCACAAATGTTCAATTGGAATTAAATCAGGTGATTAACTGGGCCATTCTAACACCTTGATTTTTTTTCTCTGAAACCAATTGAGAGTTTCCTTTGCTGTATGCTTTGGATTGTTGTCCTGCTGGAAGGTCCACCCACATCTCATCTTCATCATCCTGGTGGATGGCAGCAGATTCTTCTCAAGAATCTCCCGATAAAGGGCTCCATTCATCGTTCCTTCAATTATATGAAGTCTGCCAATACCATGTGATGAAAAACAGCCCCACACCATGATGCTTCCACCTCCAAACTTCACTGTTGGTATAGTGTTTTTAGCGTGATGTGCAGTACCATTTCTTCTCCAAACATGGTGTGTAGTATGACAGCCAAAAAGTTCAATTTTGCTCTCATCTGACCAGACTACATGAGCTTCGACATGCCTTTTCTTTAGTAATGGAGTCTTGCAGGGTTAGCGTGCACAGAGGCCATGGCGGTGGAGTGCATTGCCTATTGTTTTCTCTGTGACGATGGTACCTGCTGCCTCCAAGTGTTTCTGGAGCTCTTTCCGAGTGGTCCTTGGCTCTTGGGCTACTCTTCTGACTCCCTGGTCAGAAATCTTGCGAGGAGTTCCTGTGCGTGGCCGGTTGATGACAGAGTGATGTTTCTTCCACTTGCGGATAATGGCCCCAATGGTGCTTACTGGAAGATTCAGAAGTTTTGAAATACATCTGTATCCGATTCCATCAATATGTTTTGCAACAATAAGGTTGCGAAGGTCTTGGGAGAGCTCTTTGCCTTTACCCATCATGAGATGTTTCTTGTGTGACACCTTGGTAATGAAAAGCCTTTTTATAGACCATCAATTTACTAACCCAGCTGATATTAATTTGCACAGATAGGAGGTATAATTACTTTCTAACTACTTACGGATTTCAGCTGGTTCCTTCCCATACCTTGCCTTGGAGAACTGCTTTTTCTTAGCATCTTCAATACTTTTTTCCTGTGTCAATCAACCTTACCACAATGTAAAACTTCACATTTCAGTCTGATTTTGCTGACTATACTGTTAATATAAAACACTTCATTAGGCTCATAATGGTTTAAGTCATCTCTGCAGACAATATTTGAATATCTGAAAGCAAAGCCGGTTTGTTTTATAATATCTAACATCACTTGAACTGAATTTTATTAAGGGTGATGAGGTGTAGTTTAAAAAATCTTCATGACAGATGACACATAATTGTTGGCGCATGATGACACATTGTTTTCATTGTCAGTGTTGGTTAGAATGTCAGGCTCTCTCGCTGATTAAGATATCTGACTTCTTCCATAGCGGTTTAAGGTAAAAAAAAAAACCCTCAAAACTCAGTAGAATTCAAATGGGTCATGCAAGTTTTGAAGTTTGTTCCACAATAGAGAGAAACCAGATTGAGTCTGTGGAGCCCAGTCTGGAATCCTGCTGGACTTGCGTGCACTTTCATGCTTCAGAGATAGCACGCACGAAAATCAAGTTAAACACAGCTGCGTGTGTCAAATGAGAAGCATATTCAAACGTGAGATTAGTGTAATTGAAATTGCTCCAGCGGCCCCGAAATTTAGCTTGGGTGGCCACCGAAAAATGGTCAGTACCTGAAAAATTCTTTCTTCAATTCTCTCAGTCTCATATAAAGCAGACCTGTCTTCCTCCTCCATTTCTCTGACAGAATGTGTACCACATACGTTACATGAATAGAATGAGGTGCACATTTCTTGCCACGTGTTGGTAGTTTTGCGTAACCATGATACAGACGATAATCCAAAATGTATACCGGCTGCCGAATTTCTACCGGTTTATCATGTCTACCAGTATATCACCCACCCCTAGTGATTTTGAAGCCTTAGATCAGTGAATCCCAACCAGCGGTAAGCTTACTCTAGGGCAGTGGTTCTCAACCCTGTTCCTGGAGCCCCCCCAACACTACACATTTTATATATCTCCCTAATCAAACACACCTGATTCAACTCATCAGCTAGTTAGTGAAGACTCGAAGACCTGAATTGGGTGTGTCAGAAAAGGGAGATATACAAAATGTGTGGGGGGGCTCCAGGAACAGGGTTGAGAACCACTACTCTAGGGGGTACTTGGAGAGATTTTTATTTTGCTTCAAACTTTAATGATTAAAATAATTAATCATATTTTTTTCTTGTGGTGAATGCACATTCAGTTCAAGGAACACATTTCAGTTTTGGTGTCGATGAAGAGGTACTTACAGATTGGGCTGTGGTGGGTAAATAAGACAAAAACTGTTGGTAAACACTGCCTTGGATCAAACAGAATGGCTGACTTACCTTCTCTTTAGCTACTTTATGAGAGAAAGGGCAGGTTCCATCTGTCTGTTTACATGTGCCTCGGAGAAACCTGCCAACCAATTAACAGTTCAATGTTGGATACAACCAGTCAAGGTTATCTCTATGACAAAGACCACCCTGGGAAATGCTGATCTCTGCATTTAACTTTCAAACACCAAATAAAAATTTAATTTGAACTCATCTTATAGATTTGTACACATTTTTTTATATTGGATAATTTGAGTTTGCACAGATAAGCCATACCTGGTGCAGACGGCCACCTTGTCAGGGTCATGGATGTAAGGGCAGGTGTCCCCATGGTTACACTTGCCGAACCGGTTATAGTACATGCAGTACTGCTTGGCCTTTTGTTTCTTTTGCCGGGCCTGTCGGATTATAGCTAAACTCCTCTGCACAGCACGACTGAAAAAAAAAAAACATATATATATATATATATATATATATATATATATATATATATATATATATATATATATATATATATAAAAAAAAAAAAAAAAGAATAAACATTCATTCTGTGAAATGTTTACATCGCACAATAATAGAAACCAAGTGACTGACAAAATCCAGTGTGCTTGTCCCTTGCCAGTGCTGGATAGGACAGAAACTCGTATTAACATGGAAGAGATTTTTCAAGCATTTACTGCTCGAGTCATGCCAGGTAAGGACATGAGTGGTAATGCTTCGGCATTACCATTGAATTTCATAACACTAACCTGGCAACGTAACGTGAAGCGGATGTTTTTCCCAGACTACTAGTAGAGGAAACATCCGGACCATACCATTCTTCTGTAGTATGGAGAAAGACAAAAATTGGCAGGGAAAGTCACATTACACATCATTATAAGGAAACATTAAACTTCAACTTTACACAATATAAAGAGCTACAAAATTTTTAACAAAATCATAGTTTGAAGTTTAAAGTGTAAAGTACCACATTTATGTCTTTGTGAATCTTTGCTTTAACTGTGATGCAGGCAGATGCTTATTTTTAATTGCTTCATCTCAACTTGTGTACAAGCATATTTAATTATAACAAGCTAGCCAATATCCATGTACAGTAATTTCAGGTCATCACATTCAGCAGTAGTGTCGCAGGCCAGTAAGAAGAACTATGACAAGATACCATGCTATTTATTTATATGTCAAGGTCCGTCACTCACGGCCAAATGGGAGAAAAGCCACAAGTAGGTATAAACACTGTGTTCTCTATGTAGCACTTAGTGATACAGCGATGAAGGCACAGATGGGGAGGAATGTAAGATCTGGCTGGCTGGATATGTGGGATGTTTTTGTGACGTTTACAAGAACAAATGAGTGAGAAATTGACTATGTGTGTGTTAGCTGTACCAGACCTCTGTGTGATGAAACTACCGTTTGCTGGGGAGATCATAAATAGACAGTATGTGTGCTTGTGTGGAACTCTCGTAACAGGGCAGGAGCTGATCTTTAATTCCAGTTCTGACTGGGACTTTAGACTTTAATCTAGGGCATTCACCATCTCTCTCTTTTTGTGTGTGTCTCTCTCTCAACCTGTGGCCAGTGACAGATGACAGCTTTATTATTTCAGAAAGCGACCCATAGCCCCCTCCCCACTCTTGCTGGATAGGTTGATAATCTGTACTGTGTACTCAGAGACAACCAATATATACAGTACTAACCCTTAAAAATCCACAAAACAACACCTGCAAAACTTTGAATATAGAGGCACATATTCATGTAAAAATATAAAATACATTAACATAAGGATGGAGCATGTGTGTGAATAAAGGAAGCCATCAGACACATTTATGTAATTTATCTCTGAACAGGTAATGATCTCTGTGAGTCAGTTACCTGGTCTAATGTAAGGTGTGCAGGTGCTATGAGTCCGAGAGAGCTTATTTGCTGAGACTCTGTATAGTGCTCCGCCTATCCACCTCATGCTCCGCCCTCTCCACTGCCTTTCTGAGGTCGTCCTTAAGCGATTCAGCAGGAGGATTCTGAATAAAAAAAAAAATAAAAAAAAGTCCAATGATAAAAAGGATTATAACACTTAAACAACAAATTTGAAATTAATTCAATCAATCAGACGTATTTTGTTCTAGAAAATTAAAGGGGTCATGACATGCCTTTTTTCTTATTTTAATGTGCTCCATGAAGCTAACTTATAAGTTTTTTTTTTTTTTTTTGCACAAACAAATCAGTCATATATTTGTAAAACATGATCATTTTCCACCCTCATTTTGACCCTCAGTTTTGGTGCTGCTTCCCCTTAAAAACTTGACAGTAAATGCCAACTGTAATGATTGGCTCTCTGCTCTTGACTGACCTGCTCTCTCATTCCCATTTCACTGCTCACCACTACTGGGCAGGGCTACAGAAGTAATAAGGTAAAGTTGTTGTTGTGTTGCTGAGGAGGTGGTCAGATGCAAATATTTACCACAGTGTGACATCAGAATGTGGAGGAAGTAGAGAACAAGTTGTTTTGGCAGCTTGGTTTCAACAAATGCTCTTTTTGCAGTGAGGGGGAAGATTTTATTTCTGAAACTTTCAGTATGTTTTTATAGTACAATGACCTCTTACATGTCAAAAGCCCAAGGAAATGTTATTCCTCATGCCATGACCCCTTTAACGGGATTAAACATACTATCTTTTAATAGATTTTCTTCTGCGGAAAACGTATAATGCAAGTCAAGTTGTTTTGTGCCAGAACGGTCATAACTTAGTTTAGTATGACCAGTTTTAATCCTTCTCTGACCCTTTTTTAAACAAGTAGTTTGTGGACTTCTATATCCACTTTTTTCCTGACTTCTCCATGGGAGGCGCCATTGCAGTGAGAGACTTCCTCTCTGATGCTCCACACTTCCGCTTAGTTGTTGTTATCAGCTAGACTGTTACTGGTGATGGTGAGCAGCTAAGGGTCTGGATAATTATGCACTGTAATAGGGTGTTATAACAACTACAGGTGGCTTAAACTACTGGAAAATGAATGTCACAATGATAAGCCACCCAAAAGCTGCCAATGCTGAAACATTCATAGTCAAACCAGATGTTGCAAATCAGAGGTTGCATTAAACTAATTCTCTGTCACTGGAATTACATTGACAGATAATTCCAAATATTGTCTGTCATTTTGGAAGATAACAAAGAGGAAAAACATTTAAACCAAGCCTTTGTTTTATTAATCATCTTTAAAAGGTTAATATCTCCTGTCGCGCTATGAGTGCATGTGAATGAGGGAGAGATCAAGCTGTTCTCGGCAGAGTGCGTGAGAAGGCAGCACTTATTAATGCAGAAATAATGCAAAAGTACGTGCCTCAAATCTGAAGATTTTTAAATGGAACCTATTATAACCATAAGTCCTCTTTCACGGATGTTTCCTCTTTTTTCGAACCTTTTCGACCAGTCAGGATTTCTAGATTCTGTGAATGTCCTTGATTTGTCTGTTTTCATATTGAACTGCTCAACAAAAAACGTAATTAAATCTATCGCATCATATTCGTGAGTTCTTGCTCTCTGCGTGCTGTATGTCTCTCTCTCTCTCTTTCACACACACACACACACACACACACACACACACACACACACACACACATACAGCGTGCAGAGAGTGCTAGAGCCCAGTAACTTTACCATATAAATTTGTGTGATTGTGTACTTATCTATTCAGGGATTGCCGTCAAAACCGAATGCCCAAACGCGGCCTTTAGTGAGAAAGGGATTTACGTTAAGTAAACACAGACTGTTCACTTGTTTTTGACAGTTGTTAGTGATATTTCAGTGCTTAGTAATGGGAATAAGCTGTGAAGCGGAAGTCTGTAGCATCCACATTGGAAGAATACACTAAGCATAATGGTAATTTCGCTGCCTGTGAAAAAGGTGGATAAATGCATGTGAAAATAAATACGCTTTGCGCTTATACATAGCTGCAGATTTGCTCTTGGGTTTCATATAGTTTCAGATAGTTTGTGCTGCCCCATTCTTCAAATAAGGCCAGCAACATACTTTACGCAAGTCAGTGTATGCAAATGTAAGTGCTTGGCCAACATGCGCAATAGTTTACTATGCTTAACGTACGTTCTTGCCTTACTGTGGCGGTAACAAACCTCAGTACTCAAGTGGTGATAGAGTTACCTTAAAAAAAAACTGTGTTAATAAACTAGATAAGTTATTATGCAGGTAAGTTGCAAAAAAAATAAATAAACAACTTTAGCTTACTTGCTCAACAATTTTTACTTCAAACCGTTGCTCCGCTGTGACATAGATGGCTTGAAAGAGAAAACTCACCGGAGAAACAGACAGTTCACACTAATGTCCTCCAAGTTCAAACTAAGGAATGCAACAACGCACAAAATTTAGCTTGCATAGCTAGAAGCACCAGCGTTTAGGTAGTTGTGTAGAGTATGTTTTGGTATTTACGGTCACTTTGCAAAGCCTGCGTTACATTGTGACATGTTTACAAAACAATGCATGCTGAAATGTGTCGTGTAAACTGTTAAGTTCGGTCTGAAATTATCAGAGATCTTGGCCAAAAAAACAAACAAAAAAAAAACTGCTTGTTTCTAATGCTGGGATCCAGATATGCAGAGCAGCAGATGCTACACAGCCAGGAACAGGACAAGGTTTGACAAACTTACCCACATTTTTCTATTATAACATTAGCTCTTTTGGTGTTCAGAATATTAGTATAAATCCTACATCCTCATAACTACCTCAGTCTGACTGCACAAAGTTTCTGATCACCCAATATAGGGCTTTTCACACTTGAAATTTTTAACTCCGGGTTATTCTAATCCTGGGTAAACAGAATCTGGGTTATCCTGTTTCATGTTTCACACTGTTCATACTTTACCCTGGATTCATAATTAATCCTGGGTATTCATGTTCCTATGTTTCATACTGTACATTTGTATACCCCAGGTTAACATTCTTATTTGCGGTGTCGATAACACTGATTGGACGAATGCAGCTAGCAACAAACATGCAACCTGTCAATAGAGCTCCTTTGCTCTTCTGTGAAATGTTGCCAAGCAAATCAGTTCTGCTTGTCTTCTGAAATATGCCACGAAAACACAGAATACTGTCTCTTCATCATGGCAGTTATCACGTTTGCCAACACTGTTCGACACTTTACCGGATTCCCTCAGATGGAGAACGTAAACAGCGCGTGAAAGTTTCAGCGACGGTACAAAGGGCATGAATATTTAATGAGGTAAGCACTGAGGCTTTATTTGATTGGTTGTCTGTTGCTAAACAACTTTCTGTAACATTCAAACACCACATCATTTCACACTGTATACCTTTGGCACCACAATGCGGGTCTAACCCCCTTTCAAAATTACAAGTGTGAAACGTTGCTTTACCCGGGGTTAAAAGCGGGGTTTAGAATGAAGATAACCCGGGGTTAAGCACAGTGTGAAAAGCCCTTATGTGTCAATGACATGTAAATGTGGGCGGCTATTTGTAAATGTTTATTTCTCATGATATAACTCCTTTAAAAATTCATTTGTGAATTTTCACACAATTCTGAATTACTATTTCTCTCCTTCAGCTTGCTCCATCTTTTACTGTCCCTCCTTCAACACTCTTTTCCAACCTCATCCTCACCCTCCCAAACACACCCCAACAATGATGCTCTCTCTTATCTCTCTCTCTTTCTCCTGGCTTCTGTGTCACAGCACTCTGGTAAATTGCTCCTCTAATGGAGGGGACGGCCGTGTGGAAATGGAGAGAATTGAAAAGAGGAGGAAATCATTGAGATAATTGCCAGGGCATGAGGCCAGAGCAGAGAGACTGCCCCCCAAACATACTCCTTGATGCTACCTCTCTCTCTTTCAAGTGTACACACACACACACACACACACACACACACACACACACACACACACACACACAAGGGGTTTCTTGCAACTTTTATACAAATCAATTAACATTGTGAATGTCACAAATTTTCTTAATTTGGACTTACAAATAGTGTAGAATCTTAAACATTACTTATGCAATTAACATCATGACATTTCTTTCATTTTAAATTTTCTTACAATTTTGCAGGTTAAAATAGAATTTTGAATCCCAGATTTTCAGTGTGGTTAATGTGGATTTTTGGAGCTCACTTTATATTTGAGACTGATTGTGGGAGAGGTTGTGTGTGAAGGAAAGTATGAGAGAGTTGGAGAGAGAGCAGCTACTCTGTATTAGAAGACATTAACTTTACTACAAAACGTTTCGAGAGCCCATCTAAAGCCCAACAGCAAATCACTTCCAACATCAATCTACACCCAATACAAAAGCTTCAACTACACAATATATTGCCTTGGCCAATATGTCCAACCCCACACATACAGCACAGCATCAACATTGAGCCAGAACACTCCTACACACACACACACACACAGAAAAGACCCCACAAACTGTACTGTATTATTACTAATATAATATTGTATTGTACATTTTTACAGATCGTTTTCTGAGCAGTTGTTAAGGCGTTGCTAGGTGGTTTCTAACTGGCCCACCCCAAGTCTCTGTGATATTCTGGTCCCTAGATATGACTCTGGTCCTTCCTTCAGTGCAAAGTTTTGGAATATTTTTCCACCCGTTTTATCATTCACCAGGCAAAAATTGTAATTGCTCAGAAAAGTAATAGCACACATCTCAATAAGCCACATGATTTAAGACATTCATTCATATCTGGGAAACAAATAATGTGGGACGACTGACACGCTGAAGTTTACTTCAAGGAAGTTATTATTATCATTATTTTTAATATTATAATGCTATTATTATTTAATTAAATAGTTTTTTTTTCTTACCAGATGACGCTGAATATGTACTGTGGAATATGTTTTTGACTGTGGCTTCTCCCTGTATTTCTGACATTAATAACTGTTGAAACAGAATTTGTCTCTATCTGCGCAAGTATAACAACGTTATTTTGGAGGCACGAGGTGTCAAGCAATTGTGAAATGTCAAGCACACATTCTGCAGTGAATATTAAATAAAAACATTAAAATAAATGTGAATAAATCAATATAGCCTACAAATAGGTGAAAGTCCTGTAAGTCCTGTAAGTTTTTAAGATGCACGAGGCTGATTTATGTGCAATTCATTATTTAGTTTAATTACACATGCAGAATTAGTGAAGTGCAGTAGAATAAATGGCAAGAGGGAGCTTCTCTAGCTTTTTAAGAAGAGAATAGTGGAAAATGTTTTTTATAATACACTTAATTTATATAGTGCCTTTCCAGAGCCCAAGCACACTTTCATTCTCAAATTTAATACAGTTTGTAGGGGGAGTCTTGACTCTCTTACAAACAATATCCGCTTTTCCACTATCCGGCTGAACAGTTCTCGTCGCAAGACCTTGCCATTCCATGCTGATCCGGGCCAGTTGGCACGGTTATAGTTTCTTTTTCCACTGTGGTGCTGTGAAATCAGGACAAATGTAAGTAACAGATCTGTCTGTTCACGACGGTGTGAGTGGTAAACATTTCAGTGAGTACACTATGGAGGATGTATTCCAGTTTTTAGGACTGTTTTTTTCCTTGGTTTTTGCTCTGCTAATACACAGGAAATACATGGCCCATGTCGCAAAAAGGAAAGCAAAGAGAAATAGGTGAGAGGTTTACCATCATATGCTGAGGGGTTGTGTCAGCCACCAGACATGAAAACACAGAAAGGTAAAAGTTCCCAGACTTGCTAAAAAAGATATTTATTGACAATATTATATAAGTATTATATGAAAATAGTATATGAGAATATATAGAAAAATATGGTCATACTTTTGAAATAGTCTGTATTTTAATGTTTATGAACTGGCCCCATTTACTCCCATTGTAAATGCCTTACTGTAACCACGTGGGACAATTTGTATTTATTTTTTTGGTGGCAATCAACATTATGCCACAAATTCTATCAATTGAGCTTAGCTTAATTTGAACCCAGAACATTCCCTAAAAGCAAGGGGTTTGTTCAAATCCCTAATCCCAAGAATGAGCAATAGTAATAGTGATGCTTTCCTTAGCAAGCATGACTAAATATTGAAAGATTAGGCACTGTTATTGGCCAAGACATGGAAGTACAATGAATTTAAATCTATTTTCTTTTAGCTGTAAGAGCATATGTCACACATACATCATAAACTCAGGCAGGTCCACATCGGTTCAGTGACTGCAGCCATGGGAGCCATAATGAGGCGTAATGGGAGAACAGTTGCTGCCTTCACTGGGGCTGAATCAGGGCACACATGAGCCATAATGGAGCCTAATGTAGCCATGACATGGAACATGCACGGCAGTTAACCCCAGTCATAGTGACTGTGTGAGCCTGTGTGACAAATGATGAAAATATATGAGGCCCAGACGTGAATGCAAATACATATTGTAGCATGCCAATTTTATTTTAGTGGGCTTTGCTTATGATGAATGCAATGTTAGACTGAAATGCTGAAAGCACATTATGCCTTGTGACCTCTTGGGCATCTCTTTTTTACACTGGAAAAGAGGTAAATAAAAGTTAAAAAAAGAAGGCGAGAGGAAAGCTCCATCATCTTTTGAGCTCCAAGACAGTTGTCCTTGACCCTCAAATGTTGATACCTTATCTTCAGCCAACCAGCACTCTCTAAATCTTAGAGCCACACAATGTAGGTATGAAACACCTTTAGTTACTGTTTCCTGATACTGCAGCAACTCAGGATATGTTCAAATCCTCTAAAAGTACCCTTCGAGGTAGACTTCACGGGGTATTTGTCCATCTTAAGTGATATTCCAAATCATAGGGAGCGATCACAGGGAACAGGAGAACATCAATATACATGACTTTACAAGATGTGGGGAGGGAAATTTTCCTGCTAGTCATTTCACACCACCAAAGTACAACATTAAGTTTGGCTGAAATAAATGCAATAAAAAGGAGGGTCCACTGTTTTATTTGTTTATTTTTTTCGTTTAATGCACCTCAGATGTGGTTTCTACAGAGTTGTGGGTATAAAGTGAAGCCACACTACTACGGTTTCATTTGAAACTGGGACAGCGTTTTCCTCCACCGGAAACAGAGCATTTCAAAACGCTCTCCATGACCGCATACTTTGGAAAACAAAGACATCAGGAAACTGAAAACTGAGTTTTCAAACGAAAACTAAACAAAAAAGACTCAAAGCCATGTAAGCTGATCTCATACCAGTAGAGGGAACCAGCCACACTGATACTCAGGGTCTGAAGTGACATATCATGTTGTCCCATGCATCACTTGAATGGCAGTGGAGAATTATTTTTATGGGACACACGATGGGTTGTAATTGCACTTTTGGAGTTGGACATGACTTAGCATTGGGGGACTCTGACCCTAAGGCTATGATATAAAAAAGGTCTTTGTGCTCTTTCCAAGGGTCTACTGGGGGAAATAAGAGAGAAGAGAACAGAAGAACTTAATAAAATCATTCGCACACTCATGAAACTTTGAAGACAGGTGCTACATTAAAGAGGCATGAAATGCAAAGATGACAATATGTAGAAATGCAGAATATGCTGATGATGACCTCAAGGGGCCATCCCTGTTTTTGTCCCTTTAATTCATTCTGTCAAAATAAACGCTTTTACAGCAAACATCTCGAAAGCATCATGATTTTTATCACTCCCACTAGACACAAATCTCTTTTTGCTTGTATGTGGCACATTTAGGGGGCACAGTAAGCAATGATCAGCAAGGATGAGCACGGAGGACTTACACCTGTGTCAAGACAAAAATACGTCAGTGCTGGTGTGTGTGATGCTCAGAGGAGGAATGCATATGCCTGCAAACATCAGCCAAAGTGTTGTCTCACTGAGAATGTGAATGTCAAAGAACTAAATTAAGTTAAACAAAATTTTAATTGAGAATGAAGTTTGCCTACTTCACTACTATCGCTCACGACATTAGCATTCTCTGGGCTAGACTGTGCTTTCACATGAGAGCATGTGTATGCATGTATGTGCGTGTTGTGTTTCGACCGTGGGGCGAGCACAGATGAAGGAGAGAGCGAATCAGCACATTGGCAGAGTGATTAACGATGTGACTTTTGTTTTGGTGATGGGGAGGAATTCACAGGCCGCACGGGCATTCACAATAATGCTAGTCTTGTCTATTTGGCTGCAGAGAAAGCATTAGTAAGCTCATCCTGAAGAATAGACAAAAAGAGTTACCCTTGAAATGAGCTAGCTGGTCTCACCTAACCAATTTTCAATGTGTAAATTAGTTTTTGATTCAAGCAAAGTAGATAATGGGGGAACTAAGTGTTTTTTTATTTTTATTTTCTCCCCCTTTTTGGAATGCTCAATTCCCAATGTGTTCTAAGTCCTCGTGGTGGCGTAGTGACTCGTCAACCCGTGCATCTTATCAGGTGGCTTGTTGAGTGCGTTACCGCGGAGACATAGTGCGTGTGGAAGCTTCACACCATCCACTGTGGCATCCACGCACAACTCACCACGTGCCCCACTGAGAGCGAACAACATTATAGCGACATGGGTTACCCTATGTGACTCTACTCTCTCTAGCAACTGGGCCAGTTTGGTTGTTTAGGAGACCTGGCTTGTGTCACTCAGCACGCCCTGGGATTCGAACTCACAAACTCCAGGGGTGGTAGTCAGCATCTTTACTCGCTGAGCTACCCAGGCCCCATGGGGGAAAATAAGTGTTAACCATACTGAAGTCTATTAGAGGTGGGGAAACATCTAAAATGTTTGTTTGAACAAAGCAACACCTCAAGGGCAGAAAGGTGGGCAGAGAGATGAAAAAGTGCTCGGAGATAGTAAGATAAATGAGAGAAAAAGGGAGGGCTGGGGGGCAGATGACAGTAGGTAAATTGAATTGTCTTCATCATCATTCCAGTTCTGTTGACAACATCAACTGTTTTTTTGTTGTTTTTTTTAGGCTCACATTATGCTTAATATCTCTTCAGTGTGTTGTGTTGTTCTTGGTGATTAACAGAAATGGCTGGCACAGTGTCACAATGCCAACATTGTACTAACAGTACAACTGTGGATGGTGTAATGCATGGGGCACATTTTCTGTATTCAAATATTTTTAATTCTGAGTAAATGGAGTAAAGTGTTAAAGTCTAATTCTAAAAAATAGAAATCTATCTCAGACAAATTGACGAGTTAAATGGATTCAATGGATGTATTCAATTAAGGGCAAAATGGATTGCTGTGGACTGTAGGCCAATAATCGGCTGATTTTCAATAATATGTAAATAAATAATATATTACCTTTTGAAGCCAATGTTTGTCTTATCAATGCTTTACTTGTCTGCTACAATAATGTAATGCATTTTATTTATATGAATGATTATATTTAATTATATTTAAATACAACTATTTATAGGGGCCTGTGTAGCTCAGCGAGTACTGACGCTGACTACAACCCCTGGAGTCGCGAGTTCAAATTCAGGGTGTGCTGAGTGACTCCAGCCAGGTCTCCTAAGCAACCAAATTGGCCCGGTTGCTAAGGAGGGTAGAGTCACATTGGGTAAACTTCTCGTGGTCGCGATTAGTGGTACTCGCTCTCAATGGGGAGTGTGGTAAGTTGTGTGTGGATCGCGGTGGGTAGCATGAGCCTCCACATGCTGTGAGTCTCCGCGGTGTCATGCACAGTGAGCCACGTGATAAGATGCGCAGATTGACGGTCTCAGAAGCTGAGGCAACTGAGACTTGTCCTCCGCCACACGGATTGAGGTGAGTAACTGCGCCACCACGAGGACCTACTAAGTAGTGGGAATTGGGCATTCCAAACTGGGGAGAAAAATGGGATAAAATTAAATAATAATAAAAAAAATACAACTATTTATAATTATGTAATAATTACTGATCATTTTGCATTGGTCTCTTAATTTTTTCCAGAGCTGTGTATATGTGTATATATATATATATATATATATATATATATATATATATATATATATATATATATATATATATACACACACACACACACACACACACACACAGTTGAAGTCAGAAGTTTACATACACATAGGTTGAAGTCATTAAAACTCATTTTTTTAACCACTCCACAGATTTCATATTAGCAAACTATAGTTTTGGCAAGTTTACAGACAGATTGTCTATATCACAATTCCAGTGGGTCAGAAGTTTACATTCAACTATGCCTTTAAGCAGCTGGGAAAATTCCAGAAAATGATGTCAAGCCTTTAGGCAACTGGCCAGTTAGCTTCTGATATGCTAATTGGAGTCAACTGGAGGTGTACCTGTGGATGTATTTTAATGCCTACCTTCAAACTCAGTGCCTCTTTGCTTGACATCATGGGACATTCAAAAGAAATCAGCCAAGACCTCAAAAAAATAAAAAAAATAAAAAAAAATAAAAAAAGACCTCTGCAAGTCTGGTTTATCCTTGGCAGTGATTTCCAAATGCCTGAAAGTACCACGTTCATCTGTACAAACAATAGTATGCAAATATAAACACCATAGGACAACACAGCCATCATACCGCTCAGGAAGGAGACATATTCTGTCTCCTAGAGATTAATGTAGTTTGGTGCGAAAAGTGCAAATCAATCCCAGAACAACAGCAAAGGACCTTGTGAAGGTGCTGGAGGAAACAGGTAGACAAGTATCTATATCCACAGTAAAACGAGTCCTATATCAACATAACCTGAAAGGATGCTCAGCAAGGAAGAAGCCACTGCTCCAAAACTGCCATAAAAAAGCCAGACTACAGTTTGCAAGTGCACATGGGGACAAAGATCATCGTTTCTGGAAAAATTCCCTCTGTTATGATGAAACAGAAATGGAACTTTTTGACCATAATGACCATCGTTATGTTTGGAGTAAAAAGGGTGAGGCTTGCAAGCCGAAGAACACCATCCCAACCGTGAAGCATGGGGGTGGCAGCATCATGTTGTGAGGGTGCTTTGCTGCAGGAGGGACTGTTGCACTTCTCAAAATAGATGGTATCATGAGGAAGGATAATTATGTGGATTTATTGAAGCAACATCTCAAGACACCAGCCATGAAGTTAAAGCTCGGTCGCAACAAACAACAAAATCAAGGTATTGGAGTGGCCATTACAAAGCCCTGACCTCAATCTGATAGAAAATTTGTGGGCAGAACTGAAAAAGCGTGCGTGAGCAAGGAGGCCTACAAACCTGACTCAGTTACATCAGTTATGTCTGGAGGAATGGGCCAAAATTCCAGCAACTTATTGTGAGAAGCTTGTGGAAGGCTACCCAAAACGTTTGACTCAAGTTAAACAATTTAAACACTAACAAATTGTATGTAAACTTCTGACCCACTGGGAATGTGATGAAAGAAATAAAAGCTGAAAATCATTCTCTCTACTATTATTCTGAAATTTCACATTCTTAAAATAAAGTAATGATCATGAATGACCTAAGACAGGGAATGTTTTCTATTTTCAGAGTTTAAATGTATTTGGCTAAGGTGTATGTAAACTTCTGACTTCAACTGTGTGTGTGTATATATATATATATATATATATATATATATATATATATATATATATATATATATATATATATATACATATATATTTGAATAATTATTTGGCATATGTAATTAATTCGTTTTAACATTTTAATCAATTAACAGCCCTAATTTTAATATATTTTCTCTGCTCAGCATGGTTTTTCAATCCAAGCAAAAGGTGAGGCTTTTCTCTTTTTAGTTGAATATACATGTACAGGCCAAAGTGCTTTGATTCTAAAGAAAACCCCGCCTTTCACGCATTGTTTTGGATTTTGCCTTCCATTGGATACTGGAAACCCTTTTACCTACCTTACGCTGTAGTAGATATTTAAATGCACAGCTGACAAAGGTGTTCTTTAATAATTTCTGAGCCAATTTACTCTATGCGACTGCCTCTCTTCATTTTTGTGGCAAAGCATGCACCGAAAGTTTGACGGCATCAGCAATAGTAACAGAAGGTGACAGGCTTAGCGGAGGGTCAGTTCCACACCATGGAGGATGTGGCTTCTTATTTACAACCTATTGCTCATTTTCTCTCGGAATTTAAAGTCATTGGAATGCGCATTCCCTACCATGTGGCAGCATTTTGCAAAACCGTGATAGAAACAACACACATTTCTGCCGGTTTATTGATATCGCCTGACCTTATATATATATATATATATATATATATATATATATATATATATATATATACACACACACACACACACACAGTATTCGATTCCATTTCACTGTATATATCTTATATAGACATTACTGTATATCAATCTGTACCTTGGTCTCTCTATATTGGTATCGGCCATAAAAAAAAATAAATAAAAAAAATATTGTTTGACCACTAGTAAAATTCAAAATTATATTGCTCTGATTGTACCTTTAACTTTCTCAATTATCTTCTGTTGTTTCTCCTGTTCTACCTCACTCTCCCCTTCCCTCGCTCTGGCTCCCAGGATGGGTGGATGAGATGAATGAAGAGGTGGTGACGAAGAGGAGAGGGGAGCAATGCTGCAGCATCTCCTGTGCTGATCAATACCAGAGCACTAAACCTGATGAGGGCCACACCGGCCACTCCACCCACACTGAGAGAGTGTGCGTGACCGCACGTGTGAGAGTGTGCCAACTAAAGAAATCAAGGTAAAGATTGTAATTGGGTTTTGTTTGTGTTTCTCAGACATGATCAGAGTTAGATTTCAAGGAAATACCATACTGTACTGTATCGCCAGCGGCATAACCATTTTAGATTCTTGAGGGGGATTTGTCCCTCCGATATTCAGATAAACAGTGAATCTATTAATCTGTTAATGAATCAAAATGGGTTTTTCAAAGGATAACTGTTACATTTTTACCTTTAGTTCCCCCATTCCTGAATATTTCGTAACACTCTTGTGTAGTGCATGAATTAATATATTAAAAGGATAGTTCACCCAAAAAAATAAAAAATTAATAAAAAAATTAATAAACTCTGTCATCATTTACTCACCATCATATTGTTCCAAAGCCATAGGACTTTATTTCTTCCACAGCACACAAAAAAAGGAAATGTTAAGGTGAATGTTTGCCTCAGTCACCATTTGCTTTCATTATATGGAGAAAAGATGCAACTATATTTAATGCCCTTTGTGTACCAAAGAAGAAAGTAAGTTTTGGAACAACAGAAGGGTGAGCAAATTATTTTTCATATTCAGAATTTTCATTTTTGGGCAAAACATCCCTTATTATATTTTGCTTAAAATGAAACTTCACAGTTCAGTTTCACGTCTACAAAGCGTTTCGTGGCTAAGAACTCCAACTATAAGAACTCCACATTCACAACCAAAAAAAGAGTGAGACAAAGATGGAGATCCAGAAAAGCAAAAGCAAAACAGAGAGTGTGTAATGGGAGTAGGGCAGTTTGTATGCATGTGTGTGCGCGCACAGACTCATGTAATTTATGCCTAGGCATCCATGCTTTACTGCTTTCTTAATTCAACTCCTGCTACTATTAATGTAGTTAATGTTTAGATTATATCTATTTTCTGGTGGCTGTAGGGGATTTACGAGGGCTTTTCCTCCCCCACATGGTCCCCTCTGACACTCAATCACCAGGCACACTCGCAATGCTGACTACACACTTCCACCACTCTCCAGCTCACTGCGCTGGACGCCGGGTCACTGCACGGAAGGGACTAAAGATCCCCTGTCTGTCTGATCATGTGCGAGATGGAGAGGGAGTTCTTGGGTGGTGGACTGTGAATGGCCATCTGTGTGCATGTTTGTTAACTAACTAACTAATACAGACTCTTGATGTCATGGCTTTTTTAAAGCATGAGCACATGTTCCCATAGCTCAATCGGTAGAGCATGGCACAAGCAATGCTAAGGTCACAGCTTAAATTCCCAGTGATTGCAAGTACTGATAAAATGTTTCGTTTAAAAGCACTGCAAGTCACTTTGGACAAAAACGCAAATGTAATATCTGCCAAAAGCGTAAATGTAATAAGGATGTGAGAGAATGCTGCACTTTAATATACTCTACAAATAAAAATCACACTGCATGCACAACTGCATGAATGAATGAATGAACGCAAAGTGGATTGTTAAAAATCTTCCCTTATCTTCTCTTCCCCCACACTACCTCTCTCTCCCTCTCATTTCCCCCTCTCTTGTAATATTTCACAATGCGTCACAGAGGTTTAAATTGAAAATCCCTTGATGAATCAATATTTATTACAGGCAGCTAAATGAATGGCGGTAAGTCACCACCAAGGTGGTCTGAAGCCAAGTGCACTGTCTCACAAAATCTGCATTACACAAATGAAGCCTCACAAACACTAGCTTGCCCATTATAAAGCCAAGAGCATGCCACATCAAATCTTAATGACACAAATGAAGCACTGCTTTCATGCATACAAGGTTGAAAAACTTGGTAACACTTTACACTATACATGGTACATATATTTAATTACAGTTATTTGGGTAGTTGGAAAATAAAATGGCCATGAACATCAAGTTCTTAGGTTAAAAGGAATCAGAATATAAGGGAAAGAGTATATTTTAATGCGGTAACTGGTGGTCACCGTTTCTTTAAATTTTTTCACCATTTGCATCCCTTTTTGCCTTCAAATGTTGATTGAAAAGATCCTGTGGAGCATCAGATTCATTTTTTATATTCCATGTAGTCTATCAATAACTGTCATAAAACTGCATGTATAAGGATACAAGAATTAGAAAACTTATTTTTAAATCATGTTGTTTGTTTTTATATGGAGTGTAGCATGTCACACCACAAGACACTTATGGTCATTTATGTTCCATGTAACAACATACTACAGTCTAATTATGTACAATAGTACTAACAAAGTGTATTTAGAAAGAGTACCACAGACTAAATGTATATTATGTACATTTTGTTCATTAGTTTCACACATAAATGCATGTACTGAATCCTTGTGAGCAGGCCGCTGAGATCAAAATGTCAGCATCTCTTCAATAATGAGCTCAGATGAGAGTCTGACCTGTAGACCTGTTAATCATCTATTTCAAGAGCAGCTGTTACATGTCTGTTGGCCAAAATGTTTTCAAATGACAAGTCACAACTACACATATCACAAAAATTTGACTAAATTCTCGTGATTTAAACTTCAACAAAAACATTTAAATAAACACATTTACGATCAGTAAATCCCTACGAATAAGCTTGTTCAACATACCTAAATGAGAGCAATGAGCAGAAGTAGCAAATGCAGGCTAAGATAAACACATAAGCCACTTCAATAAATAGTTCAAGAAACTATTATTGATTCACAGCTACATTACTAGACTTAAAAAACCCAAAGACATAAACAGATCTGCTTTGTATCTTCCCCTCTCTCCATTAACACAGTTACAGCTCCTTAAGCAGCCAATCAGATATTTAGAGTGATTTCAGGCTCTGATCCTGCCAAATATGACCTGAAAGAGTGATTTTGGTAATCGGTATCCACTCAAGGCAGAGTAAAACAATCCTCACTAAGGCAGAAAAAGACCAATAGGACAAGAAAAGAGAGCGTGTGGAAAAGAGAGGGGGAGATAAAAGAGAAGGTTATTTTGTTTAATGCGGCACCCTTCTTAACATATAACACCAATAATCCACTGCCTCTTTTTTTCTACATGGCTAAGCCAGGGCCACACAGCAGGGGGATTTATGAAGATCATTTAACTCTGTAGATAAGAGTAGGAATAAAAATTTACACCCACACGCATGAGTGCTTCATTTACACCCTTAAGTGAATGGGATTTCTTAGCGGTCTCCTATCAGACTAAAGCTAATGCCATTCAGACACAGCCATAACCCCTCTTCCTTCTCCCTGTCTTTATATAGCGTTCACAATTCAGAAGCTTTTCAAGCTCTCTTAATTTTGCTTCTTTTTCAGGCTTGGACTCAGGTCTGACATACACTCTGGTTATTGGAGACCAAGAATCGGTTCCTCTGATGCATAAGGAAGTCCACTGATATAAGAATTGTGTTTTTGTAAATGATCAGCAAGTTTTTTTTTGTTTTGTTTTTTGGCCAATTTGACACTTTTTATTGTTGGAGACAGTTGAGAGACAGGACATTACTAAGGAGAAAGGAATAGGAAATATCAGAGGCAAAATTCGAACCTCCGCCTTCCACATGAGCACCATGGCTCAACGTGTTTAGAACACTTTTCATTGACAGAGACAGAGAGGGGACAAAATTATTTGCGTGAGACAAGGGCAAAAGGATAGGGACTTAAGCACCATGGCTCAACGTGTGTGGATCTTGAGTGCTAACCATTAATTGACAGGAATCACTTTTTAATGGTCATTGTAAAAATAAACAAGTAAACAAGCAAATCCTAACTATAGTCTCTTCCTTTTTTGACATTTCTTCCCCATTTCCTTTCCCAACACTTTAATGTTATTTTATAAAACTGATTAAGAAGAGTCTTTGGCCATTAAAAGCTATGGTCTGGAATGAGTGTCTCAGTGACCACCCACATGTTCTCATGATCATGTGGGAAAAATTAACAAAAGCACACACATCCAAAGGCAAAAAAAGCTCAATGTGGGTGCCTGACCAAATTGGTATCAGAAAAAGAGAAAATTCGGCACACCATGGCTCCAAAATTAGAAAAAAAATATTTTAATGTTCTCACCTAAGGTGATGTTTCGAGCCCAAGGCTTTTCATCAGATTGTCTGATGAAGAGCCGTGGGCTCGAAACGTCACCTTAGGTAAGAATATTCAAATACATTTTTCTAATTTTGGAGCCGTGTTGTGCCGACTTTTCTCTCTTTTTATCATGATCATGTGGGCCATCCCGTAGAACATGTTTACGGTCTAATATTATGGTTTCAGTAATAGATTACCATGACGAGTGGCACCTTCTCTCTGTCATAATATCAGCAGTGATGAGGTAGTAGTTACGGTAGTTATGGTTCTGTGTGCCGTTATTAAAAACCAGGCAGTTATTTAATGTTTTATTAGGCACTGAGACACTGATAAAAACACTGAATGTCAACAGAGAGGTTTTAATCAGTCTGGTAATTGGTTGTGCCGGGCTGAGATTGTGAGTGGGATGCACACCCATATGCAAAAACAATTTATGGTATAATTAAGCCATTAAAATGAGCCCTGTTAAAGTGGAAACAAACAAGAATTGCACGAACTGAGGGGACAGTGCTGATCGCTTCCACATCAACTAAAAAGGCACACTTTCATGGAAGGGAACACGTTGTATGGTTGTGTCAGACTGAAATTGGGTCTCACAAATGTACGCATACAAACCTGTGTGCTAATGCATTTACACAGAAGTCACGTTTCATCAATACTTTCACATTTTTATTTGAATTTCACACAACTTATCCAAAATTTATGATAAAATGTAGAACGAACTGAAACTACATGCATGCAAAAAAATGGCAATGTGTGTTGGGCAGTGTTGGACAGATTACTTCTGAAACGTATTCTGATACTGATTACAAATTACACAACTAAAATTGTCATCAGTAACTAAATCTTTTGCATTACTCTTTCAGGTTATCTAATCTGATTACTTTCCGGTTAATTATTGCATGTTTTGTTAAAAATAAAATGTTTATCTAATTTGTGATATAAGTACCAATTTACACTAATTTCATTAAACATTAGTAACATGATATCAGACAACATTTAGCTATTTTACTTACCTGGCCTCAGTTAAAAGTGCATCTTTGAGAGTGTAAGGATATGTTTGTTGAGAGTGACGAAAGGCTGTACAGGCTGAACAGACAGCCCTTATTTGGAGATTGTTTAGGCATATTTTAAGCAAATTACTGACAGTGGGCGCATGGTCCCTCATAGAGAATAATCTGGATTAATCAATACTAGAATGAGGGTAAAAACAAATGACCTGTTTTGAAGTTCTTCATTTAAGAACTTATGCACACATAAGTATGAAACTTAGTGGGGAATTCACTAAACAGTTGCGCCACTTTTGCATGTGGTATTCCAGCGCAAAAACCTGCATCTTATTCACTAACCACCCTGCAATCGATTTTAGCAGGCACAATCAGCACTGAAATTGCGCTGCGTCTTGAGTATTTAAATGAAGTCACTGTCATTCCTTTCTGTGCAAAAACGCCTCCTTTCTATTTAAATTAGGCTCAATGTAGATTGTGCTTCATTTACAAAAATTGCCTGGCACAATTTAGATCACTCTAATAAAATGTAATTACATTTTATTTAAAAGAGATGTTAGTGAACATTTTCAACCAATCATATCAGCAGTAATTAATCAAAAAAACATCAAATGATTGAGAAGAGCGTTATAGCCTGGCATATATCCAGAGGTGCTGTGTCATCAAGCGCACATTCTGCCTGTTTAAGAGATGATCCAGGTGTCTGGATCACAGTGATGTTTTACAGTCCTGGCAGGGGTTTCAAATACGATGGTCTGTGGCATCCTCCGCTGTATAGCGCACAGAACCAGACCGCAAGATCAGAATTGCACGTACAAATTGCGTTCAGCAGTGATTTTGTGGGCACGTTTGCACCATTGCCTTATCTGCATAATTTCATTAGTGAATCGGGCGCTAAACTAGTGCAGAGAGCACACGCAAAAAAACTGGGCTTTTACCGGCTGCATTTCATTCTTAGTGAATCTGCCCCTTAGTGTATTATTAGTGGATAAGACCAATCGTGGGTGGGATGCACGCACATGTGCAAACACAAATTTATGATAGATTTTAGCAAATAAAAAAAGAGACCTGCTGAAGAGGAAACAAGTGAACAGTGCTTAACACTTCCACGTCCACTAGAATAGCACACAGTTCTGAAAGGGAATGCGTTTCATGACTGACCTGGCTGACTGGACTCTCTTAACCCTGTAGGAAAGAGCAGGGTTGTGGTGGATTGCATAGACTCTACGTGTGTCGATCTTGTAGCGTGTTTTGATGACCCTGTGTGATGCCAGGCTTTGCACTGACGAAGAAGGGGGGCCTGTGGAGGAACAGACAAATCACGAAAAGGAATTAATTGTCACTTTACCGATCAATAATACTTAATCACCTAATGATGCCCGCATGAGCTATAACCAAGTCATTAGTTAGTCAGCCAGTGGTTTGCATAAACTCACATTTTAGAGTCTGTTACATTTTACATTTCACATCTAGGAAAAGCATCCAATTTCATTCTCATTGGTAGACATAAATAACCCCCCAAAAGACACCTGAGAGTTTATCTGTGAAGAGTTCTTTATGCCGCTTAACAAAGCGAGAAGGTACAATCTAGACTGGCTCTGTGAGGTCTGAATCCTTCTTCTCCATGGGACACACACATTTAGCAACACACCCACCAGCACACACAAACTGGCAGGTGCGCTCCTTAATAAGCTACACATGGAAAAATGACTGAATAACAAAGGCTGAATTTTTATCAGCCTAATAAATCATATCAGGCTCTCCACCCCAACCCTTCCTTTTCTTTCTCTCTAAGTCTTATTCCTTATATCATTTCACAGATCCGTCAGAGAGAAGGAGGGAAGGATGTGCAGGAGAGAATAAGTGTGGCTTTTATTTATTTATTTCTATATTCATTTATCCATCATGTTGCTTTATGAGTGGCTGGGCTGAAGTGACATGCATTCATGCAGGCTGAGTAAAAGATGGACTCGGCATGGTGGCTTTCGCTCGTTGCCGCTTTACACTGGAGCTAAAAACCCCAAAGATTTATTCCCAGCAGCTACAATTTAGCATGTTAGACAAGCCAGCAGGAGAATGAAATTACTTAAAGAACTTAAGAAATCAGAGTGAGGAAGGAAGGAAGGAAGAAAAATAGAAAGAATGGAACATAGACAGATAGACAGAACAGTAGGGCTGCCCCCTGATAGTCAACCAAATGTTAGTCGATGAGAAGAGTCTTAGTCGACCAAGTTTTGATTGGTCAGTTGGTCGCAGAAAAAAATTCCACAGGAAACTGACGAACACCGGTATTACCGCTGGTTGGATGCTAGGTGGTACTATGGGGTCATTTTCGTTAAGCAGGGTTATGGTTAAGCCTACACAATAAAGCAAGACACCTTGATTTCAAACTTAGAACTTTATTTTTTATTTATTTTAACTAAAAATTCTAATGAAACTGGAAAAAAATGTGCAATTTAAATGTGTTGTTCAACTTTTTGAAAGATTTACAACAGTTGTCAACATCTCTCTGGCAAAGAACCTACTTCATCTGTGCATTCTCTACCAGTCAGGTATTTCGTTGTCTGGGAAAATACATCATGTGTGTGAATAAAATTGTTTTGTTCCCTCCTTCACGAAATATATATCCAATTACATCGACAACCCCCGGGCTGAGGGATCAGTGAATGTTCTTGCTTTAGTGATTTTGCATTGAAAATTAAATTAATTTATTAAAAAACGAAAAACTTAAATCAAATACAATTTCTAAATTCAAATTGCATTCCAAACAAAAAGAAAAAGCAAATACAATAAAAGAAGTTATAAAAGAATAATATACTGTATATATATATATATATATATATATATATATATATATATATATACATACACACACACACACCTTTCCATTTACCATCAGGCAAGTATCCGAAAATTACTTACACAAATGAAGACATAAAAATAATTATAAATGTAAAAATAATAATTATAATGAGGATAATAATCACTGAAATATAAATAATGTTTTGAGGTGGACGTGTTTTTGTATTATTTTCTGTTTTAATCACAGTTGTATAGGCTGCAGAGTTGCGTTCAGACAGACACAAAGAAAGAGTGAGAACCTTTTAGATGCACGTGTTCCACGAGACTGCACGCCTCCATACAAACAGTGTGTCATACATGCGCATAGACGGCTTTTCTGTCATCTGTTCTTAATAACATAATAAAGTGTGTTTCTTCAAGCGGGTGTCTGTGTGTCTACAGACAAATTATTTGTAATATTAATTTGCCAATAATAATAGCCTAATAATAATAACAATTTAATACATGGGAAAAACGGGCCAAATATCGTCTTGACATCATCAAAGGCATCAGCTATTGGCGATCGCTCTGAACATCAACGATCCCCGAGATCATCATCTGTCGGCACAACCCTAATGTGCATTTCTCTCTATAAATTCACAAAATGTTCAGACAGTCTCCTTGCTGGTTTTTCCAACACATTCAGAATGATTACTGCTTTTGCCGGTGTCACTGCGGCTCGCTTCGTGCGTGCGCTTGTAAAATGTATATTTTAAAGACTCATTATTACGGTTTAGTATTTCTCTGTAATGAAGAACAGTGTTAGTAATGTTACTTACAACATTCTCCACCCTGGAACTCAAACCATTTTCTGATGCCCTCCAAAATATATATAAGTAATTAAATTAATATCATAAACGTGCAACTAGACAACTAATGGCTTAAATTAACGTCTACTAGTCGACTAGGAAAATCTTTGGTCGGGGGCCGCCCTACAGAACAGAAGGGAGTAAAGAAGGAAGGAGGGAAGGAAGGAACATAGACAGATAAAAAGAACTGATGGAAGTAAGGAAGAGAGAAAAAAGAAAGAACCAATGAAAAGACAGGCAGACAGACAGACAGAAATAACAAAAAAAGAAAGAGAAATAAAGAAAACAAAAGAACAAAGAAACAACAGAAGAAAATAAAGAACAGACAGAAGAAATAAAAAAGACAGAAAGAAAGAAAGGAACACAGACAGATAGACAGAACAGAAGGGAGGAAAGATGGAATGAGGGAAGGAACATATACAAATAGAAAGAACAGATGGAAGGGAGAAAGAAAGAACTAACAAAGAGACAGATAGACAGACAGACAGAAATAACGAAAAAATAAAGTAATAAAGAAAACAAAAGAACAAAGAAACAACAGAAGGAAGGAAAGAAAGGAAGAAAGGAAGTAAAAAGATTTGGTTTTATTGTTTTTGGTAAAAAAAAAAAAAAAAAATAATAATAATAATTCCCTGGTTATTTAAACGTCTACTCTTCCTATGTGCATTTAATAGCCATTTCATCTTGTTACAATAGAAACTCACATTTCCTGTCGCAATAGAAATCCTTCCTCCTCCTATTTTTCCCTGTCTTCCATGCCAGGATGCCCCTCTCCATTTATCACCACACACACTTCAGTATCAGCAGGGTAATTCATCTTCGACAAACATTTACCGATGATCAAATCTCAGCACAGCATGGCCTAGCGACAGAGCATGCAGCGGAGGGGTGGGTCCAACTGTACATGTGTTTGATACGGAGGACCCCTTATGAGTGTTTATGTGTGCTTTACACTGTATGATGGAGTGTTAGAGCTGTGGAGAATATGGCCGGACTGCATAAGTGAGGGAGCAAACACACTTGTGTGTGGGCCTCTATCAAGAGGTTGTGTACGTGAGCTTGCAAGATTAGTCGTCAGACTCAAAGTCACTTTTTCACACACCTCTCATCTATCCTGCAGACGTCGGACCTGCCCGTGTCCCTGCGGATGACAAATACGGCTTGTCAGGCAGCTTGTGTCTTACACAGCCAGCCATATACTACACACGTCACCGTATCGTTCCACCTTACCTATTGTCTAATGATGGCGCCGCAGAATTGATACTGCCTGGGTCTCTGTCGGCTGGTTTAGTGTAGTGCTGAACGCTAGGTGCCAAAGCTAAGGCTGTGGTCCCTGTCAGGACACTGTTATTGATGTGTGTGCTTGCAAGTGTGTGTATATGTGTGTGGTAAAGGCCTGTCAGTGGCCTATTAGAGGGAAGATTGAGACTCCACTCGGCACAGACTCACTCAACCAACACAACCTGCTGGGCTTTACAATCAGGCCCAGGGACTCATCCATCGCCTGCTGACATGCCAGCCCCACACCCGCACCGCCTCAGACCGCCGATTATTTACTCAACTCACTCTGGCTTCAGCGCTGCGAGCTCACACCTTTATCTGTTTCCCTCTGTCACAAGCACAGACTAATTTTTCTGACAGGTTCCCATGTTATTTTTCTGTCTAATTTCTGTGGACTTGTTGGGCTGCTGGGGATAACTGAGTGGTGATGTTACAGTAAACAGGGAACAAGAGGTTGTTTTTCAAAAGGTACACCTGCACAAAGCCCATTTAATAATTATGTGATAGTCACCTTTTGACACTTTCAAGTGTCATTTTTATTTAAATTTTTTTTTTTTTTTTAAATAATCATGTCACAATTTACTCACCCTCATCTTGTTCTAAACCCGAATGACTGTTATGACAAAATGTTAAGGAATGACAGATTCAGTCACCATTCACTTTCATAGCATATTTTATTCCATACAATGACAGAATTTTCATTTTTGGGTGAACTTTAAAGTCAATGTAAATTGTTGTTCGCAACCCATTTAAGTTTGTAATGTGATGTATTTCTGAGTTAAAGAGGATGTTTATCAAGATAAAATGTAGGGCAGCGCTTGATTTTATCCATCAGGAATTGATTTGATTGTAAAGAGTGGGCCTTACCTACCAGGATGGAACCTAGGGCAAGAGAGATAGATCAACACCCCCGATAGTGCGGCACCCCTGCTACAACGTCTCTCACCGTTGGAATAACATGCACCACTTAATCGGTCACACAAAGACAAGAAATATGCAATAAGAAAGTACGTAGGGTCAATTCAAGTTGACTTTAAGGTGGCAAACTAGTCTCCTTAGACTTTCCCAGATTTGTTTGAAGGACATAAAATGTGAAAGTTCAGAACAGATATTCAAGCTACACTTCTTGTCCTTCCGTGTTCTCTGAAACTGAGACCCTTACAGCTTTAATAGTGGTATGGCATTGCGGAATGTTCCCTCATCACTGTTATGACAGGACACCGGTGACACCCTGCATCCTCTTAGGGATTATCAAGCCATATCATCTCATATTCTCTGATCCCGTCTCCAAATTTGACAACTAATTCCGTTTAACAGCAGTCCGATTCTTTACCGTTCCATCTCTGTCACATCATTAATCTCATTATTGACAGCGAGAGACATTCCCCCTGCTTCTGCAGAAATCCCCCAGGGACTCATCCTCTGAGTCCCAGTGGGGCGGCATCACTGCCATTAAATGCTTCTCTGGTAAACCAGCAACACTCAACACCGCAATCAAACTAGTGTTAAGGCAGAGCAGATTCTCTAGGGACAAAATAAGTGTGGCAGAAATTTGAGTGTGGCAAAGCTTCGGAGTGCCCTCTTGGCAGGGAATTGTTGAGAGGGAATTGTTTGTTGACTATTGTTTGATTGTACTATGCATGTCTGTCTCTCTCCAAGCAATTCACTAAATTCTCAGCGCCTCCTGAGTTATGAAGCAGCTGTTTAAGAGGCATTCCTAAAACCACATGTGAAATCAGAGCAATCGTATCATATTTGTCCACAAACATGATGCCAAGTGGAGAGTAGGGGCTGCAACTGAGCACAACAATTATATTTGAGGTCATATAGAAGAGCTTCTGAAATAGATATAACACAATTAATGATAATAACAAAATTAGTTTAAAATTAAAACTGACTGATGAGAAAACCTGGTGGGAGAAGTGAGCTCCATTTGTTAATCTTTCATTCTTGCTGTGTAACTTTAAAGGTAAATGTGTCAGAGCCTTAAAAGTTAATGCACAGCATGCAAATTAAAGCACCACCACTAAAAATATAAAAACTAAACAAAATAATAAGAAACCAATCTAGATTAACTACTCGACCTTACTAATCAACTAGTCAGTTATCGGGTGAGACATGCTGACCCATCCCTAGACTGGAGGGAGGCCAAAACACTGACCCAAATGCCTAAATCAGTGGTGCTGACACATTTGTGCAATGAGATCTACTTTTTCATAATGTTATAATAGCAAAATCTACCATGGACAATATATATGTAGTCGGTTGTGAAATTTGACGATTCTCTATACCTATTTTGATACCACAACAAATAATAATACTTATTTTTTAATTATATGAGCATTGTTTCAAGTTATCAAGTAATTATTCCATATAAGTCAACAGTCTGTAATCAAATAAGAACAAAGAAACAAATAAATAAATATATACAAGCAATAAATACGTAGAAACAAATAAAAAACAATAGAAAAAATAAATACAAAAATAACCAAATAAAAATCAATATATATATATATATATATATATATATATATATATATATTTTTTTTTTTTTTTAAAGCAGTAGATTATCAAGTATTCAAGTAAACATTCACAATAAAAATTAAATGTAATGTAAAACTAGTAATACTGGTCTTCACTGTTTGATCATGTTCCATTAATACTTTTTAAAGCTACTAAATTTATACAGCCAAGAGCATTTTTTTTTCTTCTTTTTTTTTCTTGTTATTGTTGTTTGATTAATATTAACGACGTATCAGCGGCAGGTTTATTAGGCTACATTTATACTTTAAGTCCGATATTTTCATACAAATCTGATTTTTTGTCCCACTGTTAAACAGATGCACAGGTAGCTATAATAACCATCAGTGCCTTCAGCCCAGCTGCGGGGTCAACAGCCAGGAGCCACCTATCTTCAATGTTTCACCCCATTAATCCCGGAACATCTCCTGGTGGTGGGGCAGCAGTCAAGGATCTCTCCCTGCCATCCCCCGTAGCTGGACACCAGATCCCATCCAATGACTCTCATCCTTGTCTTCCCATCCAGACATTCTTCCTTCACAAATTACTTGCATCCAGGGTTTTATATGTCATAATACCTCGACACGACCATACACGCCAGCCCGTTGGCCAACTGGCACCGAGATGCATACTCAGTGCCCTACTGGCACCGTATCTCTCGGTAACTCAGTGCTACCGGTTCCATATGGCATACTACCAGCACAACTCCTCACCATATATCACCCAGGTTCCCTATTCCTCAGTTTCCTACTTCTGAACCCCCCACTTTTTGCCCTTCCTTCTTAACCATAGCCAGAAACTCCCTTTCTCAGCTTCCTCTGCCAATTCCTTAAAATACTTTTTTAAAGCTGCTCCTACAATGCCAGTGTCTCTAAATAGGTGCTGCATTGATGTTCCCATAAATCCTAGCCACCCAACCTCCACAGGGTAGGTGGCAGTCCTCCATCCATTTACCCTGCACTCTGTGACCAGATCAGCATATTTTAGCTTCTTCGTCTCAAGACCCTCTTCCCATGGAACAGTAAGCTCACTCTTTATAATTTTCCTAGCTGAAGTCAACCACAACACTACATCCAGCCTCAAGGAGGTAATGGTAACCTCGATAGGTAATTTCAGCTGCTGGCCAAGGACGAGCATCATTGACCAATCACTTCCAGGCACCAAGCTTGATCTGGCTTCCCTCTGTGCTGTGCCTTGTGCGGCACCTCCATTTTTAACAAAATAAAAACCCTGCCTCTGGGGAGCATGGTTGCCTTTGTTTGCCTTTACTCTATGCACCTCTAGGATCTCTGCCAGTTTACGCATGACCTGACCATGCCGCCATCTGTACCGTCCTTGTGCCAGGGCAGTCTTGCACCCGACCAATATGTGCTGTAAGTTTGCTCTTGGGGCCTCAAAGAGGGGGCAGCTCTCCTCTTTGCCATACCACAGAGACAAATTCCCAGGGCTTGGTAGAGTATTGACGGTGGATCTTATTAGAAAACTTTGCCTGGCCTGGGGTACCTTCCACTGGTAAGCCCATCCTAACACTCTATCAGTTGTCCCCTCCCATATGGTCCAGCACCTTTGCTGCTGCTGGCTGACTGCCCTAACCTTATACCCTTCCTCTTCCATCCTAGTTGCTTCTGTAACTACCATGGATTTCCTCTGTTTTTGGGAGGCTGCTGACCACAGTTTGGGAGCCACCCCCATCCAAGGCCTGTTCTTCCTGACTGTGTTCTTCCAACAATCTCTTGATGCATCAGTCTTGAAACTACCTGGTTTACGACCTCCTCTGCCTTCCAAGTTCTGCCTGTTCAGACTTGGACTTGACCTGGACCTGCCCTCACTGCCTGGTCTGTCGATTCTAGTAGCTCCAAAACAAGCCTGGTTTTTCCTGCTTGTAGCCCAGAGTGAGTGATTTTAGAGGCAGTTGTAAAGCATTTCTCCCAAACAATGCTACATCTGAGAGACAATGTGGCAGGCCTAGCCACTTCCTGATATAACTGTTGGCCTTGGTGTCCATCTTTGCAACTACCGCTGCAGAAATCTCACACATTTGTAGTGGCCACATCAGGCAATAGTAAAGTGTAAATTGGTAAAACCAAACCTTGAATTTGCCTGGGAGATGACAACTGGCTAATCCAGGCCCTCTTTCAGTTGCTTCAGGAACAATTCTGCCATGTGTTTGTCTGAAAGATCTGCTGTGTATTCTCTCCCTAAACTTCAAATAGGCTGCTCTGCTACAACTAGTATTCTTTCCCCCTCCACCTCAAATGAAATCTGATCATCCCTCACCCCCTTTCTAATAAAAAGACTACATGATCTTGTTGGCTTAATCTTCATTCTGGCCCATGCCAATAGCTCTTCCAGCCTTTTCAAGAGTCGGTTAGTACATGCAGCAGTCTGGAGGATGCTTGTGACATCATCCATATAACTTCGCAGACTTAGCAGTCTCTTCTTTTGCAATCACCAGCTTCCCACTCCTCTTTTCTACCAGCAGGTTTCTGACAAACTTAAAAGGGTCCTTGATGAATTTCACACTTTCATTCTTTCTTCTCCGCTGTCGGATTCTCTCTGCCCTCCTCAAGACTGCTAATCTAGCCCTTATGCCATCCCACAATACCTTCAAGCCCTCCTTCTCCTGCTTCTCTGCCTTCCTCCAAGCCTTATGAAGCTGCCTCCACTCTTTCACAAGCTGAAGTATCTCCTCTCTCCGACCCATCACCCTGGGACCACACTTCCTTACTACTTTTTCACCAAATCTACCTATGCATTCTTCATACACAGTATCGCTAAACATATTAAGCTTGGCCTCCACCCTTCCAGTAAGGGCATTCTTCAATGTGGAGCACAGGTTCTCATCTAGTCTGTTCCATTACATCTCGGCCACTTGATTAGACTCCTTCTCCCTGGTTTCTTCTCACTGTCATGTCTTCCCTGTCTTGTCTGTGGATTGAAAGTCGTCTCTTCTTGTGGCTCACCTTGCAGGCTTGACCTGACCTGCTGGTGGCATTGGTCTTCTTGGTGCCCCTCCACAACAGTGGATTCAGTAGCGCTGTGGTGCAAAACCTGGCTCTGTATCCTTCTTGTCTGGCCTGCTGCTGCAGTGCAAGTTTGTGTCTGGCTGCTCCCGCCACACTTCATCCTTCCTTGATGAATCCGTAGGCCTTTGTAAGTTGTTACCCTCATCCACCTGCAACTGCATCTTTAAGGATCCTTTGCTCATTATCAATGGCCGCTGCAGTCGTATCCATATTGTCTATCCTAATCGGTCCATCTTCCATCCCTGTTAACATTTATTTTAGACATTACTGACTATATTTTCATTAATACCTCGCCAAGACAAACATTTTTGGCAAAATTTAGATTTGACCATTTAGGCAACAATGAGCATTACCATGAGTGCTCTCAGAGCGCACACGCGTGATAAGTGCACACCCTTAGGCCACCGGTCAGTCAAACAGTGCCTCTGCTACAGAAGCAAGGAAATAAAACGTCAATCTTTAATATTTTTTGTTATTTGTGTCTTTTCTCTCTATATTCTCTTTACCTTTCGATCTGTTATCGAGATCAAACAGTTTTCAACGTAATGAGCACCCCTGGCCTAGAAGAATCTTTTCCAATCCAGGCAAAAATTAAAGAGCTCTTCTGAATGTACAATCAATGGCATTTAGGTAAGGTGTGCCAACAAACATCTCTCCCCACCTCTGAGACCTGTTGTTCAACCAAGTGTTTGTGCATGTGTAAACTTGGTAAGTCTTAAAGGGCAGAAATATAAGAAGAACCCTCTGCTAATGCAGACAGACACATAGCAAGAAGTGGAGTAAAACTGTTGTAGTACTTGTTGTAGCGAGATCCGATGAGAGATCAAGAACAAGAAGTACCTCTTCACCATGAACCATGGCTGCTGCCAGGACCAGAGGATGGCTCCTTGATGCCAAACCAGTCAAAATCGGGAGAGGCTCAAGTGACATCCATGAGACCTGGGGCCGGTTGCATAAGCATAGTCATTAACTTAAGACTGCACCTAACAATTAGTTTGACTAGCTAAAGATGCCATAGAAAGCCTGTTGCATAAAACAAGCTCACAGTTGTCTTTAGGAAGACAGTCTAATTTGACACTGAAAGTGGACGCTCAATACAGTTTCCATTTGCTGAAAATATTAGCTTATTAGAGGAACACAGTGCTTCAAATTTGATTCTAATGAGCAAATTTAGTGATTTTAACCCAAATAATAAAAAACGCATGACAATTTATTATTTTTTTATTTTTTTTACCATCGTTGAAGTCAAAGTCTTCTACAAAGTCTCTACTGAATCCCCTTCTATCCCTCAGCTGAAGCCCCCACTGGCTCAGCTGACAGTTATTTTCCATGGCAACATGGAATGTAAACAAAAGTTTGCTTTCTGCTGTCTTATATTTTGGTCTTACATTAGACTGATCTAAGTTTTTATGCAACTGACTGAAAAAATTAAGACCAACATTTAAGATGACTAACTAGTAAGACTAGACTAAAACAGTTTTATGCAACCGGCCCCTAGCCTCATCAGTCACCGACATGGTGCTATCATCACGGAAAACGACACCACATTAACGCACATAAATACTCGGGCCTGCTGCTACATCAGACGATGACTGTACCCAAGATGCCTTGGACACGACCTGCTCTGAGCATCCCTGACTGCTTATAAAATGAAATGGAGGGTGACAGTCATAATTCAACAAGTCTACTGTCATTTCACTGTGTGTTAACATTTCAGTTACTTCTTGATTCACGCTAGACATCTCTCACTGTCCATCAACACTGCAGGGCCCACATCACGGATATGTTTCCATATAGCTAATGTTTACTCCTTGGGAATTTCAGCATTTCTTCCTCTCTCCAAGCTGAGCAGGAAAAACACGAATAAGTAGTGACACTGACTTCATTTATATTGCTGTTTTCATCCAGTTTTAGCATTAAAGGCATGAATTAGAGATGAGAGGAAAGCATCCTGACCTTGCCCTTTGCCTGATAGCATTGTACTTCTATCAAAACAGAACAATAAGATATACATTGAATGAGATACTGTATTAATTTAAAAAGCAACGGAGAAAGTACTGTGAGATGGACTTAAAACATCTAATAATGATTTCTAAGATTTTGCTTTTTGTTTAAGTAAATCTGTATAATGAAATTTATCAAAACCACTTTGTGTCCCATGAGACTCACATTTCAAGGAAGTGCCTGAGGGCTGTGACTAAGTTCACAAGAAGAGTAAGACTGAAGAAGTCACACCTTTGTGACATGTGTCTACTACACAGGGGCACTTATGAAGGTTAAGTGCCCTGTGCCCCAACACACAATAAAGCACTGGGGATCTGCAACTCTGCCCGTTACAACTGAGAACTGTATATCTTTTGAGGGATCGAGGCATGTTTATAAAACATGTAAGCATGAGTGTCTGAAAGAGACACAATTTTTTTTTTTTTTTTTTTTTTGTGGGATTGCACATTTAGCAAACATAAGGCTGCATCATATTATCAACGGGTGTGATTATGCCACGTGTTGACAAGAGTACTCCATATATTCACAGAAAATATGTGGACGAACATGGGTAACTTACATGTGTGCACGTATGTCTCAATGGAGCACACATCCGCTTCAGTGTGTGGTGACAGAGTGAATAAACTTGACTGATTCATTTTTGGTTGAGTGTGTATGTCCACTGAGAGCTGAAGGCACTCTCACACGCTAACACACACTCCACCTGTCAGCCACCTGTCTGACCACAAGGGCACCTAAGAGTCTGCAGCAGGTCATACAAAACCCTAGGAGGTATTCTCCTTGCAAGGGATCATTAATCACAGGGCATGAATATGGGTGTTGCAAAAAAGAGTTGGTGTTTGGCTGTCCATGCTCAATGAAGTCTGAGCATGCAACTGGCTAAAAAAACTTGAGTTCCACTCATTGAGTGAGAGATTGAGCGCGACTGACCAATCACTAACCCTGCGGTTGTACTGTCAATGGCTCACCGAGTGACTTATGGCGGTCGTGAAAGTGTCGTAGTGGTAAACACACCTAGTTGGAGGGGTAAAAGCTTGAGATAGTCTTGTTCAGTGTTTCAACTAAGCAGGGTCATAAACTATGCCCACTAGACCTTACAAGACTTGAAATGCATTTTGGATGTAAAAAAAAATAAAAAAATAAAATAAAATAAAAAAAAAGTCACTGGCCAACTTTATTTTCCATTTTGTTTGCATTTTAAAGGTAACTCCATTTTCTGTACCTCATCTCCTAAGGGATATATATCTCAACTCTTATTAAGAATCTCTGAAAGATACAGTAAGGTGTGGTGACACTAGACTGAGCATGCAAAAGTATTCCGGACAGGATCTGATTAAACATTAGAGGACTTCCACAATCTTGAAGCGCCATATAGAATGTGTGCCATCGCAAAGGAGATTTGGGAGGGAGGATTGGCAATTTTCAGTGACTTTTGGTCAATTCCTCACACAAAGTTATTGTATGACTTCAGAAAACATGGAATGCAGTGTATTAATTTATTATTTGTGCCATTTTTGGAGTTTGACTGCACCCCTTCACATTCATTTTCAATGTATAGAAAAAAAGTGGCTAAGATATAATGAAAAATACAACCCGGTCTCAGAATCAATGCTACTCTATATACATTTTTGCAAACTGACTTTTACGTGCTGCTTTCTACATTTTGCTGCAGTTTCCTGGTGAAAGTAGCACTAGAGGCACTACAACAACTGTGCACTTTATTCATTGTTATAAAAATCACAAGTACAATTGCTGATTATGACTTTATAAAAACTTACGTTTCACTCTATTACTCACCCCCCATGTTATGATATCAAAACACTTTTACTTTAACACATGATTTGAAAAACGAAACTTTTTAACACTTGTATTACAGAGCCACCTACATATACACACTTATTCCAATATCATTAGCTTTCTTGGTAGCTCACCTGATGGACTTTGGACTTGACACGTTTGAATCCAGCTAAAGACGCACAAAAGTGAAAGTGGCATATAAGCAACACAAAATTACATGTTTGCTTTGGGAAATGTGTGTTTTTTTTTTTTTTTTGTTTGTTTGTTTGTTTTCATTTGCATTTTAAAACAATATCAGTTAGGGTTAGGTTTTGGTTAAGGGTAAGGAAGTCTGTTTTGTTAAACTCTAATTCATCTTTTCAGACACTATTGGTTAGGTTTAGATTAGGGAGGTACATTGTACTTATTAAAACCTCAATCTAAAATTCACTTTAAAAAACCTTGTCTGATTACAACCTTATTTCGCTCGGTTTTGCCATCCCCGCTGGACATTTCACTTAGAAAGTGCAGCCAAATGTGTAACGAAGCACGTAATTTCAATTTTGCAAAAATGTTGCAATGCTCACGTAAATTTTATGAGACCAGGCTGGAAAAAATAACTGTGTGTGTGTTTCAAGGAAGAAGTGAAATCAAACAGGTTTGGAATGACATGAGGGTAAATACATGACAACTGCATTTTCCTTTCTGAACAAAAAAATACTTTAAATATCTATGTCTATGCAACATTATGAAGAGGGGTTGTATTGAACTACAATTAGTCAGAACGTCTAGAGAAGCATCAAAATTATCCTTTAATCCTTCATCGTAAACATCAGGCTAAAGGTCCAGAAAACTAGATCTCCAAACAGAATCCACATTCAGTTCACCAAACGTAAAAGTTCACAGGAGAAAAATCAGGTGTGGTGGTGGACTGCCAGGCTCTGTGTTTACTGTCCTGCAAGGAGTGCAAAGACCTGTCTTTATACCCCAGGTCTTTGGGTGTTAAGCAAGGTGTTCAGAAGACAGAAAGTACATCATGCTGTTAGCACCCCATATCCCTTCACATCTCTTCTTCACTCCACACTCATCCTTCTGTTATGACTGGCACTGATGCCAGCAGCTGCTCTATGCTCTAATTGGTCCCTCTGGGTAAGGCTGGCACTGAGGGCAAAAGGCATCTGTTCAGAGCGGCCAGAAAGGAGGGCAGCTAACCGCTGGAGCAGCTGCCCTCAATGTCACCAGGACATCTGCAAGGGTTTGGAGAAAGGGTAAGCCCCTGACCTTCATTTTGTCTACACGCCCAACTTCTGACGTGTCATTTGGGAGGAGTTACTAACCGATATCTCACCAGGGAACTGGCTAGGGGTGAGATCTTTGCCAAAAAACACTAAATCTACAAATATTTTCATAATGGGGGAAGCATAGCGAGCAAGAGAGATGGACAGTGATTACTAATGTAAGCTAAGAGGGCCAGCCTCAAGTTGGTCTTTAATATCCACAAACTCATTAAGTGGAGAATGCCATGAAAGGGGATCTGGGACATGACAAGTGACACAGCAGGGTAGGGAGAGGGACAAATCAGTGGCACTTAAAATAGACCAGGCAGTATTCACCAACTCTAACCATAGAGGTGCGTTGAAGGAATATTCTGGATTCAATACAAGTTAAGCTCAATTGACAGCATTTGTGGCATAATATTGATTACCACAAAAATTTGTTTTGGCTTGCCCCTCCTTTTCTTTAATAAAAGCAAACATCTGCGCTACAGTGGAATGGGGGCCAATTTTTGAACGTTAAAATATAATTTAGGCTACAAAAAGATCTAATTAGATATCACACAATCAATTGTGCAATAAGCATCAAAATAAGCATTTTAATATTCCATCTCCTACTCTTCGTAAACACAGCTGTGCATACTCCTGCACAGCTGTCTAGTCCTGTTATTAAAAAAAAAAAAAAAAAGGGAAGGAATCATTTGTAAGTGTCTCTCTCTCTGTGGTTTCTTATCATCTGGGGGCAGAGATCCCTGGGAAAGGCCATGACATATGTAACATTAAGTCTGGTTGGATGCCACAGTGTTTCTGCTCTAAGACACCCTGACTACATTAAACTTATGCCAGATTTAATATTAATCAATGATCATGGATGATTTTACAAAACACCTTTTTGCATATGAATATGATCAAATTGAGTTTTCATAAATAGTAAATAATGAAACTGCAAAGAGCACTTCAGCGGCTGGAGTGTGAACATGTGGATCATGCAGAGAGTATTTAACCACTGAAACCACTAAGGTTTAAGACTGATCGACGATTTCACCAGAAAGGATCTCCCACACATCACACAATCAATACAACAGAGTCCACTGTTCCGAAAAGATAGAATTAACAAAGTAAATTCATATGCTAAGTAATAAGTGATGCCATTACTATTCAGAAAGAGTAATAGAGTAATCCCACAACAATCTAAAGAGAGCAATTATATTAATTATCATTAAAATAGTGGTGAACACTTCCCAAAAAAATGATCAGACAGTAGAAGACAGAGCAAGAATATGTGCAAAAGACTGACTGGATAAGTGACTATCACTAACCAGGATGGAACACAGGTTGCTCTACAGCCCCCCTAACAGGAGATAAACTAGCTATTTCCCACAGAGCAACTCACTGGGGACAACAGAAAATGAACTGGCCCTGATCAGTACCACCCAACTCTCTCTCTCTCTCTCTCTCTTTCTCCTGTTCACTGCCTACTGTGCTGCTCACAAAGGAAACAAAAAACAAATGCACACATAACCACACAGAGAATGTTCAAATAATTGTGTAACGCCAGTTCAATGAATATTCAGTGTAACATAGAAAAACATATATGTTGGCCTTTCTTTTGTTTTAATCCACAAAAGTTATGGAATTCCACTGTAATTCCACTATAAATTAAATCAACCACAATCTATTAATATACTGTACCAATAGATTAAAATAATAATAATAATAAAATGATACAAATTATATTACAATGATTTATAAAAAAAATAAATAAAAAAAACAACTATTAAAAATTAATCATTCTAGAATATCCTGGTGACAAACAGTATCTTTAGATGACAATATCTAAATGACCATATGTGTATGCAGAGGTAGCCTACTGTACACATATTGAACCAGGCTGATCCGTGGCTCTGATAACTGCTACAATGTTTAAATGAGACTTTGCTGCACACTAGTCTATTACCTGGTAACATGATGGCACATAACAACAATACATCTCCGGTTACGTATGTAACCTCATTCAATGTAGAGAACGAGACATTGCGTCGCTGACACTTATGGGAAAAACTCATTTTGTATAAGAAATCAACCTCGCCCTGACAGTTCTGAGGGGGCGAGGTAACAAGCACATTCGCATCGCTCAGTAATGGAATGCTTTGCCTTTAAGAGGGCTCCAAGCGGACCTAGTAGAGCACAGCCAGGTGCACAGTCCAGTAGTGAAACAGCTAAGTTCCACTAAGGGAAACACAGCACATATATATCTTTTAACCAGAGAATGAGTGTCTAAGGTGTGACCGAGACACAAGGATATTAATGTATTTGTGTGGGAAACATAGTAAATATATATTCAAGTGGTATGGCCCGAGTGTGGTACCGCTTTACATTCGAATGTATAAAGCACAGCCGAGACATTAGAGATACTGCATGTAGTGTAATAGGCAGTATAAACGAAGTATGATGGCGCTTAACATGAAGGGCCAAGTATTGCATTGTTGCACAGGCGCATGCGGTCCGGGAACGAAGTGAATTCATTGAGTTCTCGAAGCAGACCTTAGAACACAATGAATTAATGCTGCTGCACAGACAATATCTGTGAAGCCACCAAATGCTTCCGCCACCGGTTGTAAAATCCCTGCTTTGAGACTGGCATGCCTTTCAAGCGACCTCCGAAACAGACAAAAAGCTGGTCCGTTTGTCTGAACTGGCTCGTATGGGACACATAGGTGTGTAGCGCTCTGACTGGACAGGGCGTATGGAGGGAGTGTTGCTCTTCCGACCGGTGGCTATGGATAGCAGCACTTTGGCCAAGGCTTTTTAAGGCGAACGGTCGGCTCAGATGGACCCTGTGGGGCCTGGGGAGTAGAGTGCTGCCATTTTGGGGGGTGCTACGTTGAAGCGGAGCGTGAACGGCTGGGTTGAGTAATGGTACTGCCTCGTTTAGGCACGAAATGCTTCATAGCCTGCTGCTGTTTTTGGACTTTCTGAAAGCGCTCCGATAGCGTTTCCACTGCATTGCCGAAGAGACAAGCGGGGGATACGGTGCATCGAGGAGGGCCGACTATCCAAGTTTCACTTTCATCGCAAAGCGATCCGGATAAACCCTCCTTTGATTCTGACTTAAAGGTGCACTCAGTTACTTTTTGCTCATGTCATCTTGGACTTACAGTGACACCTAGTGGTGTGGATGCAGGATCATTCAAAATCAATAGTTTTCAGTTACAGATGCCATTGTAGAAATTCACCATTCACAATCAGCCATGATTAAATTAATCCAAGAGTGAAAGTGTCCAATAACAAGACGGTTACTGAGATTAAGCGAGTAGTATTCAGATGGTCATGTGATTCTAAAATGGCAGCCCCCATGAGGGTGCCCCTGCCCCTTTCTTTAAGAGTAAAACTTTTTAATGGGGAAAAAATGATTGAGTGCACCTTTAAAGAAAATTTTCAAGATGTGCTGTCATCGCCATTATATTAAGCTTATATTTGGAACTGAGCTAATTTGAAAATAAAACGAACCTAGAGTTTGATGTACATAAGTGAACCAAACCGATCGGACAACCTCATTTAAGTTTCACTTTTTTTTATTTTCTGTGGTTCTCCCGAACAAGCAGACAAGTGTTAATGTCAAGCCCTGGTGTTATGTCTTCCTCTAATTACCAGGACTCTTTCTGGATGGTGCATAAGTGTCTCAGTGTGGTAGTACATTCAGTGCATGCACAATTATTAGGCAAAATGTAATCCTCAGGATTAATTTTATTGTTGAACAAACACAATGCGCTCAGTCAGTCCAAAATGTTATTGAACCTCAAACCTGAATGTTTAACAAAGAAGTTTTGTCTTTCTCAGGGGAACATATAAGTGTGCACAATTATTAGGCAACTATGAGTGTGCACAATTATTAGGCAACTAAATTACAAAAATAATTTCTCCCAACTCAATTGTTTATTCTCAATTTTTAGAGTAAGTGCAACAAATAAGCAAAACAAAATGACAATTAAATAACATTTTTGACCTTTAAAAAATGTTCAGTGACCAATATAGCCACCCTTCTTTTCAATAACTGCCATGAGCCTTCCATCCATGGAGTCTGTTAGTTTCTTGATCTGTTCATGATCAACTTTCGCTGCAGCAACCACAGCCTCCCAAATGCTGTTCAAAGAGGTGTATTGTCTTCCCTCACTGTAAATCTCACGTTTGAGGAGGGCCCACAAATTCTCAATAGGATTTAAGTCAGGAGAGGAAGGGGACCAAGTCATTATTTGGGCATCTTTGAGGCCCTTGCTGGCGAGCCAAGCAGTGGTGTACTTGGATGCATGTGATGGTGCATTGTCCTGCATAAATGGCCTTCTTGAATGCTGAGGACTTCTTCCTGTACCACTGCTTGAAGAAAGTACTTTCCAGAAACTGTCAGTAGGTTTGGGAGTTGAGTTTCAGTCCATCTTCAACTCGAAAAGGTCCAACTACCTCATCCTTAATGATAGTAGCCCATACCAGTACCCCTCCTCCACCTTGCTGGCGCCTGACTCGAAGCGGTGCCCTGTGTCTATTAGTGATCCAGCCACGGGCCCATCCATCTAGTCAATCAAGAGTCACTCATTTCATCTATCCATAAAACCTTTGAAAAATCTGTCTTCAGGTATTTATTTGCCCAATCTTGACGCTTCAACTTGTGAATGTTATTCAGTGGTGGTCATGTTTCAGCCTTCTTGACCTTGGCCATGTCTCTGAGGACTTGACACCTTGTTCTTCTGGACACTCCAGGTAGGTTGCAGTTCTGGAATATGGTGGCACTGGAGGATAATGGGTTCCTGGTAGCTTCACGTTTAATTCTTCTCAAGTCTTTTAGAGTTAATTTGCACCTTTTCTTCTCCATGTGTTTTTTTGCGCCCCAGTTGACTATATGCAACAAAATATTTGATTGTCCGTTGGTCACGCCTCAATAGTTTAGCTATTTGTGACGAGGAGGAGGATGGGGCCGGGTCGTGACTACGCACGCCCGGCCCCCAATCAGGCTAATCAGCCAAGGAGTAGGATAAGTGCAGCGGAATGTGGCAGTTTGGGAGAGAGAGAGCCACATGCAGCTGCTGTGTGTGTGTAATTGTGTTTGTATCTTTTTGTTTAAATTAAATATTATTTTGACTGTATAAAAAAAAAAAAAAAAAAAAAAAAAAAAGAAAAAGAGAGGAGAGGAGAGGTAAAGGCAAGCGAGAGCGACAGCGAGAGAGAGGAATAACCTAGTGGCTGAGGCCGGCACCCAGATATATTGTCGCTCGGCCCTCAGCCACTCCCCAAACTCTGCCGTACAACAGCCGCTCCTCCTCGGGTGGACCGGAGCAAGTCCTCCGACCCCTGACGGATGGAACACCACTCCGCGTTTTGGCGGCCGGTAGGGAGCCCCTCCGACCCTGGCAGCGGCTCCACCTCTCCAGGTGGCTGGCAGCGGGCCCCTCCTCTCCTTGCAGACGGTGGCCGTCCCTCCACGTCCAGGCGGCCTGCAGCGACTCCTCTGTCCCCCGGCAAGTCCCTGCCTGCTCCTTTGCGTTGGCTGGTAGTGGCGAGGACTCCACGACAGCACATCCCTCCTCCTTCCCGGGTTTCGGCACCAATGTAACAAGGTTAAAAATGGGAAAGGAGGAGGCAGGAACTGGCTGAACAGTCAAAATAATATTTAATTTAAACAAAAAGACACAAAAACATAAACGCACACATAGCAGCTGCATGTGGCTCTCTCTCTCCCAAACTGCAGCATTCTGCTGCATTTATCCCTCTCCTCGGCTGATTAGCCCGATTTGGGAGACCCGGCCCCGCCCTCCTCCTCGTCACACTATTTCAAGAGTGTTGCATCTGTCTGAAAAGCATTTTACAATTTTTGACTTTTCAGTGCCAGTTAAATCTCTTTTTTGGCCCATTTTACCTGAGGTAATGAAGCAGCCTAATAATTATGCACACCTTGATATAAGGTGTTAGTCACTTTCGCCACACCCTCCTCTTTACACAAATACATATCACCTGAAAATGACTGAATCCAGTAAGCATTCAAATTTATATGGTTTGGAGTTGGAAAATGTGCAAGAAAATAATAAGATCAGAATGCTCACTTGCCTAATAATTGTGCTAGCAGTGTAGGATATGTGAATTCTGTCAGTGGAGAGGAACGTTGTTATAAGCCCGCAGGTGCAGGAAAGACCCTCAGCATGGTTCTCCACCAAAGACAGGTGGGTGTACGGTACACCACTGTCATTCACACACCCTTACATAATTTAATGTGCATGAGTGTATTTTCTAGTAAGACAAGGCGGAATCTTCTTTATGTAATAGGGATCATGTACACTGTAAACTGTTTCCATGCATTTATGAAAGATTATAAATGTGAAGCTGCTGCATAATGTTTAAGCATCTTCTAACACAAATTTGTAACTGGAAACAACCAAGATCATAATCCTGCTATAATCACTATTTTTTAAAAATTACTTTAATCTTAAGCAACTTGACTCCACTAAAAAAAAAAAAAAAAGAAGAAAAAAGAAAAAATGAAAAAGAAAAAAGAAGTCACTCTTCAATTTGCTAAAGGCCAAAAGCACATCTATTATATCTGACAATAGAAAACAAAAAACACACAGGTTTGAGATCACAAGAGCATGATTTGAAGCAAACAGGCTCCGAGTCAGAAGTGATCAAATTATTAAGTGGTTTGAATGATCAATGGGTCTTGTTAAAGAGCTCCCTCTGCAGGTGATGAAAAGTAATGGACAATTAAAAAGATCCAGCATCAAAACTTGGCAAAAAAACACACAAACAGACTTTCTCTCAATAGCAAGGTTTGCCAAAAGTAAGCCTTGCCACAAAAGATCTTTCACATTCAATCTGCTATTTCAGAGATACATATTTCAAATTGTGAGTTTCTTTTTTTAGTTTGTTTAGTTTTTTAGATTTATTATTATTATTATTATTATTATTATTATTATTGTTGTCATTAGTTATGCTTAATTTTTAAAAGAAAAGAAAGGACAAAAAACAAGATACATTTACAACTAAAACTGAGTCTGAGAATAGTGGGTCATTTAAAGTGCAGCGTATGGACAGTGAGCATAAAAGGAAATGGATAATTACAAGAGAAACTCAGAGCAACGAAAGAGGATCTGCTATTGATTTGGCAGATTTCCCTGACCTAGTCTGTGCCGATGTCTGCAAGGTTTATGGTGAACTGATACAGGTGCAGAAATAGCAGCTGGAGTTGTGCCTAACACTATGTTCACCGTGGTGATGATCTGGTGAGCTGACACAGGACCAGTGAGTTGGCCAATGGGAAACCAACTAGTGCATGCGTCACAGCAGTGGCAATCCCAAGCTTGCACAGCAAGGCAACAATCCTTTGAATATACTTATTTATATATATACTGTAAACTGTATATGAGCTTTTTGCCTTTCATTTTACAACACAGCAGACAGAGAGAGAAACAGTGACAAACCTATATTGACCAATATGTAGCTGTTTTGGCATAAGCCACTAGCTGTGCCTGATTGACTGAATAACAGAAGTGACAGTCCTTTCAATAGATAGTGCACATTTTGTGTATTCTGTGAATATATTGAACAATAAATATGTGTAAAATAAGTAATCTAAATTAGCATTATACTGCATATCGGCCATCGGCAACCCTGATTTCTAGATATTGATAACAGCTATTGAGAAGCACATGTCCATAGACAACTAAAGAGGAAAGTGGAGAAATAAAGAGGGGAAAGGAGATTGGAACATGACATTGGCCAGACTCGCACATGTGACCCCATGATCATGCTTCTTTTTCATCCCAAACACATGCATGTGCACTATCCACAGTGCCACGGCTCTGGCAAAGGCTAGAATCAAGAAAAATAACAATAAAAAAACAAAAACAAACACTAGACACCTTTTCTGGGCAGCTTCGGTGAAGGTGAAAGAAAATGCAAAAAGAAAACACTTCAATTCACAAAAAAAGTACACAAATGCACACTTTTATACCAGAACTGTAGATGAACTGCCCCTCTTACTGGATTGGACTCAATTACTCTCTTGGTTCCAAGCAAATCTTACTAATTAAATCCCTTAAGCATTAATAATGTAGCCTGAGTGGGAGCCTATAAAACTATACCCACCCAGCCAAGCCAATCAATACACCAAGAGTGGAATTAGCAGTTATCTTAAAGTCCTTTAACAACAGTGCAGGCTGACAGACCAACACAAACAATCATCCATAATTAAATAGACACTCACACATTTTACAAAAAAACAAAAAACAAAGGCACACTGCAGTTATGCAAGTACTACACCAACTACATGGTTTGTCACACATTACAAACACTGGCCCCCAAAAGTATTTAGACACTCAAGTGACACTTAAAAAAATGTACGTATGATATATGTAATTGCATTAGATAACAAAATGTCAAAGCAAGTTGCATGTACAAAAATGTTTTGACCTTTTCTTCACTTTACTGGTCTTAGCCATCTCTGCAATGAAAGTGATTTTTAGTGGATGTATGAAGTCAGTTTCCCTCAAGTTCACAAAGGTGCCCATCAGGATGATAATGTTCCTCTAATGTTCAACAACAACAAAAAAAGTGTCCAATTACTAAAAAAAATACCAAAAATAAAATTGGAACATTATATCTATTGTTTTATCAGTTAAAACCTAACAAAAGTCTTTTGTGTAATGTTTTGCTTGAAAAGTGTGTTGGTGCTATCAATGCCTCTTGGTTTGACATTTTGCTGTCTAATGCAATTAAATCCATACATGTAAAGTGTGGCTTAAATGTCCACATATTTTTTGGGCCACTGTACATGTTACTGAGGGACAGAAATCGGAGTAAGGATGGAAAAAAAGGAACACACACACAGAAAATCCACAGGATTAAAATAAACAGTGGTAGAGAGAAATAAAGACACAGCAAAGAAGAAAGCTGGGGGCCTTCCACCGACAATACACTCTCACTTCCCAGATCTATTCTGTCCATCAGTCTTTGAGTTTTGTGTGCTAAACAATCTCCCACACATTTCCCAGGATAACACACATTCGGCCTGCCTGTGGTTTTAAATTTGGACAGGCACCTGTGAGGATGACTGAGATAGTTTGTTTGGGGCAGCCTCTGTGAATGTGTGTGTGTATGTACACAGGGTTTATGGAGCTTACTAAGACAGGGGTTGTTGAGCTTGGGAACTTGCATGCCAATCGTAGCCAGGAGTCTTTAAGAGGCCTGGAGGCACTTAACTGCTCCCCGGAGAGCAAAATAAAGATTGAGAGTGAGTGAGAGAAACGGGAAGAATGGATAAGAGATCTGACGGAGCATAATTTTGGGCAGTGTGATAGAGGCCCATCACGAAGACAGAAAAGTGGCATTACAGACCAAGTCAAGGACTAGGGACAGGGAAAGGCTAATCGAGGGATGCCTGCAGGGTTTGCTGGCTTACTTCTCAGGCCTAGAATAGAATGTGAGCTCCGATGTCTGGGCCACTTTGACTGAAATGGAAAGTTGGGAGTGATTAGGATCAGGTTTCACAGTTCACCCCTCCATCATGGGCCGTGGGCCAGAAGGAGCAGACTGTGGGTTTGGGAGGTATGTGTGTACTCTCGTACTTAACAGGATGGCCTCACTTGCCAGCGTATTGCAACAGCCAGCCAGTTAATTAGGAGAATTTCATCACTCCGTCATAGAGAAGGAAATCGAGAGGGAGAGGAAGAGGAAGGGACAGAAATATACCATTAGTCTATGGTCACTGCAGTTGTTTCAAGTCCATATGAATAGTGTTTAAAGTAACACAAGCTCCAGTTCAACTGCACGGCTAAATAGTGGTGGTTTTATTGACATCTTCCTATTGATTGTTCACATTTTGCTTTCGCTTTTTCAACAGCCAAGTAATTCATACGTGCAGTGAAATGAACCAATGAAGCAATTCTAGAATATGCTGAGGGTCACAGGGTCAAGTATGTTTATCATAAACAAGTCAATCACCCAGCTCTTGATGCACCCTGATGTTTACATCATATGTGTGAGTGGCAGTACTGATATATATTGTTTGGAATGTAGGGAAACAAACCTGACTTCATCTCGCACCCTGCATTCAAATTATAAGTTTGGTAAGAAATGCCACAAGAGTATACGTAACAATTGAAGCATTTTAATTCCAAAAACATTAAAGTAATGTTTCAGGTTCATTACAAGTTAAGCTCTTATAAATCCGTGGCATGCTGTAGATTACCACAGACAATAATTTTGACACCCCTCAGTTTGTAAAAACAGCTTGCATAGCCAATGTCAATCTGGCGTTTTTTTTTTCTTCTAATTTTGTATATAACATAAATTGTGGTCCTTATTATCAAACACGTGTTTCCCAGCAAGGTATGATGCCACCATTACTCTGACAAGCGTTTGATATTTTCAAATGACAACCAATGGAAATAATGTGGGTTTGAGTACTTTTAAGAAGGATTTTATCAAAATAATAAAAACGTGTAAAACACATTGTTGCCAGGTCGATTTGTAATACTCATTATAATTCATTAAAACTCATTGTAATACTAAGTTACTCATGTCTTTCCTTTTTTAAAATAATCTTTAAATAGATCTGGAGAAGAGCATGTTACGGTTAAACTGTATCAGCCCTCATTTCAAAATGAACATATAACATCTGCAACAACACCTACATTTGCTCTAAGGTAAATTAAAGCTAATAACTGGATGTTAATTCATTTATGTATTGGTTCAAGCCATAGTAAAAGTGATAGTATATAAACAGTTCACAGCATCTAAATAAGTGTTATGAGACATTATAAACAGCTCTGTTCACCTACGCTAATGTTATTAGATGTGTAATCACTATTAAATGAAGTTTTTTTCTTTTCAAGTGACTGTAATAATCGTTTGCCTTGATTCTGATTCACAGTTTCCAGTTTTTTTATCAAATTACTGTGCAATTTAACAATTTCTTTTACAATAAAACTTTAGATAAATATGCATTGCAATGTCACTCTTCATACCAGCCCACTGAAAAATATTATCCATTCCGTTTATGAGAATATTTAGCCAAAAACCGTGTCGTTCACGGCAATCTCCCGATTGCGAGCAACCATAACCAAGGGGGGCGGAGCTTAGCGAAGGGTCAATTACACGTTGAAAGCAAGACACAATTACAGTATTTATTTGATAAGCACATCAATTCTAACCTACATGTTGTGGCAAATAAATGTGTATCAATTTCCACTATTATGAACAGAAATGATCAAAATTGAGTGCAGTACATGCACTCCCCTGCCAAAATGTAGCCCTTGCAAACCACTGAATAATGTTAAGATATGATTAAATGGAGAAAGTATGCCTGTTCAGAAAGCAAAGACAAGGAAATTGTGCAAAGGCTGACGTGACTAGTTTTCACATCAAACAATAACATTGATATTCTTATAGTTGTGAAAAATAGTTTGCAATGCATGTGACCGAGCTTCCTTGTTGCCAATTTTAACAGGACAAAAAATAGTCACCATTGCTTTAAGTGAGTAACTGAATTCTGTTTGCAGGGACAGTTAAACAGGGTTAGTTAGTTCAACAAGTTCAAGGAAGGGGTCCAAGAAAATCATAATCAAAAATGACAGCATGCGATATGAGAAGAACTAGAACAAGTTAATGATGTGTCCAATCGACACTTTTTCTGGACACACAACCCCCTATAAACATGACCTTTGTGGCTTTACCAGCTTGAGTGGAGCGTCTCACTGGTTTGTGAGGCCTGAAGACTGCTCTTAATCTCTATGCCGTCTTTCTGCCCCCCTTCCAGGGCGTGACCTTTCACACCACGAGGCTGTCACACTCCAAACCAATTCGCTCAGCCCAGCCCAATCAGGGAGGGGAAAAGAAGCCTGATTATTGATGTGTTTGGCAGGCCTCACACCACAGAGCCCACTTCCCACACAAAGCCAATTTGCTGTGATTATTAAGGTAACAGTTTACGCCATGTGGACAGACGATGGGTGCGTGGGTAGGGTTGGTTAGATCAGATTACTGGAAAAGAGGAACTTAAAGGGCCTGGGCAAGAGGTAATATTATAATGTACCATTTGTAGGAACCATGCCATGGTCTTAAAGGGATAGTTCACCCAAAAATGAAAATGCTCTATTCATTTTCTCACCCTCATGCCATCCCAGATGTGTATGACTGTCTTTCTTCAGCAGAACACAAACAAAGCTTTTTAGAAGAATATCTCAACTCTGTAGGTCCATACTATGCAAGTGAATTGTGATCAGATCTTTGTAGCTCCAAAAATCACACAAGGAAACATAGAAGTAATCCATAAGGCTTTAGTGGTTAAATACATAACTTCAAAAGTGTTATAACAGGTGTGGGTGAGAAACAGATAAAAAAGTAAGTCCTTTTTTCCTCTAAATCTCCACTTTCACTTTTACATCTGAAAGTCACATGTGGTGCCTGTTTAGTTTCACTTTCACATTAAAGTGGAGATTTAGAGTAAACCACAGCTATTATATTGGTTCTGAATATCATGATTTAAACATTGCAGTCAAATGGATTACTTTTATGTTCCCTTTATGTGATTTTTGGAGCTGCAAAGGTCTGATCACCATTCACTTGCATTGTTTGGACCTATAGAGCTGAGATATTTTTCTAAAAATCTTTGTTTGTGTTCTGATGAAGAAAGAAAGTCATACACATCTGGGATGGCACGAGGGTGAGTAAATAAGACAATTTACATTTTTGGGTGAATTATCCCTTTAAAGCAACCCACTGGACTTAAAGTTGTGCCACATAAGACTTTTGAAGCAAAAGCAACAGTTTTTAGTGTCAACAAAATTAAGAGACTGGTCACACTGCCTGGGGAGAAGGCACAACATATTACTGTTAAGCTTCTTTTGAAAATAGAACAAAATCCACAACATCCAATCCAAAATCATTGACTCACCATGTTGTTCCAAACCCGTCTGACTTTCTTTGTTCCATGTAATAGGACAGGGTTTTTGAAATGCCTGTTCCTGGAGACCCACTGCTCTGCACATTTTGTACGTCACCCTAATCTCACACACCCGATTCAGGTCATGGAGCCTCTACTAATGAGTTGATTATTTCAATCAGGAGTGTTAAATTAGGGCGACACTCAAAATGTGCAGAGCTGTGGGTCCCCAGGAGCCGGATTGAAAACCTCATAATAGGAGATGTCAGGCACCATGTTTGTCACCATTCGCTTTCATTGCAACTTTTCTCCATACGATAAAAGTGAATGGCGACTGAGGCTATCATTCTGCTTTAAATCTCTTTTTGTGTTCGAAAGACTAAAAGTCATACAGGTTCGGAACAACATGAGGGTGAGCAAACAGTGACAGACTTGTCATTTTTGGGAAAACTATCCCTTTAAATTTGGACGATACAATTAATGAACAGTAATTTGGCTAGTTATCATTACAGAAACCAGACCACTGTAGTCACATGTCAACTTTAATTACAAGAGTAAATCTATATTTGGACTTACACTTAATAAATCATAGCACCAGCATGTGTATAAGTCCCAAGGAACTGGACACGTACTCACATAATGCATGTGTTAGAGGTGGCAAATGTCATGCATGTTTTGAAATAATTAGCAGGTGTGTCCTTTTTAAGGTTTCTGATTTATTCTGTTCCCTGGGTTACCGGAGACCCCTTTGGGATACAGAGAAAACATTTATCTCCAAAACAGGGAAGGAAAGACTGTAAGTGCAGTGTCCTGTTTCACTGGAGTTTGGATTACACTTTTCATTACTCAGCCTTCAACTGCTGGCACAAACACTCAACAAGTGCTCTCACACACACTCTCTTCAATGCAAACCCAGCTCCAATATGACAATGTATGCAATAGTGTGACAATAAACACATTTTCTATTTCTGCATGTCCTTGTACTTAAGCATTTCCTTGTAAGCTTAGCCTATATCAGATGCACATCTCAAAGATCACAGAAATGTACTGGCCTCATTTCCTTCCACTTAATCTCCAGGTGCTCACATGCAGTTTACACACAAGAGCAGAGGATGGGTGTGCCTGGCAGGTGGCTGTTAGTTGCTTTGCTGCATGGGTGTGTCACGCAAGGCTGTGCAGTGAGAAGCTTTAATTATGCCCAGCTAACAGTTTCACAAGGGAGCAGCCAGAGGCCTGGGGCCCCTGCCACCAAATAGAGAGGAGCAGGGCACAAGAGCTGTTGATAATGTCTCTCTACGTCTGTCAGTGGCTGTACATGAATTACACACTCGGAATCCATGTCAAGCACAGGAGTCTGTTCGTTAAAGAGTTTGAGGTTGATCAGTTGTCCTGTGGTTGTAAACTATTTGTAAAAGTAATATGCTACTATATTCTGACTCAAATGTATTTCAACTTCTTTCTTTTTTTTTCTTTTTTTTTTTGCTCAGTATGCTAACAGATTATCTGTGCCCTTTGGATATCCATGTGTTCTGAAAGCCATTAAAACACTCAAATCCCATTAAGTAAAATTAATTTGTCACGGGTCTATAAACTCTTCTTCTTCATTATGAGATAGCAGCAAAAGCATATAAAATCTTAAGGTGGTTGCACACCTGATGAGAAGAGCCATGCCGCATCATGGCTAGGACACGGCACAGGTATCAAACACAGGGCATGTTGATACGGTTCAGGTGGCAGACAGTACACACAAAAGTTACCAAGGTTTTTCCCTTTTTCAAGAATGAACAATGCTAGAGTAAATAATCAATGTCCTTTGATAATGATTTTGGTCGAACTTAATGTAAAATATGCGAGTTGTGCTCCATGGTGCGGCAGATATTTGAGCAGACTCTGGAGTCGTAGCTGGGCGACACAGACAGACACAGAGCGGCAGCGGCGATGTGCATTCCTTCATTGAAAACAGTTGTTTTGAATTTTAGAACACGTAATTTCGTCCACCAGACACGTTCGGTAAGCGACACAGTTTTTCTTCTGCTTTATGCATGTTTGGATGGTGTCACAAGGATGTATGCTTAAGTTTTTTAGGTGTTCGCACTGGTGCTAGTGAACATAATTTTTTTTTTTTTTTTTTTTTAATCATTAGCACAAATTAAAATTTATAAGCACACAGAAGAGTATGGTCTATTGTTTTATTGTTTATTATTATTATTTACTACTACTACAATTAACTACCACTAGTACTTCAATTTTGATTCAATGTCTTTTTTAATTAATTTGATTTAATGATCAATTTTAATATATATATATATATATATATATATATATATATATATATATATATATATATATATATATATATATACAGTGGTGTGAAAAAGTGTTTGCCCCCTTCATGATTTCTTATTTTTTTGCATGTTTGTCACACTTAAATGTTTCAGATCATCAAACAAGTTTAAATATTAGTCAAAGATAACACAAGTAAACACAAAATGCAGTTTTTAAATGAAGGTTGTTATTATTAAGGGAAAACAAAATCCAAACCTACATGGCCCTGTGTGAAAAAGTGATTGCCCCCTAAACCTAATAACTGGTTGGGCCACCCTTAGCAGCAACAACTGCAATCAAGCGTTTGCGATAACTTGCAATGAGTCTTTTACAGCGCTGTGGAGGAATTTTGGCCCACTCATCTTAGCAGAATTGTTATAATTCAGCCACATTGGAGGGTTTTCGAGCATGAACTGCCTTTTTAAGGTCATGCCACAGCATCTCAATAGGATTCAGGTCAGGACTTTGACTAGGCCACTCCAAAGTCTTCATTTTGTTTTTCTTCAGCCATTCAGAGGTGGACTTGCTGGTGTGTTTTGGATCATTGTCCTGCTGCAGAACCCAAGTTCGCTTCAGCTTGAGGTCACGAACAGATGGCCGGATATTCTCCTTCAGGATTTTTTGGTAGACAGCAGAATTCATGGTTCCATTTATCACAGCAAGTCTTCCAGGTCCTGAAGCAGCAAAACAGCCCCAGACCATCACACTACCACCACCATATTTTACTGTTGGTATGATGTTCTTTTTCTGAAATGCGGTGTTACTTTTAAACCAGATGTAATGGGACACACACCTTCCAAAAAGTTCAACTTTTGTCTCGTCAGTCCACAGAGTATTTTCCCCAAAAGTCTTGGGGATCATCAAGATGTTTTCTGGCAAAAATGAGACGAGCCTTAATGTTCTTTTTGCTCAGCAGTGGTTTTCGTCTTGGAACTCTGCCATGCGGGCCATTTTTGCCCAGTCTCTTTCTTATGGTGGAGTCATGAACACTGACCTTAACTGAGGCAAGTGAGGCCTGCAGTTCTGGGGTCTTTTGTGACCTCTTGGATGAGTCGTCGCTGCACTCTTGGGGTAATTTTGGTCGGCCGGCCACTTCTGGGAAGGTTCACCACTGTTCCATGTTTTCACCATTTGTGGATAATGGCTCTCACTGTGGTTCTCTGGAGTCCCAACGCTTTAGAAATGGCTTTATAACCTTTTCCAGACTGATCTCAATTACTTTCTCATTTGTTCCTGAATTTCTTTGGATCTCGGCATGTCGTCTAGCTTTTGAAGATCTTTTGGTCTGCTTCACTTTGTCAGGCAGGTCCTATTTAAGTGATTTCTTGATTGAGAACAGGTGTGGCAGTAATCAGGCCTGGGTGTGGCTAGAGAAATTGAACTCAGGTGTGATAAACCACAGTTAAGTTATGTTTTAACAGGTGGGGCAAACACTTTTTCACACAGGGCCATGTATGTTTGGATTTAGTTTTCCCTTAATAATAACAACCTTCATTTAAAAACTGCATTTTGTGTTTACTTGTGTTATCTTTGACTAATATTTAAACTTGTTTGATGATCTGAAACATTTAACATGCAAAAAAATAAGAAATCAGGAAGGGGGCAAACACTTTTTCACACCACTGTGTGTATATATATATATATATATATATATATATATATATATATATATATATATATATATATATATATATATATAAAATATTATTACTACTATTATTTTTTAAATATTCATCACAAGATAAATTAGGGTACTGCAACACCCCCGTACTTTACTTGACTGGGCATTTGTCCCACCACCACAATGCTGTATGAATTGCCTTATTAACTGCTATGTAATAATAATAAAAAATAAACTCATAAAAAAATATATTTATAGTATAACTTTTCATTAGCATATTTATTGGAATGCTTTAAGAATAGACCACTGAAAAACTCGTTTAAGTTCGTCTGTGTAATTCGAGCAACTACAGTAGATGTTTACATTCTATCAGTTTCTCTTCTGCACAGGATGTGATGCGTGAATCTTGAACATGGCCATTGAACATGGCCATACAATCAGCATGCAGCATAGAAGGAACATTACTGTTTGATCGCTCAAGATTTGCCAACAGCAAAGCAGACATCAGACTATCAGCAACGCTCCTCGTCAACGGAAATGACACTTATCACACATGTGCGAATAGGTTCAAATTTGCTGTCACATATTATAATTTTTGACTGCAAATGCAATTAAAACTGTTTTATAATTGTAAATCCCTGTATTGATAGCAAACCTTTTTTTCAGTTTAACTGCTAGCAATGGAATATACTGAAAAAAATAAAAATAAAAACTGATTTTATTTGAATTATTATACACTGATAAGTTATAATAATTATTATTATTTATTTTTTTTATAAATACAGCAAACTATCTTTGGGAAGAACAAAAAGTTTGGCCAAAGGCCATGCTGCTAGAAGTTATTAATAAGAAATCTTAAAGTTGGGTCATAGTCATGGCACAGAGGGTAGTTCTCGTGGCACTTAAAAAAGCTGTTGCACTCACTGGGACACAGGTTTGATTAGACCTGCATCATGTCCCGATCCACTTCCCCTCTCCCTTCCTCCACATTCTGATCTATTTCCACTGTCCTGTTTGCTAAAGGAATATGCCAAATTAATTTGAAGTTGGAAGCTAATTTTAGGCCTAGAAAAATGAATGGAACAAAAGAGCACTGTGAAAGTTATTGGGGGTGTTTTCATTGTGCTAACAGAGCACACAAACTTCAGGCAGAGAAAAACTGACAACAGACAGCTGAGAGACAAATTGAGGCTTAGGGACGAGAGATACATTGTAGAAAACACACCCACACAATAGCTGTTAACAGGTGGTGGGTGGTCTTCCCAAAGACAGGCCTGCTGGACATATGATGAGCAGGTTGGTGGGTGCGTGCCAGGACCCGCAGAGGGCAAGAATTTGAGTAGTTGGATGTTTATCCAGTGGACACTGGTGGAGGAGAGATTACACCCCATTAAAGTGTGAGTTGGCCCATCTGCTTGACATGCAGGGCCTGAGAAAGTGATTTGGAATGAGCAGAATGTTTGTCCCACCGACTGAGGGTCGACGGTGTGTGAGCATGACCAAAGTTCAGTGTGGCATTAAGGTTTTTAGAGCAAATATTTCTTGAGAAGCTAAGACACTATTGGGCCTTCTGGGTTCAGTACAAGTTAAGCTCAATTAAAAGCATTGCAGCATAATGATTTCCAAAAAAAAAACAAAAACAAAAACAAAAAAAGCAAAAATTGCGGTTACAGTAAGGCACTTACATTTGAAGTAAATGGGACAAAACATTCCATAAAGTTATATCCAATATTACAACTTCTTTATCATGACAACAAAACCCTGTAATCCTGGTTTTGGATATAACTTTACACAAAGGTTAGTAAACATTTTAATTACACTAAAATAATTTAAAAATGTATAATGTTTACATCTTGTGGCTATAGTTTTGAAACAATACGTATTGTATTGTTTATGGACTGGCCCCATTCATTTTCACTGTAAGTACTGCATTTTTTATATATATATATATGTATTTTTTTTCAACTTGTATTGAAAATTCCTTTAAAAGGATAGTTTACCTACACATTTTATTGTCATTGTTTACTCAGATTCATGTGTTCCAAACCCATAAGACTTTCTTCTGTAGAATACAAAAGGAGTTGTTAGGCAGAATGTTAAAGGAATAGTTCACCCAAAAATGAAAATGATCTTAATATTTACTCACCCTCATGCCATCCCAGATGTGTTTGACTTTCTTTCTTCTGCAGAACACAAATAAGATTTTTAGAAAAATATCTCAGATCTGTAGGTCCATACAATGCAAGTGAATGGTGACCAAAACTCTGAAGCTCCAAAAAGCACAAAGGCAGCATAAAAGTAATCCATACTACTCCAATCGGTTTTGGGTGCGAACAGAACAAAAAAAAAAAAAAAAAAAAAAAAAAAATATATATATATATATATATATAAAAAAAAAAAAATTTCCCCAATATAAATACTGACATTAGCACTCTCCTTGGCAATCATGATTTTACTTTTAAACACTTCCTAGTGCCATCAAGAGTTCATACGTTAAACTCTAGGAAGTGAAATCATGATCGTGCCAAGAGACTGCAATGGCAAGATGAGGAGGAGGAGTTACATTTTGGTCTGTTCTCACCCAAAACCTATTGGATCGCTTCAGAAGACATGGATTAAACAACTGGAATCTTATGAATTACTTTTAACCTGCCTTCATGTGTTTTTTTGAAGCTTCAAAGTTCTGGTCACCATTCACTTACATTGTATGCACCTGCAGAGCTGAGATATTCTTAAAAATATTTCTTTGTGTTCTGCAGAAGAAAGAAAGTTATACACATCTGGGATGGCATGAGCATGAGTAAAAGTGGGTGAACTACTCCTTGAAGTCTCAGTCACCATTCACTTTTATTGTATGTAAAAAAGATGCATTGATAATGAATAGTTACTGAGGCTAACATTCTGCCTAAAAACTCCTTTTGTGTTACAGGGAAAAAAGAAAGTCGGATGTGTTTGGAACAACATGACGCTGAGTAAATAATGACAGAATTTTCATTTGAAGATGAGCTATCCCTTAGGATATAGGAGCTCTGTGGAGATATGCCACACGTCTGATTAGTGTCACTTCCTATTCCGGTTGCTGACGGCATGCTGCACGAGTGTTTGTAGCTTGCTAGCCTACTTAGCATTGCTTTTTCTTATTCTTATACGTTCATCGTTTTATCCTTTTCATTTTACCACGTGCTTTGGGTTTTTCCAATTTTCTACTGTTTCAACTGTGTGTATTTTAATGCGCGCACCCATTTCTCTCGTTTTTTCTTTTCTTTTTTCCACTTGTCTACATCTCGTGTCTCCACTGCGGGCATTCGTTTTCTCCACTGTGTTTTACATGGATTATTGCATCAATCTCAAACATCTGTTGATTAGCACACATTTCTCTCGTTTTTTCCTTTCTTTTTTCCACTTGTCTACATCTCGCATCTCCACTGCGGGCATTCGTTTTCTCCACTGTGTTTTACATGGATTATTGCATCAATCTCAAACATCTGTTGATTAGGAACTACATCGATCTCTTGCTACAATTTACAGTTAAGTTTTTAGTGTAACTCAGAGGACAGGATATAAGTTTAAGTCTTTAACTAATAATGCTTAATAAGACACTGTCAGACATAAATAAAAAATCTCGGTCATCTTTTGCCCTTGCTACAGCATATTGATCTCCTGGGCCATACTCTGGTTTCCTCTGTGAATTTGCAAATTTTCTATCAGATCTAGTAGTTAATGTAGATAGAGCTTTAATTGTTGGTGACTTCAACATTCACATAGATAATGAAAATGACACATTGGGATTAGCATTTATCGATATTCTCAACTCTCTTGGAGTCAGACAAAATGTGACAGGACCAACTCATCGCCATAATCATATGCTAGATTTAATTCTGTCATATGGAGTTGATGTTGATACTATAGAAATTCTACCACAGAGTGATGACATCACAGATCATTACCTTGTCTCTTGTTTGCTGCGATCAGCTAATGTCACTCAATCTACACGACACTATCATTCAGGTAGAACTATTCTTTCGACCACTAAGATAGCTTCCATAATAATCTTCCAGAATTGTCTCTTACTCAGTTAGCCATAAAGCCTAGAAGAACTTGATGTAATAACAGAAAGTATAAATACAGTCTTCTCTAGCACTATTGATAGTGTCGCGCCCTTCGATTAAAGAAAATTAAAGAAAAAAGCCTCACACCGGGGTACAATGATCACACTCATGCTCTTAAGAGAGCAGCTCGGAAAATGGAGCGCAAGTGGAAGAATACAAAATTAGAGGTATTTCGCGGTGCATGGAACGATAGTGTCTGTATCTACAGACAGGCACTAAAAGCTGTCAGGTCAGCATACTTTAGCAAACTCATAGAAAATAACCACAATCAAAAGCCACAACATGTATGTTAGATCCAACACCAACTAAGCTCTTAAAAGAGGTATTCCAAGTAATCTAAGACCCAGCAATTCATTTTTGCCCTCTGTGGGGGACATGAGTCAGAGACACAATTTATGCAATCTATTTGAGTCCTTCAGTACTGTCAAGAGGACATCCTGGGCTTTCTAGTGATGCCACAGTTGTGGGGGTGTGACTAACAGAGCACACAGTCTTTCTTTTCAAAATGGCGCCCATTGCAGTTTCCACATTTTATGGCAACAAAGGAGGTAAGTGATTAATTGTTTGCAGATATTATGTTTCTCTTGCTAATAATCAAATTGTTTCTTCAATGTGAGAGTCTTGACTTCAATTTAGTAAGATTTCAGAAATGTACAGTAATTTTAACCCTTTCAAAACACAACTTTTATTCAATGTCCTTTGTAGGGACACCAGGACTAACTAACTCCTGTTTTCCATTCTTGAGGAAGCAGAGGGCTGGGTGAGGCAGAAAGGATTTTACTCAGAATTGTGGAAGGGGATTCAGATTTAGAGCTGTCAGGAGATGAGGTAGAGGAGGGCCAGACAGTACAGCAGGAAGGTGAAAGCTCAGAGGAGGACATATCATCTTTTGAGGAGCCTAAGCAGGGACAAAGTGACGACACCCACCGTCCATTATGGATAAGAAGCAATGTGTAAGCTAGGGCTCTGAAGTTTATTGGTATTACAGTGTCTAGAAAGGTAAATGAGAGCCTTTTTAGTTGAATTTACACACACACAAACGTACAGTACACAATCAGTTAAAAGCTTGATTTGGCAAACTATTGACCTTGTTGATTTATATAATTAATAATACACTTGCTAAAAGTGCATTAAACTATACCTCTCCTTTCTTTATCAATTAAGTTTCAACCCTATTGTGGAGGAGAACAACTTGCAAGTCAATGCTGGCCACAACCACCAAGACTGGAGGCCCTCTGATTACTTCATTCAGTACATAGACAGCCAGGTTTTAGAAAAAATGTCAAAGCACACAAACCAACGGGAGGAGCACATCTCTGGAGTCAGCCTTAAAACCACTCCAGAGGAGCTGAAAACCTTCTTTTGAATATCTATGTACATGGCATGTCTCAGATACCCTAGGATCCGGATGTACTGGGCGGCAAAGACGAGGGTCCCAGTTATAGCCAATTCAATGAGTCGAGACAGATTCTTCAAGATTAGGCAGTCCATCAAAGTCACAAATGATCTTGATATCGCTGATGAGGAGAAAAAAAATGATCCCCTCTGGAAGGTGAGACCTCTTTTAAACAGAGTGCAACACGGCTGCCTCAATCTGCCAAGACCGGGGAAGGCCTGTGTTGATGAGCAGATGATTCCCTTCACAGGTCGGTGTCTTGTATGGCAGTTTGTGCCAGGGAAACCAAATCCCACAGGACTGAAAGTATTTGTGCTTGCCAGTCGCAATGGTTTAGTGCTGGATTTTGAAGTTTACAATGGCAGGAATATGTTCACTGACCCGCAGCTTGGAATCAGAGGGAATGCAGTCACACGGATGGCACAGTTTCTTCCAAGAGTAACACACCTGTACTTTGACAGGTATTTCACCTCTATCAAAGTACTGGATATGTTGAAAGCAAATGGTCTCCTGGGAACAGGGACCATTATGAAAAATAGAATCCCTGCACTGTGCAAGTCAAAGATGTCAGATGACACCAAACTACAAAAACAAGGAAGAGCTGCATCCGAAATGGTTGTCAGAAAACCGTCAGAGGTTGCAGTGACAAAGTGTCAGGACAATAAGGCAGATCTGATGGCCTCCAGTGTTCATGGAATAGAGCCCCAGGACAGCTGCCTGAGATGGTCAGCAAAAGAGAAGCGCCATGTTACTGTGCCTAGACCTGCTGTTGTGGCCGAGTACAACAAAATCATGGGTGGAGTTGATTTGTGCGACTGCATGATCAGCTTTTACCCGATGTCATGCCGCACAAGAAAATGGACCATCCGTACGGTCCTGCATTTCTTTGACCTGGCTGCCACAAACAGCTGGATCGAGTACAGGTCTGACCACCAGGTCTCTGGGAGACCAGAGAAGGAGAGACTGCAGTATTTTGACTTCAAGCTGCTGCTGGCTGAAGAAATGACTGCTCAGGCACAGGGTGTTCGAGGTCAACAGGTTGACAAGGTGGCCAATGATGATGATGAGATGAGCACTGATGATGAAGAATACATTCCAACAAAGAAGAGGAGGCCTGTTGAACCACAGCCCAATGACGATGTCAAAAAATACGGGGCGCTCCATTTGCCAAAGATGGTGGAGGCAGTACATGCATCACGGTGCAGGAGAGAAGGATGCAAAGGGAAAACATACATCAAGTGTATTAAATGTAACATGTTTTTGTGTGTTTCAAAGACAAAAAACTGCTTCCTGTTGTACCATGCATGATCTGTTGTTAGTGCCATGTGTGACGTGACATAACAACCCAGCTTTAAGTGACTATCAAATGTGCAAATGCAATTTAATCAAAAAGCTCCACTACGGGATGTTATTTCTTAAAATGATGTTTTAGTGTTCAGATGTGTTTCCTTCATCTAACTGTTTTTATGTTCATGAAAAGAAAATACATTTGAACAGAAATCCACATGAAAATGAATACAATATCATTACATTCTGAGATCAAACAAGACCCGATGTCCACTACAAGGGACAGATGATAAAAAATAAATAAATAACATTTTTGATTTATTTATTTTTTTGGTTGTAACAAGTTTCTTTCAACCACAATACTTAAATTATCTAAAAAAAAATCTAAATATCGAAAACTTTTTTCTTCTGGGTCTCAGGAGGACATTATTAACTCCTCGCTATCCTTAGGACATGACCCAAAAACTTTTAAATGGCAGTTATAAAACTGCTTATTAAGAAGCCACAGCTTGATCCTAGAGAACTGGCTAATTACAGACCAATTTCAAATCTACCATTATGTCGAAAATACTAGTAAAAATTTGTGTCCTCCCAACTATGTTAATTTCATCTTCTGATCGTGGCTGCATTTCTCTTCTAGCACTTTTAGATCTTAGTGCTGCCTTCGACATCCCTTTTAGATCACGACATTCTCTTGAATAGGTTGGAGAATTATATTGGCATTAGTGGACTTGCATTAGCATGGTTTAGGTCCTATTTATCAGACCGCTACCACTTCGTAGGTGTAAACGAGGAATTGTCAAATCAAACAACAGTATGGAGTGCCACAGGGATCAGTTTAAGGGCCTCTGCTTTTCTCCTTATACATGCTTCCTCTGGGAGATGTAATCAGGAAACATTGAATAAGTTTCCACTGTTATGCTGATGATACCCAACTTTATATTTTTTCAAAACCCAATGAAAATTCACAATTCTCCAAATTAGCAGAGTGTATCAATGAAATCAAATATTGGATGGCCAGAAATTTCCTTCTACTCAATTCCAACAAAACAGAGGTACTAATGATTGGAACAAAAACCTCTAAAAAATAAGCCGCTAAAATATAATTTGACTCTCGAAGAATGTACTGTTACGTTGTCTTCTACAGCAAAAAAATTAAGTGTTATATTTGATACTAATCTGTCCTTTGAAAATCAAATTTCCAATGTTTGTAGAACAGCATTCTTCCACCTGAGAAATACTGCTAAATTATGACACATGCTCTCTGTCGCTGATGCTGAAAAATTAATTAATGCAAATTTAATTAATTAAATTTTAAATTAATGCATTCATGACATCAAGACTAGATTATTGTAATGCATTACTGGGAGGATATCCAGCAAGTTCAATAAATAAACTTCAATTGGTTCAAAATGTAGCTGTCAGAGTGCTGACTAGAACCAAGAAATATGATCATTTTAGCCCAATTTTATTGTCGTTACATTGGCTACCTGTTAAATTTCATATTAATTTTAAAATTCTGTTAACTACATACAAAGCTTTGAATGGTCTAGCTCCACAGTACTTAAGTGACCTTCTGACACGTTATATTCCATCATGTTCATTACGATCACAAAATTCTGGCTTGTTAATAATTCCAAGAATATCAAAATCCACAAAAGGAGGTAGATCATTTTCCTATTTGGCTCCTAAACTATGGAATAGTCTACCTAACACTGTTCGGGACGCAGACACACTCACGCACTTTAAGTCTAGACTAAAGACTCATCTATTTAGCCAGGCATACACCTAATTTATCCTTCAACTCACAATTAGGCTGCTTTAATTAGGTCTGCCGGAACCAGAAACATCTATCATGATCTATAAATCTGCATTAAATTTAATAGCATCTACGCTAATATTTTTCTATATGATTCATATCCCGAGGTTACCAGAGCCGGTAAGATCCAGCTCCGTTCCTGCTTGGTGTCGGATTCCACTGCAACGTGTCGCTGAGAGATGACGACAAACTACAGCCAGGGCTAGCAAGACATCACTTCAGTCTTTTGACTTCAGAGGATGAACTGATGTCAACTCCAACTGTAAGACATCGGATACTTCATATGCCACTACCTGAACCTTGGACTTAGGATGGACCCCACCGAACCTCACTGAAATGACATGCAGGTTGAACTGCAATGCACCTCATTAATCTCTGCCTGCTTCACCTTTGTCTATTGATGGACTACACTCTTAAAATGGAATACATAGACTATCATTAAATTGCCAACAAAAGCCTTCATCAGCCAACTAAAAAAAGACAATGCACCTATGTGAACTTCTGCAGTTAATCGAGAAATGACTTCAAAAGACATTAGTCATTCATCTTAAAGTTCATAAAAAAATCGTATATATTTTTTTTTAAACACTGGACCTTAACGCTTACTTAATTTACAAATTTTAAACTATGACCTGCACTGCACACAAATAATTAATATTGGCATTAGATTTATGTTGTTTAGCCAGAGGGGAACTGGCCCCCACAGTGAGCCTGGTTTCTCCCAAGGTTATTTTTCTCCATTTGTGTTCCTTGCCACAGTCGCATTCAGCTTGCTCACAGGGGTTCAAAATACAATTATTATTTAATTAATGTAATTTTTATTTAATTTTATAGATATTACAGTTTAATTTTTTTTTGTTTTTGTTAATGCATGATTTCCTGTAAAGCTGCTTTGAAATGATGTGTTGTGAAAAGCGCTATACAAATAATAAAGATAAATAACTTCCATTTAATTTATATGCACACTCATCCACCATTCACATTTATTTCCAGTTGCTCACATTTGTGCTCCATTCCCAATCTCACTTTTGCAAACTCGGCTCAATCAAAGTCATTCTGTACATACAAATGCAATATAACCTTTGTGTCCATCACTAACATTACTAATGCTTTATGACAGCCCCTGCTGTCTTTATTGACTCTCAGCCTGTGAATGTTCCGGCATGTCCGTCAACGAATCACAAAGTTTCATGGTTGGGTGCTTGCCTCACACCACAGTGCTAGCCCTGGATCAGGAGGGCATGTGGATCAAGTAAACCAGGGCCTGCCGACACACATTAGTCATAAACAGGGTGTATATTACCGGACTAGAGCTGGGATGCTTTCTCAATAAGGCAGTGGCATATGTAAGAATGGAAGGTGGTGGTAGGGGGCCAGAATGAGATCCAGCAAATGAGGAAAGGGAAAGGAAAGAGTGAAAGAGCGAGCAGTGGTGGTGAAAAAAAGTGGCAGAAACTGAAGGAAGTGTGAACTAGTCAGTGATGCAAAAAAAACAACAACAAAAAAAAACTAAAAGAAACAAACAAACCAAAATAAGGAGCAGATGCTTAAAAGGCTAGAGAAGACTGACGCACTGGCTGTCACCTGTAAAGTTTAGATTGCAGATGTATGGTTGCCAGGTTAGAAGTGTTTGTTTACGTCATCCAAGAGAATATAGATGTGCTCGGAGGGGTTAGGTGCTGCATTCATCTATGGAAATAATACTATCTGCCTATACAATGTGACAAAATGCAAGGCATGAGGATTAAAATGGGGAAAAATGTATGACAGAGGGTAAACATATACATAGACCCTTCATAAAGCATTATCTTTTTGGACATTCTTTCTGTCAATGTGTGACCTGCAGCTGTCACAAATCAATCTATGTGTGTTTGAGAAATTTATTTTGGTGAATGGTGGTTAATTCTAGTGCTGTTTTATTTGTCAAGTTATTCAAACTCCGCTTTGCTCCCCTGTCTCGTCAATGATTTAGAGGGTATGACAGAAATAGAGGGAGATGGTGTGTAAACTCCATCTGATTAATGAGTGGCCTATAAAGGCAGCGACCACAGCTCCCTCTCTTACTCCCACATGGACAGATCAAAATACCTCAACTCATCTTCTCCAAACTGTAAACATGTGGAGGAAGAGAGATAATGATGTAAATGATTACAGATCACAAAACTTACCATACATGAATACAAAGAATACAAGAATACATAACTAATTGCCAGGCCCAGACTGAATCTGCAGACTTTTTATTTCCTTCACATTTTATATAGTGATTTTTGGAATATTTACGGAATTCTGGATTCAAACAATATAAACTGTGCTAAACTGATCTGAAAGTACTACACTTTTATTGGTAGCTAAAATCATAATTAAATTAGCCAAATGTATTTAATAAACAAACACATAATGGGCAAAGGGTATGTAGAACTTTGTGAATGACAAGTGTTCAAATTCTGTGGAAATCTGCAGAGCTTTCTGAGGAGTTATGTTTGTGTGCAGATTCCATGTCAGCTAGTTAATTGCTTATGCTTGTGTAAAATCGCTACTATTTGTTTTATTCTCATTTGTAAGACTCTTTGGATAAAAGCATCTGCTAAATGAAGAAAAGTAAATGTAACACTTGCATTAAAAAAAAGAGTGTGGCCACCCGTCTGCATGTGTGTAAACTTTACGTGCACTGGTGTAGGATGGTACCATCAGAAAGAGTGGAAAATGACAGCGGATAGGGCTGTGACAGAGCAGACAACTGATTTATGGGTAAATAAAAGGGCACATAATTGTACCGTAACAGGACCCCTGTAGAGTAGGGCAGGGCTTAGATGTGTGTGTGTGTGTGCGTGTATGTGTTTATGGAATTGCGGTAACATGACTATGCGAGTATGCACTTAGGAGGAGAGTGAAGTGTCCAGCTCAATCGTAATCTCTCCATATTGATGGCCGAGCAGCTCAGCATGTGAATGCACTGTCAGCGTGAGTTTACCAGATGAAAGAGATACATGCTGCCCTGATCTACATGATAGCAACCGACGGCAGAGGAGATATAAACTCTAAACGATGTGTGTTTGTGTGTGTGGAAGGGGTGGGGGTAGGGTGGAGGTGTACACGCATCATACCAAATAAAGCTATGGCAACTCTCCCTGAAGTTAATCGCTTTAACACATGGGAGAGAAGCTGTCTACACAAACACGTCTCAGAAGCCACAGAGTCAGAAATTAAAGATTAATTTGCCTGAAAGAGATTCTGCTTATTCCAACACCAAAAAGGCTTCTCAATTAGTTGTTACATTCATTAAATGTAGTTCACACTGTTTTAACCCTTGTGCGTCAATAAAAAAAAATTACTCAGAGGTCCTTAGAGGACAAAAATGTCCGCATCAAGAAACTGCCAAAATAATATTATATATTAATATTATTTTCCACTTTCAATTAGTTTTTTTTTTTAACCAACATCAGTCCTGATCATAACTACCAAATACTCATTAATTTTCAGGATTTTAACCCTTTAAATGCCAGTTTGTTTATATAATGCCACTGTTGTTTTTTATAAATTAAATAAAAAAAAGATTTATTTTCCATATACTAAATGCTAAGAGGACATTTTTGGGGGGGGGGGTTATCACAGTCTGGGATATGTCAATGATTAGCAACAACATTGATTTTGATGCATTATTATCATAGAATTCATGATTTTATGCTTTAATGGCACTGGGATCAAATATTGCAGAATATTGCAAAAATGAGTAACTATTTTGTGTACACAGTGTATTATAGATGTATTATAGGAACTGAGGTTGAAATATCAAAATTCCCTAAAAAATACACAACTTTGGCAAAGTTGATGCCGTTGGCATTAACACAGCCAAAATGATCGAAAAAACTAAAATGAAAAAGACAAAAATGCCCCGAAGGTCGCACAACGGTTAACCTGTCACACATAATTTTTTCTACAGGCTTTGTTCACACTGCAGGTTATGTTTGGACAGATCGGATTTTTTTCTGTTCAGACTGCAGTCCCTTTTGCTGGCATTAGTTGACGTAGTAACAATGTAAACTTGCGTATTTTCACCACGCATGAGAGTTTAGCAATGGATGTTTTTCAAGAGGCCAGTTTTTAAATATTAACACATTCTTCACAAAAAAAGTCTTAAAAAAAGGTAGCGGTGACATTTGCAATGTTTATTGCTGCTAAGGTTTACAACAGTCCCGTTTTTGCTAGACGGTCCTTATTTTATCCCATACGGGACGCCTATTGTCCTGTATTTTAACGGGTAGCGAAACATCCCGTATTGAAGGCTTTGTGTCCCATATTAAAGCATAAAGGGTTGGACAGAGAGACTCTTGAAGAGGTCCACAATACTGTATTGAAGCAATGAAAATGCGCAAGTGTCCAGTATCAACCTTATCGCGTTGCTGTGGCTCGCAGTCGATTTGGGTTAACGCACCTTAGCGCATCTCTTTGGGTCGGTAAAGCCAATTTCTGTATTATTTTAAAATATATTTTCACTGATTTGTCTGCTCTGTAACATATACTTGACATAATGGGTGCATTCCATTCAGAAATTATAATCCCTATTCCCCTCATAGACTTTACCTTTCACTGTCACAGGGCTGAAAGATGTAATAAAACGGCAAATCTAAACTCACTTTTTAACTCTTTTTTTTTTCTAAGGATCCTACAGTGTGGCCATCATTATTGTTTTCCCCATAGATATCTATCTATATATATATATGGTTTTCCATTTGAAATGTCCTGTCAAGGCATCATTTATGCTATTTGAAATGCAGTATGTGTCTTCTCGTCGCAACACCTTACGAAACAAAAAATGAAAGATGAAAAAACACAAAAATCCGATCTGACTGTTCACACTGAGACACATTAACAAAAATGCAAATGTGAACACCTACGAATGTGGTTTGGATCAGGGTTGTACAAAATTTCTTTTTTGTGTTTTTGTCCTGTTCAGACTACAAAAACCTAAATGTATTCAGTCAGATTGGCCAAAAAATCTTTTTTTTTTTTCTGCCTGTGTGAACATAGCCTAAGTGCATTTTGACATCCCCTTGTGAGTCTAAAGATACTATATTGGTCCAGAGGCAGGTTTTTTGCTTTTAGTCTGGAATGTGGCGAGTTCAAAACTTGCTTATCAACATTTTTAATAAACCAATCAATACTGAACATGTTTGTCAGTGGATCTATAGGATTAACTGGGGAACATTTGGTTGCATTTTATTTTGTATGATCAGGCCACGGATGAGCGATAGAGAATTGGAGCACACATCTGAGAACGTGCTGCCCTAGTGAACATTGCAGCTCTAGCCAAATGCCTGTATCACCTATGCAAGTATCTGTTCCTAAGTACTGTAGATGGATGTATAATCCTTAAGGGGGGGGGGGGGTCACACACTGGACGTGTCTGGAGGACGACATGGCGTATTATAAAATTCAAAACAATTGTTTTCTATGAAGATACTCACACCGCCGCCACTGCTCGCTGTCTGTCGGCGGTGCCCAGCTACAAAAACGTAGACTGTTCAAAATTCTGCAGTGCCTCAGAGTGCAATTCACAGGGTTTTCCATTAAATTAGAACCAAATCACTATCAAAGGACATAGCTTATTTACTCAGCCATCACTGGATAATATATTGTGTATATGTATCTTTTATATAGTTTCTATAGAGAAACTGCATAATAAACGTTACCATTTCTAATTGTTCAGTCTGTGCACTAACACCAGATTCATATACAAACCTGAAAACTCATCGTCACTTTGTTCATTCTTGAAAGACAAAAACATTTGTAACTTTCGTTTGTATGGTGACTAGCTCCAAAACTTTGGACTGCTACCTGCACCGCATCGATTTGTCCTGCCCTTCCTGTGACATGGAGCTTCTCATCCTGTGTGCGACCACCTTAAATGTAATGAATGTATTTATTTATTTTTTGTTTGTTACAATTGGTAATGGGAGGATTTAAAGAGAAATATGCTAAAACAACTAACAGCAGCCACTATTTTCAGTAAACATGAAGAGAGATCACACAATCACAGATTTTTGTGGGGGGTGAGATGAACGACAAAGGTGGCTGAAAACCTCCTAAATAGGATCTTGAAGAGGGGTTGGCAGGGGTCAGCAGCAGTATATGCATGTGACTAATCGAAACTTTATTCCCCATTTATGAATATTTTATGTTTATTATTGTTTTCAATAAATGTCTCTCCGAGGCCAGACGCCACACCCACTGTGTCTGTCTCTTGCTCACGCCGCCACAGTGCTGGAGAATGTGGGCAATTTGTGTGCAGAGACAGCACAGTTGGGCACCAACGGTGACGTCACTCTCCCTCTCGTTCGCCGATTAGATGGAAAGCCTGGAGTGGGACGTAGAAGACACGGGGACAGCAAAGGGTAAGTGGCATTTAATAAGCTGAACAACCCTCCCCTACCGCTCGCCATTGTCGCCCCAACTCTGAGGGCCGTCCTTCAGTCAAGCTCATGACAGGAGTGGGCAGGAGAGAGGCACATAGTTAATAAGCCACGTTTGGGCAGCGGGAGGGAACGAGGCACACCTGATTTGTGTTTAACCTCATCACCACTGCCAAATAAACACAGAGCACGCCTCTTCTCGGTGACCCGGCTTCTATTCTCCATGTGTGCACACTGGGAGCACGCGTTGCGGCCGACAGGGATTGATGCCGGGCCGCCTTCCCCTCACACATGCCGGAGCACCTGGGAAGACAGGCCGCCACAGAAGGTGCCGCCTCACGTGCCACAGACCACGGAGGGGAGCGCATGTGGCCATCGGACCCTGCCCACATCCTGGACCATTCCTGTGGATACTACTACTTCATTCACAAGGTTCCCTTCACCGCGAGGATGCCAGATTCCACTTTATTTTGAACACTAATTCCCCATGGATACTTTATTCCGTATTTATGAAAATTTTATGTTTATTATGGATTTCAATAAATGCTTTTCCGAGTCCTGACGCCACACCCACTGTGTCTGTCTCTTGCTCACCCTGCCACACCTTGTACAGTACTTTTGTAATGTTCCTGGTGCTTGTTGCTATGCAACACAAAAACAATTCCCTAGAGGAACAATGAAGATGTAAAGAAATTGCTGTTCAGAGAATTCAGACAGCTGACAAAAACAGTAGTATGTAGCCACAGCAAACCACTTGGAAGGGTGTAAATGTATCCCATAAATAAATGAAGCAGTTGTGCGGAGAATAAAAACTTGCTTGTGTTTGTCTATCAACTCTGGAGTATCTTGAGCCAAAATTGTTTTTAGGGGCTTCAGGCGTATTAATTCTCTCTCTCTCGCTCTCATTTATCTATTTTATGGGATTATCGAGATTCTTCTCCCATGCCCGCAATTCATTACGCTCCTAACTGCTCACTTAGGTTTATGCCCCTTTAAATCCCCCAACACATAACCAGCCAACCTCAGTAAACAGAAGGTGGAGACATGAAGAGGGCACTCATCAGAGAAGGAATTAAGAGATGTCACGCGGTGGTGGCCATGGCAGTGAGGAGAAACAGTTTGTGGTGGTTTTTAACACAGCTGCCCTCTTTCTCCTCATTAGTAATTAAATTTGCTTTTTATTAGTCACTCTTATCTCAAGCACAGAGCCCTCTGGCTAACCCCTCCATCACCCCCTCTTGTCTTCCCTGCTCTGTCCCTTTCTCTTCATGCATTCACACACCTCACTCTTAACTCAAGGAAGCATCACCTGGCTTGAACAAGACAAAACTTTCTATTATAAGACCCCAGCAGGAAGAATATCACAGAAAGGGAAAAAAAATACAGACAGACTGATGCAAAGACAAGAGAGCGAGGGGTATGGAAAAGGAAGACAATTTTAATAATAGGTAATAGTGATGCTCTAATATGCGCAGAAACAGACTGCAAGCGATTACAAAGAGATGGCCTTGCTTGCCAACATAGACATGGGGTGGATGGGGTGGAGCTGGCTGTAAAAACAGTGATTGCTTTCTATCAGGTTGGGCTTATATTCTCCAGTTCGTTAAAACAAACCAATTTGCAAAGGGATAATTAAGCATTAGCTCCTTTTTATCTACTGAGCAAGAGAGCTGGCAGGGTTTGATAGTGTAGCTGTATTCGGCATGCCGCAGCTGCAAATTACCCAGTATCGGCACATGTACACCATCATGGCCCGATTGGGCAATTTATTAACCCCTCCTATCCCCAGCGGTGGGCCATCACACACAAACACACTCCCTGCTAAATCAATGTTGCCAATGAAAGCATGCTACCCTCTATTGGAGGTGTACAGTCATAACATAATACTTTTTTTTATTCCCCCTTTAAACATAATGATTTCGGAAATAACAAGCAAAATTAATAACTTGCCGAGGCTTGGCTGATTTTCATTTGTTTCTTATACCATAAAGCAAAAATATAGTTTTTAATGTTACTATTTATGTTACAGTTTACCACTAAACTTACATTTGCACTTAACGTCATAGAATGTGCATTTGTATTAATGTTATGCTCTTGTTTGTGAGTATATATCCTCATTCTGCAGCATATTGGCTTTGAAGCGTAAATTTGGGGGTGAACTAAAATTTTACAAATTTTTCACATTTTCTGTGCTGAAATCTGCAGAATGGATTTAAACATTGTCAAATGTGTTAAACAGAACTGAGAGCATTACTCTCATGGGTAGATAAAAGCATTATAAAATTAGTAAAACATATTTACTAAATAAAAATTTTCAGATGGGGGTCTGAATCTGAATTCTGCAGAGCGTTGTGTGGAATATCTATGATATGAATTTAAATACGAAAAAAAAAAAACAATGTTAGCTTTAAAAACAATATCTTTCAAAAAAATGGGATGTGTACAACTCTGATTAATGACTAGTTGAATTCTAAAAAAATCTGTCGAGCTTTCTGTTGAATTCTGTAGCCATCGATTCCATGCAGGCCTGGGGCCTCATGTATAAAACTTTGCGTAGATTTCATCCTTAAAGTGTGCGTACGCAAAAAATTCAGATTTATAAAACCATACGTACACCAGAACCTGCACATAGTTCCCTTAATAAATCCCAGCTAGTGGAAGATTGTGCGTACATGCACGTGATTCATTCTCCACCCCATCTCCTCCCAAAAATAACCATATATGGAGTGTACAATGCCTTTTTTACTATGCATATCCTCATCTGCATACAATTACCATATGCATTTCACCATCCAGACACGTGATTACTGCGTTTAACGGTACGAGAAACTGTATTATAAGAGATAAGACCGTAAAGGTCACAAGTTAGATGCTGCACCATGAAGAAACATTATTTATTAAGATATTCAATTGTTTTCAAAGAATATATCTTGAATATCCCTTAACAAAATGTTTTTATCTTTGCAGACATAAATCTAACCTAAGCAATTTTGCTTCTCAGAAAACCTTTTAAATCGTTTTAAGGGTGTTTTTATTGAGAAGTTTAATATTTAGTACTGGAAACAAAACGAAAATTATTAAAAATCTTTGTGCAGCATTGTCTGATTTCATCGTATTACTAAGATTTTATATTTGACTGGTATTTTACATTCAATAGACAGCTGAACGGCAAATGTACTTTTCATAATGTATTTATTTGACTAGAATGGGGTTTCATTGCGATGAGGGTCAGGATGAAGTGGAGCAGGCAGCACATTTGATGTGCATTTTATGTGCATTGCTGTACCTGTTTGCAGCTGTACAATACTGTTTCTGATGAGACATGTCTCTCCAATAGTCCATTCGACTACTGAATGTGGCCAGCAGTGCCTGTCTTATAGCTACTGTCCGTTTTACAGAGCCATTTAACGTCAGTCAGAGTCAAGTGCGCATCACATTACAGATAATCTTTATTCAAATGCTGTACTTCTCAGTACATGATTGTAATAGAACAGAAAATACCTCAAACTAAGAAATATTCGCTGTCATTTTTAGTTACTGTATGTTCCTTTACTATGATGACACAGGAAAGTTCTCCAAACGCAGCGCATCCCAAACCAATATTTCCTTTTTACAGCTTATATTTGAATGCCTTATCAATTTGTTACATAAAAATAATATAGCCTACTATTGGCTTGATAACGATTACTTCTGTTTCAAGTGCTTAACTACATACTTTTTTATTCTAAATGTGAATTAAATGAAAATCAGAGTTTATAATCAGTCTGTTCATTATTTGTCCAGCTGGAGTCGCCAATTCACATACACACACCAGTAAAAGAGTGCGTACGCACAGTCAAGAGTGTCCGGACGGTGCGCACATATTTACGGCAAGTTTATTTTTTATAAATCACGATAAACTGAAATTTTCCACGCACATTGCCATAAATATGTGCGCACCGTCCGGACACTCTTGGCTGTGTGTAAGCACTCTTTTACCGGTGTGAGTGTGTGTGAATTGCCGACGTTTATACATCAGCCCCTGGTGATGACCGATTACCCAGACAGTGCATGCAAGTCACTGAGACTGGCATAAAGTAAAAAAGATTTCCATGAACTCACCTCAAACTACATAAGGGCTTTTTTAGCACAACATTACACATAGTACTATTCTTTCTTATGCTGAAGCTCAATGTTCCCATGGGAACATAAATCTAATTTCAAACCCTCTCTGAGGAATACAAACAAAGCGAAGATAATTAATTTTCCAGAGATTGTTTTGTGTTATTTACTAATTAAGTCAATTAGTCACGGAGGGTGTAAAAACAATATGTTGGTCTATTGGTTTAAAAAAGGAATTGTGTTTTGAGAGTTGCAAAGCATTTTGTGAATGTGCAGTCATGGTAACTGACCTGATTTTGGCGTCCCAAGTGAAGCAGCTGTGAGAGAGAGGCGGCGGAGCTTGTGTCTGCCAAATGAGACCAGCACTTTGGACGGAGCTCGTCTGGCACCGGTCGGAGTCTTCACCTGAGTTTGTGTACGCCGCCGCAGTGAATACCGACTCACAGTCTGCACAAAAGGGTTGTATCTCCTCTCTGCAGAGGGAGTACTGCAGATACAGAAGCATGTAAGAAAGGCTGTAAGAATTTAAATGTTTTAGCATCATGTTACAGTTATAACAAAAGTATAAAAATTAAAAGAACATTTGCTAATTTTGTACAATTGAAGTGCAAAAACTGGTGCAAAATAATTGTCCCAAATGGTGCACTTGATGTGCAATTGCGGTCTTGTGTCCATTTGTGTGGACCCACAAAGCCCACGGGACTGTCCCATTTGTCATTTGAGCACTCAGAAGGGTGCTCATGAGTGCCTCCTTTGTAGCCTCGATGTGAGCTCCCTAGGGGTCTACTACGCAGCAGTCCATGCTGCTTAACATTTTTACCAATCGCAGCTGACTGGAGTTTCTGAGAAAAATTATAGTGGAAGAGACAATATCAAGTGCGGATTAATACTGTGTTATTGTTTTGTTCTGATTGTGAACGCCAGATCACTTGCTTTTCTTGTGTAAAAAGTATTACATTTTTGTGTGATAAATTAATATATATAATTAATTGGTTAAAATACATTATTCAGTTTACAAGAGATGGAATCATTCTTACTAATTTCCTATTGAATAGTTATGACATAATGTACAAATATACATAATCCCAAGTCTTGAAATCTGTCCCAGTGGACTTGCTGACTAGTGCCTCATCGGTCTGCACTCGCTTACGTCACCAAAGTCTGGACCCCAAGGGCTTAGGGTACCATTTGGGATACAACCGAAATGTCCATGATGGACAAAAAGTTCCATGAGTTGTTCCTGGAAGGCTGCTCTGTTACATTTGCAACCTGTAATCATGGTACACTTTAAAGGGGTCATATACACTCACGGAGCACTTTATTAGAAACACCTGTACACCTACTTATTCATGCGATTATCTCATCAGCCAGTTGTGTGGCAGCAGTGCAATGCATAAAATCAAGCAGATATGGGTCAGGAGCTTCAGTTAGTATTCACATCAACCTTCAGAATGGGGGAAAATGTGATCTCAGTGATTTTGACCATGGCATGATTGTTGGTGCCAAACGGGCTGGTTTGAGCATTTCTGTAACTGCTGATCTCCTGGGATTTTAATGCACAACATTATCTAGGAGTTTACTCAGAACGGTGCCAAAAAACAAAAACAATAAAACATGCAGTGAGCAGCATTTTATTTATTTATTTATTTTCTGGGGAAATAAATTAAACACATGTGAAATGAGAAACAGTGCTCACACACAAGCTGCGGGTTTCTGTCAATTACTGTCCAACTCCTCATATGAAACTGCCCCATCCTTCATTACAGTATGACAGTTTCACAAAGCAACCTGCACTGAAATGTGCCTAACAAACTTTTAATCTGATCAGACTGAAATGATCAGTGATCTTGTTGAAAAAAAAAAAAAACTCTCAGCTGCTTGTTTGTAATGTTGGGATCCTTCCGAAGGATATTTTTGTATTTTATTTTTATTTTTTTCAATCAATGTTGTCTTGGGGCTGGGAAGAAAATGTAGAGTTCTGAAACTTACTTTATGTTTTAATAGCTCAATACATTTACATCTCAAACAAACAGTAAACATGTGATTCCTTATAATATGGCCCCTTTGAGGCAGTTGCAACACTGTGCTGTGTCTACTTTTACTAAGACAATAGTCATCACCAATCCTTTTTTTGATGTAGAAAAAAAGAACACACAACACATAACAGATATATTAAGAGTAATAATAAATGATTAAAACTTTGACTTCCCAAATATCATGGCATTATTGTGTATTCAACCTCATTATCACAATAATGTATGGTAACGTTATCAACCAGAGCTCTTACCTGCTAGTGGATCTTCTAATGATCTTAGTTCGGCTCTGAAGCTTAAAGGCACCAGTTGAAAAAGCAGTGGTGGGAGCACTCAGGTGGACTGGCCTGTAGGACAGAGCAGATCCCTTTTCCCCCTTTTGACCATTCTTGTTAGCAGTCCACTTATACACAGTGCCCTTATGGGTAGCTCTAGGAGTTGAGCCAGATGCTGCAGCGTTTTGTCCTGCTGCCTTCCAGCGATAGCGGCTGGTATGGCCGACATGGGATGTGGAGGCACCCCCAGCTCTAGACTTTTTTGTTAAAGCCGTTGAAGTTGTTGCATATCTCAGTTTCTTGGGTCCCTCAAGTCCACCTTGAGCTGTTTTTACAGGCATCTTAAGAGATTTGGGTGAAAGGGGTTTGCGTGGGGGCTTGGTTGAAGTGCTTGCTTTACCAGCTGTGGATGAGGAGCAAGATGAAGATACCCAGGTGTACTTTGAGGTCTTATGAGCTCCAAGGGAAATACTAGGCTTGCAAAATATCCTCTTGCTTGAGCCAGAGACTCGTCTGGCAGTGGCTGTCCAAGGAGAGGACGAAGAGGCAGAGGAGACAAGGATATCTGTGGGGCGAGCTTCTGGCTTAGGTTTGCTTTTTTCATTTTCAATCTCTTGGTTTTTCACCCAGGTAAACTGAGATCTTTTATGGCACGAGGAAGCTACATGTGTCTGTGTTGAATCTGGTTTAAGCTGGAGCTTTGTGGGGCTTGAGGAAGCCTGAGATTGACAGTTAGTGGCAGAAGAAGCTTTAGAAGAACACGTATTGGCTGGTGGCATTATGGCAGTCCTACTGGATAAGGCAACAGAGGGGAGGCATTGTTTGACCTGTAATTCAGTTTCAGGCTTTCGTTTGACGGATGAAGGGATAGAGGGATAGGTCACAGCTTCAGGTGATTTCAAAGCGGGTTTTATCTTCCTTTCATGCTCACTTTGTTGTTCTAATGATGAAGATGAGCCTGTTAGATAATCTAACTGGCCACTGCCAGTCTTTCCCATTGCAGATATAAGCACAATCTTTTTTCCACTGGCTGTGACTACTGTGTTGCTCTCCTGTGATGTTTCATTTTGGACATTTAGTGAAGATGCTGTAGAATTACTCTTGGTTTGTCCATCTGGAATCTTTTCCTTACTCCCAACAAATCTTGTATTATTTCCAGAAGCTCTAGATGTGCTGCTGAAGTGGTGGGAATGCTGGTTTAGGTAAGACTGAGCTTGGTGAGACGCATACCTTTCAGTGGCCCTGGTGGCCTTATTGCTAAGGGAGTATGTTTTCCTCCAGCTGCCAGCAGAGCTAGGCACATAAGGCTGTGGCAGTGCTGAATATGACTGTGTGTCGTGTGTGCGATGACCCCTTCTTGAACCCCGTCTTGCTTGACCCCACTGGGCAGAGCTTGAAGGAACATGCCCGTGAGTGTTCTTATAGTCATTAATGAGGTCTGCAAATTCAACAAGAATTCTGTTAGGTCAGATAGTGTTCAATATGGTGAGACAAAAACTAAACTACTGTAAAAGCCCTATTAATGTATTACTCTTAAAAAATAACACTCATTCTTAAATAATAATAATAATAATATTATTAAAATACAAGATGTAATTATTATTATTTTTATCATGAATAATAATAATAATAATATGGCCTTTTTTATTTACTTATTACATTTTCATGTAATAACAATAAACTTATTTAACCAAATGCTTTTTAATATTATATCATATATGCATTTCTTTCGTTTGTTTGTTTGTTTTTTGCTTCACATCATGCAATCTATTATACAAAAAAGCACCAGTGGATCACAGCAACACTTTTAAATATATTTCTTGCTGCCATTATATTTAATTTAAAAAAAAATACTGTAACTTTAAAGTATTTATAATAAACTATTATAAAATAATCAGTATTACTGATTCATAAGTCAAGAGCATTAGAAGAGAACATTGTAAAACTAAACTGCTGAAACCGTCCCATTTAAAGGGATAGTTCACCCAAAAATGAAAATTCTCTTATCATTTACTCACCCTCATGCCATCCCAGAAATGTATGACTTTCTTCCTTCTGTAGAACACAAACAAAGATTTTTAGAAGAATATTTCAGCTCTGTAGATCATTTCAATGCAAGTGAATGGTGGCCAGAAATTTGAAGCTCAAAATTGCAGATAAAGGCTTCATTAAAGTAATCCATGCAACTCCAGTAGTTTAATCAATGTCTTCTGATGTGATCAAGTCGGTTTTGGGTGAGAACGGACCAAATTGTAACTTCTTTTTCACCTTACATCTTGCCATTGCAGTCTCTAGGCATGATCAAGATTTTAAGCTTGATTACCCTTCCTAGTGCTTGATTCATGTGCAGAGCACTAGATGGCGCTATAGGAAGTGTAATCGAGCTTGAAATCATGATCGCCAAGGAGACTGCTGACAAGATTTATTATGAAAAAGGAGTTACATTTTGATCTGTTCTCACCCAAAACCGATTGGATTGCTTCAGAAGACACTGATTAAACCACTGGAGTCACATGGATTACTTTAATGCTGCCTTTATCTGGCTTCAAAGATCTGGCCACCATTCACTTGCAGCTGACATATTCTTCTAAAAAAAATTGTTTTCTGCAGAAGAAAGAAAGTCATACACATCTGGGGGGGGGGGGGGGGTTGGGTGAACAATTCCTTTAAAAGAAGTTTAAACACCCGTCAGATCTTAACAGCAAAATGCAAAGACAAACCAGATTTATTAAAAAGAAAGAGAGTCTAAAACAGAGTCTACTGAACTTCAATAAAGTTATGGTCTGTAACAGTGCTGACAACCAGATATATTATTTTGCTTTGGATATGAGAGAGATTTGAACTTCTAAGAGTGACGTTCAAACTTCTGACAGTACATCTGTCATTGGCATCTGGGGCAGATTTAAAAGAAAATATGTTATGAAGTAACCAAATATTAGAACTAAGCAAAATTCAAAGGACTGAGATAGGGCTGCACAATTAATCGAAATAAAATCTAAATCGCCATATGACCATGTGCGATTATTAAACCGCAAAAGGCTGCGATTTAATTAATAAATATTAATTAATAATAAATAAATTATAGTCTTTGCACGATGCTCTTCAAAGTTTACATACCCTGCTCTGTCCTGTTTGTGTTAGTGTATTATTACAGTGTTTTCAGAGTGGTTCTGAGCTCCACAACTCCATCTCGTGCTCAGACTCAGAGCGACAGATGTGCTCCGAGTTTGGTTCGTTATGTGCAATGAGCGCATTATATTTAGACAAAAGAAAACTGACGCGACCTGCGTGAAGCAAGCGGTCTTTTATCCGTCCAAAGCGGCAGCCTCGCAGCCTCTCAGCCTCCGCCGGGCAGAGACGTCATAAGAATAATGCGGGATACAGATGAGGTTTAATTCAAGCATCTTTATTAAATGACTCCCGAACAAACTGCATAAACATTATCACATGTAGAGTCCAAAACATGCAATATTTCTCAGCTCTCGTGTCACGAGAGAGCGTGTGTTCCCCTCATTACAGCCCCATTAGTTGAAAGCGGAACTAATATTACAAACATCCAACAAAATGAAAAGGCAAGGAACGTAGTTAAATAAAATAAATACATATACAATATTTAGATACTATACTATAATGCAATTATACGTAAAATATTATTTAAAATAAATGAATAAAAAAATAATTAATTGAAATAATGACAGAATAAATAACTGAAACTTTCACATTAAGTTTAATTGCACCGATGAGTTATCAGTTCGAATTCAGTTTGACATTAAGCCTTGTTCTTTATAGGGCTATCTATCCTAATATACAGTAGAGAATATTTTGTGTAAATCTACTTGTTTTTATGGCCTATTAAAAATGTAATTGTAAAAATATTTTTTGTGTGTGTTTATTTATTTGATTACAATTTAACCAGCCTACAGTATTTTTGTCAGCAAAAACTAAGCAACAACTATGGTATTACCAACAGGGACATTCTGTTAACAGTGAGCAGAATGCTTACACATCACCAGTTTTGACAGAGCTGAAGATAAAAGGATAAATGATAAGGATCTGTATCGGCTGATCAGGTGAAAAGAAAATCTGTGAACGGTATGGACTCTAAAAATCCTGATCAGATCATCACTAATATTCAAGTTGACTGGGTTTCAAAAAATAATGGTGATGAATAGTGGGCTGAGGCCCTATCACAAAGTGGACAAAAACAGGTACACAGTGGACAGGTACAATTTTGATATGAAGAAGAGTGTTTTTATTTTTTTATTTCACTGTATTATTCATTTATTTGTTTGTGGCAGAAGTGAAAAAGGTCTGAGTTTTTTGTTTTTGTTTGTTTGTTTTTCACACTCAGTTGTGATCCATCGGTAGCCTGTCTTTAACTGGTATTGGAACATGTGCAAAACATTATCAAATTTTGGTCAAAAGGAATCACTTACTATTTTTTGTTTTTGTTTGTTTATCATATCGCAGTTCAAATAGCAATCGCAATATTTTTCTAAATAATCGCAATATGATTCTTTGTCCAAATCGTGCAGTTCTAATCTAGACTGAAAACTGCATAAAGAGCTAAGACAGACCAACAATGGGGGGGGGAAGTACTAGTTACAATAACCGGCGAAGAACTGCCAACAACTACGAGATAAAATTGACGAGGTACGCGATCAGTCAGAGACAACAAACAGCCATATTAAATAGCTTGAAAGGCGTTAATCCAAAACCGCTTTCACTGTTAGCTTTTAGCTTCACAGAATAACCGTTAGGTCAGTTACTTAACACTTCACATATTTAAACGTGGTTAATAACGAGCGAGGGGTTTAGGAAGGAACGGTGCCACTGTTTAATTATATTAATAGCTCTACATATAAAAAAATATAATGAACACACTTACTCTGCAGCTCTTCTATTTCTCTTTTTAGCGCTTCACGCTCAGCCATCTTCACACCAAAACAAAGTTGTCATACAACAGCGACGACGCAAATGATGACGTAAACAATCACTATCCAATAACAACACACCTCTCATCAGATGATTCTGTAGTTAAAGGAGCTACGTCTGGTAACAAAACATACAGTCTCTACTAGAAAATGTGTTTCACAACACATTAGAAAAGCATTATTAGCGTCTGGCAATAACTTTATCACATCTATTATATTAAACTTAAGTGTATTCATTAATTCATAATTTGGAATTTTGCAGTTTACGAAGAATTCGCTTTCAGATCCTGAAATCGAAAGTAACTGACAACCGACAGTAAATAAAAACCATTGCGTATTGTATATTACATAAAATGTTCGCACAGTTTCAAAGGAGAATGTAATGTTGTCACTACTGGGTTGATGTTTTTTTTTTTTTTTTTTTTTTTTTTTTTTGTTAATTTCCTATATATATATATAAATATATATATATATATATATATATATATATATATATATATATATATATATATATAAAACACACACACACACACACACACACACACACACACACACACACACTGGCGGCCAAATGTTTGGAATAATGTACAGATTTGGCTGTTTCGGAAGGAAATTGGTACTTTAATTCACCGAAGTGGCATTCAACTGATAACAAAGTATAGTCAGGACATTTCTAATGTAAAACAACAGCACCATCACTATTTGAAAAAAGTAATTTTTTGATCAAATCTAGACAGGCCCCATTTCCAGCAGCCATCACTCCAACACCTTATCATTGAATAATCATGCTAAATTGTTAATCTGGTACTAGAAGATCACTTGCCATTATATCAAACACAGTTGAAAGCTATTTGGATCATTAAATGAAGCTTAACATTGTGTTTGTTTTTGAGTTTCCACAGTAATAGGCTGGCATGTCTTAAGGTCAATATTAGGTCAAAAATGGCAACAAAAAAAAGAAACCGCTTTCTCTAGAAACTCATCAATCAATCATTGTTTTGAGGAATGAAGGCTATACAATGCTTGAAATTGCCAAAAAAAAATAATAAAAAAAAATGAAGATTTCGTACAAAGGCGTACACTACAGTCTTCAAAGACAAAGAACAACTGGCTCTAACAAGGACAGAAAGAGATGTTGAATGCCAGATGCACAACTAAACAAGAGGATAAGTACATCAGAGTCTCTAGTTTGAGAAATAGATGCCTCACATGTCCTCAGCTGACAGTTTCATTGAATTCTACCCGCTCAACACCAGTTTCATGTACAATAGCAAAGAAAAAGCCACATATATATATATATACGCACACTACCAGTCAAAAGTTTTGAAACACTTGACCGAAATGTTTCTTATGATCTTAAAAATCTTTTGATCTGAAGGCGTATGCTTAAATGTTTGAAATTAGTTTTGTAGATAAAAATATGGTTGTGTCACCATATTAATTTATTTCATTATAAAACTAATATTTAATAAAAAAAAATTAAAAAAAGTTTTTGAAATTGATGATTTGGATCACATAATAAAGAAAAGCAGCCAATAAGTGCCCAACATAGATAGGAACTCCTTCAATACTGTTTAAAAAGCATCCCAGGGTGATACCTCAAGAAGCTGGTTGAGAAAATGTCAAGAGTACATGTCAGCAAATTCTAGGCAAAGGGTGACTACTTTGAAGATGTTAAAATATAACATAGTTTTGATTTATTTTGGATTTGTTTAGTCACAACATAATTCCTGTTATTCCATAGTTTTGATGACTTTACTATTATTCTAAAATGTGAAAAAAAAAAAAAAATATTATAATAAAGAATAAGTGTTTCAAAACCTTTGACCGGTAGTGTATATACAGTTGTGCTCAAAAGTTTGCATACCCTTGGAGAAATGGTATTATATGTACCATTTTTAAAGAAAACATGAGTGAGTAGGCAAAACACATTTCTTTTATTTCTTATGGGATTCATATTCAACTGTAGGTTATAACAGAATGGCACAATCATAAAACAAAACATGGCAACAAATAAAAAAATGAAATTACTCCTGTTCTAAAGTCTGCATACCCTTAGTTCTTAATACTGTGTATTGCCCCCTTTAGCATCAATGACAGCTTGCAGTCTTTTGTAATAGTTGTCTATGAGGCCCCAAATTCTTGCAGGTGGTATAGCTGCCCATTCGTCTTGACAAAATGCCTCCAGATCATGCAAAGTCTTCGGTGGTCTTGCATGAACCACACGACTGAGATCTCCTCAGAGTGGCTCGATGATATTAAGGTCAGGAGACTGTGATGGCCACTCCAGAGCCTTCACCTTTTTCTGTTGTAACCACTGAAGGGTCAACTTGGCCTTGTGCTTAGGGTCATTGTCGTGATGGAAAGTCCAAGAGCGTCCCATGCGCAGATTTCATGCAGAAGAATGCAAATTGTCTGCCAGTATTTTCTGATAACATGCTGCATTCATCTTGCCATCAATTTTGACAAGATTCCTTTAGAGCTCACACACCCCCAAAACATCAGTGAGCCACCACCATGCTTCACAGTGGGGATGGTATTCTTTTCACTATAGGCATAGCGCTTATGGTTGTGACCATAAAACTCTATTTTGGTCTCGTCACTCCAAATTACAATGTGCCAGAAGCTGTTAGTCGTGTCGAGGTGTTGTCGGGCATATTGTAACTGGGCTTTTTTGTGGCATTGTCGCAGTAAAGGCTTCTTTCTGGCAACTCGACTAATGCAGCTAATTTTTGTTCAAGTATCGTCGAATTGTGCTCCTTGAAACAACCACACCGTCTTTTGCCAGAGCAGCCTGTATTTCTCCTGAGGTTACCTGTGGGTTTTTCTTTGTATCCCGAACAATTCTTCTGGCAGTTGTGGCTGAAATCTTTCTTGGTCTACCTGACTTTGGCTTGGTATTTTTTCACTTCTTAATAAGTGATTGAACAGTACTGACTGGCATTTTCAAGGCTTTGGTTATCTTTTTATATCCTTTTCCATCTTTATAAAGTTCCATTACCTTGTTACGCAGGTCTTTTGACAGTTCTTTTCTGCTCCCCATGGCTCAGTATCTAGCCTGCTCAGTGCATCCATGTGAGAGCTAACAAACTCATTGACTATTTATACACAGACACTAATTGCAATTTAAAAAGCCACAGGTGTGGGAAATTAACCTTTAATTGCCATTTAAACCTGTGTGTGTCACCTTGTGTGTCTGTAACAAGGCCAAACATTCAAGGGTATGTAAACTTTTGATCAGGGCCATTTGGGTGATTTCTGTTATCATTATGATTTAAAAAGGAGCCAAACAACTATGTGATAATAAATGGCTTCATATGATCACTATCCTTAAATAAAAGACAGTTTTTTTTTTTTTTTTTTTTTTTTTTTTTTTTTGTTTGCATGATCAGTCATATTTTCAAAATCAATGCCAAAATTTCACAATTTCTGCCAGGGTATGCAAACTTTTGAGCACAACTATCAAGGTTATCAAGGTTACTATCTATCACTAACTATTGCCTGTTAATGATAGATAGTAACCTTGATAGTAAATTGGGATTTCAGAGGTGGGGGAACTGTAAAATCGGATGATGTTGTTAAATAATAAAGTTTTAATTAAATACAGGGGTGTCTAAATATGGATTTATTAATAGGCCTATTTGGTATGTAATTCATATATTTGTATGTTTTTTTGTTTGTTTGTTTTTTTCAGATGAATCGATTTGTTTTACTGGGATGATGATTGGTCTGTTATTAGTCAACTTAATTGTGAAAATACATAATTACATGGAATATTTGGTTTAGTAGATGACAAAAAAATGAAGGATAAAATCACATGTATTTCATAAATTTAATAAAAATCAGATGACAGCTGGGACAAATTACCTTCTAGGCCTAGGTTGGGGGTCATTTTATAGAACTGGCTAAATTTATATCTAATTTTACAATTTAAAAGTAAATGCTTATTGTTCTTAATAGGGAAAACAAACACCTTCACCTTCTAGTCATTAGAAACATCTGTTCTGATTTTTCACAGCTCTGAAAATGAAATGAAACTACAAGCTTCATGATCTGTGTAGTCAACATGTGTTAAAACGATTTTTTTATTTAGGAGGAAGTCTGTGGAGTGAATGATGGAACATTTAAAGAAAAGTGTTACATCTCCTGTCCGCCTAAATGTGGATTATTTGTGAAATTGTCATCTTGTCAACCTGATGACAGTTTCTTTGGTACAAAGGAGAAAGTGTTTAATGGACATTCTGGTAAAGACTTGTCTTGTTACAATGGTCTGTGGATTTTGTGGAGTTTCATTGTACAGTGGAGTTCAGTTCTCACAAGGGCTGCGCTGGTAGATTGTAGCCATGAATAATATTGTAATGTTGCCACCTAGTGGAAGACAGACCTATAACAGTTGCATTTTACATCATTGTACCACTCTTTTTCTCTATAACAGATCATGATTAGGCATTGGCTCTGGAGAATGTACTACTTGTTAGATCAGAAGATGTGTCGAAGTGATTGGTTGGCCGTATGAAGACCATTCAGGGTCACTGCAACTCCTGTTATATGGACTCTGCCCTGTTCAGGTGAGAACTCAACTCAGTTCATGTTGAAATGCTAGGAATGAACTTTTCTCATTTACTGCATACTGCAGGAATGAATCTTACGTGAATCATCTCAGTAGCAATTGCCAACACAGAGACATTCTGAGTTCTGTGTGTTTTTTTTTTTTTAATTTTTAATTATTTTTTTTTATTCTTCACCAGTTTGTTTTCCTGTTCATCAGTCCTGGATTCTCTGCTTTTTAAGTCCACACAAAGTGCAGACCAACCCATTCAAAACACTCTTCTGAAAGACATAGTCAACCCTCTCCACAGGTCAGCTTATGGTTTAAAGGGATCGAATTCTGTCAGTATATTCTCACCCTCATGTTGTTCATGTGACTTTCATTCTTTTATGGAGTGATAGCCTCAGTTAGCATTCACTTTTGTTGTATGGAAAAAAAAGAAGATGCAAAGTCAGTGAATGGTGACTGGGGTTTGGGACAATATATGGATGAGTAATTGATGACAACATTTTCATTTTTGAGCAAACTTTAAAGCAATAGTTTACTCAAAAATGAAAATTCTCTCATCATTTACTCACCTTCATGCCTTCGCAGATGTATATGACTTTCTTTCTTCTGCTGAATTCAAACTAAGGTTTTTAGAAGAATATTGCAGCTCTTTAGGTCCTCACAATGAAAATTAATGGGTACCAACATTTTGAAGCTCCATAATCAAATAAAAGCAACATAAATGTAATCCATGTGACTCCAGTGATTAAAGGGGCCATCCTTTGAGGAATACAATTTTTCTTGAACTTTTAACGCACAGTATAAGAGCTCATTTTACTATTAAAACATACTTTAAGTTTCAGAACTCAAAACATCCTCCTCACTGCAAAAAGAGCATTTGTTGAAACCAAGCTGCCAAAACAACACATACTCTACTTCCTCCATATTGTGATGCTACACTGTGGTAGACATTTGCATCTGACCACCTCCACAACATCACATCAATGCTTACTCTAGGTGTGTTCGACTTCATGCAGCACTGCGCAGACCAGTCAGTGCCAGACTTGAAACAGTGCATGTCGGATTCAAATTTTATCCAACTTTAGACAGCGCCACTGCCACATCACCGTGATGTATGCTGTCAAAGTACTGCGAGAGTGATTCGAGAGCAGCCGCCTGGCAATGGCATACTTCACATACTACTCTTGCTACTTCTGCGATATCAATCTGTGGCAGAAATAGTAAGAATACTATGGTAGAATGCTATTACAAAGGTGTTTATTTTGACATCTCCAGTTTGGCGAAAACTTTCACAAATCTGTGTTTTTATAACAGTACATCATGTTTATTTCATGTCATATTATGTTTATCATAGTAATATCATGTTTACTCATACATAAAAACAATTCAAAATTATTAAAAATTCGGACTCCTTTATTGATATTAAAATAATATAGGCTTTTATTGGACTTTCTTCTTGTACACACAGCAGTAAATGCAGCACATAACCTTTTCAAATGAATAATGTTTCTGGTTATTAGATGTAAAATTCTAACTGCTGTCTATCTGAATTCCAATTCTTTTGCATTAAAGAAAACAAATATCACGTTATCTGCGCATGACTGATGTATGTTCAGTACACGACGGGAAGCACAAAACTCCTACCCCGATTGCAACAGGCGAATCTCGCCGATCGGAAAGTCCAGGCACAGTTTAAGTCAAACACACCTTTTTCCTTTAATCACTTCCATAGCCCCGCCCGACAGTGATGAGCAGTGAGATGGCAAGGAGAGAGCAGGTCAGTCAAGAGCAGCGTGCCAATCATAATAGTGGGTTTAGTGTGTTCATTTTCCTGTCAAGTCTTAAAGTAATAATTCACACAAAAAATGGATGGCATGAGGGTGAGTAAATGGGTAAACATTTTCATTTTTGGGTAAAACTAATACTTTAAAGGAGAAGCAACACCAAAACAGAGCATTTCTGACAAGGGTCAGAATTAGGGTGGAAAATTAAAATGTTTTACAAATATATGACTGTTTTTGTGTGAAAATCTTGACTAATATTATGTCAACTTCAAGGAACATATTAAATTAAAAAAGGCATGTCATGGCCCCTTTAAATCTATATCTTCAGAAGTGATATGATAGGTGTGGATGAGAAACAGTTCAATATTTAAATCCTTTTTACTATAAATTCTCCTCCCTGCCCAGTAGGTGGCGAAATGCACAAAGAATGCAAATTCAAATAATAAATCACATGTATTTCACATAATTCAAAAAGTATGTGAACATGATAGTGGAGCTTGGTAGTAAAAACGGACTTAAAATGTATCTGTTTCTCACCCACACTGATCTTCTGAAGACATGGATTTAACTATTGGAGTCTTATGGATAACTTTTATGCTGCCTATATGTGCTTTTGGAGCTTCAACATTTTGGTACCCATTCACTTGCATTGTATGGACCTACAGAGCTGAAATATTCTTCTGAAAATCTTTGTTTGTGTTTAGCAGAAGAAAGCAAGTCACACACATCTGGGTTGGCATGAGGGTGAATAAATGATGAGAGAATTTTCATTTTTGGATTTTTGGATAGCAAAACTGAAGTTCTGATTCTCAGCCCCTCCAAGTCCTCTTTTCCTGGACTGGTCGACCAGCTAGGTCTGCTGTCGTTAAATGTGCAAGATCATGCAAGGAGCCTTGGAGTGATCTTAGACTCACCACTACTTTTAAATAGACAGATCAGTGCTGTTGTTAAGAGCAGCTTTTTCCATCTGAGATCAATTGCAAAAGTAAAAAACGTTCTCTCTAAGTCAGATCTAGAAATTGTGATTCACTCGCTAATATCGTCAAGGTTAGATTACTGCAACTTATTGTATACCGGACTGCCTCAAACTGCCTTGTCCCATTTACAGTTGATCCAGAATGCTGCCGCTAGACTCCTTACAGTGTCTAGAAAGTTTGACCACATTACACCAGTATTAGCATCCCTACACTGGCTTCCTATAAATTGGAGGATAGATTTTAAAATTCTGCTCTATGTATGCAAAGCTCTATCTGGTCTCGCGCCTCAATATCTCTGTGACCTTTACTCTCCTACTAGAGCACTTAGGTCAGCTGACCAACTTCTGCTGAAAGTTCCTCGTTGTCGCTACAAATTGAAGGGCAATCGTGCATTTGCTATTGTAGGCCCCAAACTCTGGAACAAGCTTCCGCTTCATATCAGGACAGCTCCGACGCTCTGCCTTTTTAAATCTTCTTTAAAAAAACATTTTTATTCATTTGCTTTTGAATAAATTTTAATTATGGATATAGATTTTAGGCTTAGGTATTTAGTAGTATTTATATAAGGGTATATTATGCTTATTATGTTGTGATCTAAATGTGTGTTGTAAAGCACTTTGGGTCAACTCCTGTTGTTATCAATGTGCTCTATAAATAAAGGTTGAGTTGAGTTGAGTTGAGATTAACTATTCCTTTAAGTTCAGTTTTACACCTTTTTCTTTAAAATTGAATTTTGAAAGCAGTTCCAGTCATCCTCATAGCACATATATTAGCTATTAGGAGAATATAAATAACCTGTGCATTTTGTCTTATTTTACAGACAAGGTTTTGTGCCAGACAGGAGTGTGATGAAGCTTCGGCAGCAACTGCAAAAACGTGGCCACTGCCCCACTTACACCACAGATGAGAAGGATATGCTTCTGTCTTGATGTCATAACACTATTCAGCTCGGTTAAGTATGTCAGGTTTCATACAGAAAAGTTAAAGGAATTGTTTACCCAAAAATGATAAGTCTTTCAACATTTACTCACGCTTATGCCATCTCAAACTCGTATGACTTCCTTTCTTCTGCGCAGCAAAAACTAAGATATTTTGATGGAGATATGTTCTGTGTTATATTCACATCATATCTCCATCAAAATAGCTTTGTTTGTGTTCCGAAGAAGACAGAAAATAATACGAGTTTGAGATGGCATTTATGCAGTATTGATTTCATCCTGATGAGTTCCTCTCTCTCATGCAAGAGGTTCTGCCTCTAGATCCTCCACTTAAACTGAGGTAGAACACCTTTTCATTGTCTGTCCTTTAATTATACTTTTCTTCTGCTAAAAATGGGTTGGCTCGAACTATTAAGACAGTACAGGGCTCAACATGAAGGATTTTTCTGCTGGTCCACAGTAAATTTATACAGTACTTGCCCTGCCAATATAAAAAAATAATAATAAATAAATACAGCCTATTGTTATATTGTATACTGAATTACAATGAAAGCAATTTATTACATTTTTATTAACAATTTATAATTTGCTTTCATTTGTAATTATTGTAATTGTAATATATAATTTTAAATATATCCTTTTAATTATATAATTATAATTTTTATACCGGGGCATCCTTATGTTGGACGCGTAATACCTTCTTTTTATTAATACATTTACATAATTTAACCACTTTTTCTGCCTTTAGGAGCCAGTCAGGTAATAAAGGTCAAGATAAAGTGCAAAGCTGTTAATTCTACCAAACCTTTATGGATTACAACCATCCTTTGGTCCTGCCAACGGTTAAACAACTACTGGAACATTCCTTTACAGCAACAGTCTTAAACTATCAGAGGTACAGTCGTTCTTCTCTGTGTGTGTTTTGTGTTTTTGATGGGTGAGAGTCTCCTTTAAGTTGTGTATTTGCTTGTGCAAGTCTACATTAGATCTGCAGATGGTGCTGTTTATCTCTGCTTAAATATTTCTAAAGTAAATTGTGGCCTAAATGGTACAATCAACCTGTGTGTATTTCTCCTTAAAACGGATCCACAATCTAGAATGAGCTGTTATTCAGAGTATTTATTTACTGTTTTATTCTTTATTCATCCAGGTCCTGCCTATTTGATTCTTACTATTCCTCGCTGAGGAAAGAGTTTCAAAATGTTTCCAAAAATCATTCCTTCTACAGAGCTGGATATCACTGGTCTTCTTTCTGATGGTAACCTGCCGAAAAATGTATACAAATACAAAGATGTCAGGATGGTCCCAGTGTTGTGTTTCCCTGTTTCTGCACTATCAGGTTTTCTAAGGTGTGGATGTTTACATACGTTTGTTTATTAGGTCCTCAGCGGTGTGTGTTTTGTGGTCATCTGGCAAAAGAGGAGTGTGCTGATTGCTTCAGAGATCAAGTGTTTAGTGATACAGCATTCAAATACTTCTGTCTGAAATGTCTGCTCAGCTAGGAAACTAAACATAAATTTTGCATTTATCTGCTTACTCTTGATATTTAATTGTATAATTATTAATTGCAATCTCTTGATTAGAAAAACAATTTGAGTTTTTATGCAAAATAGGATATGCAAAGTAAAGTGCAGATCATTTCTCTTAGATGTCAGCAAAATATGATATGATATTATTTTATATTATATTATATTTAACCCTTTTGGATATCTGAAGCCAACCCACAACACATACCTCAAAGAAAAATTAAATTATGTGTTTTATGTGCATATTGCACTCAGGTTCACTCTCACCAGCAGTGTCAGTGTCACAAACCTAGCACCCTGCAACTTCCTCAGGGCTACTGTTACTCACAGAGTTCAGGGGCTAATACACACACTCCTCCACGAGAGAAACTAGAGCTGTTTGCTGTGCTGTGCATAGAGACCAGCCACTATGTGTCTTTCGTTAAATATGGACCACAAGATACTGACTGGATCTTCTTTGACAGTATGGCTGATCAGAAGGGTAAGTGTTTGTGTGTGGAATCTGTGCTTGACTAAAGTTTAAGATTTTGAAATGTCTGCGAGCATCATTCTACCGAAGTTTGCACATGTTAGAGTCATGCATTTACCTGTTTGTAGGTGAAAAAGATGGCTACAATATCCCAAAGGTGAGGACATGTCCTGAGGTTGGGAAGTACCTACATATGTCTCCGGCTCAGCTAGCAAATCAGGTACCTTGAGAGATGGACGGTGTGGTGAAAAGACTCTTCTGTGACTGTTACATGTACCTTCACCAGAGTCAGAGTATGTCTGTTTATTAATGATTAAATCAATGCTGAAGACAGACATGCACAAACAATAAATAAGAACTCGCTATCTGATTGTCAATGACTAGGTCTGCTTAGTAATGGATTGTAATAATTACATCATAAAACTAAATGCTTCTGCTCCACATTTGAGCATTTATTCAGTTCCCAAAAATGTACACTTTCTGTTGGAATCAATTTCCTATGATAATAATGACTGAGTGAGTGATTCATGCTCTTTGAACATGCTAGATGAGGATGGTGATATTCTTTAACTGATTTAGACTTGAATAAATCTAGTTCAAATGTGTTTTATGTATTTAAGAAATGACAATGTAAATATGTGCTACTCTTGAAAATCTTTATTATCTTACCAGAATGGAAGGATTTTTTTTTTTTTTAATTTTTTGTTTTTACTATAATCCATCACTGAACTGTGAGCAGACCTACTGTAGCTTGCTGCCTAATTGTTATATGTAGAAAGGGGGTCAATACATTTTTGTTTATGTTTAATAATAAAGTACTTTTAATACTGAGAGGATAAAGGGATAGTTCACCCAAAAATAAAAATTATCACATCTGGGTTGGCACCCCATGCCATCCTAGATGTGTGTGACTTTTTTTCTTCTGCTGAACACAAACAAAGCATTTTAGAAGAATATTTAAGCTCTGTAGGTAAAAAAACAAACAAAAAAATAAATAAAAAGAATCGCCAGACATCAATTAATTATACATGCTCTCTCTTGAAGATTGGTTTACGTTTTTGTCCTATTATATTTTATTTAAATCCAATAACAAAGATTAACTAATAAATACATATATTTTGTAAGTGACACTGTAATGAGAAACAACATCCTCTACTTCCTCTCTCTGCCTCGGCGAGGGACACATAGATCTGATAGATCTAAGCTCATTACATTCCTCCCTTTACCAAACAGGGATAAACCTAGATGAGTATTTGCTTGTTTGTGTCATTCTCTGTTTTTACACCATCATAAAGCATCTGTGAAGCTTCAGAGGAACTGTAGTTGTTTAAACAGCAGAAGAGGCAGCAAGGGAACAAAACAGAGCAATGGCATCCGTACTGAATAAGTTAAAGTGGTTTGTGCTGTGATAAAGCTTTTACACTTGGGTTTAGGTAAGCTATAAGGAACAAGCTTCACTTTAAACATTTACATCAAATTGAAATGTTTATTTTCTTCCCTTGCATAAATAAATGACTTCCCAACTTGACGATTTTGCTGCTTTAATCCATGTTTTATAAAAGCAGGATTTCAGGCATACACTAAGGAAAAATTCCCAAGATTGATTGTGTAACACTGGGAACTGTTGAATGAAAGGAGATTTTATAAAAAACAAAAAACAAATATGATTTAAAGATTCTCAGCCTTCAACCTGCAAAGGGATAGTTCACCCAAAAATGAAAATTCTGTCATCATATACTCACCCTCATGTCCTTCTAAACCCATATGACTTCTGTGGAACAAAAAAGGTGTATTTTTTAAGAATAATCCTGCCACTCTTTTCCATATAATCAAAGTGAGCATGGAACCAGCAGTCTAACTCCAAAATAAAAATAAATAAATAAAAAAACAGGCAAAATAAATGATCTGGTCCATATGACCATACACTGTACTGAAGTAGTTGAGTGAACTATTCCTTTAATACATTTTAATTTTTTTTGTCTGCTGCTTACAAACTAAATCCTCTTCTGTTCTGTCAAAGCACCCAACATCCTCTCTCTCTCTCTCTCTCTCTCTCTCTCTCTCTCTTACACTCTTTTTCCATTGCCCGTGCTGTCATTGTGAGCTCTCTCAACTCTTCACTTCCTGTAGAACAAAGAGAATGCATGAAAACACAGCCACCACATGCTATATTCACAAAGCATTGTCAAAGGCAGAGAGAGGAGCAGACCTGTGATCGGCAAGCAATTATTTAAATGCACAGGAAATATACTAATGCTTGACTCTAAATCAATAAGTGCTGCCTGCATGATGGAATCATTATGCAGACAGAGCTTAGCCCTGGGGGTGGAGTCAATGTCAATTGATTTCACCTGACAAATTCAGTTAAATCGAATTACAGTCAGTTAAATATAATTACCTGTAAACAATTGTACCAGGATTTGAAAAAGAAATATTTTATCACCTAATCACTTATTTATGTGGCGAAATTTGGTCTGTCCAGTCCACTTTCGATTCAGTTCACTCGACATTGTGAGAAATTGCTATGGGGATTCCTTCTCCAGCAACCTAGTTGAAGCTCTTGTACAATAACGCCAGTCTTGTGAATGGCAGTGGTGTTTGAACCCTGCCCCTTTAGACGCGGTGTTGGCCTATATAAGAAATCACCATTTCTCCAGAATTTTCTTCCTTCAAGACAGCGACGTCATCTCTCGTCTTGGAAGCCCTCTCTGCTTCACCATCGAGATACACTTCTTTAGTGGACGGGATCTTCTCTGCAGGCGCGGACAGGACGACTTATCGCCTTAGATCCCGAGAGACCACATGAGGAGGCACGGCAGGGCCGCAAGGTTGAGGTGAATGAAATCGAGGAGAAGCAAGCCCTGCAAGCCCCCCAATCTTCCGATTGTAGCATCCTCGCCAATACAGTATACACGTGATGAGCTCCGGCCCTCTATCGGAGCACACGGCCTTATCACGTCAGGTGGATCTGACAATGGGGATGATGCCATGTTCACGCAGCATTAGAAATGGGTGAGTGGGCAGAGGATGTTGCTGTCCCTTCCCCCAGTGAGGGTGAGGAGCGTGTACATGCCACTGATAAAGAGCTGCTTCACATCATCTCAGAAGAGGTTGAGGAGCTCAGTTTACAGTAGTCCCCTCAAGTCTTGCCTAGATGAATGGTCCCTGAAGTCCAGCCACTGTCAAAAGAGTGCAAACATTGCTCGAACAGGGCAGCACCATTGTTCCCAGAGATCTGGCTTGTGTGTTAGCTTGCCTCATGAAGCATTAGCCTTAGAGTGAGAGGACCGCTGTTCAAAACCAGCCATCGACTCAAGCTGACACGTGACACGACAGAGTCATGGAAGTGACACGAAAATGTTGCCTCTGTGTGTTGTGTTCACATAAACAATGTTCTCACGAAAAGCTGGAATGCGCTTGAGACGCACACGCATTTACACTCTGTTTACTCCTCCCTCCCTGCCGGAGTCTGCCGGGAGGTTACTCATATGTTGTTTCTATGTGTTGTGTTCACATAAAGTATTATTCTCACAAAAAAGAGAAAAGCGCTCGTGACGCACACACATTCACATACTATTTCATTCCCACTCCCTGCTGGAGTTTGTCGGGACCGGGATGTTACACAAATGTTGTTTCTGTGTATTATGTTATAAAGAATGTTCTCACACACACTCTCGAAGAAGGGCTCTTCTGCCCTTCACCCTTCTCTTACTTCACACTCTGTGCACAACCGCTTCCAGATGGCGAGTAGCAATCTATCTCCTCTAGCGAGCAAGCCGACGCACATGTTATCCTGCTAACTATGGTCCCGTCACGGGATACGCCACTGTTGCGCAAAGAAATTCACAATCTCCTCGCATAGAACGCAATAGAGTTTGCTCCGAACTGTGTCACCCACAAGGGTTTTACAGCCGCTATTCTCTCGTTCCGGAGAAAGATGGCAGGCTTCAGCCCATTTAACATCTGAGACACTTGAATTGCACGCTCGCAAAGCACCCATTCAGAATGGCATCTCAGAAACAGATTTTATCGCGCATCAACCCTCAGGCTGGTTTGCCTCAATAAGATCTAAGGGGCGCATACTTTCATGTACAAATTGCACCTCATCAAAGGCTGTTTTTGAGATTCGCGTTTGAGGGAACTGCTTATCAATTCAGAGTCCTTCCCTGGCTCCCCGCACGTTTACGAAGAGTATCGATGTAGTGCTCGCTCCATTGAAGCTGAGTGGCATGCACATTTTCAACTACCTCGATGATTGGCTATTGGCTGCCATTTGTACAGCCTGGGTCTTGATGTCAACTGAAAAGAAAAAAAGAAAAAAAACAAAAGCATGCCTTCTCTCTGCCAACAGATCTCCTATTTGGGGGTTTGACTCGACTCTGTGAGTGTGCTTGCATACCTCACAAGCGAGTGCATTCAGACCATTCTTCAGTGTCTGTCTCGGTTCAAACTAGGGGAAACATTTCCACTGAAGTGATTTAAAAAATGCTGGGTTTTATGACGGCAGCATCCACCATCATAAAGTTAGGTCTTTTACACATGAGGCCTCTACAGTGCTGGCTTGAATATTGTGTACCACGACATGCCCTGCGCCAGGGGTGCATGCGCATTGGTCAAGTCAAGTCATTTTTATTTGTATAGTGCTTTTCACAACACACATTGTTTTAAAGCAACTTTACAGAAAATCATGCTTTATATATTAACTAAACTGTAATATCTATAAAGTCTTAGAGTCATCATTGTGTAGTTTGATAAAAAATATTATTATAAAGTGTGTATAAAAATCAATAACTAAGTAAATAAATAATAATTGTATTTAGAACCCCAGTGAGCAAGCCGAAGGCGACTGTGGCAAGGAACACAAAACTCCATAAGACGTTGGATAATGGAGAAAAATAACCTTGGGAGAAACCAGGCTCACTGTGGGGGTACGTTCCCCTCTGGATAAACAGTATGAATATAATGCCAGTATTGCAAGTCATGGTTTAAAATCAGTAAACTAAGTAAGTGTTAAGGGCCAGTGTTTAAACAATGATTTTGTTTTTGATGAGCTGGATCTGGCCGGCTCTGGAAACCTCGGGATATGAATCCTGAGGTTGAGACAGAGAAGCAAATAGAATAATATTAGCTTAGATGCCATTCAATTTAATGCAGAGTTATAAATTATGAGAAGTGTTTCTGGTTCCGGTAGACCTAACTAAAGCGGCATAGCTAGTTGATGGATAAATAAGGTGTATGCCTGGCTGAATAGATGAGTCTTTAGTCTAGACTTAAACTGAGAGAGTGTGTCTGAGTCCCAAACAGTGTTAGGAAGACTATTCCATAGATTAGGAGCCAAATAGGAAAAGGATCTACCTCCTTTAGTGGATTTTGATATTCTAAGTACTATTAACAGGCCATAATTTTGCGATCATAATGAACATGATGGAATATAGCATGGTAGGAGCTAGACCATTCAAAGTTTTCTAAGTAGTAAACAGAATTTTAAAATTAATACAAAATGTAACAGGTAGCCAATGCAACTTGGTTCTAGTCAGCACTCTGGCTGCTGCATTTTGAACCAATTGAATTTTATTTATTGAACTTGCAGGACATCCTCTCGGTAATGCATTACAACAATCTAGTCTTGAAGTCATAAACTCATGAATTAGTTTTTCAACATCAGCAAAAGAGAGCATGTGTCGTAACTTAGCAATATTTCTGAGGTGGAAGAATGCTGTTCTACAAACACTGGAAATTTGGACAGATTGGTATCAAATATAACACCTAAGTTCTTCACTGTAGAAGAGGACATAGCAGTACATCCATCGTAAGTCAAATTATATTTTAGCAGCTTATTTTTAGAGGTTTTTGGTTCAATAATTAGTACCTCTGTTTTGTCAGAATTGAGTAGAAGGAAATTTATGGCCATCCAATCTCTGAATTCATTGATACACTCTGCTAATTTGGAGAATTGTGAATTTTCATTGAGTTTAGAAAAAATATAAAGTTGGGTATCGTCGGCATAACAGTGGAAACTTATTCCATGATTCCTGATAATAACTCCCAGGGGAAGCATATATAAGAAAAAAAAAAAAAAAGCAGAGGCCCTAAAACTGATCCCTGTGGCACTCAATACTTAACTTTACACAGACAAAGTGGTAGCAGTCTGCTAAACAGGACCTAAACCAAGCTAATGCAAGTCCACAAATAACTCCAACATAATTCTCAAGCCTATTTAAGAGAATGTCATGATCTATGGTGTCGAAGGCAGCACTAAGATCTAAAAGCGCTAGAAGAGAAATGCAGCCACAATCAGATGATAAGAGCAAGTCATTTGTAACTCTGATAAGTGCAGTTTCTGTACTGTGATGGGGCCTAAATCCTGACTGAAATTGTTCATATATACCATTTCTCTGTAGAAATGAACATAGTTAGGAGGACACTACCTCTTCTAGTATTTTTGACATAAATGGGAGTTTTAAAATCTGTCTATAGGTAGCCAATTCTGCAGGATCAAGCTGTGGCTTCTTAATAAATGGTTTGATAACTGCCATTTTAAAGTTTCTTGGGACATGTCCTAACGACAGCAAGCAGTTAATAATATAAAGAAGAGGCTCTGAGATTACAAGGAACACCTGTTTTAAGAGCTTAGTTGGTAATGGATCTAAGATGCATGTTGTTGCTTTTGATGTTTCTATAAGTTTTGTTAGCTCTTCATGGCATATGACAGTGAAGGATTGAAGTTGCTCATGAGGAAAATTACGAGACACTGTTGTCTGAGTTGCTGTGACAGACTTTTGCATAATTCCAATTTTATTTCTGATGATTTAAATTTTATCAGTTAAGAAAATCATGAAGTCATTACTATTGTGCTGTGATGGGATATCTGGTTCAGATGAGGCTTTATTCCTAACCTATTTAGCCAAAGTATTGAATAAACACCTAGAATTATTGTGGTTATTTTCTGAGTTTGCTAAAATATGCTGACCTGGCAGTGTTCAGTGCCTGTCTGTAGGTACAGACACTATCCTTCCATGCACCGTTAAATACCTCTAATTTTGTAGTCTTCCACTTGCACTCCATTTTCTGAGATGCTCTTTTGAGATTATGAGTGTGATCGTTTTACCATGGTGCAGAGCTTTTTCTTTCATTTTCTTTAATCAAAGGGGGGGGGGGTGACACTATCAAGAGTGCTAGAGAAGACTGTATGTATATTTTATGTGATTACATCAACTTCTTCTAGACTATTTGGCTTACTGAGTATTTGAGACAAATCTGTAAATTTATTATTGAAGCTATCTTTATTGGTTGAAAGAATAGTTCTGCCTGAACGATAATGTGGTGTAGATTGAGTGACATTAGCTAATCGCAGCATTCAAGAAACGAGGTAATGATCTGAGATGTAATCGCTCTGCTGCATCATTTCTATAGTATTAACATCAACTCCATATGACAGAATTAAATCTAGCATATGATTATGGCAATGAGTTGGTCCTGTCACATTTTGTCTGACTCCAAGAGAGTTGAGAATATCGATAAATGCTAATCCCAATGTGTCATTTTAATTATCTATGTAAATGTTGAAGTCACCAACAATTAAAGCTCTATCCAGAGTAACTACTAGATCTGATAGGTGTAACCCACCACTGTCTGGCTGCTCTAGCACCATGGACAGCTCCAGCCTTTTATCAGCAGGATGTTATGCTGGGTCAGGTTTTCAGTGAAAAGGGGTGACCACGGGTGTGTTCAACTCAGGCTGGGGCACGCTGTGTGAGGGATGCCTGGCTTTCAGCACCTGGACAGGTGCAAAGTGGGCATGGCACATCAGCTGCCTAGAACTGCTAGCTGTCTTCCTGGCCTTGAAGGCTTTTCATTCCGACATAGTGAATCACCACTTTCTGATTCATTCTGACAATATGACAGTAGTGACATCCATAAATTGTCAGGGCAGAACTCATTCGCTACCAATGATGAGCCTGGTATAGCGCCTCCTCCTGTGGAGCAGTGAAACCTGCATATGTGACCCCTGAACAAAGCGCATCGAATGAGCCAGAATCGGCTCAGTAATGAAAACCATCTTGAAGGCTAGAGCTCCATCCACAAGATGCCTCTATGCACTGAAATGGCGTGTGTTCGCAAATTGGTGCTCTTTGAGTGCCAAAGACCCGGTGAATTGCTCCATAGCTGAGGCCTTTACATTCCTTCAAGAGCGGTTGGATGCAGGTCTTACCCCGTCCATGTTTGAGGTTTATGTAGCAGCTATCTCTGCAAATCACGCCCCAGAGGCGGGCTCCTCTATAGGCAGACATGACCTAGTCATAAAGTTCCTTAGGTAGCTGTGGCCTCAGTTAAATGGGTGGGTAATATGCAGGCATTGTCGATTGTCCCCCTCACAGAAGTCACAAGCACTTCCAATAAGAAATAAAACCTACTTTCCCAAGAGGTGAAGAGGTTACATTTATACTGTGTGTATTTATATGGTTCATATAGATTCCCAGTCTGAGATTAACTTTCCATCTGGTTTTCACCATGTGGGGTTATTCATTAATTTATACACTTGAAGACATGTCTTTAATAAGTCACCGTTCTGTGGCCTGTGACTTCCTATACAAGTGTTTATACCTCTGGGGGTATGATGTCATGTAATGCAGCGTGATGGTACTCTGTTCCCCATAGTGATTTCTCACAATGTCGAGTGAACTAAATTGAAATGGAACGTCTCCAGTTATTTATGTAACCTCGGTTCCCTGAGATGAAGGGAACGAGACATTGCGAAAGCTAGCTGCACAACTACTTTAGAGTTTCGAGGTACTAGCGATGCGCTCTTGTCCCTCAGTCAGAAAATTCTGAAGAATTGGTGATTTTGCACCCGCTTATATAGACTCAAACACCATTGCCAATCACAGGATTGCCATTATTGTACAAGGGCTTCAACTAGGCCGTCGGAGAAGGAATCCCCATAACGAATTCTCTCAATGTCTCGTTCCCTTCATCTCAGGGAACCAAGGTTACATGTGTAACCGGGGAAGATTTCCTGTATGACCATGTTGCAGTGTTTGATGCTAAACATTTCAGGTGTCAATAAAGAGCAGAAGTCCCTGAGAGCATGACACAGGGTGGAAGTGTGATGGTCAGAGAGTGTGGAGGATCTGAAAAAAAGAGGGAATGTGGAAACAAGAAGGGGGGAAATTGGCAAGATGCTTATCATATTAGAAAGTAAAGGTTATTGAATGACGCTTATTGAAAAGAGGTTACCAGGGAAACCACAAAGGTTGTGCTAAGCCATTAGGAAATACTCTACCAACCCTCTTGACCTTACATGTCTGTAATTACTGATAAGTAGAGAGAGCAATAATGGGGCTTGCTTAGAGGATCAAAGGAGAAGAAACAAAAGTCTGTCTTCAGAAAACTTAAGAAGTGTACTTGGAATACTGTAGCTAGAACATCCTTAGCACGCTTAACATCATCTTTGTACCCTTAATTCCTATTGTTCAGGCAAGCCAAAAATGGAAAATAAGGTAGTAAAGCACTTGAACTGATAAATGACATCATATTTGGAAAATAAGGATATACTACAATACATTTTTACTTGGCTATTTGAATACTGATTGCTTTTCTAAATACTGTGTTCTGTGTTGTTCCAGGATGTAGCACAGTCACAATATTTTATATCATATCTTGAGTACTGCACAATTAAATGTTCAAGTGCAGCTGAAAAATATCTTTAAAATTTCAGATATAGTGCTGAACAGAGAAGGAAGATTAGTTCTTCATTGCTCCTTACATGATAATGTTTGTGAAATGCACGAGGATCATCATGGGGATCTGTGCTGGCAAAATTACATTTGTTTCTCGGGGTCATCTGGAATCACACACTGTGTTTTTTTGTTGTTTTTTTTTGGGGGGTGGGGGGGGGGGACTTATACAGTTTATGTTGGTTTTAGCCATGAGTACAACACTCATCAAATGAGCATGGGTAATCTGGCCTTACCATGTCCACAAACCATGTCTGTATTTATTTATTTAGCTTTTTGTTTCTGTTAAACTTCCAAATGTTAATTGTAATTAATGTCTTCAAGCATCTCTGATTGTGTTTGCATGTCATTTTTGGAAAGAGGTGTGTCTTATTAAATTTTAAAATCTGAAGGAAGTTCTAGAACTGTAAAAATCACTTACAGCACCTTTAATTCACCTTTTTTTAATCAAATTTTCTATTTTTATAAATAACATCCACAATCAACATTACATTCCATATCTACTGTTCCATGTCCCCATAGCCACATTTAGATTGTGGAGTTCTTCAACATTCTGTAGTACAAACTCTAAAAAATAACATCTGAAAGTCTGTGGACTGCACTTTTTAGGTCATACAACAACTTTTTTAGTTGAATTCAAGTCTGGACTTTGAAACTTTGGGACCTTGTCCTGCTGGAAAATTAATCTTCACTCGAATGTAGATTTCAGGCTGACAGGAAAAGGTTCCCTTTAAGGATGTGTATGTGTTTGGTTCAATAGAATTTTACTTTTATTGTTTTCAAATCTTTGACTTAAATCCTGCTTAAAAAAAGCCTCAGAGCATAATGCTGCCACCACTTTTTGTGATGGTAGTGCTGGTGTTACCTAGATGTGGTGTATTTGGATCGCACCAAACACAGGGTCGTAACTAGAGGAAGGGTAGGGTGGGCAGCCGCCATAGGACACGGGGTGAGAGGGGGCCCGCAACGGTCGACCAAAAAGAAACCATAAAAATGACTGTGGGCCAGAGGGGTGATGAAAAACGACCAAGGCCCCCCAAAGAGGGGGCCCTACAGTTTCTTTGCACTGGGGCTTGCAAGATCCAAGTTATGCCACTGGCCAAACATAACACTTTGCTAAACTGTCATTCAAGATTTTTGTCACATGGCTTCTAACAAACATCACGCATGAAATAAGGTTGGCTGTTTACAAAAGTGGCTTTTTGTTAGCCACTCTCACAAATAGACCAAATCAGTGAAGTGCTTAGATGGTTGATGTCTGGACATTTTCTTGCATTTCAAGGTTTTCTCAATTCTGTCAGTCGTAGCTGGCCTTTTTGACACTTTTGTCTTTCTTGTGTGGTTGCTCAGTTTGGTAGGGTGGTCTTATCTTAGTAGTGTCTGGGTTAAATGCCATTTATAAACACTCCACTCACAATTATTCGATTTAAAAGTCCTTGTTAGGGGTTGAGGAAACACTTAAAGTAAGCATATGCATTGCATTATTGCTTTGTCAGACATATAACATATAAGTCAGATATTTTAACATATGGTATTAACAAAGTGACATATAGAAGTGAATATAGATTAATACTTCTGGAGGCAGCTTGCAATAACCTACTTGTAACCCAGATATAAAATCAGAGTAAATTGTATTCTAAGTTATAAGCTTAAAACTAACTAAAAAAGTGCATATTTAACTAAAATAGGTGAAGAAACAAAAGACAAGTAACTAGAAACAGAATGAAAACCAAAGAGTCAGAAAAATGTACAAAATTGTATATTTATTATTAATACTTGCAAATATATGTAAAAAAACAAACATATTGCAGATAAACTTGACCAATAAGAGTCTGGATCAGCACTACAAATGTGATTTATCCAATCAGCCAATCTTGTTGTAGCCGCTGACTCCACCCTAGAGTTAACTCAGACAGAAACAGAACAGACGAAGAAGTGAAGAACAACGAGATGCTGAACAACTGCGATATTAAGAATTTATAGCAGCAAAAGTCTGAAAAATAGAAAAGATTAGTTTAATCTTAAACTAAAGCTCTAGAAAAAGAGAAAAATACTTAGCTGACAGTGAATCTTGATGTTCAACCGAGATAAAGCTGAGTGATGAAGTAAAGTCATTTATTTCACTGTTCATCCGGGTAAAACCAAGAACAAGTTTAGTTAATTTTCGAGGAAATCGGTAAGTTTAATCTTTTATTCTAAATATAAATGAGAATAAGAAACGTAAACTTGTTTATTGAGTGAACTTGGTTGAGAAACTGTGTTGTGTAAATGCTACCACGAGGCATAGCATTTAGAGCTAAAGCTAATGCATGTATTGTAAGTTAAGATAGTTAAAATAATTGTCTGAAATGTTAGGAAAATGTTTCTGAGAATGTTTTCCTGCTTTTGCAGGCCAGTTTTTGTACATATATGTTTTGTTCAAGTTGGACCACGTTTTCAACGAGGATAGTGAATATTTCATTGTGGATGTTTCTACACAAACTTTCTGGAAAGTTTGATGGCGAGCCAAAAACCCAAGAGTCTTATCTGAACTGTGAATATCTTCCGTTCATGGATTACTGAATTGTCTTCAATTCATCTCTACTTTGAATTCATTTGACAGTGAAAAGGTCAAGGTATTTGTGAATCTGGACATTTATTGAATGTTAATTCTTTATCTCTGAATTTAGTACATTTGGTGATTCAATTGATTGATTATTGTTTGTTTAGTTGTATAATTTTTATTTGAATTGTATAGGTAATTAATAGGTAACTGTAATTTTATTTGTTTGGTTTTAATTACATTTCATTGAGTTTATTTGGAAAAAGAGTTATGAAAGAGTTAATTTTGATAATCGATTAGGAATTAAAATCGATAAACATTTTATTAGCTTCCACTAAACTAAATATGCATAATTAGATTAGATTAATGGAACTGAATAGAAAGAATATTGAATTGAAATCACTGAAAGGGAGATAAATTTGTGAAAAGGAAATAGAACTAAGTCTATTGGTGAATTTAAATATCTAATTGTGTTTATTGTATTATTTTATTTAAGATTTATTTGTTGTACTGTCTATTGTTTTATCTGTTAAGTTTGTTATTCATGTCATTCAATATAAATCAGTTATTTCACAAAAGTCAATTGTTGAGTGTGTATGTGTACCTTTTGCCTCCTTCACGTACCCTAGCTATCTTCTGATTGGCCCAACTCTTTGCCGCCCCGGGTGCCATCACAGGTGCCACCCATGCTACAAAAATCTTTTGGCAAGCCAGCCAGGAGGCAGAGTGGCATACACAATCAACATAAATACTCGCAAATCTAGAACTTTCCTGCGTAAACAGCTCAATTTAGCCTTTGTTAAAAGAAAATCTGAGAAACCTGAAACAAAATGGATGTTGTAGAAGAGAAAGGCGTGAAAATTCCGAATGCCATCTTAATTTCTGGCATCACTGAAACTGACACTGATGAGGAAATACTCAACTTTGTGAAAAAATATGGGTCAAGTCACAGAATTATCCATGCAAAAACCCCAGTGCAAAGTCACAAGGTTTGATGATAGTTGAGTTTAACTCTGGACAAGCAGTAAAACATTTGCAGCTGATGTTGCCTTTTGTCCAGCAGTCTGAGAGCAGCCCTGATGTTTCTTACTATGTTGATGCTCTGTCCAACATTTATATTCAGAAATTGGGAAAAGACACGACTCAAACTTACCTCACTGAGCTAAAACAGTTAGCTAAGTGCAGTGGGGAAACCTCTGAGGATGTCTTAAAGGGCATGCTAATGCATATTCATGAGGTTGTAGTGCCGACGCCAAGTCCGGTGTCTGTTGATACTGCAGTCAGTGATACTTTTCCTGCAGACTCAGTTGAGCAGTCTTTGGCTGATTTCACGTCTGAGCAGCCACAAAGAACAGCCAGCTCTGAAGAGCGTTCCTTTGTTCCACTGGCGCAAACCATCACAAATCTTTCAAGCACAGATCCTGACCCATCCATCCTGAGGATCTAGAGGCTGTAAAGGAACACCTCCAAGAGTTACTTGATGCTAAGGTTATTCATGAATCCGAATCCCCTTTTTTTTCGCCCATAGTTGTGGTAAGGAAGGAGAGCGGTGACATTCGGTTGTGTATCGACTACCGAAAGCTAAACCAGCAGACTATTAAAGATGCTTACGCACTTCCTAAGCTTGAAGATACACTATATTGCCAAAAGTATTCGCTCATCTGCCTTTAGACGCATATGAACTTAAGTGACATCCCATTATTAATCCATAGGGTTAATATGACATCGGCCCACCCTTTGCAGCTATAACAGCTTCAACTCTTATGGGAAGGATTTCCACAAGGTTTAGGAGTGTGTTTATGGGAATTTTTGACCATTCTTCCAGAAGCGTGTTTGTGAGGTCAGACACTGATGTTGGACGAGAAGGCCTGGCTCGCAGTCTTCGCTCTAATTCATCCCAAAGGTGCTCTATCGGGTTGAGGTCAGGACTCTGTGCAGGCCAGTCAAGTTCTTCCACACCAAACTCGCTCATCCATGTCTTTATGGACCTTGCTTTGTGCACTGGTGCGCAGTCATGTTGGAACAGGAAGGGGCCATCCCCAAACTGTTCCCACAAATTTGGGAGCATGGAATTGTCCAAAATCTCTTGGTATGCTGAAGCATTCAGAATTCCTTTCACTGGAACTAAGGGGCCAAGCCCAGCTCCTGAAAAACAACCCCACAACATAATCCCCCCTCCACCAAACTTCACAGTTGGCACAATGCAGTCAGACAAGTACCGTTCTCCTGGCAACCGCCAAACCCAGACTCATCCATCAGATTGCCAGATGGAGAAGCGTGATTCGTCACTCCAGAGAACGCATCTCCACTGCTCTAGAGTCCAGTGGCGGCGTGCTTTACACCACTGCATCCGACGCTTTGCATTGCACTTGGTGATGTATGGCTTGGATGCAGCTGCTCGGCCATGGAAACTCATTCCATGAAGCTCTCTATGCACTGTTCTTGAGCTAATCTGAAGGCCACATGAACTTTGGAGGTCTGTAGCGATTGACTCTGCAGAAAGTTGGCGACCTCTGCGCACTATGCGCCTCAGCATCCGCTGACCCTGCTCTGTCATTTTACGTGGCCTACCACTTCATGGCTGAGTTGATGTCATTCCCAATCGCTTCCACTTTGTTATAATACCACTGACAGTTGACTGTGGAATATTTAGTAGCGAGGAAATTTCATGACTGGACTTGTTGCACAGGTGGCATCCTATCACAGTACCACGCTGGAATTCACTGAGCTCCTGAGAGCGGCCCATTCTTTCACAAATGTTTGTAGAAGCAGTCTGCATGCCTAGGTGCTTCATTTTATACACCTGTGGCCATGGAAGTGATTGGAACACCTGAATTCAATTATCTGGATGGGTGAGCGAATACTTTTGGCAATATAGTGTATGTTCATGGCCTTAACTGGGTCCAAGTGGTTTTCCATACTCGAAATGAAATCTGGGTACTACCAGATCGAAGTTGAGGAGACTGATAAAGAAAAAACTGCCTTTGTATGTCCCTTAGGCTTCTACAAATGTAATCTTATGCCACAAGGAGTCACAAACGCTCCAAGCACTTTTCAGAGGCTAATGGAAGTGTATGGCTTACATAAACCTTTGTGGAGTCTAGGTATTTATTGACGACATAATCGTTTTTCTAAAAATTTGGAAGAACATGAGGACCGATTGCTCAGAGTTTTAAACTTGTCAAGAAGCATTCGAATTAATCATCAAAGAACTCATGACTGCGCCAGTGTGGCTTTTGCCAAGACTGCCGTACATCTTACACATGGATGCAAGCACATCAGGCTTAGGCGCTGCTTTGTATCAGGAACAGGATGGGCAAGTCAGGGTCGTAGCCTATGCTAGCCAGGGATTGTCATGCAGTGAGTCCAAATACCCAGCTCATAAACTGGAATTTTTGGCATTGAAATGGGCAGTGGTTGAAAAATTCCACGATTACCTGTACTGTAGCACTTTCACTGTGGTAACAGACAGTAATCCCCTTACCTATGTGCTTACCACAGCCAAACTGGATGCCACAGGGTATAGGTGGTTAGCTGTTCTGTCAACTTATAATTTTAAGCTGCAGTACCAGTCAGGAAAACGTAACGTTTACGCTGATGGGTTATCCCGTAGACCGCATGCAGAAGTTCCAGTTGACAATATCTCTAAAGAAGAGCAAATTCATATCTTAAAGTTTGCTGAAAAGCTCATGACACATCCTGATGGTCAGGAAATTCAGGATGATGTGGTACAAGCTATTTGTGACAGTTGTCTCATTCAGTGGGTTGAAGGTTCGAGTGATTTACCCGTTCCCTTCATCGGTTCCTTGGCAATGCAAGCAACTGCTGTGCCTGATGTCTATGCTCAGGAAGAGCAATGTGGAGATTTACCAATAATTACTCACCTTTCTCCTTCTGAAATCCGAAATGTGCAATTAGCCGACCCTTGTATCTGTGAAGTTATTGCTTTACTCCAAACTGGAGAATCTCCTTCAAGTACAGTTAGAAATGTGCTTCCTAGGTTACCTTTCCTCCTTCGGGAGAAGGACCACCTAGAGTTCCATGATGGGATTCTCTACAGAAAGAGAAGCATAGCTGACAAAGATACTTGCCAACTGGTTCTACCAGAAAAGTTTCATACGGAAGTCCTAAAGCATCTGCATGATGATCTTGGGCACATGGGTGTTGAAACCACCCTTGACTTGGTCAGACAAAAGTTCTATTGGTCCAAGTTAGCTTCAGATGTTGAGCACAAAATCAGAACTTGTGGTCACTGTATCTGGAGAAAAGTTCCTCCTGAGAAAGCAGGTCCACTCATGAACATAATGACTACTCGTCCCTTGCAACTAGTGTGCATGGGTTTTCTCACATTAGAACCGGACAGTAGTAACATCAAGGATGTGTTAGTGATAACCGATCACTTCACGAAATACGCACTTGCCATTCCTACTCCCAACCAAAAAGTGAAAACTGTAGCAAAGTGTCTCTGGGAGCAGTTTATCTATCATTACGGCTATCCGGAGCACTTGCACAGTGATCAAGGGCCTGATTTTGAATCTCACTTAATTAAAGAGTTGTGTGAGATGGCAGGAGTGCGAAAAATCAGAACAATCGCCTTATCCTAGAGGAAATCCTGTTGAACATTTCAACAGAACCTTACTAGGCATGTTAGGAACCCCTGAACACAAAAAGAAAAGTCATTGGAAGGAATTTGTATAACCCTTGGTACATGCATACAACTGCGCCAAGAATGAGACTATTGGGTTCAGTCCCTACGAACACATGTTCGGACGACAACCTAGACTTCCAGTGGACTTAGCTTTTGGTTTACCTTTGAAAGATAAAGAAGTTATCACAGTATGTGAAGAATCTCAAGGAAAACCTTGAGGTAAGTTTCCATATCACAACTAAAAACTCTCAAAAGATGGCAGAAAAAAACAAAACTTGTTTTGATAAGAAAGTAACCGCATCTGTGTTACAAAAAGGAGAAAGAGGTCAGAAATGTCAGACTTAGAGGGAAAAACAAATTTGCAGATAAATGGGAAGGAATTGTTCATGTGGTTTAGACCAACATGGAGAACTGCCGATGTATAAAGTTCATCCTGAGCAACAGGCAGGACCTGCCCGCACACTGCACCGTGATTTATTGCTTCCTTGCGGAACACTTTCATCAGAAATGAGAGATGCTGAGTCTCAATGCTAAGTCACAAACCATAAGACTTGTAGTGTAACAGCTTGCGAAAATCCTGAAATTGAGGAGAGTGCTGAGTTTTCAAATTCTGATGGTGAGGAAATATATTACAAACAACCTCAATTCGACGTTGTGAGTGAGACTTAAAGAGTTCATACTGCTGATGTAACAAAATCTGATGAGAATAAGGAAATTGTTCGCTTACCTGATCCAGTCCCATTAGTTCATCAGAAATTTTTGAAAAATCTGCCTGAAACAGAATTCCAGGTGATGAACAAATTACCTGCTGCTGAGTCTGAAATTCCTGAGTAATCTCTCAGTGAACAACCTGAAGGTATTGAAACTCACTTACCTGAAATCTCTGAAATTCAACCTGTAAAAGGAAACCCTGTGAATGAAAAGCCTGTGGGAGACAGTCATTCACCTACCTTGGTAACGCAGTGTCCAGGTAGAACTAAAGAAATGTCCTTACCTGAATCTAATCCTTCTGGAGAGGTATTAAGTGGTTCAGAAACACCTGAAAGGGAAGGCAACTTTGATGATGTGGAGTTGAGAAGGTCAGTAAGACACAGGGAGAAGCCTAAAATTCGAACTTATCCTGAGTTAGGAAATCCCTTAGTAACAATCGTATAATCACTTCTTCAAGGTCTGAATACTGCTTTTTCAGAATCCTTGCAAGACTATTCTCGAGTGGTTCACCCTGCAGTCCATCGATACATGCCTTCGGGTGGTAAGCAATGGGACTTGCATAATTTTAAGAGGGGAGGGTGTAACAAAGATGTAAAATCAGAGTAAATTGTATTCTAAGTTATAAGCTTAAAACTAACAAAAAAAGTGCACGAGAAGACTTGACTGGACACGGGGGCTTGAACAGGCTTGGTGATGGCCTCAGGGAACAGGACAAACTCATTGAGAGCCACAGGAAACTGGACAGGCATGTTGACAGTCTCAGGGAACTGGACTGGCTCGTCGACAGTCTCAGGGAACTGGACGGACTCGTTGACAGTCTCAGGGAACTGGACGGACTCGTTGACAGTCTCAGGGAACTGGACGGACTTGTCGACAGCCACAGGGAACTGGACAGGTGGCTCCAGGATGGGAGTGAGGACAGAAGGCTTCAGGATCAGAGCAAGGACAGACGGCTCCAGGATGAGAGTGAAATTAGACAGGGAAGCGACCTCCGCGGCCGTGGGCGCTGGCAGCCGCAGGGGAGCGGCCTCCATGGCCGTGGGCACTTGCAGTGGCAGAGGGACAGCCTCTGTGACCGTGGGTACTGGCAACCACAGGGAAAAGGCCTCAGTGGCTGTGAGCACTGGCAGCAGCAGGGAAACAGCCTCCATGGCCATGGATGCTGGCAGCAACAGGGGAATGGCCTCTGTGGCCGTGGGCACTGGCAGTGACAGGGGAACGGCCTCAGTGGCCGTGAGCACTGGCAGTGGCAGGGAATGGCCACCACCTCCTAGCAGTCGGCAACGGAAATGGCCGCCGCATCCTGGCGGTCAGCTGCGGGAATGGCTGCTGCCTCTTGGCGGTTGGCAGCATGCTTCCTCTGGCGACATCGCCGAGAAGACCGAGAGTCGCCCGAAGAAGTTGCAGTGGACTTGGTTGCCTCCTGGTGGTCAGTAGCGGGCTCAGCGGGCCTCTCCAGAGACACTGACAGAGAAGGATTTTGGGATTTAGTGCTCCACCCCTGTAGTAGATGTACCAACTCTGCCAACCAGTGGTCCACCAAATCCCAAAAGGGCAAATGAAAAATCGACCTCGGCTCCTCTGGACGGATGGGCTTGTCCAGACCTGCCACAAAAATGAGCTTGAGGATGGTCTCATCAACACCCTGCCCAGAGACCTTTCCAGCCAACTCAGCAAAAATGTCTATGGGGTGACCGTGCTGAAAGCAGGCCAGGAGGTCGGGGAACCAGGCGAGGCTCTGAGAGATCAATTCATCAAGGGCTGGAGCTGGGTTCAATAAAACGCCCATCATGCCTCCGCTGGGTTCACAGTTGGCCATATCATTCTGACACAGATTTTTGAGGAAGGACCCAAGATGCAGGATAGTTATGAAAAGGGGTTTTATTGAAACAAAAACACAACTAAAATACAAACAAAAACTTTCTCGAGGGAGGACAACAAAACAACAAGACAAAATCGAACTGAAAACAAACTGACATGGGAAAATTGGAGTACACAGGAACAACTCGACTGGACTGGAGACAAAACACAACAATATGGTGGGGAAGACAAGACAAAGGAGAGAATATACAGAGGAAGGGAAGATTGAGAACAGGTGCTGCCAATAATCACGAGAAGCGCAAATCAGCACTGCCATGGCAACGCTGATTGTTCTGCTGAGAAGCACCTGAGAGAAACACAAGGAATTGAGAAAAACAACAGCTCACGGGACAACCTGAGAGATGGGCGGAGGAAACTGTCACAATCCTGCCAAAACAAGACCAAAGAGGCAGGATCATGACAGTGTATGACTTTCTTTCTTCTGCAAAACACAAATGAAGATTTAAAGACCATAAATCTCCACTTTCATGTTCACTTCCACATTCTTCTTCTTTTTGTTTTTTGGCGATTTGCATTCTTTTTGCATTTCGCCACCAACTGGTCTGGGCTGAACAAAGGTGGACTTAAATATTGATCTGTTTGGCACCTACATCTATCATATTGCTTCAGTAGATATGGATTTAACCACTGGAGTCTTTATGCAATTTTTTTTAGATTCAAAGTTCTGACCACCATTCACTTGCATTGTGTGGACATACAGAGCTGAGATATTCTTGTAAAAATCTTTATCTGTGTTCTGCAGAAGAAAGCATACACATCTGGAATGGCATGAGGGTGAACTATTTCTATCTTTTTGGGTGAACTAATCCTTTAAGTACATAATTCAACCAGAGGATAACTACACTTCAACTTTAAAATGCATACTGTGCCAACGCAAAGAGACATGTATGCATTCGTGTCCTTGACATGTTCTTGTTAATTTAGGCTTATTTTCAAAACCAGAAAATACGATTGCCACAAAAAAACTAGATCTCTTAAAATCTCTCTCTTTGTTATCAGCACAAACGCACTGTGTTATTACCATAAAATCAGCACTTTTCTATATGAAAGTGTCAGCATGTATTGGGATGTGTGCAACAAACCGATGCATGTGCTCCTTTTATCAATCTCTTTTCTTTCATCTTCTTTCATCAGTGGAATTATTCATCTTGCACTTTAATGGGGGATGTGTTTGATCTCAGTGTCCGTTAGGTACAGCTTATGATCAGCAGAATGAGTGACCTTTGCTGTGCTCAGGAAGATTGTGATGTACAGTGCAGGACATTACGTTATTTTGGTTACACTGATGTAAGAACTAAGATGGAATTGGCATGGTTCAATAAGTTCAGAAGTATTAATCAGTCAGTCAGTCAGTCAGTCAGTCAATCAGTCTTTGTACCTACAGTATCATCCAAATAAAACACTCATATTATGTGGCTCACTATCCATTTCGTCACCAGTCAATTTGTATAGCAAAAGCTGCAAACCTGTGAAAATTATATGATAGCTGTAAGTGCATATTGTTCAGCATTAGGTTGATATTATCCTACATGCTCACAAAGGCGGCCTGTTTTCAGTCCATCTATAGCAAAAGCTGCAAACACCTGTGAAAATGACATGATAGCTATAATTGCATATTGTTCACGTCAGATTGATATGAATATCCTACATGCTCACAACGAGTCTGCTTTTCACTGACTGTTCTCATGAGGCAGAGCTGTGTATTCATGGCTCTTTGAGAGGGTTTCATGAGAGAGAAGGGTATAATGGAGCCACTGGCCTTTCCCTTATGAGGTGATCCCCACAATGGTGACATTAGAAGGGCCACTACCTCCTATTATTGTTCACTAATTTGAATCCTGTAACATATACACGCATGCACCTGACATTCACACACACATTTCTGATGGAGAGATAAAAGGACACCAGTAACACCTGAGCTTTTTTTATTTTTATTTTTTAATCACAAAGCATACAAAAATTACATCTACAAAAATATCAATTAAAAAACTGCAAATACTCTTTAACATGTTTTGAAACACTTGGATAAGATGGTTATTCTTATCTTCAATGTGAAAAGTATTGTACCAGTCACATGCACTGTACATAGAGTACCTCCCAAGCATATCATATATTATAAGAAAATGGACCTACTTTTAATTATGTTGGCTAGATAAACCCAACTAACATATTGTTATTCTAAAGGACTTTGTTTAGGGTTTTTCCAAAATCCATAAACCAAGACCAAACATATAAATTATAACTGTTCCTAGAGCTGTCAAAACTCCATCCTCCAAACTTGGCACAGACCTTCAGACTGTTCTGATTCGCGTTGCTATATCTTTTCTAATTGATTGGAATAACATTTTTATTACAGCTGATGATCAAATACCTTAAAAAGCCCATAGAATTACATTGACAGAATGTTTAAACAAGTCAACAGGATGCTAGATTATTCAAACTCCAACTGTCCAGAAATATTAAATGTAAACAAACACACAAGGCCTTCCATTTCACTTTGATTACAATACAAAATCTGTCTATCTTTCTAAATGTTTTATCTGAAGGTCTACTTTATCCATCCATCCATCCATCCATCCATAATCTGTGTGTCTGCCTAACTCTATTCAGACAAAGGCTTTGTTAAAGGTGCTGTAAGTGAATTTAAAAAAAAAAATGACATGCAGAAAACTTTTATATTACATGTCAGATTTCACTGAAACAGATGCCATGAAATATCACACCTGTCTCTGTAACGGCCCTGGGCTCAATAAACAGCGGGGTAAAAGATGTCCACGGGCCATGGTCAGATCCTTTGTTTATCCAGTCAGAAGACTTTCTGCTTGTCAATCATTGTGTGTTCACAGGGCAGCCCATATTTTCTTTTATAGGTGCCGGTACGGTGTTCTGCTCCTGCGAAACGCTCAGGGTCAGATGGCGAAATGCTGTAGAAGTTCCTGAATTGTTAAAATTGCTCACAGCATCTTTAAAGGAATATTCTGGGTTCAATGCAAGTTATCAACAGCATTTTACCAAAAAAAAAGAAAAAATTCGCAACAACCTGGGTTCCAGTGAGGAACTTACAATGGGAGTGAATGGGGGGCCAAATTTTGAAAGTTAAAATACTAACTTTTTCAAAAGTATAGCCACAAGACGTAAACAATATGTGTGTTAACATGATTTTAATGTGATAAAATCACTTACTAACTTTTCTGTGTAAAGTTATAGCCAAATTTAAAATGTATTTGCCATGACGATGTAATGTCAACAAACCCTAAAACGACTGTAAAGATTACAAATTGAACAACTTTAAAGCAAAAATAATACATGAGTTTTAACAGAAGAATTAATGTAAGTGCTTTTATAAAATTATATGGTTCACATATCTGCCTTTAAACCCTCCAAAAATTGCTCCCATTCAATTCCATTGTAAGTGCCTCACCGTAACCTTGATTTTTGCTTCTTCTTCTTTTTTTTTATTTTTTAGAAAAAATAATTTTTTGGCAAAAAATGCTACCAACTGAGCTTAACTTGTACTGCACTCAGAATATTCCTTTAAGCCAACATCAAAGTTTATCATGACAAACTTTACCTATCTAGTTGTACTGGTGATGTTTCATTAACTGCACTTAATATGCTGCTGGATCATTCTAAACAGCATTTGTGGCATAATGTTGATTAACACAAAAATGAATTTGGCTTGCCACTCATTTTCTTTATAGCCAATTTTACAAGCCCAATCTGATCATTTTTAATCACAGGAGCAAAACTATGCTCAAAGTAACATTTTGACAATCTCAAGCCTGGCATTCACACAGTTGAGGCCAAATGTCTATTACAGTTTTTCTCAAGCGCTTTGGCTCATTTTTTGAAACAGCCTTAACATTCTATAAACTGTAAGTGCAATTGTCACAACTTTTTTATGGGACATCACAGCTCTATTGCATTTCTGCAAAATGTAGTAACTCACCCAAAACATTTAATTCATGCTTCAAAACCTAGTTATTGTGTCAGTAAACTGGCCAGTGCCACCAAAATGAAAAGTTTTTTTGTCATCATGTGAGCCATACTGGTCAAAATGTTTAAAAAAAAAAAAAAAAAATTCACCATGGCAGTCAACCCTGGAAATGTTTGTTATATACAAATTTCATGTTTGTTGACACTGACTGCTTACTGTACTATACAAGAATGTCAGTTTTGTCTAGCTGAATGCTATTGTGTATCACACAGATCTTTTTAGATACCGATTTCAACAGCAGGTAAAAGATTATTGTAAGTCAATACTGTACAATACTGTAGAACACAGAAAAAGTATATGCACATTTATATGTATATAGTAAATTTATTTTTGTAGCAATGTTACATGTAAACAGAAAATTCATATTTGCATGTCCATTTTTACACATTTCTTACATGTAAAGTCATATATAGTGAACAGAATATTGGCACAAAATGACATCCATGCAAAAAAAAAAAAAAAAAAACAGCAACAATGAAAAAACCTGCAATACTTTGTACCTCCTCACAGTACATAACACTACAAGTTTCCATCTTCTTGTTGGTCTGGCCAGAGATTTAGCAGGCATCACAAACATTCCATGTCATAGATATTTATGGAATATACATGTATGTCTGATAGATTTTGATAATTGAATGGATCATTTTGCATGTGATGGCTCACACGATGAAAGAATGTTTAGAATTTGTGAAGATTATGACAGTTTCACTGAGAATCAACTCAGTTCAAAATTAGTTTTGATCAGCAAGCCATGCGCATTTAGTTATTGTGCAAATTGTAGACAATTGTACTTACTCTTTTGCACATGTGCCAAAACACATGCAATTTGCCTCAGTGAATAAGAAATTCGAACAAGAAACTAATTGTTCAGAGATTTGAACTTATTGTTTTGAAAAAAATAATTCTCATTCAAGAATTGAGTCAAAGCGATTGAGAAAAACTGTAATGTGTGAAGCCATTCAAAAAGGTGTAATATAATTATATCTTGTGTGTTTAATTATAAGTTGCCTGTAGGGGGAATGGACAAGAGCACATCAATGACGTCTCTCACGCCTGACGTCTCAACGGTGTCATGGTAACACAAGGTGATTGTCTATAAATTACATTATGTTCCTGTGGAGTTGTAGAGCAGTTTGTGTACACAAGTTGAGCATGTACAAAAGCACAGTTAATAACCTGGAGATAGAGGTATTTTAAATAAACTATCAAGTTTTGATATAAATAATTGCACAAATTTGTCCAGCAATTGTAAAAGAAGTACTTATTATACCATAAATAGCATATATTTATGTGTTTTTTATATAATTTTATAAATTGCTCCAATTGCAACCTGCACTTGTTCTGTGCCACGTAAAAATTATTATGGTGCAGAAATTATTGGTCCTGAAAGGCCTATTTGACAATATTGCAACTGAGCAATATTTTTTATAGATAATGCATTAATCAACTGAGGCACCATGCAGTAAATAATGACCGTAGAGCTATTGTATTTGATACCCAATGGTGATATACTACTAATCCACTACGACGGAAAATATTCATTGTAAGAGATATTCTTAAATGTAGGAATATGTATAATGTACATTTGCTAATATATTATTTATTTATTTTGTAAATGTGGAACTGACTTAAGCTGTTGAAAATTACATTTTGTACACCCACTTAAAAAATCTTAGACCTGAGATCTGAGACATAAAAATGATGTCCACAATGGCATCTACTACATCTGATTAGCTTAAGTGTTTAATTATTAGGAGAGCATCTTGCATATAAATCACTTAAAATCTCCATATTGTTGGAAACACTAATAACTGTTAATGGATTCCGTGTTACTACTAATTATTACAGATTAAAGTAATTAACAGTTGGACAAATCTGAGGAGCCTTTATTACACAATGAAAATATGCCTAAATATGTTTATTTTTTCTTTCAATATGTTTCATGCATTTCTGCCTCTCTGAGCATTTATTAGGAGAATTTCTTCTACTGAGCTTGATTAAGGATAAAAAGACAAAATCTAATGAACTGACCAAGAATGGGAATTGAAGCAAGTTGACATGCACATCACACCTGCTCTGTAATCCTCCAGAAACCCCCTCCTACACATATGCAATTATTTCAAGGCTGTTGACTTTGCACAAAGAAATAAATCCTGTTTCTGTGTGCAGCACTCTCAATTACACCTAGACAGTGGCCATGGTCTGGTAGCACTACAAAGCAGTTCTTTGCACACATACTATACTTATTTACACATACCAGTTGTGCAGTGTACAGAGTGTCATGCTCATTAATAATTGCTTTCTCCAGCTAACTTTTGCTCTGTAACCCTTAAAATGACCTTGATTCTAACCTTCTCATTTTATCTCTTCTCACCTTAACAATGCTTTGACGAATAATTAGAGAGGGATGGTTGTTTTGTTCTGCATACTTATCGAGAGTTTAAAGGGGGTTCACAACCTCAGTTTTGTTTTTGGCCCTTGAACAAGCTTATTGACTGAATCGTCACAAGCAAGGCCATTATGTGGAGTTGCTAATTGATTTAGTTTCACATTTGCTGAACATTGTCTTAAAACCTTCCTTAGAACTTAAAACTCTCTGTTGGTGTTGTTTAGTTACAAAGATAGTAAACTGAGAAAATTCACACTTTGGGTGTGTTTGTTTTTAAATGCAAACATGCATTAGATGGACGTCTTTGACCATTGCGCTGCATGTCTCACAATTTTTCTCATTGTCTTAATGGGAAGGAGTATCGCATTTTTGAGAAGCCATGTCAAGTTAGAAAAAAATAAAAAACGCATTTCAAGAAACCTGTCTTTTTTCCAAGCACTGCTCCGTGTTCTGCTTTTTTAACTCAAGAACACATTCGCACTGAATGGCCCTTAAGCTTTAAAGGCCATGCTTTATTAATGACTGGATTTTGTATTTAGGATTGTTGTTTGGGTGTATTCATGGATCTTTCTCTCTCTCTCTTTTTTTTTTTCAACACACTCTCACGGTGAAATCGTAAGGATTCGTATGACTTTTATAAATTTGGCTAATTTGTACGACTGCACTTGTATGAATTCGTACGACTTTCAACACAGCCAATGACATCGCTGGACATAATTTCCATCTAATACGCGACAGTTACTTGCTTCTGTCACACACAACAGCTTCCTATCATGTTTACACATTCTACTGATCGGTTAGGTTTAGATAAGGGGTTTGGGTAAGGGCATAATATTAATAAGCATGTCCTTAAAGCCTCGTGCGTGGAACTCGTGCTTCCGCATTTGCACGTGATGAAATCGTACTAATTTATCCAAATGAAATCGTACGAAATCATACGAAATAGCCAACTCATAAAATATGTACAAATTTTCATGAGATCAGTTTTTTTTTTTTTTTTTTTTTTTTACCATGTTTACTTTAAGTAAATTAAAGTATTCATGTATTATGAAGGACCAGAGCCATCTTTTCCTTTTGCTAGGATTCTTCAATTATTTTGAAGCTGACTCCTTTTTCAGAGATAAATTCAGAAGTCATAATCCCTTTTGGGACTTTCAGGGGACTCAAGCCACAAATCTCTTGATCGTGCTGACACTGGTCACACTGTCTAAACAGAATTAGCCCAAGAATACCTACATGAGCCAATGATGAAAAAGAGAGGACATTTTGGTTGTCTTTTCCTTAGAGCCTTGCTGTCCATATGAGTTGTGTGATAGAATTGGCGTGATGAATGTTTATCCATCTCATATTTCAGTAGTAAATAATCCTATAGTGTACCAGTTGTCATACTGTACATGTAAGAACTTAAGTGACATTGATATGTGAGGCGCAGTATGCATGTTAGTTTAAGATATCACATCAGACAGGTTTACAATGGCACGGCAGAGGAAGGTAAGCATGCTTCGGTTTCTTCAGCAATACTGAAATATTTGCTTTTCTCAATTCATGTGAACAATTTTAGACCAAAGATCATAGCTAAACTTGACAAACCAGCACAAGACAAAAAGAATATGAATTTCATGAAAAGCAGTCATGATCACAAATGTGGCACACACACTGATATTGTAATACATGCTAATCAGTTAAATCAATGCACAAACCAAAAGAAAACACAAACTTGTTCCAAACAGCATCAGAATCTGACCTTTAAGTCACATTGCCTATTTTTGTATAAATTAACATCACTTAAAGATACACTAACAGTATCTCTCAATGCAGGAGCACAGTTTTAATAGCAATCAGTCAGGTCTTATTAGCAACAGAGGTGGGTAGGATAGCCAAAATCTGTACTCAAGTAAAAGTACAATTACTTGTATTTACAATTACAATTGCTGTGTTTTGGATTCAGTTTATTCGGCCTTGTGATTTGGATTTGATGTATTTATTGGATTGATCTCTCTGTGCTCTGATCTCTCGCCTGTTTTCCGATATTGAATTATAAACCCCTTTGGACTGATTTTCCTGTGTACCGACCTATGCATGTTTCTACTGTTTTTGATTATTACCCTGGACTGTTATTAATATATATATATATATATATTCTGTGTATTACAATAAATCTGCACATGGATCCTAATCATACCACTCCTGCTCCATCATTACACTCTCCTATATTCCACTACATAATACATATATTACAGAATTACTATTATTATTATTAACACAAATTCTGTCATCATTCACCATCATGTTGTTCCAAACCATATGATTTTCTTTCTTTCATGCAACACAATAAGGAGATTTTTGACAGATTGTTAGCCTGAGTCACTATTTACTTTCAGTGAATGTGTTTTTTTTCTCTATATTTTGAAAGTGAATGGTGACTGAGACTGTCAGTCCCTAACATTCTGTTTGACATCTTTTGTGTTCCACAGAATACAGTAGGTATGGGTTTGGAACAACATGAGGGTAGGGAAATGATGACAGAATATTAAACTATGGCTGATCTATCACTTTAAAGGAATAGTTTACCCAAAAATGAAAATTCTCTCATCATTTACTCACCCTTATGCCATCCCAGATATGTATGACTTCCTTTCTTCTGCAGAACACAAATTATGATTTTTAGAAGAATATTTCAGCTCTGTAGGTCAGTCAGTACAATACAAGTGAATGGGTGCCAGAATTTTGATGCTCCAAAAAGCAAACAAAGGAATCATAAAAATAATCCATTTGACTCGAGTAATTAAATCTTCAGAAGTGATATGATAGGTGTGGGTGAGAAACAGATCAATATTTGTCATTTTTTGCTTGACATTCTTCTCCCTGCCTCCCTTCTTGTGAAAACACAATGTGAAAGTGATCTGTAGCCATGTCGCATTTCGAAGACTGCATCCTACGAAGGCCATCTCGTTTAAATGGCTTGTTTAAAAGAGGGCGCTTGGTATACCGCTGCCTTCAAAGGATGCGTCCTAGCTAGCACGCAGCCTTTGAAAGAGACACAGCATGTTTCTCATCCACACCTGTCACATTGCTTCTGAAGATATTGATTTAACCACTGGAGTCTTATGGATTAATTTTATGCTGACTTATGTGTTTTTGTTTTTAGCTTTAAAACGTTGACACCCATTCACTTACATTGTATGGACCAAAAGAGCTGAGAAATTCTTCTAAAAATCTTCATTTGTATTCAGCGGATGAAAGATAGTCATATACATCTGTGATGGCATGAGGGTGAGCAAATAATGAGAATTTAAATTTTTGGGTGAACTATCCCTTTAAGGGCTATTGTCAGATCTGGATGAATTTGTCAATAAGAAGAGAGGTTTGGAAACCTTTCTCGTAATTATTATGGTTTAAACGTGAGCGCGAGCGGGCGAGAGAGAGATACGCCAGATTACTGCTTCATTTACTCCTGCAATATTTTATTTCATGCTGAATTTATTAAATTACTTTTTGACAAATCATTGCTTGATTAAAATAACATAATAACATATAGAGAGGCAAAACATACAGACACATTTTAAAATGTACTCTTTATTTATATTTATATAGAATTTTGCCATTAAGCTGAAGAATTCTTTATTTACTAAATAATTCACTGAGGTGATATTATTTTAACTCAGGAGACTGCACACAGTGGAAATGATAATTCTGTGGATGATTTAAATATCCAGTTATAACATATAGGTTATGATAACTTTGGTGATGTTTATGGTCGGATGAGAAACATTACCCAGCTTGTATTGGAGTTTAAAGATTCTAAAGTATAATAAATAAATACAATAATGTACATGTGATAAAATGTGTTTACTCTTTATATGAACATATATATTAAAAATGACAAACAGAATGAAGATGTATTGTATTAATATATAATTAAATAAGAATAACAAGTAAGGCCCAAGTATTTTAAAAGTTCATATGTGACATTTTTTCTGCTCCGACGCTCAGTGTATACGTCAGTGTCTGAATTCACTCACTCATTTCGTTTACTCATTGTGTTAAATGAAGGCATTGCATGACAAAACTATTCTTTTTTCATAGTGCAGAGCGAAAAAAGAGTTTCATTTTGAAGAGCTTGATGCTGCAGCGGTGATAGACTCGGCTTGAGTGACAGTCTGTGACAGCGCACGTGGCTGTGTGAACGTCCGCTGTCGTAAAAGTCCCATTCAATAATCTCTCAATAAATTATGCATTCATTAAAATTAAACCCAGGAATGTAACGACAGGAATGCTGCCCATTGTAATGATAGAAATTTACTTGAGTGACAGTAAAAGTTACCCACTTTTAAACCTACTCTAAAAGTAAATTTTTTTCCAAAACGTTATTCAAGTAAATGTAACGGAGTAAATGTAGCACGTTACTACCCACCTCTGATTAGCAATGTTGTAAAATATATATAATTTACCATTAGTGCCTAATGTTATGCCATGCCATGTCCTAACAAATAGAAGATAAGGAAAACTGATGACGAAATAAGGAGATAGTAGTACAATGACGTTCTTTGCTTGACTGAGATTTACCTTGATCTTTTGTTTCTAAAATATTTCAAAAGAGTAGACTGAAACTGGGTCTCAAATGACCCATACACTGTGCACTTATGCTATACACTCGGCCATCTAGTGTACAAACTTTCAAAGTGTAGTCTTGTCTTAAATGAAAGACTAATGTTTTTTTTTATTTTTTATTTTTTTTTTTTATGTTTTTCAGCTGACAGAAGTTTCAAGTGCATGCAATGTGTTGTTGCTAGCTTTAGCATGTTAGCTAACTTCAATCCCACACTTATCTCAAATAACATACATATTCACCACGTGGGGTGATGGTAATGCATTCATCTGAGATTTGCAATTTTCTGTCCTCACTGAAGTTTCTGTAGTTGCCACATTTACCATTAATTACAATTGTTTTATCAGGCTAGCATCACAAGGTAGCATCACCAGGTAGCCCGGCTCCTTTTGTTAAGTAAGGCAAGCTGAGTGCATGAGGGCATGAAGTTTTTAACATTCCAGTTTTTAACATTTTATAATTCAGTTGAAGTACATTATCCTGTTACTCATAGTAGGTACTTTTCATTGCATTTTCACACTACTTACACTAAACAATGGAATAGAATAGTGCAGAAGTATGCAATCAACCATCATCACAACTCTAAAAGTCTTCAAATTTGGAAATATTTGAATATGATCAGAAACACATATCTCTAAAATAATGCCGACGAATACCATGAGGCAAGCGGCTTGTAGGAATGCAACTTAATTAATATTATAGCTGTAGAAATGACACCTTTCAAATTACAGTGGATCTTTGATTCCAAAATTATAAAGCAGAGCGTCTCTGCATCAGCTATAACTAAGGCACATTACATTACAAAAATAGAAATGAATGTCATGTTCCGTCTACACATCCATTTTGGATTTTAAGAACTTTCAAGATATTTTATTCTGCACTCTTAGAATCAGCTATGCACTTAATTCAAAATTCATATTATACAATAACCAATACGAATACAGTAATGTTACAATTTGAGCAGCTTATTTCAAGGTTATTCTCTTCTATTGTCCCTCGCCTAAAATGGAGTCAAGATACATATGGCCAAAAGTATGTGGGCAGCCGATTAATAAATTTATAATGTTTGGCTGTCCACGTACTATATTGTGTATCTTGATTCAACTTTTTAGGTGAGTCAGGCACTGATTTTAGGAGATGGGGCCTGGCTCGCAGTCTGCGTTCCACTTCATCCCAAAGGTGTTCAGTGCGGTTCATATCTGAGCTTTGTGCCAGCCAACAAAGTTCTTCCACACCATATTCAGTTTCCATTTCTTTATGGACTGTGCACATGGAAAAGGTCCCATTCTACTGAAAATACTGTATTTGTTTTAGAAGATTGCATGGCTGTTTGTTTGATTTTACTGTACGTACCTATTAGTAATGTGTTAATTAGATGGGGGTGTCCACATAGATTTGGCCATGTACTGTAGTGTATTTGCCAGTAAATTTATTCATCTGCATTGAGTGTGAATGTATATAAACCAGTGTCCTCAAATTCCATAAAGAATTTCTGTGATGTCTTTTTGTTTTATTGAAATCTTTAATAAATGAGAATCTAAAGAGAAAAAAGTGAGTGTAAGAGAGATCTCTATTTTTCTATGAAAAAGTCTGAAAATTGCATGTGGCCATTAGTCACAGAGCTGTATTGTGAATGTTTATCACATGGCACAATGTGAGTGTTTACCACACATTGATCAGCATGTGTAAATCAGGTTGCTTCTCAGGAAGGTTGTCATGGAAATTAAAGTTTATGACACTCTGTCCTTAAGACTACATTTCCCTTTATCTCCCTCTTGTTTATTCTCTCAGTCTTTGTCTCAGCATGACAAGGCAGCTGGAAGCAATAGGGGTCTGCTGTCCAGCTAGGATAATATTTTCTCTGGCTGGATCAGAACATCAACTATATATGTAGTGTGCTGTTTTCCTGAGGGACAGCTTTAGAAACACAGACGCTCAATTGTGACTGCACGTTTTTGTGGTAATCCCTGCTCTTCATTAAATATGCACACTGGCCAGTTAAATGAGACAATTCAGACAACCACAATTCAGGCAATGAAATTAAAAAGGACTAAATGGGGGCAATGAGGAGACCTGATGACTAAAGAAACATATCACTGGGGTCATGGGAAAGACAATGAAAACTGTAATTAGAAATAAAACTGTGTGAGAAGAATGCATAACATATTATAAAATTGTGATTAACTGGCAAATTACTGAAAGGTGAAGGAAGCAGTGCATATCTTAGCAACTGGCATGTTTCATGACACGAGAAAATCATCTTGCTCAACAATAACACTTTCTCTCACACAAGAGATTTTGATAGAAATGTATGATCTCATTGGGCCACTCCTCTAAAATTCTAAACTTTGAAACTCTGATCTCTTAAAAATGGTTCATTTCACAGAATTCAGGATACTTCATGAGTCTTCATTAAAAAAAGGTAATATCCCCTTTCAAAATGAAGCAACTCCAAACCTATAGTATATCTTTCATACATGTTATATAAAAAAAGTCATTTTTAGAAGACTGGGACACTATGTAGGGAAGCTAATTCACCATGGCCAAATAGAACATTTTATGGGAGAGTGGCTTTAGACATCCACAGATTTCCATTGCATATCATTCATAATTTGAATTGGATCCAAACCCTTCAGTGGTATTCAACTTGGATGTGCAAAAAGCCTTCGATCGTCTCAGCCAGCAATATTAGTGGGCAGTTTTAGAGTTATTCAGCAGTTATACACAGAGGCAACATTCTTTAAATTGCCCTTTTCCTGTGGCATGGTACATCAAGGATGAGCACAAGGATGAGGTCTCCTTTGCTGTTGCAACCACAAGCCTAAACTATACAACTATATTATAAACTAAAGTACATTCCACCCAATGATTCATAGCATAAGTCTAACATCTATATTACTCCACTTTACAAACATCTTTAAGTCCCTCCCTCAAATATATTATTTGTTTACTCAATTCAGCCATTTGCCATGTTATATAATCAATTGGGATAATTTTCTTACTTTCCCTCTAAATGCCCTTCCAAAACAGTTGTCATGTGTATTTTGTTGATTCTTGTATTGTCTTTTATTTTGAAAATTCTAGTTCCTGTTTCATGTCGTGTGGTTCTTTTGTCATGTGATTTCATGTTTTCCCTCCATGTTCATGTGTCTTGTTTTCATTGGTTGATTGTCTTGTTATCTTGTTTAGAGTTCTGTTTGTTCATTGGTTTGTTCTCCCAGGTCCATGTATTTATACCTTCATGTTTTCCATTGTCCTTGGTCAAGTATTGTAGATGTGTTGTGTAATGTTGTGTTATTGTTCAAGCCAAGCCAAGCCAAGCCAAGCCAAGCCAAGCCAAGCCAAGTTCATGTTTATGTTTATGTTTATGTTTTGTTCTATAGTCAAGTCATTTATGTTGGTTTAAATAAACTGCACCTGGGTTCTCTTTACTTCATCGTCATTGTCATTGCCAGCACCAGCGCAACATTTCAGAATACTTGACCCAACCATGAACCCAGCAGTTCTACTCCTACGCCTATGTCAGGGGAGTCATCCCCTAGAGGATTATGTCGAGGACTTCTGCACTGTGGCCTGCCAGGTGAACTTTAATGAGGTTGCCCTAAAAGACATTTTCCATTTTGGACTAAGTGAGCCAGTCTTCACTTTGATGCCTGGCGGTCGCAGTTCCCTCAGCCTTGCTCAGTATATCAACCTTGCCCTGCAGATCACTGGTTCTACGTTCACTGTGGGGGAGGCAGATGCCGAGCCGGAGTTCCACGACATAGCCGCCAAGCCGGAGTTCCACGACATGGCCGCCGAGCCAGAGTTCCACGTCATGGTCGATGAGCTAGTGCCATCTTTTGTCACAGCAATGCCTCAGCCTGCTCCATGCCATGTCACAGCAATGCCTCAGCCACGCCACAGCCTGCTCCATGCCATGTCACAGCAACGCCTCAGCCTGCTCCATGCCATGTCACAGCAACGCCTCAGCCTGCTCCATGCCATGTCACAGCAACACCTCAGCCTGCTCCATGCCATGTCACAGCAACGCCACAGCCTGCTCCATGCCATGTCACAGCCACGACTGAGCCTGCTCCATGCCATGTCACAGCCACACCTGAGCCTGCTCCATGCCAGGTCACAGCCACGCCTGAGCCTGCTCCATGCCACATCACAGCCACGCCAGAGCCTGCTCCATGCCACGTCACAGCCACGCCAGAGCCTGCTCCATGCCATGTCACAGCCACGGCTGAGTCTGTTCCACGCCATGTCATGGCCACATCTGAGCAGTTGGACCTGGAGATGGTTCCTGCCCTTGTACCCACCCTTAGTTCTCCTGAACAGGCAAGGGGAACTTTCAACTCTCCGACCCCGTATGGACCCTCCGAGCCCTGGACTCTGCCTTGGCCTGTCAGTCCCTGGACATTGCCTCAGCTCTGCGTTCCCTCGGCTCCACTGTGGTCCTTCAGCCTGTCGGCTTTGCCGGGGTCCCCCGTCCCTCCAACTCCTCCTTGGTTTGTCGGTCACCTGGCTCCGCCTTGGCTCTCCGATCCTCTGGCTGTGCCTCGTCCCTCCGATCTGTCAGCTTCACTGGGGACCTCCTTCCCTATGGCTCCACCTTGGTCCTCAGTCCCACCGGCTCCACCTCAGTCTTCCGATCCCCCAGCTCCACCTTGCTCCTCCAAGCCTCCGGCGCTGCCTTGGTCCTCCCTGCCTCCGGCTCCACCCTGGCCCTTCAAGCCATGCCTCAAGACCACCCCCCAGCTCCCTATTGAACTTTGAATATTATGTCATGTTTTATGTGTTTTGTTCATGTGTTGAGGCAGCCGCCCCTTAGTGGGGGGATATGTCATGTGTATTTTGTTGATTCTTGTATTTCATGTCTTTTATTTTGAAAATTCTAGTTCCCTTGTCATGTGATTTCATGTTTTCCCTCCATGTTCATGTGTCTTATTTTCATTGGTTGATTGTCTTGTTATCTTGTTTAGAGTTCTATTTGTTCTCCCAGGTCCATGTATTTATACCCTCATGTTTTCCATTGTCCTTGGTCAAGTATTGTAGATGTGTTGTGTAACGTCGTGTTATTGTTCAAGCTAAGCCAAGTCAAGTTCATGTTTGTTTTGTTTTGTACTCACGTTTGGATAACTGCACTTTGTAAATAAACTGCACCTGGGTTCTCTTTACTTCATCGTCATTGCCAGCACCAGTGCAACATTACAACAGTACACATTTCCATCTATTCCTCATGTTTAATGGCACGATATATTCACACAATTACTCTATGTATTAACATCTCCCAGATAAACTACAACAAGCTCAAGGAAGAGATCACTGCTGACCTCCAAAAGTAATCTTTGTTAAAAGTGTCTCTGCAGAGCAGAATCTCAATCATGAAAATGAATACACTCAGAAGATTAAATTTCCCTTTTTCTGTGGTTCATATATAGTACCACTGCCTCATTATTTTAACTTTGCCTGCAAAGTTTACTGTGAATGGCAAGAAAACTTGGGTTCAGTTTCACACATTTCAATATCCCAAATGCTCTGGTGGTTTGGCAGTACCCAATTACAAATTGTATTATTGGGCTTTTTAAATGAAAGCAGTAAAAACCAGGAATAATAGCTCTTCTGTTACCCTGTTGCATCTGATCACACAACAGCGAGTGAAACCTTGTAAACGATTGAGAAAATATTGTGTTCTGATATTAAATTAAAATTAGCACATAAATCATGTGGGCCAGTTCTTTCATGTAATCTTGCATTCTGGCATGGTTCTCCATTATGGTTTAACTATAACCTATTGAAGTATTCAAGACCATATGACTCTTCATGTGTGTTTAAGGGTATTTTGACACTTCAAGACATATGCAGTGAAATTTGGACTGCTCTCTTTATTTTAGGACATTAAAGAAGTATTATGTGGACAGATACTGACACTTAGTGACAAAAAGCCATTGCAGAAATGCGCAGACACCGTCAGCCATAGTTTATTTTATTTTATTTTTTTTTATTTTTTTTGTGAGGGTCCAAGTGTCCAATAACATTTACAAGATAAAGTGAATTGTATTCGGCTGGTCATGTGATCTTAACATGTCGGCCCCTACGAGGCAACCCACTCCATGTAAAATAATACAGCTCTTAGCCTATGGGGCCACTGATATGACTGCAGATCTTCATCTCATGTGAGTGTACATGATTTTAAACTTTTTTTATTATTATTACATATTTAAAGTACTATCAGTTTCTATCACTATCAAGTTTCAACATGTGTGAAACTTTTTAATGAGGGAAATAATTCTGTGAGCATCCACCTTTAATCTCTACAAAACATTGGGAGTAATTCAATCCTGGAATCAAGATCTACAAGCATTGGGCCAGGAACTCAACTGGGAAATAAATTACTAATGGTCTATCATATTTAGTTATGACTAATAGCCTTGAAGGCCATTAGCTTATTCATAATAAATTTATCCATAAAGCCTGTGCATCTCTATAGAAGCAATTCAACTTATTGCTACATTAACAGTCCAAATTACACACAGTGTAACTGGAATTCCAAAGGCACTTACCTTAATATTTTCTGGGATGTATTTGTTTGCAAGGCTCTAGCAGTTTGGGATGTTTTTTAAAATAGTTATGTTCCTTGTGTTTACTTATATATTATGTGTAAGATTGTATTGCCAATGCATACCTGTCCTGTGTGAGACTGTATCTGTATCAGTGTGTATGATTATATGCTTATTTATTGGGATATGTCAATTTTTTTTAATTATAATATTGATCTCAAAAAGCTTTCTAATTCAGCTGATGATATAAACGAATGTAAAGCAAAATTAACAATAATGAAGATCTTTAGGTCGAAAAACAAAATGCTAGATAACCATGGCACTCTTAATAATTAAAAAGCCTTTATTATTTGATGTGTATTATTAATGGACTGTTGGCTTTGGAATAATTTCTGAGTACTAGACTTGATACAGATTTACCACCTTAGGGGTTCATATTGAATCTTACTAAATGGACCCTTAATAATAAGTCAAATAATTTTTATTTGTTTAGCACTTTTCACAACACACATCATTTCAAAGCAGCTTTACAGAAAATCATGCATTAAAAAAAAATATATATGAAATATCTATAATGTCTTACAGTGATCATTGTGTAGTTTGATTAAATATGATTGTAAAATGTGTATAGAAATTACATAAATTTAAATAAGTTCTTTGCAGAAGAAGATGACGCAACAGTACATCCATCGAGAATCAAATTATATTTTAGCAGCATATTTTTAGAGGTGTTTGGTCCAATCCTTAGTACCTCTGTTTTGTCGGAATTGAGTAGAAGGACATTTCTGGCCATCCAATCTTTGATTTCATTGATACACTCTGTTAATTTGGAGAATTGTGAATTTTCATTGGGTTTATAAGAAATATAAAGTTGGGTATCGTCGGCATAACAGTGGAAACCTATTCCATGATTCTTAATAATATCTCCCAGGGGAAGCATTTATAAGGAGAAAAGCAGAGGTCCTAAAACTGATCCCTGTGGCACTCCATATATAACTTTTGTTTGATTTGACAATTCCTCTTTTACACATACAAAGTGGTAGCAGTCTGATAAATAGGATCTACACCATGCTAATGCAAGTCCACTAATGCCAACATAATTCTCCAGTCTATTCAAGAGAATGTCGTGATCTATCATGTCGAAGGCAGCACTAAGATCTAAAAAAACTAGAAGAGAAATGCAGCCGCGATCATATGATAAGAGCAAGTTATTTGTAACTCTGATAATTGCAGTCTCTGTGCTGTGATGGGGCCTAAATCCTGACTGAAAATGTTCACATATCCCATTTCTCTGTAGAAATTAACATAGTTGGGAGGACACTACCTTTTCTAGTATTTGCAACATAAATGGTAGATTTGAAATCAGTCTGTAATTAGCCAATTCTCTAGGATCAAGCTCTGGCTTCTTAATAAATGGTTTGATAACTGCCATTTTAAAGTTACTTGGGACATGTACTAAGGATAGGGAGGAGTTAATAATAATAATAAGAGGTTCTGAGATTACTGGGAATACCTCTTTTAATAGCTTAGTTTGTATTGGATCTAACATACATGTTGTGGCTTTTGATTTTTTGATAAGTTTTGTTAGCTCTTCATGACCTATGACAGCGAAGAGCAAAATTATGAGACACTGTTTTCTGAGGTGCTATGACAGTTGATTGCATAGTTCCAATTTTATTTCTGATTATTTCAATTTTATCAGTAAAGAAATTCATGAAGTCATTGCTATTGTGCTGCGATGGATTTATCTGGTTCAGCTGATGCTTTATTCCTAACCAATTTAGCCACAGTACTGAATAAACACCTAGGATTGTTGTGGTTATTTTCTATGAGTTTGCTAAAATATGCTGACCTGGCAACTTTTAGTGCCTGTCTGTAGCTACAGACACTATCCTTCCATGTACTGCGAAATACTTGCACAACATTTTCTGAGCTGCTCTCTTGAGAGCATGAGTGTGATCATTGTACCATGGTGTGAGGCTTTTTTTCTTTAATTTTCTTTAATCGAAGTGGGGTGACAATATCAAGAGTGCTAGAGAAGGCTGTATTTATATTTTCTGTTATTTCATCAAATTCTTCTAGACTTTTTTGCTTACTGAATATGTGAGACAATTCTGGAAGATTATTAGTGTAGCTACCTTTAGTGGTTGAAAGAATAGTATTACCTGAACGATAGCGATAGAGATTGAGTGACATTAGCTGATCGCAACAAACAAGTGACGAGGAAATGATCTGAGATGTCATCGCTCTGCGGTAGAAGATTTTTTTTATTAATATCTGACGGTGTCTTACTAAGCATTATTAGTTCAAAAGACAAACTTATATCCTGTCCTCTGAGTAACACCAAAAACTTCACTGTAAACTGTAGCAAGAGCTCCTCCTCTACCCTTCAGACAAGGCTCATGTTTATAAAATAACCTGGGGGAGTAGATTAATTTAAACTAATATATTCATCCAGTTTAAGCCAGGTTTCAGTCAAACCGTGCACATCCAAACTCTGATCTGTAATAATTTCATTTGTAATTAGTGCTTTGGTTGAAAGATATCTAATGTTTAGTAGCCTTACCTTTATATGATGTTTATCTTCAATTTTTTAGTTTCTTTCAAGTTTTACCTTAATCAGTTTTTTCTAAATGATTTAGTGAGAGTTTTGTGTTTGATAGTTTGGGGAACAGACACATTCTCTATATGATATCTAGGTGATACAGTCTCTATGTGTTGTAGTTTATGTGACCTATGTGATGTCTCAAGGCAGCTAGCAGACATTTGGATTAACCAGTTTGTCTGCTTCCTGACCTGGACCCCAGTTAGTCAAATATTATCATTATTAAGACTATGAGCCAAATTACTAGAGAGGAGAGTGGCACCTTCCCTGGAGGGATGGAGTCCGTCTCTCTTTAGCAGGTCAGGTCTACCCCAAAAACTCTTCTAATTGTCTATAAATCCTATGCTATTCTCCAGATGCTACTCAGACATCCAGCCATTCAGTGACACTAGTCTACTATATACCTCATCACCATGATGAGCAGGAAGGGGGCCTTAGCATATTACAGTGTCTGACATTGTTTTTGCAAGTTCATACTCCTCTTTAACATTATCTCTAGTGATCTCCAACTGGGGAAGTCGAGCATCATTAGTGCTGACATGAATAACAATTTTAGAAAATCTACATTTAGCATTATCCAGCACTTGTAAATTTGATCTGATGTCAGACGTTCTGGCACCTGAAATGCATTTAACAGTAGTGGCTGGAGTCTCTATTTTCACATTCCTTACAATAGAATCACCAATTATTAAGGCTTTTTCAACATGATTCTCAGTGGGTGTATCACTGAGTGGGGAGAATCGATTGGAAACCCTAACAGGTGCGGGAGAGTGTTGTTACTTTGCTGAGTGAGTATGCCGCCGAGACGTCACCCAAACGCCCTGCTGTGGGGGCTCTACAGCCAGAATCAAAGTGTGTGTGTTTGTTTGCTGTACTACCCGCATCTGAAACAGTATCTACTGGCTTCTCTTCTCATCTCTAGCTCATTAAACTTTTCTGTCAGCCTGACTAATTCCTTAGTTTTATCACATGTGAATCCCTCACTGCTGAAGGAAGAAGCTACAGTAAATATGTGACATGCAATGCAGGATGCAATAACATGAGCGGATGCCATGACTTACAGCAATTGTTTGTTGTTGTTGTTGTTGTTATGGTTGTTCTTGAGCGGCAAGGATTTGAGATCGATGTGGTTCCTAATCAGCAGATGTTTGAGATTGATGCAGTAATCCGTGTAAAACACAGTGGAGAAAACGAATGCATGCAGTCAAGACGCAAGATGTAGACAAGCAGAAAAAGCAGAAAAAAGAAAAACCCAAAGCACGTGGTAAAATGGCAAAGGATAAAACGATGAACGTATAAGAATAAGAATAAGCAATGCTAAGCAGGCTAGCAAGCTACAAACACTCGTGCAGCGTGCCATCAGCAACGCCTTCTGGTGGATGGCAGCTGGCTCCTCCACCTCCCAGCAAACATCAGCGGCTCCTCCGCCTCCCGGAAAACCTCCTGGCGGCCGGCAACGAGCTCCTCCGCCCCTGGCAGTGGCTCCTACACTCAAGGCGGACAGTAGCGTGCTCCTCTGCCCTCTGGCAGATGGCAGCGGCTTCTCCGCGTCCTGGCGAACTGCTCCAGTACCACTGTACTATACCTCCTCGGTGTCGCGACCCTCCAACAACGGCAAGGGCTTTCCGACAGCGCATCCCTCCTCCTTCCTGAATTTCGGCACCAGTGTAACGAGTTCAGGATGGGCAAGGAGGAGGCGGGAACTGGCAGAACAGTCAATGTAAACTTTAATGACATACACTCAACATAAAACAACATAAAGCACATAGATGCACACATACACACACACAGCGGCTGAGTGCCTGTCTGTCTCTCTCTCTCTCTCTCTCTCTCTCTCTCTCTCTCTCAAGAACTGGTGCTCCCGGCTCGTCTTTATCCCCTCCCAGCTGATTACGACAATTCAGCGGCGGGCGTGCATCATCACGGCCCGGCCACGCCCTCCTCCTCGTCACACTCTAAATCTCCGCTTCCGTTCAGCAGCAGTGTGCGCTTGTGACATAATCGCGTTGGCACATGAGACATGCGAGAACTGTCGCACGTGCTACACACCTGGAAGAGCAGACTATTTACAACTGAATAGAAGGAATGCTGTACAGAAGCTTAATAGGTTTAGGTTTAGATTTGTATTTGTATTTGTATCTGCTTGTGTTTCTTTACTCACAATGGTGCGTTTGTGTGCTTATCCTGGATGTCTCAACCGAGAGGAGAACGTGAGAATAAGCATGTTAAGCATTGTCTGTAACATGACAATGTGAATACGTCACACCAGAGACCAAGTGAAGTCCACCCTTTCATGAAGCTTATCGAAAGTGATGATTTATAGTTAAAAAAATACTTATATATTGATATTTTTCACACCAAAAGCGATCGTATCGCTTTAGAAGACATTAATTTATCCGGTGGAGTCGTGTGGATGACGTTTATGCTGACAGTCTGTTCTTTTTGGAGCTTCAAAAGGACCTACTGAGCTGAGATATTTCATAGTTTTTCTTCAAATGTGTTCTGATGAAGAAAGAAAGTCATACACACCTGAGATATCATGAGGGTGAGTAAATGACGAGACAATTTTTTTAATTTTTTTTTTGGGTGACCAATCCCTTTAAGAAAAGTACTACTTTAGGTGACAGATTAGTACATAGTTACCTACTGCCCACTCATGAAAATCATACATAAGTGGATGTATAGTTGTTATTTTATTAAGCTCATAATCTGTGAAATTCTCTTTGAGCATGGAAACAAGTAGTAATGGCGAATGTTGAACACTAGGTGAACTTTGTTTGTTAGATTTTTCCTGAGAAAGGTTTTCTTTTAAGCTTTTGTACTCAGCCATTTGATAATAAAGGCTTTTTAATAATTAAGAGTGCCATGGTTATCCAGCTTTTTACTTTTGGACCAGTATGAACCCTTGACCATAGAGCACCTTAGGTTTATACCACACTTTTGAAGCACTCTCTATTGTTGGACATTGTTTAATGAAGATCTTTACAATGTTGTCATTATTGGAAAAATCATGTTGTCTTAATTAAACATTACTAGAAATGTCAGGTTTTGGGCTCATCACTTAAATATCTAAGTTCCTTGAACTTATTTTTTTTTTCTCTTAGAAATTCATATATTTAAGCTTTTATGTGTAAATAACTAAAACTTTTGAGTACATAATTGGGGCTGTGGGGAATACACACAGAATTAAATTGAATGCCTTGAATTATTTAATTATGTTTCCTTGCTCAAAGGGAACACATGGGGGCATTCCAGTTAAGAATTTATGGAGGTTTTAGCTCTTTTGTAGTATTATTAATGTTGTTTTGTTGCAAATAGTTGTTTTGTGTGATGCACCATTAGGGTGATCTGTATCCCTTTTGGTTATGTTGGACCATGTTAACTCTGTTTCAGTTCACCTTGTGCATGTACAATTAAGTACAAGTGTCTAAGTATTTCTGTGAAGAAATATGCTTATTTATTGATTGACCTAATCAGTTATAATCTTCATTAATTAAGATGTGTTAGTGTACAATATGACCTACATTTTAGTCTGTTCAATTCAAATTATTAAGTCGAAATAACAACAGTTAAATAGCAAATCTGAGTTAAGTGTACTTGCATCTGGTTACCTTAACTTAAATAGTTAAGTTCTTTTTATATAAACACCAAATTAAGTGAACTTAATTACACATGTTTTGGAGACACCATTTCTCAGTTCAAATGAGGGAATGAGTTTACTCAACCAAATAAGTAGAGTCAACTTATAAGGGCATTCAGTGTACAAATAAGTAGCAAACACATTGATATTGTGCAATAAACATTAAATACTGTTGGCATAAAAGTGACAAGCATATCCAAAAGTAATAGCTACTATTTCACTCCACCTCACTGTGTTAAAAGAATCCCTGCATTTTAATGTATTTCAGTTTCGTTCTTGGTGTAAGTTAAACCATTTGACAGATAAAAAACTTTGCACACGCGTCTATTTGCCAAACTACGTTAGTCACTTGTTTTGTACCTCTTTCGGTTTTCCTTCATCTAGTTTCATTAATGTAGTGTCTGGATATGAAAGTCCCCCATCGGGAGTAATAGTGAAGTCATCGGCAGTTTGGTGAGCTGGTGAGCGCTTTTTGTGCGTAAATGGGAGGCGCGCCGTGGCTTACATTTCTCCACACCGCGCTCCTGCCCACTGTGTGTTGGAATAAGACAGCGACAGGCTTTTTACAGTCTATTAAGAGGAAGAGTCACGCGTTTCAATTACAAATAATACAGTTTTGGAGACATTTTGAAAAAGAAATCTGCAGAATTTAGCCTTTGTTCTGAACTGCAAAGCGCAGTATGGTTGGAGACGCCTGGGCTTTTGGGAAATATCCAGAAATCTAAGAAAGGCTACTGTGTTATTTAAACGCTAACGATCTTAATTCTTTCCTATTATACCTAAGTTTTAATTATGTTACTCTTCAGAACTTCGTCAACTGTAGGACTGGTTGCCGTTTTACTGAGTTTGTGGATTCAACAGAGCACCTGGAAAGCGGTAAATTGTTAGTGTTTTGTATTTGTTTGTGTGCGTGTGTGTATGCATTCGGTAAATGTTTCTGACTCGCTGTTTTGACGGCTATTCTAGATGCTTCGAACATTTAGGCTCCATAATTGTTTTCTATAACTGTTTTCTGTTTCCCGCATTATTCAAAAAAGGTCTGCTTCAGATTATTTCAGTGTAAAGGTAAATGTGTAATCCCATATAAATACACTCACAAAACAAGTGTACGTTTAGGAGAAAAGTGTGTTATGCGACGCTCAATATTTACAATAATAATTTTCAAAAGTTTCAAATTCTTGGTGTTCTGTACAATTTAATGGTTTTCTCACACCTGGAAATTGACTTGGTGCTGTTCAGCTTTTGGAATATGGGGGAAGTAAATGCAGTTGCATTATATAGTACATGTACATGATACAGTGTGGATGTGAATGTTGTGAGCTGTTAATATAACATATTAGAAAAGAATACTTCCAAATGACAAGTTAGTTTAAGGTGATTTGTAATACCCCTGACATCAAAGTATTAATTTGTTCGACCAGATTGCATATAGAGAATTAATGTAAGTTGATATTCATATTTATTTTAAAATGCATCAAACTGCACCACATTTTTAGACAAAGAATAGCCTAATGTATACTGTTAAAATGACATATAGTAGTTAAAAGAGATTCATTATGTCTCTGACATCAGTGTATTATAACATTTGCATCCAGATTTTGGCAAGATTTCCTTGAGAGATAATAAATATAAATAAATATGCATATTTATTTTAAAAGGCATCACACTGCACCATAGTTGTAGTCAAAGTATAATGTATGCCGTTTGATTGCCACTGTACTCTCCAAGGATCAGTTCAATGCTATATTTAATGTGCTGATGTGCCACAGATCTCGATGTGATTAAAGCTGTACAGACCTGAAGTAAGAAATGAGAGCCTGCCCTCCTTTTAATGATGTTTTGATGGCCATTTCTGGTAAAGGAACACTGACTATTTTAACTTGAATGAATGACAACATCAGGTTCCTGTCATCAAAATTAAGTGTGCAATTTAGTCAATATGTGACCAATTGGCTTTAAAACAAAGTCTAACCAGGCTCTATAGAGCATATACAAAGATGGAATTGGGTCCATCCTAATTCTGTTTCCTTATGCCCAGGCTCCAAAGAAGAGAAACAAATCATTGGTGTAATTAAATGTAGTTGATGTTTGGTACGCCTCTAATGATATGGCTTTCCTCTCCTGAATGGTGGTTCATTTCCTATAATAATGATTCCATGTGTTCACGTGTCTCTGCTTCAGGGCCACTGAATGCTATCTGACTGATAACCGGATCCTTATCGCTCAGTAACCCTCGAGAAAAGTAATTTCTTGTCAGTATGTTTAACATTTGTGATCTGGTCATCTGTTGATTTTCAGTGCAGAGGTTAGAGTGATTGAAGTCAACAGGTGTTTTTCTGTTTGAGATCTGTGAATTCATAGCCATAAAGACAGTGAGAAGGAAGGTATTTTTTTTTTTTTTTTTTTTGCTCTGTGTTGCAGCTTTTATGAGACAGCTTTTGATAAGTCCATCACCATCCATCTTTGGGCCAGTGATACATTTTATCAGTGCATTATAGAGCAAATTTGTGCCCAGAGTGTGGGAGAAACATACGGAACCAGACTAGAAGACTCTCTATCAGCAGCAATGGCACAATTGGTTTGGATGAGATAGGAGACTTGGCCTTTTTGGGCACCACATGGGTCACTGCAATGGCAGTGACAAGTGATCCTGCAGGATGCAGTTAAATAAAAAAAAAAAAAAACAAGCACATTATCGCCCAGGTATGCCGCCAGTGCTGGCGGGGTGTAACTGGTTTAGTTTTCTCCTGGCACTTCCCTGCTCTCTCATGCACCCTCGGGACCCTGAGTGCCCCACGACTCAAATTAAATTTGCTGCAGGGATGAACAGAGGGCTTTCCTCATTACTATTCCTCTCACATTGTCTATATGTCCTAAATCAGATGAGCCTTAGCTTGAGCAAATGCCACAGAGATTTGTAATATTAGTGCAGGGACAGGTGGGGTTTTTATGTGCAGATTCCAAGCACTGCAAGTATATGAATGTAGGGTATTATCAGCGGTATAACATTTTCAAATGTTGAATCTGTCTATCTACTTTACATACCTACTTATCTCCCCACCGACCTACCAATATCTTTGGTGTCATTGTTAATATTACAATTTGTCAAGCAGAGGAACATGTTTGGTTTAGATCCAGGAATCCAAATATCATTTGCACTCCTTCAAACATTTAAAACTTGCCACCTCAATGTGTTTTACCAGGTTTAAAATCAGTAAAATATAATTCTATCAAAGTTACAACTTTTGGCATTTTAGGCTGAGTATTTGAAAACAATTCCACCCTGAACATAGAGCTTTGAAAGACACACTATTTTGAGATATGCGAGACATGTTTTTGAGACAGTGGGGCTCAGGAGTTATTTTGTGGTATAAATGCACTGAAACTAACCCTGAGAATACTTCCCTATACCCTCACCACATCCCTCTTCTCTTATCTGAACCTGCCAGCGGGCGACAGAGGTCATTGAAACCAACAGTGCTACCATCTGTTCTGGACTAGAATATGATGTGTTCTCTCGGAATTCAAACACACACATAAACAAGCATATATGCACACACAAGCAAAAGCTCACAGGCACATAGACAAGCAGACATGCACACTTTCCCAAATACTGACAGCCGTAAGCACATTAACACTAGCCCTCTCTATAACTGCATCAATTTGTGCCCTGATAACATTCAGTGCTGTCTTTCGTCTCCCTCCCTTGGAGTCAGTGAAAGGAGAGCCCAGTGAAAGGATCAGGGACATAAAAATGACAACCACTGGTGAATAAAAGAGAGCATAGCCATGCTGTTTACCTAGATTTCCATACTGGCATCATATTATTGATTTAATTTATACATGGAGGATGAGTGGTATGACACATAGAGTCACCCATGAGGCATTCCTCATGCTGGCATTAAAGGGATCGTTTATCCAAAAATGAACATTCTTTCATCGTTTACTCACCCTCATGTTGTTCCAAACCCATAAGACTTTAATTCTTCCATTGAACACCAAAGCAGAAGCTCTTTTCCATACAATACAGAAAAAATGAGGTCTGGGGAAGGGCTGATGCTAGGATACCAGTCTTGGGGGGCCTCAGCCCACATAAAAAAATATTAGATTTGTTTTATTTATATGTATTATATTTATATGTATATTATAATTATATATATATATATATATATATATACACACACACTGGTGGCCAAAAATTTGGAATAATGTACAGATTTTGCTCTTATGGAAAGAAATTGGTACTTTTATTCACCAAAGTGGCATTCAACTGATCACAATGTATAGTCAGGACATTAATAACGTGAAAAAATACTTTTACAATTTGAAATTTCTTTTTTTTTTTCAGAACTTCTTAAACTACTTCAAAGAGTTCTCATCAAAATATCATCCACGTGCAGCAATGACAGCTTTGCAGATCCTTGACATTCTAGCTGTCAGTTTGTCCAGATACTCGGGTGACATTTCACCCCATGCTTCCTGAAGCATTTGCCATAGATGTGGTTGTCTTGTCGGGAACTTCTCACACACCTTACAGTCTAGATGATCCCACAAATGCTCAATGGTGTTAAGATCCATAACACTTTTTTCCAGTTATCTGTTGTCTAATGTCTGTGTTTCTTTGCCCACTCTAAACATTTCTTTTTGTTTTTCTGTTTCAAAAGTGGCTTTTTCTTTGCAATTCCTCCCATAAGGCCTGCACCCCTGAGTCTTCTCTTTACTGTTGTACATGAAACTGGTGTTGAGCAGGTAGAATTCAATGAAGCTGAGGACATGTGAGGCGTCTATTTCTCAAACTAGAGACTCTGATGTACTTATCCTCTTGTTTAGCTGTACATCTGGCCTTCCACATCTCTTTCTGTCCTTGTAAGAGCCAGTTCTCCGTTGTCTTTGAAGACTGTAGTGTACACCTTTGTATGAAATCTTCAGTTTTTTGGCAATTTCAAGCATTGTATAGCCTTCATTCCTCAAAACAATGATTGACTAATGAGTTTCTAGAGAAAGCTATTTCTTTTTTGCCATTTTTGACCTAATATTGACCTTAAGACATGCCAGTCTGTTATATACTGTGGAAACTAAAACACAAACACAAAGACAATGTTAAGCTTCATCTAATGAGCCAAATAGCTTTCAGCTGTGTTTGATATAATGGCAAGTGATTTTCTAGTACCAAATAAGCAATTTAGCATGATTACTCAATTATAAGGTGTTGGAGTGATGGCTGCTGGAAATGGAGCCTGTCTAGATTTGATCAAAAATGATTTTTTTCAAATAGTGATGGTGCTGTTTTTTACATCAGTAGGCCTAATGTCCTGACTATACTTTGTGATGAGTTGAATGCCACTTTGGTGAATTAAAGTACCAATTTCCTTCCAAAACAGCAAAATCTGTACATTATTCCAAACTTTTGGCCGCCAGAGTATATAAATTGCAATATCAGTAATTGTGGCTTATTAAGTAGTACTTTAATTTGTGATTTTTAAAGATGCTTACAGCTGAGATAGTCACACATTATTTGGGAGGATGATATAAAAGATGAATAACTCTGATGGACAAGGGACAGTCCTTTTTATCCAAAAAGTACAAAAAAGGCACCATAAAGCATCATAAATATAGTCAACATGAATTGTGCACTATATTCCAAGTCTTCTGAAGCCTTACGATAGCTTTGTGTGAAGAACAGTCTGAAATACAAGTTATTGTTAATTGAAAATGTTGCCTTGCTTAAAAGCTGGGTCACTCACTGTTTCTACTGGATCTAACCCTTAAAAAATTACTTTGTAATCAGGTTGATTGATTCATATTAAATAATGTTTTTGATTCGTAAGAAACCAGTTAATTTAGATGGTACCACATGAAGCACATTTTTTAGATTACCTAATAAATTATTTTTAAAGTGTTGTATGAAAATGAGCAGCTTGAACATTCCGATAGAAACAAACTCCTTATCTGAGATATAGTCTCAGATGAAAGAAAATATTATGGGTTTTGAAAGACATGAGGGTGAGTAAATGATGACAGAATATTCATTTCTGGGTGAATTATTTCTTAATTATTTCACTAATTATGTAAAAGCCCTAACCACACACAAAGTAGTATTGTAATACTGTATTGTTATGATTCACCATCTTTATTTTTCTTAGGAGATACTTTTGAACCTGTTTGTTTCATCGTAACCTCAGGCTTAATCAGATCATTAGCATCCACCCACCTCTGACTGTCTCACTCATTCCTTTCAGGAATTAGTGGGTGGCCATTACAGGTCTTTTTATACTGTAAAGAGGTGAAACAGAGGCAACGTTCCCTTTTTTATTTTGCAGATGAGATTAAGGGATTTAGTATCCTACACAATTTGTCATGTATTCATTCTCTCTTTATTTTGTCATGTATTTATTATCTCTCACACTCTGGTTCAATGGCTGCTTCAAAGATAGGTTTTGAAAGATAGGGATGAGGTTTTGCAGGGTATTTTTGGGATGTGGTTGGGGCTTATTGACAAGATGTTTACTATAAGTTTTTGAGTCAAATCAATCAAACTCATAAACCTTAATCTTTTTAAATTCAATACAGTCCTTTAAATAGATGTAGGGTTTCATGTATTTAAAATTTTCCTAATGTGAGTCAATTGTTGCAACAAAATGGAGATATATTGTATTTGGTTTCTGTCTCTCCCTTTCTGGTCCCTTAATAAATGTAACTTGTTGCCTTTTATATCTGCTGCAAAAAGAGACAACAAGATTGTTTTTGTGAATTGGTTCGAATGTAAAGTGTTTTGAATCATATTGCATTGAATTTACCTTAATGACAACTGACTGCAAATGTGAAAAGCTCCTTCTCTGATGTAGGTCTGTGATGGATGCAGTTTACAGGTTTTCTTACAGTAATAAGTGTTGCATTTTGTACTTTTCCTTGCCTCACATATTTTATCATCATCATTTGCAGGTGGAATCGATTCATCCAGCATGTGCTCTGGTAGCTGAGCATATGAAGTCTCAAGAGCAATGCATTCACACACAAGGACAAGAGGCCCACAACAGCAACAATATCACTGGTGAGCTAAGCCATATGAACTATTATGATTTAATAACCTTAATAGCTATTCTGTCTAATAAGGTCTCTTTATAGATTGTTTCCACTACCAGTCACATGTTTGGACTGCATTTATTTTTCTAATGAGATTAAAAACTTTTTGATAAGGCATATACTTAAATGGTTGAAATTATTTTTGCAGACAAAAAATAAATTGTGCCTAGGTGTAAATCTCTTTTTAAATGTATTACATTTTAATTTATTTTATTATAATTTGTTATGGATGATTTGGATAGTGAGGGGAAAAAGCCAAGTGCCCAGCATATATTTAAAGTTTTTAATGGTTCCCTGGTGGATACCTTGTGAATATGGTTGAGAGAATGCCTAAAGTGTGCAGAGCTTTAATCTTTGCAAAGATAGTTTTAACTTATTAACATTTTTTGGTCACTACATAATTCCCACACTTTCATTTGTGTTATTTCATAGTTTCGATGACTTAACTATTATTCTAGAATATGGAAAATAGCAATACTAAAGAATGTGTAGATGTGTCCAAACTTTGAATTGCTTCTAAAACATTAATGTAATTCAGTATGTCAATTGCAAACACCTGTAAAACCACAGAAATGATTTATGTCAAGGTTGAAGATTATTTCTTTTCTACTACATTGCCAGTTCACCCTGTCTATATTCTACTGAGCTGAAAAGTAGGATTTACACCTTTAAGCATTGCACTTTCCTATATTGGTCAGGTCAGCCTAGGGTAATTATAGGATGTAATGAAGTGTAAAGTTTTAGGAGATTAAAGGCAGAAGCTGTTCAATTCTGGCTACTGATGAAAGAGGTGGGGATCAGCAAAAGGGATCAATATGACTCCTTTGTTGTATTTTGTTAGTGGTCATAATGACTCATAGTGAAGGATAATGTAGGATAAGGACTCATTTCTATTTTAAATGCATGACTCTGATAACTAACTTAAAAGATGTTGCACATAATACTTGTAGACAGAATTTAACTTGTATCAGTGTATTTTAGTAACACTTTTTAGTCACTTTATGGATAAATGTACAAATGTATGTTGCCATTTTATAAATAGTCTATCAAATCCCATAATTATCTGTAGCAGGAGCGGTGGCACCTGCCATCCTGAGAAAAAGCATTGCCACCCTGTCTGCCACCCCAACATTTGGTATCCCAATGCATAAAATACAAATGTAAGAATATAATTTTTGATGCTGACGTAATGTAAAAGTTTATTTATGTCGAACTGTCTCAACTCTAACCGAAAGAAAAAACTAAAACAGCGGTACTTGACTATCAAGCTCATTGCGTGATTGATTTCAGCTGCAGCGGTTTGGCTCCTGCAGTGATTCTGCATCTGACAGGCAGAGTTTCCAAGTCCACTTATCATTAGCGAATTTGGGCTTTTTCTGTTTTTTTTTTTTTCTTTCATAAAGTTGCTTATAAATATTGGCACTTGCGGGTTGCTGTTTTTGGGCTCATTTTTAGAACACATTTTCGGGCTTCCAACACACCTGCCCCATGCAACTTTTGGCACTCACGGTCTCATGCATACCTTACGTTTTATAATCGGAACCTGTCCAAGTCTTCACAGAATGATTATTATATATGATGCATTATTACAGATACAGTGTCGGAGTTGACCAGTAATTATGATTATCTGTGCAGTGTTTTTTTTAATTTTAGGCCTACTTTGTGTTTTCACAAAAATAAAATCTCAGTAAAATCATTAATTATTGAATTAAGTTCATTAGAACTGAACATATTTACAGAGGAAAAAAATTCACGACGGTCCAGGCATTAAAGCTCTTGTAAAATTCTCCTTTATATTTGACTTTATGATAATTTACCACAGTTCTTGCATAGTAGGCCTATTAGTAAGAGCATGGTGATCACTGGTAAAACCATGCTCCTTATTAACAGATGTAATTATCGTTTCTAAAAAAAAGAAAACAAAAACCCAAAAACTATGGAATTTAAAATTATGAAAAACAATATCCATATAGAGACTATATATATATAAAAAAAAAAAACTTGCATAAAAATGACATATTCCCTTATATACAATATTTGTTATAATTATAAAGTGACATATATTTCAAATACATATACAATATTTCTGCCAAAACACCATAGTTTCTACAGTTAGTTACTACCTGCAATGCAATAAGAATGGTGATGTGTGGATTGAAAAGAATGTAATTACCATTGTGACATTATTACACAATGTTTTCCTTTTTACCTTACCACTGCTGTTTAGAATGTCGGGGCTGTTTAATCTGGTATCAAAGAACTATGTATGAAGCCTTAAGGTTTTCATATCTCACGTATGTTTACCACGGGACTAAGCGGTGCGAGCGCAGAGCTGTTTCGGTAGTGCTGCACGGGAGGGCCGGTCCTGCTCGGCTCTCACGCTGCAGCCAGTGGATGAGTTGCACGGGAGGGCCGGTCCCGCTCGGCTCTCATACGGTGGCCAGTGGACACGTAGCTCAGGAGGGCCAGTCTTGCCCTGCTCTCGCGCTGCGCAGTTTAATCAGGTAGCACGCGTTTCGTCATACTTTTGGAGTTGGATGTTTTCCATGCACGGCAGAGTGGGGAGATTGACCAGCTCAATGCTCGACCGGCCCACCAGGAAAATACCCGGTGCTCCAGATGGCCAGTCCATCACTGTCTCCATCCATGGGTACA